>NC_045543.1:16556591-17245341 GCF_009769535.1 Thamnophis elegans | reverse complement strand
TTAGGGGCATTAAGGGTAGAGAAGGTTCTGGAACCATCCTTGGTGATTCTCCAAATTAATTTTTGAGATTTTATGGAAGAGACTTATTCTTTTGCTTTAAGAAATTAACTCCATGTTGATATCCTATTCATTGCTGGAAATTTGACAGTAATTCAGTGTTAATAGACAGAAGTTTATGTCAGGAAGTATGCAGAAAGAAAACACAGTAAATTAAAGCCTGAAGGGAGTGAGGCAGGGGTGGGTTCCTGCCAGTTCTAACCTCTTTCATAGAAGAGGTACCACAAATCTACACTACCATTTAGAACCGGTTCCAGCTTTCTCCCCCACCCGCCCATCCACACGTCATCAAGATGAAGAGTGAGGAGCAGGAATTCTGGGAGTTGAAGTCCACAAGTCTTAAAGCTGTCAAGTTTGAACACCCCTGGGGTTTTTTTTTTTTCTAAAGGGTTAGGGGTACAGGGTCTTGTAACTTGACAGCTTTAAGACTTGCATGCTTCAAATGCCAGAGTTTTCTGAGCCAACATTTGGTTGCTAAGCAAGAGCGTTGTTAAGTGGGTTTCACCACATTTTACAAGTTGGCCACACCCCACACAGTCACATGGCTGGCAAGCCACTCCCACACGGTCACATGGCCAGCAAGCCACTCCCCAAAGCAGGCCACACCTACAGCAGAGGTTCTAAAAAAAATTTGAAACCCACAGGAGTGAGGATAGAATTAGTAATTTCCTGATATTTCCTATTTCAGTAAAGCTCTTCAGTCTTTTTACATTCAAGCTATTGGTAGCCCGTATTTATTATTTATAAATCATGTTTATAAATCTAACTGACTTCAGATGTTTCTGGGTAGTTTAAAAAAACAAATAAGCAAATATAAACGTAATGGTTTTTCTTTATCAAGAAAAACACAACAGTTAACTAGGAAGGACCAACTCACCACCAAAGGCGCCTTCCATTCACCCTAATCCAAGGGACGGGGGGAAATGTCTAAAAGGCTCACTTAAAGGAAACAGGGTAACAGCCATTCAAACTCTGGAGGGATGCTATTCCAAAGGGCAATGCTGAGATAGAGAGAGAACATGTCTCAGCTCCTACAAACATTGCTGAATGCCTACTCAATCTAAATGACAGGATGGGCAGAAGCCACAAGAGATAAGCAAATCCTCTATGTAGAACCTATGCTGTGCAGAACTATATAGGACAGGGGGTGAAATCCAGCAGGTTCTGACTGGTTCTGGAGAACCGGCAGTGGAAATTTTGAGTTGTTTGGAGAACCGGCAAATGGCACCTCTGGCTGGCCCCAGAGTGGGGTGGGAATGGGTATTTTGCAGTATCCTTCCCCTGCAACGTCCACCAAGCCATGCCCACAAAACCGGTAGTAAAAAAATTGAATTTCACCACTGATATAGGACATAACTAGTGTTTTGATTTGCACCTGGAAGCTTATTGGCTGCCAGTGCAGCTTGCAAAGCAGAGGTGTTATATGGACCCGTGGTGGGCTCCAGGAGGAGGAGGGGACCCCTAAGATATTGGAACACTGCTATCATGTCTCCCCTAGTTCTTCTTTCTCTTAAACTAGCCATACTCAGTTCCTGCAACTGTTCTTCATATGTTTTAGTCTCCAGTCCCCTAATCATCTTTGTTGCTCTTCTCTGCACTCTTTCCAGAGTCTCCTCATCTTTTCTACATCATGGCGACCAAAACTGAATGCAGTATTCCAAGTGTGGTCTTACCAAGGCATTATAAAGTGGTATTAACACTTTACGTGATCTTGATTCTATCCCTCTATTTATGCAGCCTAGAACTGTGTTGACTTTTTTGGCAGCTGCTGCATACTGCTGGCTCATATTTAAATGGTTGTCCACTAGGACTCCAAGATCCCTCTCACAGTTACTACTATTGAGCAAGGTATCACTTATACTGTACCTGTGCATTTCATTTTTGTTGCCTAAATGTAGAACCTTACTCTTTTCACCATTGAATTTCATTTTATTAGATAGTGCCCAATGTTCATGTTTGTCAAGATTCTTCTGTATCTTGAGCCTATCTTCTGGAGTGTTGGCTATTCCTGCTAGCTTGGTGTCATCTGCAAATTTGATGAGTTCCCCATTTATTCCCTCATCCAAATCATTGATGAAGATGTTGAAGAGTACTGACCTAAAACAGAGCCTTGGGGTACTTCACTGCATACTTCCCTCCATGTAGATGCAGTTCCATTGAGGACTACAAGTTGAGTGTGGTTGGTCAGCCATTTACGAATCCATCTGGTGGTGATGCTGTCCAACCCACATTCTTCTACTTTATATAGTAGTAGGTTGTGGTCTACCTTATCAAATGCTTTACTAAAGTCCAAGTAAACTATATCGACGGCATTCTTCTGGTCCACTAATTTTTGTCGCATTATCAAAGAAAGCAATAAGATAGTCTGGCATGATCTGTTTTTGACAAACCCATGTTGGCTTTTGGCTATTACTTTGTTTACTTCTAGGTGTTCGCTAATTCGTTGCTTGATTATTTTTTCCAGAATCTTTCCTGGTATTGAGGTCAGGCTGATAGGTCTGTAGTTTCCTGGATCTATTTTTTTTCCCTTTTTTGAAGAATAAAATAGTATAAAAACACGACTAAAGATGCAGTTAAAAACAAAATTGAAAATGAGGTTAAAATTTAAGTTAAAAGACAAAAAATCAAGTTTAAAAATTACAAGGCTAGAAAGGTTAACAAGGTGGAAGGATTGCTCTCAAGCCACCAGGGTTGCTAACAGTAGCAGAGCCAAGCTTTTTAGTCATTTCACCTCCCAGAGCATCTCCAAGGGATGAATCTTTGAATCCGCCCAGATTTTGGTTATGCAATTTCCCAAATGATATACATATTACAGTAACTCCAATACCACTCTCCATTTGCTTGAGCAAACCACCCCGCAACATTATTCCTCCCCAAATCTCAATACTAGATAGAAGTTTGCATCTTGTCATAGAAGCAATTCTTATTTGCACCTTGCAATAGATTTAATTCTTTCCTATACTGTCTACTCCCTCTCCAATCTCAGTGTCTTTTCTCTCTTAATGCTCTTCAAAAGTATAAAAGGGATAAGGATTACATATACAAGGCATGTTGCATTGTCAACAGCTGCTAACTCCAGAAATCCCTTCTCTTAGAACAGTGGTTCTCAACCTTCCCTATGCCGAGACCCTTCAATACAGTTCCTCATGTTGTGGTGACGCCCAACCATAAAATTGGTGTCTTGGTTCCTAAGACCATCGAAAATATGTGTTTTCTGATGGTCTTAGGCAACCCCTGTGAAAGGGTCATTCGACCCCCAAAGAGGTCCCGACCCATAGGTTAGAACCATTGTCTTAGAAGGATGTCTGATCTTTCCTGAAAAGCCAAGGATACTTAGCAATTGTTGTTCCTTTAACGTGAAATAGATCTGCCATGCTAAGTTATACTATACCTCCTGAAAAGCAAACAATTATTTATTTATTTATTTTAGGAAATTTATATTGCCGCCTATTCGCACATGGCGACTCAAGGCGGCTTATAGGAATATAAAAACCTCATGTATAAAGCAATAAAAATAATAAAAGAGGATAATCACATCATAAACTAATAAAATAATATAATAACCCCCCACCCCACCCTGGCGGCAACACATCACATGAGCCATTTGATGGGCTACATCCCGCTCTGCGTTCCCCAGGCCCGCTGGCAGAACCAATTCCTCCATCAAAACTGTCTCTTTAAGATTCTCCAAAAACCTTTGTCAAAACTGTCTCTTTAAGATTCTCCAAAAACCTTTGTCTCACTAATCATAGACAGAGGTGGTATTCAGCTGGTTCGGACCAGTTCACCTGAACTGGTAGCGGAAATCGTGGGTGGCCCCCACCCGGCTCTATGCCGTCCTATTTAGGCACGTTTTTGAGACTGGCCCAGAGGTGGGTTCCTACCAGTTCGCACCTATTCGGTAGAACCGGTTCGTCAAATCTACCGAATCAGTTAAAAGAGGTTCCACCAGTGGACTCAGAAAGCAGGCCACACCTACAGAAGAGGTTCCAAAAATTTTTGAAACCCACCACTGGTCCTTGGATATGATTATTCTACACTATCAAGCTCATATTTATAAAACTCAGTGCCTCTGTGAAAGGTAAGGATGACTACTGCGTTTGTGGTGCAATCAGAACATTGCGTGTGTTGAAGTTGTTTTAACGCAAACCAAAGATGCCTTTTAAAAAACAAGTTTACATCATATTCTTATGCATGCCAGTGCTGTGTGTGTGAGGTAATTTAAGGTGGTTCTGACAAGTGTCGTCGGCATCTTCATATCCGGTCACATGGGTGGCAAGCCACTCCCATCTGGTCACATGGGTGGCAAGCCACTCCCACAAAGGAAGCCACACCCACAGAGTAGGTTCGAACAATTTTTGAAACCCACCACTGGACTGGCCACATGCGCGGAAAGGGGGCACGAAGCAGGTGTGCAAAGTGGGCACGAAAGGGGGTATGAAGCAGGTGCGCACACGCGCAGTGAACCAGTGTTAACAAAATGTCAAACCCACTGCTGATTATAGGCTGTGATGTCTTCAGCCCTCATGAGACTACATGTAGCTCTCATCCATCTGCTTACTCTTTGCCTGAAAACCCCCAGCCTACCCAAATAAGTAAGAAGTCACCAACCATTCCATGGTCACTGATGCTCATTTAAAGCAAGAGCTGCTGTCTGTCTAAGAAACCAGTTCTACCCTCTCAATCCTCCATGGTCGCATCCTTATTTGCATGCAAACAGCTCCTAGATCATTTGTCATTCTTTTCAGAACCTTCGCACTACGTTTCAAAGGGTGGCTTAAGTAAAGTATAAGCAGAAAACTAAGCTAGGGGGTAACAGTGAATAAATGCTACTGACCAGACTTCAGCGTAATTTTCTTAAGTGACAAATTAGGGCAGTGGTTCTGAAACTGAGGGTAGTTACTGCCAAGGGGGTAATTTCGGCATATCCTCAGGGTAATGGAACAATTTGTAGTTTTTTGTTTAGGAGTCAAGGATCCAGATTAGAAACGAAGATGCTCAAAAAAACCCCAACCCTTCAGTCTGATGTTTTTAAGGGATGGTGTGGGGAGTAATGGCATTGTTCGAAACCAGGAAAAAGAGTTTGAGTTAAATATTTTATCTACTTCTTAATTTGGCCCAGGGGAAATATCTTCATAAACTGATACTCCAGCAGTGACAAAACCAAAAGAAACAGCCTGACGGCCCCCAGATGTTCTAATTTCAACTCTTATAAATCCAAGACTTTAGGGAAAAGGCAGCATGGCTAGCATGGGAATTGTAATTGAAAGTGTGTGAAATATGGCAAATTCCTAAAGACCAAGGATGAAGTCTTACTATTTTAGGAGGGCATGTATCACAATAAGAAAAGGAATTGGAGTTGGGTGTTGAGAGAAGGAAACTCTTGAGGCCTCTCTATTGATTTTAGAACACCTGTAGGCCACAGGTACCAAGCCAGATTTTCTGATCTGTCTCTTTCCATGAAATCCTTTCAAATCCCCTCCACTATGAACTCTATTTTCAGAGCCTGGATATAAATCAAAATAAGAGAAAGCATTCTTTCAATGTCTCCTTCCCCCTTCAATTTCTGCATTAAGGTCAGAGTTATTAGCCTAGGGAAGGGCTGAATGAAACAGTTTTATGTCTCTCTGTCTGTGTGTGTATGTGTGTGTGTGTATGTATGTGTTTCCTTCCCACCCTCTCTCACACACACACACACATATACAGAGAGACAGACACACAGAGAGAGAGATATTATGAAACAAAAAAACAAAATTAAAAATAAGAGTTTTGGAGACAGATTCTAGAATCCACATGTTGAGGTTTTGTAGATTATGATTAAGTATGGAAGGAAAAAATGTTCAGAATTAGCCTAAAAACATGCTCAGTACTGTCACTATGCTACCCATAAGCAAATGTAGATCCTGCCTGTTAGCCTTGCTCCAGCTCTTCTCTCCTCTTCCTCTCCCTGCTCTTCTCCCTAAAAATACATTTAGGCAGCATGCTCCTGGCCAGATGGGTAGAATAAATTATGTCTTCCACGTCCAGTTCTGTACTAAACTATAGCCTAGTTTAGTATTTATTTCAAAGCAACTCTAATAAATTTAAAACTAATTGTTTATTTAAGTCAGTGGTTCTCAACCTTCCCATTGCCGTGACCCTTTAATACAGTTCCTCATGTTGTAGTGACCCCCTGTTCTGTCCCCCCTTCACGGCTCTTAACAAACGGCAAGACGAATAAACTTAAAAGGAACTTTCTTTATCAGTTCTCGGCTCAGACTGGCTTCGAGCCCAAAAATAACATAAATACAGTCTCTGACCAAATAATGGAATGAAAAACAAAACAACTCTTACAAGCAATGCACTTCTCCAAGTGTAGCCTTGAATCAGAGTTACAGGAAACATCAAAGCACTTATCCAAGTTTATCAAGCATAAATCACGATTAATGATCAAGCAATGTTGTACCAATCAAGGAACGCACGAAGAAATGTTGACTCCTGCGACTAGGGCGTGGGAGCATCCGTCCTTTTATCTCCAAACCTGCCTCTAACAAGCCCCAGCTGCATAATGAATCTTGTATCCCGAAAAGACTCACAGCAGACATCTGCTGAGTCACAACACCCCCCAACCATAAAATTATTTTCATTGCTACTTCATAACTGTAATTTTGCGATTTTTCCATGGTCTTAGGCGACTCCTGTGAAAGGGTCGTTCAACCCCCAAAGGGGTCACGACCCACAGGTTGAGAACCGCTGATTTAAGTAGTTAAACGATAGCTAGGGTAATATCCATACTGATTTAAAATAGACGATAAAATTATAACTCATCAAAAAAATAAAATGTAGCCTCAGACAATAACAACCGTGGGAAACCTGTGTACATCAGGACACCTTCTAATGACATCTCTGTCTTTCTTGCAGCTCATCTGACAAAAGTTCCAGAAGGTAAGTGACACCACTAATACCAATTATTGTCACAGTTCTAGAAGGCCACACTCCACTGAATGCGGAGCAAACAACACAACTCCAAAGATCTCAGTGCTTGTTTATCTGAGATGAAAGTCTGTTACTAATGATTACGCTTACTATCCCTATAGAGTTTGTGCATAATTTCCACACAAAATTATATTCTGTGGTAAACTCGCTGCATAAATTTTCCCCATCTTTCCCCTCATAACCATTTGGGATAGGTTTTGCACTGAGGAAATGAGAAAGGATGGATATGTTTATAGTATCATATCTGGAATTCATATACTGAGGACTTTTATTCACTGTTCCCCGGGGGCTAAATAAGGGGGATTGATGAATGTGTAAACCTAGAAAACTGTTTTATTTAGCCTACAAATATCTACAACAATAGATGCCACTTCCTGAAGAATGTAAGGCTTTTCCTTATGTTGGAGTTAAAATGCTTTCCACTAGTCCTTGAATCAGCAGGGAACTATATAGGTATACAATTATTTGTTCTGAACTGATGATCCCTATTTTGCTACAGACCCAGAACCAGTGCTATCCTTATTTAAAGTATACTAGGTATTTTAGGAAACTAACATAGGGTGACACAATAGCCGTATTCCAGTATTTGAGAGGTTGCCACAAAGAGGAGGGGGTCAACTTATTTACCAAAGCACCAGAGGGCAGGACAAGAAAAAAGGGAGAGAAGCAATCTGAAATTAAGGAGAAACTTCCTAACAGTGAGGACAATTAACCAATAGAACCAATGCCTCAGAAGTTGTGGGTGCTTCATCACTGGAGGTTTTTAAGAAGAAAACTGGACAGTCACTTGTCTGAAAAGGTATACGTATGCTTGACCAGGGGAGGTGGACTAGAAGACCTCCAAGGTCCCTTCCAGCTCTATTCTGGTTGACTGGATCACCAACAAATGGATAATATCTGCCTATCACTCCTCTTAACATGGGGAAGGAGGTGGGGAAGAGGCATGTTTTATCAGATGACTAACTACTTCATCAAAACCCATTCTGTTTCTGCATTAGTGGCTCATGCAGGAGCATTCCCAAGGAGTCCAACTATCCATTGATATTAGGTAATCGTTGGATTCTGTCTGGATATGGGTTTGGAACTGTTCCAGAAAGGCCTGCAGGAACGTTGTCCATGGGGTCACAATGGGTCGAACGTGACTTCGTGTCTAACAACAAGAACAAGAACAACTGCTCCAGAAGAGAGGTAAACCATGTTCAGAGATCACAAAACAACAACTGAGAGAGACAGGAAGGGTTGCTTTGTACAACCGCAGAAAGAGAGGGAGGGAGGGAAGGAGGGAGGGATAGATCTGTCACCTTGCAACCTGTCTGTCACTAGATAGTTCCTGTGGCTATCTGAGGCTTCAATTATGGTTTAATTTAGAGACCTGGTCAATAGATACTCATAGGATATCCCCTGACTATACCATCAACAGCCTGGTTAATAAAAAAATGTCAGATGGTGTCCATGACAAAATTTATGTCAGGAAAAGACTTCTCCAGCAAGCCACACCGATTCTAAAATGACAAAACCTATGTTGTGATGTCACAATGCAGGACCCATCCCTTCAATCCTTACGTGCAATATTGTAATGCAGGTACAAAAAGTGATAGAATTTGCATCACAATACAATGAACATTTCATCCTTTGTCCCTCTTTTGCAGATACTCAAGATAAGCACTATTATGATACTGGTGCAGCTAAGAATGATTAAAATCTGACTCACTTATGGCTGGAGATCAAATGAGGACACAGCAGATAAAAAGCCTCCAAGACATGTTCATGCCAAGTGGGGAAAGACTCTTAGCAGCATTTTTACACGAGATTCATATTTTCTGAAAACAGCAAGTTTTTTTTCCCCCCTTAATCTGGGATGCCTTTAGGATAAGCAGATGTTCTGTCCCTAAATTGTGGACTTTGTCTACCAGCTGTTAATTAAAGGAACATGTGGAATCACCTTTACAAGAGGACTTTAATAGGATGTTATATGAATATTTGTAATAAATTATTTAAATCTTGGCTTCAGTTTCCATCCCTTTTTTTGGCACAGCTTCCAAGCTTTCAATGGCTGCACAGCTGGCCAAGTATATAAACACTTGCTGCTTTTCCAAACATAGACATAGAGAAAGCTCCAGGAACCCTGACCTTCACAAAAAGGTGATAGAAAATTATGGGGAAGATAGGTGTTAAATTTAGTAAGTCTACATTTTTATGCAAATTTGCTAAATTCGTACTTCTTCCACCAATAAACAATTACATTTCAACATCCTCACTTTCTCAAACGTTCTGCAATTTTCTAATCAAATGATGTACTTCTTTAGGAGGACATGTGAACAAAAATATATATTTATGAAAATACATGATTGCATTAGAGAATAAATGCATTAACCCCAATTACATAGAAAATCATATTATTTGAAAACATGCCCATGGATATATGTACACATTCTAAGCAGACATTTTTTTTTTAAAAAAATGGAAAGAGATGTAAAAAGGTGAAAGAACAAATGAATGAAAAATGACTAATACACACACACACACACACACACAGATGCACGCGCACGCGTCTTTAAACAGCTATCTTCATTCTGAATTCCCCATCAGACTTTCTTTTGACAAATAATTCCTCCCTTTCCTGCCAACTTCAAATAACTCATTATCAAGGGCTGTGTGTTGAAGATTCTTAGCCAGGTTAAATTCCCCCTAATACAATGGCCTTTAAATCTCCAGGCATAATTAGCAATTAATAAATCAGTATATATTGTCCACTATAATCCCAAGGTTCCCACAATTCCCATGGGAATTAGCATTTTAAATTATCGTTTCAGTTGAGGATTATGGGATTTATAATCCCACCTCCCTGAAGAGCATCAGATTAATCTAATATAGTCTCCTTCGCATTCCGTGATAATCTCACGAAAAGTAGATATTTGCATTTTTCTGCTGAAACAAGACCTTTGATAATCTCTCACATTGATTAAATCATACCATTTCCTTACCTGTCATATATTGTGACAATGCTCATCTTTTAACCCACTCCACTACATTTAGTTCTTCACCTCATTCAGACATCTGTGTTACCCCTGGGTTTATATTTAGCCTTCTATAAAAAAAATGAAACATCTTGAAATGAAAATGTACTTCATGTACATAATTATGCATGTGTACTAGTTGCAATAATATTTCTTGTTATTTTCCCCACCGGTATCTATTCAAGGACAAAACCATTTAGAGCACAAACTGCATGTGAGAAATATTAAGGAATTAGATAAGCAAGTTTTTTTTAAAAAAAAAAAAACAAGCAAGAAAGAATGCAAACTGTGAATGTTGTTAAAACTAGGATTCATGGCAATAGTTTAGAAATTGACAGATTAGCACAAAACAGATCAAAAACAATGTTTTTACACCTAAATGCAGTGCTGGGATTCAGCCAGTTCACAGCTATTCGGGAGAACCGGTTGTTAACTTTCTAAGCAGTTCGGAGAACCGGTTGTTGGAAGAAATCTCATTCTGTTTTTGTTTTCCACTTTACAGGGCTAATCCTGTAAGGAAGGAAACTTTCTGGTGTTGTTTCTAGCCTAATCTTTATTGCCCTGCTTACAGAAACTGCCTCTCCGGCTAACCCTTATTACATTGTAACAGCTAAGGCGAAGCGCCCAGCGACCTGAGTGATGTTGAGTTGGCCACGCCCACACGGTCACATGACTACTGAGCCACATCTATCCAGCTGGTCATTAGGGAAGAGAACGGGTTGTTAAATTATTTGAATCCCACCACTCCCTAAATGGCAAATAGGTTGTTAAGGAATGAGCTTTTGGATCCACAATCAATCTGCTGTCATCTTCAAAGAGCTATATGAGATTCCTAGCTCACTTTTCTAGGGAGCCGAGGTAGCACAGTGGTTAAATGCAGCACTGCAGGCTACTTCAGCTGACTGCAGTTCTGCAGTTCGGCTGTTCAAATCTCACCGGCTCAGGGTTGACTCAGCCTTCCAACCTTCCGAGGTGAGTAAAATGAGGACCCAGATTGTTGGGGGCAATATGCTGACTCTGTAAACCGCTTAGAGAGGGCTGCTATTGCTATTGCTATTGCTGTAACAGATTGAGGCTACCCCTCTAGAATTACAGAAAGAAAGAAAGGTTGAAAAATGCAAGGAGATAAATGTAGGAGTTAGTGTAATACTATTTGACAATGGAAGACTGGAATTCTCAAATGCAATTCCAGACTGTCAGAATGGATACTCAGGAGCTGTCAGACATGACCTATGAAACAAGACCAGGGCCAGAAAACCGGGGGTGGGGGGAGGACTCAAAAGTTATACTAAGCCATGTTAGCCTAGTGTGTTATATAAACCCAATCACTGTAGTCTGTAAATCAAGGAGCCACAATGTAGTGTAATGGTTAAAATGATGGATTTGGACCCGGGAGATTCAGGTTCACTTGATGACAGAGCTCACTAGATGTCTTTGAGCCAGTCCTTCTACGACAGAATAGAAAAAGTAGGCAAAACACACAATCTGCCATTGTGTCACCTGGTTTTCCAGACATATTCACCGTGCTTGTATTCTGATAAACAGACTCTGGGAAAGCAGCCTGGAAAAGAAATGTTGAAGTAGGGAGATAATTCATTACACTTAGAGAGAGAAAACAATTCTTGAAGGAGGGAAAGTGAGAAGAGGCAGATGTGTTGGCAGAACAAAGAGGTGGAATGCAAAGCAGAGAGTTAGCAGAGCAAGATAGATTTAAGCAGCTTTAGTTGATACAGCCGTACAGATTCCAAAGGGAGGGAAATTTGCTGAAACATTTCAGAGAGGTCCAGAAGAAGACCACTGAAGAAAGAAGATGGTCAGCAAGACCATCCCCACCAACACTGACACTAGAACAGTGGGTCTCAACCTTCCTAATACCGCGACCCTTTAATACAGTTCCTCATATTGTGGTGACCCCCAACCATAAAATTATTTTATATTTTCCGTATTTTTTAAAAAAATATATTTTCCAATGGTCTTAGGTGATCCCTGTGAAAGGGTCATTTGCTGCCCCCCCCCAAAGGGGTCCCGACCCACAGGTTGAGAACCACTGCACTAGAATATAAACTGACAGCAAATCACACTCCTTACTCCCAGTAGCACTGATGATGTTACCTAGTTTGGGTAATGAAACATCTGCAAGAAAACAAGCCAGCTCAGAAAGAACTAAGGAGGCCTCTCAAGATCATCTTGGCAAGAAAGAGATCAACATTGCACAGATCATCCTTCGTTGAAGATCCATAATGTTTTCAAGCTGCTAGTCCAATAGAAGCCAACATTCCTTTCGTTTCACTCTTAAGGGGGGGAAGAAGGGCTTTAGAACTGATGAGACTAGTTCAAATAGTCAAAGGCTTATTTTACAGGTGAAATAGCTAGCCCAGACCAAACAGGTCAAGTTAAACAATTTAATTCAATTTAATTCAAACAATTTAATTCCTTTTTTCTGGGATAGTTTATTTATAGGATACTTGCTGATAATTTTCCTATCTTTGTTGATGCTAAAAATAATTATTATTATTATTATTATTATTATGTATGCATGTACTGTGTATGAAATGTTGGAGTTGTGTGAACATGTTCCAAGAACTCAAAGCCTTGTGATATACTCTCTTTCAGCCCCCTCTTACTTCATAGTGTTTTTACTGTGGAATAAAATTAGATATATAGATAGTCCTTGACTTACGACCACAACTGTTGCTAAGTGAGACACTTCTTAAGTGAATTTTGCCCCATTTCATCACCTTTCTTGCACAGTTGTCAACTCAATCACTGCAGTTGTTAAATTAGTGACAAGGTTGTTAAGTGAATCTGGCTTCCCCATTGATCTTGCTTGTCAGAAGATTGCGAAAAGTGATCACATGACCCCGGGACACTGCAACTGTCATAAATGTGAGTCAGTTGCTAAGGATCTGATTTTTTGATCACGTGACCAGGGGGATGCTGCAACGGTTGTAAGAGTGGGAAAGGGTCATAGGTCCCTGTTTTCAGTGCCATTGTAACCTTGAACATTCCCTGAACGAAGTGTTGTAAGTCAAGGAATGACCTGTGTATTGATGCATGCTCCTTCGAGTCCTTAGAGAAAAGTAGGATATAAATGCAAGAAGAGAGTTAATAAAATGAAATCTCAAGCATTCATATAAAGTGTGATCTTAGATACTGCGGTTTGTTCAGCAAACCATTCAGATAAGCCCAATTGCCTACCTATTTTAGAATTGCCAATGTTCAGGAACAGGAAATCCGTGGCTTTTTAATTCCTATTCATCTACACTTCCAATATGACTCATTGTTATCCATTCTGATTTGACAGCATAGGCGTCGGGTGGGTGGGGGGAGTTATGGATCACAGGTGGGTTCCTACCAGTTCGCACCTATTCGGTAGAACGGGGTTCATCAAATCTACCGAACCAGTTAGAAGAGGTTCCACCAGTGGACTCGGAAAGCAGGCCACACCTACAGAAGAGGTTCCAAAAATTTTTGAAACCCACCACTGGTGGGTGCGTAATGTCCCACAGTTATCTACGCATTAATAATGATCTAGTAATATTTCCTTATACATTTTAGGGACCTTTCCTTACATAATTGGTGTTTTCTTTCATACTTTTGGATTTCTAATTTCTGTTTCCATTAGTTAGCAATTGCTAAAACAAATCCCACATGAAAAAGTATTCAAAGCCTTCTTGATTTTAATTGTCAATTTATTTATTCCTGCACGTTGTAATATTTATTCATTTACATATCTCTGTTTCTCCACTGTTGTGCAAACACAATTCCAGCAGCTGCTAACATGTGTAAAATTAAATATATATTATACTCCCTTTCAAATATCCAACAAAATATTTCTGGTTTTAATTCCATATCTTGCTTTACGATTGCTTCTAACCACTAACTCCTGAATAGCTATTTGGACCGACCTAAGTACTAATTCATAATTTCATATCCGGTCACATGGGTGGCAAGCCACTCCCATCCAGTCACATGGGCAGCAAGCCACTCCCATCCAGTCACATGGGTGGCAAGCCACTCCCACAAAGGAGGCCACACCCACAAAGTAGGTTCCAACAATTTTTGAAACCCACCATTGCTATGGATGTAAGGAACAAAGTGAGCATTGCAATGTTGCAATACAAATACAAATACGAATGGACACCTATGTCTGAGGGTCAGATTCAGACAAGAGTCTCTCAACCCAGCTTGTTGATGTCAAAGATAATCTTGAATGTATTCACCCAACCAATTGATCTGCTAATTAATTAACCACATTTTAGCATAGCATGTTATGCTAACCATTAAATTGGTTATATGTGTGATGCAAACCCAGTCAATCAGATTAACTGAGTACAAATTTGTGTTGATTATTCTTGGGTAAGTATTTCATGAGAACATGGCTAATATTCACTGTAATCTTTTTCCAGTCAGAGATAAGAATGTGTCCCAGAGTTTTCATCCAAGGAATATGAACAAATTTCAGGTAATCCTTGATTTACAATCACAATTGGTTTTGGAATTTCTGCTGTAAATTATTGAGGTTGTAAATTTTATGACAAATTTTATGGAAGTCATTAGGTGAATTACACATTGTATGGAGGTCATTAAGTGAATTCAGCTTCCCCAATGGGTGATTTTGATGGGGTTCTACCAGAAATCAGCAAAAAGTGTTGCAAATCAGGATTGCGGATGCTGCAACCAGTTGTAAATGCAAACCAGCTACCTAGCACCCAAATTGCAATCACATGAATGAGATGACAATCATAACTGTGAATATAGGCCGCAAGTCACTTTTTCCAAGGCCATTGTAACTTTCAACCAACGTTAAATAAATGGTCATAAATTGAGTACTCCGTATAGATCCAATAAGATCATTGATTCTCAGGAAAAAGCTAGTCTAAATTTATCTAGGAACATTCAGTGACTTATCCAGATGGATTATGTCAGTCCAGAACAAAATTGCTTCAGTGCCCTAGCCCTAGTGATAAATTGTGTGGGGTAGATACCTATAAAACAGAAATCCTTGTTTGTATCCCCATTAGTGGTTTGATACTGATGATATTCTGAGCATGACGAAAATGTACTTGAGCTGTTACACTGAAAAGCCAAAATTAGTGAGTCTTGATGTTCTTCAGGCAAGATCAATAAGTGTCAAAATCCCTTCTATGTGGCAAGCAGCTTCACTGAGGGAGGTCCAAGAACCCACCAGAGAACACTTAAGAAAGTGCTGTCATTAGGGGAGAGTGGCAGAGTATTGCTCTTTGCAAATATTCCTACTGAAATACGCATGCAACCCACTGCTGGAACCATAGCCTACTGCCTCTCTCACAGAGCCCGTCAGTTATACCAATAGCATTTAGACTTACTGTATTTTTCGGCGTATAAGACGCACCTTTTTCTCTCAAAAAAGAGGCTGAAAATCTGGGTGCATCTTATACACTGAATACACCATTTTTTGCCTCCTGAAACCCCACTCCCTTCATCAAAATGGCCGTGCAGAGCCTGTAGAAGGCTTTCAGAGAGCTCCTAGGGACTGGGGAGGTCAGAAATGCATGAAAAATGGGCCGTTTTTCTCTCAATCTCCCCCCCCCCCCCAGTCCCCAGGAACACTCTATAAACCTCCTACAGGCTATGCATGCAATTTTCTTTGAGAAAAAACGGGCCCGTTTTCACGAAAAATGGGCCATTTTTGGGAGGTCTGCAGAGTGCAAAAACTTTTTTAAAAAATTTGCCTCTTCAAAACCTTGGTGCGTCTTATACTCCGAAAAATATACCACCTCACAGCACTTTACAGCCCTTTCTAAGGGTTTTACAGAGCCAGCATTTTGCATATTGCCACCGACAACCTGGGTCCTCATTTGACCAACCTTGGAAGGATGGAAGGCTGAGTCAGCCTCAAGCCGGTCAGGATCGAAGGAATCGAACTCTTGGAAAGTGTGAGCAGAGTCAGACCTCAGTACTGCATTCTAACTATTGCACTACCACAGCTCCTATCCCCTTTATCCGAGGAAGCAACCAAGAGCAGAAATTTCTGGCACAGAGCCAAAATGTCATCTCGACTCTTCTGGCCAGGAGCTTAACACTGTTATGATCCCATCGCTTATTTGAAGTATGATTTAATTAGGGATCAAGAATCTTCTGATTCAGTATCCAACAAAGCATTTTAAACCACTGTAGGCATTTAAGACGTTAGTCTTTAAAGAGCACAAAGTGTTCCATCTGGAGGGGGTGAACACAAACTCTTCACTGAGTTTGGGAGGACTTTCCGCCGGTAAAATCATCAAGGCCGCATTTTCAGAAACAACTGTTGTGTTGTCAGCTGAATCAATGAATGGGAAAGTGCATCAGAGAAAATCCAGACAGCAAAGGAAGCGGAGAGCCAAACTAGACAGGTTGTTAAAATGCATGAATGTTTTTTTTTTTCAAACTCAGAGCTGCAGTTACCCATTCCCCAGCCCACCCCCCATTTTCAATTCAGGGAAGTTCAGACTCTTCAGCCAGGAGTTTGATATTAGATTCGTAAAGATTTCAGGTTTCCCACCCAACCCACCTGAATTCATAAAGCTGTTTGCTATTATAATTTTGGCTTGTTGGTTCCCAGAATGCCCTGTGGTTAGAAAGAATATAAATTCAAATAAATAAATAAAATAATTTCATTCCATTCCATAAAAAAGTATTATTCTTGTACATGTACCTATGGATGAATGGTATATTTGTTATATATTTTTAACTGATTGTGTTTCCCCCGCGCTCCTCAGTTTTATTGTATGGGTTAGTCATTATGTAAAGTTATATGACTTACTGAAATAAGTTTGGGTGGTAACAGGCTTAAAAATAGATACATCTGTTTTTGCTGTACATCTGTGCAACAACATAAAAATTCATAAAAGACACAAGCTTAAAAAGAAATATTCAGTCAACCAAGACAAAAACACAAACTGGGCTCCATTAAAATCCAGATTTACAGTACAGTATATCTTCTCTTCTCTTCTCTTCTCTTCTCTTCTCTTCTCTTCTCTTCTCTTCTATTCTATTCTATTCTATTCTATTCTATTCTATTCTATTCTATTCTAAAAGAAAATCCTGGACTGTGATCTTGCCATCAGTCTACAAGATCAACAAAATCACCTTCACCAGTATATAAGATGGCTACACTAAGAACTAAGCTTGTGACTATTCTTTGGTCATACACAAATGATGTATCTGGAAAAAAAACCACACCTTTCTGCAAGCAACATACAAAAGGGGAACTGAGGATGTGAGAAGAATATACATTTGGGGAAATATCCAACTTCAAAAGCCTCACTGGGAAAATATACAGTACAGTGCAGATTATGACAGGAAGGCAATGAGCATTTTAAAAGTAATTTAACAATGTAGATCATAAATATACAAAAGTCATTTATACTTAAACTGCAGAGAGAGAGAGAAAGTCATTATATAATGTCCATGTGAAAAATTTGTGGGAAAATGCACATAACAAAGAATCGTAGCAGGAAAATTTGCATTTTTCAAGGTCTCAAGGAACAGACTATAACCAGCTATGTCCCTTGGGAACAAGGGTGGGTTCCAGCTTCTGTTACTGCTGGTTCACTCAGGGACGTGCTTCACATGCGCATGCGCAGTAGTGAAAAAATTGCTTCTGCGCATGCAAAAAACAAGATGGCAGTGCCTTCGGCTCCACCGATAGAACCGGTTTGGGGGCGTGGCTGGCCGAGTTACTACCCACTCAGCCGAACCTGTTGCGTCGGGCCAGCACAGCCGACAGCTGCAGCCTCACCAGGGAAGATCTGATTGGCTCTGGCGTGGCTGCCGGCTGGCGGGAGAAAAGCAGCCACCCGATTGGCTCCCTGCCTGACAGCCGTCAGTATAAATAGCTGTCAGGCGGGCGCTGTCCTTTTGCGCGCGTTCTGAAGTTCAGTTGTTGTTGCTGTTCCAATAAAGGACTGGTTGAATGGTTCCTCAGTGTCCGCCTACTTAAAAGAACCAGTAGAAACCCACCTCTGTTTGGGAACCATCATACGGTATACAAAATCTCTGCATGTTAAACATATTTAGAAACAAAAACAATCAGAAAGAGAAACAGGGTCTTATCTTCCTATGCTTGGAGACTTGTTCTGGCAGGAGAGTCCTTCTGAGGAATGTACAAAATTAATAATGAAGAAGATGAAGATGATAATAAAAATGATAGCTATCCCAACCTTCCCCAAACTCAAAAGGTTTGGGACTTGCTTATGAGGGCCAAGCAACAATTGTCTGGCTACATTTAATTCTCAATTTAAACCACAACTGAGCCCAGAATTTCAATTGTAAGTCAAGTCACCACATGAACAGACTCAATTTTACAATCATTTTTACTATGGTTGTTAAGTGAGTCACCACAGTTGTTTAGCAAATCACGTATTTGTACATTCGAATCCAGATTACTCAGAGGGCGCTTTTTTGATCACGGGATGCTGCAACTGGTCGTAAATGCAAGCCAGTTGCCATAAATGGATTATGTGACCATGGGGGAGGTATGACAGTCGTAACTTTGAGGGTCATAAGTAACCTTTTTTAAAGTCCATTCAAATAGTTGTTAACTGGTCATGTTGAGGATTACCTGTAAGGTAAAGTTAATGTGTTTGAATGCCATAGGACAGGGCTGCCACGGGCTGGATGTGTCACACACTGGCCATGCCCACACTCAGATTAGAGAAGAAGAAGAAGAAGAAGAAGAAGAAGAAGAAGAAGAAGAAGAAGAAGAAGAAGAAGAAGAAGAAGAAGAAGAAGAAGAAGAACCCAATACACCATATGATGCCGCCGTGATGCCGTGAGTTTGACACCCCTGCCATAGGAGGAATTAGTTGAAATGCAGCATGAGGTAAAGTGATAAAACAGTCTAGATTAATTCAAGTATCATCTCAGGGACTGATTCATTTCAATTAATCACGCACTGCTTATCACTCAGAGGAGAATCACAACAGGAAGCCTTCATGGGCAAAGCTGGATTCATTGATTCTCAAGACTTAACTCTAACATGTATAAGCAGAAAAGAGGAAGAAATTGCCTAATTATATACACGTTAGTAGTGCTGTGTGTGTTTCTGTGTGTGTGTGTGCATGTGTGTGTGTGTGTGTGCGCGCGCGCGTGCATATATGGTGTGAAACAGAGAGAAATAATCTGTTTTAGCTATTGTTTAAGCTATGACTTGCTATCCGAAAATCAACCACGGAAAACGATGATTGATTACCCCCAAACAGACAATGGTTTACTTACTAGATCCATTCATTTGTCACCTTATGTTGAAAATAAACATGCCACATTATGAACGGGTTCAAAGGATGACGCCAATTAGAGATAATGAGTGTGCTATGTGCTAGCTTGCAAATTTCACCTTTTTTAGTATAAAGCTCTGACCACCATTAGAACTTGTCCTGTCCACCTTTGGGTCAAGCCTCTAATTAATTTTTGTCATGACTCAATTGCCTTTCCAGGAAAAAAAGATTCTCATATTCTCTCTCTCTCTCTCTCTCTCTCTCTCTCTCTCTCTCCCTCCCTCCCTCCCTCTCTCTTTATTTATTTATTTATTTATTTATTTTATTGTTTACTTTTTTTTAATAAAATGTGTTTTTATTTTCCATTTTTCATTTTCATACAGTCACATATATACTGTGCATAACCGGGGCCATACAACATTAAACAATAAACACAGCAATTCCTCTTGTCAACAATACCCCCAAAAGTAGAAACCCAATATAGCTCTTCGACCCTCCATACACCTCTTTCTTTCGCCCCCTCCAACTTTCCATCTTCCCTCCATCATTCCCCTCTGTCCTACTTCCCCTCCCCCTCTACCACTCCTCTCTCCCAGTCCACTCCCTCCCTTCCTTCTCACCCTCCCTCCCATCCTCTCTCCCGCCCTCTCTACCCCTCTTTCTTCTATCCCGCTACTCCTCCCTTCGGTGTATTTCTACTATATGTCAATATATTCAGCTTGTCCTATTTTTACAGTGAAATTAAAAAGCAACAGTATACATGTGCAATCCCGTTACATAGAAATCTAACACATACTATATATCCCCCCTCCCCCCCTCCCCCCAACACCCCACCTCCCTCCCCCCCCCAGACTTCCCAGAGCCCATACACGGTATAGATTTTAACAAACACAGTCTAAAATATATATCTCTCTCTCTTTAGAAGAAATGATCCAATACTTCCCAATATCAGTGCAGCTAGCAAAGAAGAGAAATAAGCAAACTGGAGCCCTCCTGATGTTGCTAAACTACAATTCCCAGCAAGCCTCAGCACTGGCCATTCTAGGAATGCTGTCAGTTAGAGTTTAGTCATGTTTGCTTCGTTAAAGGGAATGGAGGGAAGGTTGTCAGTGAAACAGTTAACCAAGTTGCTGAGTGGCTTGGCACGTTAATGCGCTTGAAGCCAAGTTAAATCCATATCACTTGTCTCTGCATATGCATTCTGGGATACGGGACCAGCTAATTATTTCCCTTGGTGTAAGTCAGCAAGCGTTTGCTTAATTGATTTGTGTTTGACAGATCTAAGCTAGACAGATCAGAGACCAGTACAATTAGTCATAAATGCAAATTAGCTTTCAGCACAATGGAGAATGCTGATGCCAGCGGGAGGCATAGTGCTCCTCTCCTTCGATCTGCTGAACCAGGAAACTAGCAATCACCTATCTGGTATCTTTTCAGATGTACTGTATTACCGTTGTCCCCAATTCGGGTCTGAGCCTGGAGCCAAAGCCAATGATGGACGCCAGACACGAGGTGCAGGTTTTCTGATTGCTTTTTATTGGAGTACCCCAAGGAAAAGGGTTCCTGGTCAAAAAGCCAAGAACCAAGAACAAAGGATTAAGTAAGCTTTATACATTTTCACTAAAGGAGAAGGTGGGGCAAGGTGAAATAATGGTTCTACCACAAAACCACGGACGACAAAATCGCGGTCGACGAAAGCGCGTATGTGACGTCATCACAGCGCGACGAAAAAGATCGAAAAAGATCGAAAAATGTAAAAATAAAGCTAAAACCTTCCCCTAACCCCCCCCAAACCTAACCCTAAACCTAACCCTAAACCTAACCCTTAACGTAACGAAAAACCTAACGCTAACCCTTAACCTAACGCTAAACGTAACGCTAATGCTGTAACCCTAACCCTAACCCTTAACCTAACCCTAACCCTAACCCTTAACCTAACCCTTACCTTTATGTGAACCGGCTTGCTGTAATTTAATTTTTATTTCAATTTTTCGATCTTTTTCGTCGCGTTGTGATGACGTCACATATGCGATTTCGTCGACCGCGCTTTTGTGGAACGCGGTTTTGACGGGTCACGGAAATAATAAGAAATGTCTTCTAATAAACATTTTAGCAATAATTCTACAATTTGTTCTATTGGTCTATAGCTGTCCCATTCCTAAGCCTTGGCTAATGAATGCCCCAGGAGTTATCTAATAGACATTTCATTTGCTGCTGGCCATCTCTATTCCTAACTTTTAGCTGAGGTCTGCAAGTTGTCTAATTCTTGTTACTTTTATCAACTTTCTAACTACCCATAATTGCTACAAGCTTTACACATGCATATTTCCTGTTGATAAGCATTCTTTGTTCTTGTGAGATACACAGACCCAGACACCCTGATTACACACTTCCTGATTTTCTTTCAAGTATGTGCCATGACCTTGCTTTAGCCATGGCACGACAAAACTGCGGACCACTAAAGCGCGCCCGATTAAAGCGCGTACCTGACGTCATCAGCAGCGCAACAAATACGACCGCGGAGATTTTAAAAAGCACTTTTAAAGCAAGCCGATTCACGTAAAGGTAAGGGTTAGGTTTAGAGTTAGGGTTAGGGTTAGGTAAAGGGTTAGGGTTAGGTTTAGGGTTACGTTAAGCGTTAGGGTTAGGTTTAGGGTTAGGTTAAGGGTTAGCGTTAGGTTAAGGGTTAGGTTTAGGGTTAGGTTTAGGGTTAGGTTAAGGGTTAGGTTTAGGGTTAGGGTTAGGGTTAGGTTTGGGGGGGTTAGGGTAAGGTTTTCGCGTTAATTTTAAGTTTACCGCTCACAGAGTGATGTTTTCGTCGCGCTGTGATGACATCAGGTACGCGCTTTTGTCGAGCGCGCTTTAGTCTACCGCGGTTTTGTGGTGGAACCTGCTTTAGCAGCCAGCCCATCACTACAGATCCCATCACCCCAAGAGTATGGATAATAAACAGGAATAATGGGTGCTTAGTCTAACATCTGAATACATTGGGCACATTTGCTTAACCAATCATCCTTCCAAGAGTTTCTGCCAAAAGCCATGTTGGCTGGCAGTCTATGGAGATTCTCAGTCATCCAGGTCATGGTTGTCTCAAATGTGCTTTTTCAAGAGGCAACTGGACTTTCTGTTTTTTCTTTGGAGATATTTCACTTCTCATCCAAGAAGCTTCTTCACTCTTAGAGCAGATCTCATCTATGGAGCATTAGGTAATGTACAAACTGTTTTTTCTCTGATAATGTCATTTGATCAGCTCAAAACTATCAGCCAGAATCGCATTTGCAAAAAACTGGAAAAATGAAACAATACCAAAACAGGAAGAAGTTATTGGAAAAATAATGGAGTGTGCTGAAATGAGTAAATTGACATTTGAAATTAGAGAACAAGAAGACGAGCAATTTTATAAGATATGGGACTTGTTTTATCAGTGGCTGGGGAACAAAACCTGGAAATGAAAAATGTTTTACTTATGTTTTAACTGAAGGAGTTAAGTGATAATACAATTATGCTGTAAAATAGATTAACAATGATACAATGAAAGGCTGATACATATATGAATTGAATACTTTAGAACTTTTTGTTTTAAAATGGATAAGGATAACAATGAATTTATGTATACTTGATAGAGGATTGGTGATATAATGTATAACTCTAAGTATATATTATAAAGATATCTTCTTGTTTTGATAAATAATTTTAATAAGGAAATAATTAAAAATTGGTATATATATGAAGTGACTATTTAGAATACCTTGTTGAAAAATGAAGGAATAACATCTTTGTTTGAATGTATGATGTACAAGACAATAATGAACATAAGCATACTCAATAGATGATTGGTGGGATTATACATAATTGCAAACAGTGATATACAAATATAAATGGTTGGTAAATCTTTTTCATATCGGGATATGTGATTATACAAAGGTATATTGTTATTAAACAGACAATCAAGAATGTAAATGAATCAGGTTTATTGAAAAAAAAATATTAATCGTAATTGAAAATACGTTGTACAATGAAAGTGAGGTTTTAGTTATTTTAGATGAAAAATCTGTGATTGTAAATGTAATTGAGAATATGGATGCAAAAACACTTGTGACCAAACGACATGCTGTATGTAATGGATGAGAATTTTTTTTATGTTTTTTTAATTTAAAAAATTGCAAAAAAAACACCTATCAGTGACTGAAAGGTTACAATGTATTGCCATTAAGGAGGGTTTTTTCCCCCTCAGTAGAGGGGAAGAAAATGGAGAATGGGAGTAGTTACAAACATGATGGTTTGATCAGTCAGGTTTGATTAGATGTTGATTGAGACCACTGGAGCCCAAATTGCACTCACTCAGACCAAAATAAAAGTTCCAGTGGAAAGCAATGACAAATTGCTTCTGTGTTATTAGTAAGACAGTTGCTTGGACATATCTTCAAAGTCAGCAGAAGTTTGAGATTGATTCAAAAGAGACACTTTGTTTTCAACTAGGCCCCGATTATGAAGAAGTTTCTAACATTTACAAAAATGAGTTATCCCTCTTTGATATTGAATTGCCAAATTCTGCTGTAAAGACTTCTGGCCCTCAGAAGAATGTCTGATTGCATACAGTTTTTCCTGGAGCGAGAGAAATTGTACTTATAGACTTTTTTTTTCCTTTTCTAGAAATCCAATGACCTTTTCAGCATCTTGACTTGAATATCTAAACTATTAAAAATAAGTCAACCTGTGGGGAGAAATACTGGAGTTGTTTTCTTTTCTTATTTAAATAAGGTCTGCTTAAAACTGAGCTGAATTCTATGTCCTTTCATGTTTGTGTCTATGTAGCTTTTCTGGGCACAATAAAGAAACGATTTGATATTTGCTTTGTTTTTATTCTAGGATGGGTTTTTTTCCTCATTTTTTTTTTTTTTTTTTGGTTTTGTATAGATTTCCTGGTCTCCTATTCATACTCTTAACAAACTGCTGTTTCTTTTTTCAGATCAGCCAAGGTTGACTAAGTGCTATTAGCTTTCATAGATTGTTTTAGATGTATATTCTACAGCAAGACATAATTGTTGGGTTCCTTCCTTCCAATTCCCCATCTATGATTTTGCCATGTACTTCTTAAAAGCACATGAAAGAAGAGTAGGAAAAAGGACAAGAACTATTCACGCTCAGAGACACTGTTCTTTAAATTACAGTGATACCCTGTTTCCCTGAAAATAAGGCCTCCCAGGATAATAAGCCCAATTGGGCTTTTGAGCGCATGTGCTAAAATTAGCCCTCCCCCAAAAATAAGCCTTCCCCAAAAATATTGCAACACAGCAGAGCAGGCATAAGGGGACCACGCTCGCCGCCTCCTGCACCTCAAAAATAATAAGACCTCTCCGAAAATAAGACCAAGCGCTTATTTGGGGGGTCAAAATAAAATAAGACCCTGTCTTATTTTCAGGGAAACACGGTAGTTACTGTTATAGTGCTTTTCAGGTAATGTTTTTCCCTTTATTTCTAAGATATATGGTAGTCTAAGTCTAATAAACTATATAGACATTTCTATTTGGAACTTTTCATAGGGTTTTTAAAATTGTATTGTTTGCTCCCTCCCTTATTCCACAGGTGTTTCTTATCAAAACTTAGATATCCCCGTTTTTGTTAGGCAGCTTCGGGTTTTTTTTTTCACTGCTCTGACACTGGCTTTGAGTTTAGAGAGGAGGAAGGAATGAGAGTAACTCTTTCCTGAACTTCTCAGAATGCCAAGAATCGGTCAAGCTGCCCTTGCTAATGCCTAGTCTGTCCTCTTCAAAAGCAACAGGATTTCCAATCAGCCAGTCCACTCTGCAGACCTCACTTTTGGATCTTGCTTGCTCATTCTGAGTCCTCAGCTACAGATTCCTCTTCCAACTGGGCCTCAATTCCGAGACACCTCCGGTCCACACAGCATAAACACAACATGAGCAATGTCCAACAATTTCCAATAGTCTCCACCATTAACTAACAGATCTGCCCTTTGTATGTTCTCTTATCAAAAGACAGATATGCCTGTTCCCAGATATCTGAATTAGGCAAGAGGCTTCTCAGCATCTACATGACACTTTGCAGGTTTGGGCAGGTGAAAAAAAAAGCCTTTAACCTTGAGAACTTTTTGCAAGTCTATTTCCCAATCAGGGCATTTCATCCTGTCACAAAACTACAGGTAGTTTTCGACTTACAACAGTACATTTAGTGACTGTTCAAAGCAAGGGTTCCTGCCAGTTCTAACTGCTTCTATAGAAGAGGTTCCACAAATCTACAGTGCCGTTTAGAACCGGTTCCAGCTCCCTCCCCCCACCCGTCCACACATCATCAAGATGAAGAGCGAGAGGAGGAATTCTGGGAGTTGAAGTCCACAAGTCTTAAAGCTGTCAAGTTTGAACACCCCTGAGATTTTTTTCTTAAGGATTAGGGGTGCAAGGGTCTTGTAACTTGACAGCTTTAAGACTTACGTGTTTCAAATGCCAGAGCTTCTGAGTCAACATTTTGGTTGCTAAGCAAGAGCATTGTTAAGTGAGTTTCACCACATTTTACAAGTTGGCCACTCCTACCCGGTCACATGGCCCGGCAAGCCACTCCCACAAAGCAGGCCACACCTACAGAAGACGTTCTAAAAAATTTTGAAACCCACCACTGGTTCAAAGTTACAATGGCACTATAAAAAATGACTTAGGTCCTGTGGTGGGATCCTGCGGTTTAACAACCAGTTTGGTGATCGCGTGTTTCATGTGCATGCACAGTTTTACCAAAACTTACCTTCCACATTACATCTTGAGGAATAACACAGCTGAGGCATGGCAATCCGCTCTGCTGCACTAATCAGCTGAGAGGATATAGGTTAGTAAAGCGCAAGGGCAGGCGGGCGCACCTGATCGTCAGAGCAAACCAAATTGCTCTCAGTTGGAGCTTCCTGTTTGCTGATAGTTGGAGCTTCCTGTTTGCCTGAACAGATCCGAACTGGCTGAATCCCACCCCTGCTTAGGTCCATTTTTCACACTTACGACCACTGAAGCATCCCCATGGTCACATGATCAAAATTCAGACGCTTGGCAACTGACCCTTATTTATGACAGTTGCAGGGTCCCGGGGTCATGTGATCCCCTTTGGCGACCATCTGACAAGCAAAGGCAATGGGGAAACCAGATTGACTTAAGGACTGCAGTGATTCACTGAAGGACTGTGGCAAGAAAGGTCATAAAATGGGACAAAATTCAATTAACAAACATCTCACTTATCAATGGAAATTTTGGGTTCAATTGTGGTCGTATGTCGAGGACTACCTGTGTATTGAACTCTAGATATATATTTTGTTAATTTGCTCTGAAATTTACTACTTCAGGACAATGGGCTTATCTACATTTCTTAACTATGTATGGAATATACCTCGCTGTCCTTTATTTGATAATATGGCTTCATGCTGGGCCATTCTCTCATTCCCAGCCTATTGCTTGGTAGCCTCACTAGATGCACAATGCATACATGAGCGGGAGAGGCAGGCGCAGGGTGAAATGATAGAACAGGTGATGCAGTGGTTGATGGCGTAGGCAGTAGAGCAAGAAAGAATGATGGAGGAAGTGGTGTAGCAGGTGATGGACTAAGCTATAGAACAGGAGAGGGCAATGGGGCAGGTGATGGAACGAACAACAGAATGAGAGAAGGCAATGGAATGAAATCATATGAGTGATAAAGTCAGCCAAAGAGATGATGAATAAGCGATAAAAGACAGACCAGCAAGTA
Source organism: Thamnophis elegans (assembly GCF_009769535.1). Lineage (NCBI taxonomy): Eukaryota > Metazoa > Chordata > Lepidosauria > Squamata > Natricidae > Thamnophis > Thamnophis elegans. The sequence goes on along the minus strand of NC_045543.1, from coordinate 17,218,316 downwards.
TCAGTGAAAGAGACAAAGCAACAGAATTGTACAGAGAAAACAAGAGGATGAATGAGGGGAAAAGAGGAAGGAAGGAAGGAAGGAAGGAAGGAAGGAAGGAAGGAAGGAGGGAGGGAAGGAGGGAAGGAAGGAAGGAAGGAAGGAAGGAAGGAAGGAAGGAAATTATCGTTCATAGGGCACTGCAGACTGCAGGTGATGTTGGAGGGTTTCTCTTAGGAGAGGCAGAAAAACTCATCCAGCTGTGCCCCAAAAGTAGAGACAGAAAATAATGGATGTTTGTCTCCCTGGCAGGAAATCACTTTCCTGAACTTGTCCCATATTAAATCTTGGTAAAGCTGAATTAGCAAAGCAGAAAGTTGGCTACAAGAAGAGCACAAATTTTGCCAGCAGATTTGTGCCACCTCAGAGATTTAAAAACAGCTAAAAACACCCTCTTTTTTTTTTTCCTTTTCAAAGGAAAAAGTATTCGACTTTTCATGGGTTCCACTTTGGAATGACAAGAAATCCGATTTCCACTCTGGAATCCAACCAGGTTCCAGAAGCTCCAAAATGAGGATTTGAAAACAGCTTGCAGTCCTGGGGCTACAGGTGTCCAACCTCGTTTTAAAAGAAGTCATGTGAAAAAATAGCTAATAGTATAAATATATCCATTTAGTAATTCACTGCTGGCAATGAAAAAAATAATTCTCAACTCTGCTGTTTTAACCAGTGGTTGGTTCCCAGTAGGAAGGAAGCCACGTGTCTAAGCTACGAAAGGGAATCTGCAAAGAGCTTTACACGATGCGATTGAATGCTTGCATTCTTCCTTTTCACTGTGGTTGGGACTGTGTGTTCCAGTGGTGGGTTTCAAAATTTTTAGAACCTCTTCTGTAGGTATGGCCTGCTTTGTGGGAGTGGCTTGCTGGCCATGTGACTTGGTGGGAGTGGCTTGCAGGCCATATGACCTGGTGGGAGTGGCTTGCCAGCCGTATGACTGGGTGGACATGGCCAACTTGTAAAATGTGGTGAAACTCACTTAACAGCACTCTTGCTTAGCAACCAAATTGTTGCCTCAGAAACTCTGACATTGAAGTGTGCAAGTCTTAAAGCTGTCAAGTTACAAGGCCCTTGCACCCCTAACCTTTAGAAAAAAACCCAAGGGTGTCAAACTTGACAGCTTTTAAGACTTGTGGACTTCAATTCCCAGAATTCCTCTTCTCGCTCTTCATCTTGATGATGTGCGGACAGGCAGGGGGAGGGAGCTGGAACCGGTTCTAAATGGCACTGTAGATTTGTGGAACCTCTTCTATAGATAACCCACCCCTGGTGTGTTCCCTGCATTTTCCTTTCCTATGTTTGGCTGGGATTTTTGCTAAGGAAGAGACTGCTGGGCCCAATCAGAGATGACAAATTCCGTTATTTCAACTTTCAAGATGGCATGAATTATGCCATGGCACATATTCAGTCGCTAAGGTTCTCTTAGGCAATTGAGTGTTAGAAACAGTTTCAAAACTTGCTAGTTCTGTCTTCTTAAACTTGACATGCAAGATATGCATCAAGCAAGCCTCTTTACCTTGCCAAGTTTGAAATAAGGAGGCTGATATCTTGGGAGGAGGGGGAGAGGAGGGGGAAGAGAAGCCAAAAAAATACATTAATCCTACTTCAAAACATAAATAAAACCCAAGCTCTGCTTGGAGGAATTTGTGCTAATGAGCAAAGAAACCGAGTTCTTTTAAGGATTTGCTAGTCCTAAAATATGTGGAATTGGAAGGCCAACTGGCAGAGAAGACGTTTGTTAACACTTACTCTCAAAGCGAAATATCTTGGCTTAGTGTCAGCATATTTCACTATCTATTTAAGCACAGGCCTCTCATTAGCACGTGTCATGACAAGGCATAAAGAGAAAATATCAAATCCAAAATAAATAGAAAAATCCACGGAAAATGTGTCTTTAACACACAAACAGGCACACAAAACTAATTTGTTTGCTTGCAGCTAAGGAAAAGTTGGGCTCTCCACTCCTGTGGCAAAGGGCTAAGTGTGGTGCTGACTCAGTGGTGGGATTCAAATAATTTAACAACCAGCCCAGAGTCGGGTCGGCTGTCGTGGGAGGCATGGCTCATTCTCTTCCTCCAGCTCCACCACATATGAGGACGAGCCTCCCGTGACAGCCAACCTGACCCTGGGGGAACCAGTTGTTAAATATTCCCCTCACCACTATCAAAATGGATCCTGGGTGCTGCGTTGCAATGGAGAAATGGGAAATGGAGCAGCCAGCACAAGGGGAGGAGGAGGAGCGGGGGAAAAGAAAGCGGGAAAGCGGCCTTCTGCTTCCCTCATGCCGACCGCTCCATTGCCCATTTCTCCATTGCAGCGCAGCGCCCAGGATCCACTTTGATAGCCGGTGGGGAGGGAGGGAGGTAATTTAACAACCGGTTAGCACAAACCAGTGTGAATCAGCTGAATCCCACCATTACGCTAACTCAGTGACGTGCGGTGAGGTTTATACCTGGTGAGGCTCAGCTGGGCATCCTTTTGCGAAGCAGCTCAGCAGGGCAGCGGTCGGCCTCGGCAGGGGGGGGGGAATTTGCATCGTGGGAGCAGCCAAGCGCCCAGGTCTGCAGCAAAGAGCCAGCCTCCTCCTTCTCGCCCACTCCTCTCTCCTCTGAAGCACGCCCCGCCCAACGTAAGCGTGCTCAAGAAGACATGATTCGCTGCTTGCAGATCAGGAGGTGGGAGAATTAGTGCCTCTTTTCCATCTGAACTTCTTTGCCTTTTAACTCTTTCTTAACTTTTAGAAGGCGAAAAATTCCTTATGGAAAAGAGGTCCCGAGTTCTCTCGCCTCCTGCTTTGGTTAACACTAAGCAGACACCAAGCCACTGTGACCTGGAATGGTAGCAAACTATCTTGGCTTAATTATTTTTTAAAAAATATTTAAATTTCTTTCTTTTTCCTGAGGAGACTGGTGAGGCTTCGCCTCCCTTGCCTCTAGTGACTGCACGTCCCTGCGCTAACTCCTGGTCTTGCAGAGAGCCAACAAAGACAGCAGTCCTGTGTCTTGTCCTTCAATCTATGCAAATTTTCAACAATCCAATACCTTCTATGTGTGTCTTGACTTCATTATAATTCCCAACTGGCATGGCTAAAGAGAATCACGTTATATGAGTTCATCCATGACTGAGGAGGTAATCTCTCCTGCACCTTCTTTTCAAGAAACTGTCCTTGGACCCAATGATATTGGACAAATACTGAACTGTCCCTAATCTCTCCCTTTTAGGGCAGTAGGTTAAAAATGTAGTGTTCTGACCCCCCCTTGTTCCACACCAAAGCATACACCGAGTCAGAGATAAATTACGGCATTTAATTAACAGACAAACAGGTCCTTGGCAGCAACCCAGCACAGACAAGCTTGGGCAGCAATAAACACAGATAAGGCTTGGCAGCAATCCAGCCTGCCAAACTCATACAAAGTTCTCCGACATTCGATTCTGTGTTGACTTCTGCAAAGAGGGGCGTGTGCACAAGTAGCCTTTTTATAGTCTGGAGAGGAGCCTAATGACCACCAGCTGAGTGCAATTACCTCCTGTAGTTGCGTAATTATTCCTGACGCCTAGTAGTTCTTCGATGCCGTGCATCCAGGAACAACTCACTACTGGCTTCCGGCTCACTCTCCCTTGTCTCCTCCCCACTGGTCCAAGGCTCAGGTGCCTCCTGGTGGCCAACCAGCCTCTCTGCGCCCTGCTCGGAGTCGGAACTCTGTCCAGGGTCCTCCACATCCTCCAGAGCCGACTCATAGGGCCCCTCGCTGTCGGAGTCTGGTGGAGCTTTACTGGCTTCTGATGGGCCACAACAGGTAGTTAAGGCAAGGATAGTTTAAATCCAACATTAAATGTTAATTTAAAAGCAGAGGGGGCTTCAGCCCCATGGTTACAAGTCTTCTCTGAGTCTCAAGCAAGATGGTAACGTCAGGTCTTTAGATATTTCCAAAAAACCAGGAGAGTATATGAGATGACCAGACTGAGCCTGAGGGAGGGGGTCAAGCACATCATTAATCTCGAGTCCTTTTGTGCCCACAAAAGATCTAAAACCAGCCCACCTTGAATTCCTTGTTGGATTCTTATCTACCGCCAATTGGTTTTGACCATTAGTAGTTCAGATTCTTGTAGAGAGTGCTAGCAAACTGGCACCCCAGGCAGCTCACTCAGCATGTGTGTTACATGCACCATTCTCTCCTCATCAAAGCTCTTCCTGACATAAAATCCAATTATCTGGAGAATCGCCTTCTTCAATTATTTCTGCTTATTCCATGAGACTTAGCAGGGGAAGCTTACTCCACGTCACCCTAATAAACAGTCCCACCTAATGAGATCCAGGTAGAATGTCTTGTCTATCACAGCTCAGGCCCTTTGGAGCTACATATCTCCCAAGATTCTGATGATCCCAACCTTGCTGGATTTATAGAATTGGTAAAATTGCTAAATTTTACTAATTGATAAAAACCTGGCTCCTCCTCCCAGAATTGGGCCTGGTTACTGGCAAAACTTCTATTGGCTTTTGTTTCAGGTAGAAAATATTGGTTTAAACTGTTTTTATTAATATTTTGTCCATTTGACTGGTGGATAGCTGCAGAGAGCCACATATGGATTGAGCAGCCGTATAAAATACAGAAGGAATTGGATTAAGGAACAGTCAGCTGGTGTCATCACAAAAAGGTTTGTGGCAAATCCAGACAAGAACTCTGTGAACTTTGTGCAGCAACAATAAAAAGTTTTGGAAACACTTGACTCCATCCAGGGGTGACTTGAGTTCTGAGTAACCCATGTAGTTACATAAATATTTTGTAATACAAAATACAGCACTATCACAGTTCTAGGCCACTTTCCTGAGCCTGAGCTGGCAAAACTAAAGAAATTCACCACGCTGTGATGTCATGTCACTAATTTTGTAATTTTAGCTGTTGGTGTAGGAGAGGGAGGTAAAGGGGAAGGAAGTAGGAGTTTTGATAGAATAAATCACAGACTTTCTGAGTCAGCATCCTCTTAAAGGCCATCTAGTTTCCCTCCCACTAATTGGCCTAGTTTTCCATCTCTCAGGCTGGGGGGGGTCAAACAGTACGCCCCTCAGACAGGGTTCGCAATTTGGGAGTCCTCCTGGACCCACAGCTGACTTTCGAACACCACCTGTCGGCTGTGACCAGGGGGGCATTTGCCCAGGTTCGCCTGGTGCACCAGTTGCGTCCCTACCTGAACCGGGAGGCCCTCACAACAATCACTCGTGCCCTTGTGACCTCTAGACTGGACTACTGCAACGTGCTCTACATGGGGCAGCCCTTGAAGAGCATTCGGAGACTTCAGCTTGTCCAGAATGCAGCCGCGCGAGCGATCCTGAGGGTCGCGCGGTACACGAGGTACACCCACGTAACACCTATCCTCCACGAGCTGCACTGGCTGCCTATTGGTCTTCGGATACGCTTCAAGGCGCTAGTCGTCACTTATAAAGCCCTTCATGGTATTGGACCTGGGTACTTGAGAGACCGCCTGCAGCCAATTGCCTCCAATAGACCGATCAGATCCCACAGATTAGGCCTCCTCCGAATTCCATCCGCCAGCCAATGCCGACTGGCGACTACCCGGAGGAGAGCCTTCTCTGTGGCTGCTCCGACCCTCTGGAACGAGCTCCCCGTGGAGATTCGAACCCTCACCACCCTCCAGGCCTTCTGCAAAGCCCTTAAAACCTGGCTGTTCCGACAGGCCTGGGGCTAAAGAGCTTTTGCCCCCCTCCTCAAATGGTATGGTTGTTGTGTGTTTTTAAATTGTGTATTTATGTTTGTCTTTTTATCCCCTGTCTGTACCCCCTTCCCTGACCGAATTGTGAGCCGCCCTGAGTCCCCTTCGGGGAAAAGGGCAGCATATAAATGAAATAAATCCAATCCAATCTAGTTGTCTGATGTAGTATAAAGCCCTCAATAACAATAGCTTATAAGTATATTCTCCCATTATTCCCAAATATTAAGATCATGCAGAAAACAGTTAACTTGCGCTGTGACTGGCATGATTAATTTTCTCTACATTAGAAAAAAGCATTTCCAGCACTGGTATCACAGCTTTGATATTCCCTTGCAAGTGCTGTCTTGTGGGCTCATTTACCTGATGCCTTCAATTATTATTCATAAATGCCCATGTTTCATCAGGTTTTGAATGGACCCCAAAAATGAGAACTTAATTGCTAGCCTTTAAATATTCATTTTGCCTGTTGTCATGGTTTTGCTATTTCACTTCATTTTAACTTTCAGGAATGAGGTAGGATAGAGGACTACTTTGCACCAAGTGTTATAAAAATGTGACAATCTACACATTTAGTAAATTAATAAAATACATGAATGCCTACAAAGGATTCCCCCAGGAGATGTGTATATGTGTGATCCATGGTGGAATCAGTGGCAAATGGGCCATTTCCTTCCATTTACTGATAATCAAGGGTTTACGTAAAGTAAGTTTACAGATTTTTAATTTATTAATTTATCCTGCCTTTTCTCTAGGATAGGGGTGTCAAACTCGCAGCATCGCAGCAGTGCCACGCGACGTATCAGGACTTTTTCCCCCTTTGCTAAACCGGGCGAGGGTGGGGCCAGGACGTGACGCATCCGGCCCACAGGCTGTGAGTTTGACACCCCTGCTCTAGGAACTCAAGTCAAGTGGCATGCCTAGAACTTCCTATTCTCATTTTCCCCACAGCTACCTTTATGAGGTAGGCTAGGCAAAGAAAGTATACCTGGGCCAAAGTCACACAACTAAGTATCCATAGCTGAAGATGCATTTGAGCCTCCCCACTCCTAGTGTGACATCTTAACCAGGACATCACGTTCTGATCCTTCAGAGGAGAGTCCAGATGTATATATTTATTTATACATCTGTTTCTAAATTTGCAAATACTACAATGAAGACAGCAAATCAGGTCTGTGAGCTTTAAATGAGGCTGCTTAAAGACGATTGATTGGTTGATTGTCTGATTGGATTGTCTTGATTGGTTGATTGTTTGATTGGATTGACTTGATTGGTTATGTGCAGAGGTGGGTTGCTACCGGTTCACACAGGTTTGTGCGAATCGGTAGTGGTATTTTGGCCTGGGTCGCAGAATCGGCAGTGACCCAGGCTGGCCACACCCCCGAACCGGTTCCCTAGTGATTTTTTAGTAATTTTTTCATGTTCTGTGCATGCGCAGAACAATTTAGTCAACTGCACACACACAGTGCACGCAAAGCAAACCTGCAGCAATGCCAGCAGTAACCCACCCCTGATTATGTGCTACTAATGTTGTCTTGATTCCTAACAACCATACAGATAGATTTTCTCCATGGAACTCAAGATGATGGGAAGGAATAATATAGGAATTCTACACTAGTAGGCTACAATAGAAGAGGAGTTGGCAACCTTGGCAAGCTCTATGAATCTATGCAGGATAACCAACGTTTAGAGTTCAATGGATCTGATGCTCAAAGCTTCTGGAAGGCAGCAAATCTTCTTCTTCTTGACTGGAAATTCTAAAGCAGCTTCTTTGGGCCTAGGTACCAACCCCCCCCCAATCCTTTCAGGTCCTCCAATTTAAGAACTTTAATGAAGGAGCTGAAACCTTTCAAGAATAGAAATGGATAATAGCATTCAGAGAATTTCAGAACAAAAGAACTAGAGATGGGTCAATATGGAGTTGAAGGGATTCTTGGCTTTTCCATTTCTGAGTTATTAATGTCTCTTCCTCTCTGCTTTCCTGCCTAACATAGGTATGAAGAGAGATAATCTTTTAGTTTTGTTTCTCAGCACTGAGAAATGATTCATTATCACTCTCACTTGATGATCAGGTATTATGAAACTTGTGAAGGTCAGAAGGCCTACTGACGTAGTCCCTTCATTGCTTTCAGCTTTCTAGCATTGTATCCAACATTTCTTCTGCATTTTTGCCTCACTTTGATAATGAGGTTTCCCCACCGAAAACAACAGCAGTTCCACTAAGGGAACTTAGCTGAAAGGCATGGATTTCAGCCTTGAAGGGCAGCCTTGGCTGCATCACTGAGTGCCATAAGCAGAAGAACAACCTCCTTGATTTCCACACACCCCTCCTCCTTATGGCAAAAGCAAAACAAATGACTCAAGGAGGTTGTTTTTCTCCCTATGACACTCACTGATCCAGTCAAAGGCCGAGATCCGGGCCTTTCAGCGAAGTACCCACCTTGAGAAGAACAAGTGATGAGGCACAGTCTGGCTTCAGAATTTGGCCTGCCATTGGCAAGTGGGGCACATGATGGCTGCATTGACTGCAGAGTCTTCCTTACTCGTGTTGTTTTATATAAAACTTTAATGGCCAAGAAGGTAGCCACAAAAACATGCCCATAGTCTACGGGTGTTTCTTTTGTTATTCTTACTTTTACATCCTATCCTCCTCTATAGCACCTTAATTTTTTTTTTACTCCAAAGTAAAATGTTTAGCAGAAGTGACAGATTCCACTGTATTGCTATAGTCATAATGGAGCTGTGACGGAAGTGAGAGTAAGAGGTGAGAGAGCTCATGTTCAAGTTACCATATTTTTGGAGTATTAGACGCACTGGAGTATAAGACACACCTTAGTTTTTGGGAAGGAAAATAGGGGGGAAAAATCTGGCTACCAGGTATTCATCTGGCTAGCGTCATTAGTCTGGTCAGCTTCAGCACATATGTTTTCTGGTTTTGAGCACACACGCGTGCACCTTTTATCCCCTCGTTGGGAATAAAAAAACAGCTTCTATAGCACAGCTGATCATTGGAGATAGAAGCAATGAGAAAAGCAGGCAAAGCACGGAAGATCGCGTCACTCATTAGCACCTCATTAGGGCTGAAAAATAGCTTCTATAGCATAGCTCAGTGATGGCGAACCTTTTTTGGCTCGTGTGACATAAGGGGGAGTGCAGGGGGGTTGTACGTGGGCGTGCCACACCCATAATGCAACATGCGACCCCCCCAGTGCGCATGAGAGACATGACTCCCTCCCCCATTTTTTGCATGTTTTTTTTGCCCTTCCCAGGCTCCAGAGGCTTTATAGGAACCTGGGGAGGGCGAAAACAGCCTCCCCTGCACCCCCGGAGGCCCTCGGGAGGCTTCAGGGACCTTCAGTTTGCTTCAGGGAAGGGAGCACTAAAAAGTACCCTACGAGCAAATCGGAAGTCACTTCCGGTTTGCTAGTAGGGGCTGGTTTAGCCCTCTGGAGGCTGAAGCCTCTGGAGGGATTAAAACGACCCTACGAGCAAACCGGAAATCCATTCCCGAACTTCCGGTTTGCCCATAGGGGCAGTTTTATGCACTCCAGAAGCTTCAGGGAAGCTCCTGAAGCCTCCAGAGGGCCTAAGGGGTGGAGGCTCTTTTTGCCCTCCCCAGGCTCCTATAAAGCTTTATAGGAGCCTCTGGAGCGTGGGGAGGGCGAAAAATGGCTTTAAAAAAGGCTGAACTCAGCTGGCCAGCGCGCACATGCATGCTGTCGAGCTCACAGGGTAATGCTTCACGTACCCTGAAAAATGGCTCCGTGTGCCATCTGTGGCACACGTGCCATAGGTCCGCCATCCCGGGCATAGCTGATCTTCGGCGGGAGCAGCAATGAGAAAAACAGGCAAAGCATGGAAAATCACTTCACTCATTAGCACCTCATTAGGATTGAAAAAAAGCTTCAAAAAAGCTACATTCAGAGTATATACGTAAGATGCACCCAAATTTTCCGCCTCTTTTAGGGGGGTGAGTGTGTCTTATACTCCGCAGCTTTAGGAAACAAGCTTTTATATTGTCAATCCTGAAGCTGACCTGACCTGACCGGAGCCATATTAGAGCTTTAGTGTTGCCACACCAGAGCTAAAGTATAGGGAGGGGTGATTAGAGATAGAGGGGTTTGTGTAGCCAAAATAAAATACTTTCTCTTGAGAACCAAGGACATTCTCACACCTGGACTGTGGAAGAAGGAGGGAGGCCTCCGGATGACTAGACAGCATCTTGATTGCACCATGGGACTGCTTGTTTGGGGTTTCAGGGAAAACTTTCTCTTTTAACTAGGTAAAAACCGAGGGAATAAAGCTATCCTTTGAGGAATCTACTTGCCTCGGAGTTTTGCTTGCTATGGATCTATAACTTGGGACTCTGACATATGTGTTCTTTCCTAACATACTAGAATAGAAGACTAAATCAAGCTATATCATTGAGGAAGAAATGTTCTCTTTCTCTACTTCATGAAGGACTTCTCAAAAGCCCATAAGGTCCAAAGTCTAAACTTATGCGCATCTGTTCTCCGAGGGCTGCGTTCAATTCAGCAGTTTTTTCACTAAGATCTGGAAAACCTCTCCTCAACGTGCATCAGATTCTGATGGCCTAGTTTGCTGGTGGATTTTAGTTGAAAAACTCTTTTTTTGCCAGAAAACAGTTCTTCCCAAGATTTGAAATAATATGCTTTAAATTTCCCCCTCATCCATTTTAAAGCTCTATCCCAGTCTTCATCTCCTTTACAGATTTCACATCATGACACCAGTAGTGGGATTCAGCCAATTTGCACCTATTTGGGAGAACCGGTTGTTAACTTTCTAAGCAGGCTGGAGAACCGGTTGTTGGAAGAAATCTCCTTTTGTTTTCTTCCACTTTACAGGGCTAATCCTGTAAGGAAGGCAGGAAGGAAACTCTGGTGTTGTTTCTAGCCTGATCTTTATTGCCCTGCTTCAGTGACGTGCGGTGAGGTTGATACCTGGTGAGGCTCAGCAGGGCAGCGGTCGGCCTCGGCGGGGGGGGGGATTTGCATCGCGGGAGCAACCAAGCACCCGGGTCTGCAGCAAAGGCGCTTTGTGGCTCCCGCGATGCAAAGTGCCCCGCTGCCCCCCCGCTGTCCCGGCCTGCGTCCGCTGGTAATCTCAGGCACACTTCGTCCTAAATCATGCCCTTGCCCGGCTCAAGGTATGCATGCTTCACCCTCTGAATATATCGGCAACGAACCCTTCCCAGATAATTTGGAGGAATAAGGCGGACTGGGGCAGGAAAGAAAGTACAAGGAGCGTTAAGGAGTTTCCAGAACATCCCGTTCGCCAACAATCTACCCGTTGGATGAAGTGCTTGTGAACCAAGGAAACGGCGCGAGTGGGACCTTTCTGTCCGGCCGAGAATTTAAAGCTTGGAGCATCTGATTCGTATCAGATGGACAATGACTTTGATCCTGCCAAATCAGAAGGAGCCAACTTCGAAAAACGCACACGGAGGCTCGCATATACCCTACTGCAACTCCGGGGGTGGGGAGACAACCACAAAAGCCAGCTTTTCTTTGCTAAAGAGAAGTCCAGCCCGCCCTGCCTGGCTTGGCGGGGCGGGCGCTCCTGGCTCTAGCGGTTCCCTCGGCTTGTTTGGCTCGTTTGGCTTCGAAGTCTCAGACGCTGGAAGGAAAGGAGCGCCTTAAATGCATCCGGGAAGAGTCGAAATACCGATTAGCCCGGAAGTAGCTTCCTCTCCTCTTTGCATCGCGGGAGCCGCCAAGCGCCCAGGTCTGCAGCAAAGAGCCAGCCTCCTCCTTCTCGCCCACTCCTCTCTCCTCTGAAGCACGCCCCGCCCAACGTAAGCGTGCTCAAGAAGACACGATTGGCTGCTTCCAAATCAGGAGGCGGGAGAATTAGTGCCTCTTTTCCATCTGAACTTCTTTGCCTTTTAACTCTTTATTAACTTTTAGAAGGTGAAAAATTCCTTATGGAAAAGAGGCCCTGAATTCTCTCGCCTCCTGCTTTGGTTAACACTAAGCAGACACCAAGCCACTGTGAGCTGGAATCTGGTAGCAACTATCTTGGCTTTAATTATTTAAAAAATATATTTAAATTTCTTTCTTTTTCCTGAGGAGACTGGTGATGCTCCGCCTCCCTTGCCTCTAGTGACTGCACGTCCCTGCCCTGCTTACAGAAACTGCTTCTCCGGTTAACCCTTATTACATTGTCACAGCTAAGGCAAAGCGCCCATCGACCTGAGTGATGTTGAGTTGGGCATGCCCACCCAGTCACATGACCACTGAGCCCCGCCTACCCGGCTGGTTATTAGAGCAGAGAACCGGTTGTTAAATTATTTGAATCCCACCACTGCATGACACTGACTACTTCAATTGCATAACTTCCCCATAATAGCAGGGATACCAATGAACAGCACTTAGCAATAGCACTTAGACTTATATACCACTTCACAGTGCTTTACAGCCCTCTTTAAGTGGTTTTACAGACTCAGCATATATTGCCCCCAACAATCTGGGTCCTCATTTACCGACCTCGGAAGGGTGGGAGGCTGAGTCAACCTTGAGCCAGTGAGAAATGAACTGCCGAACTGCTGTCAGCCGGCAATCAGCAGAAGTAGCCTGCAGTACTGCATTCTAACCACTGTGCCACCACAGCTCAATAGCTGAAAATGGAATACGAGTTTGCAATATTTGCCTTTCTTAGAAATGGGAGTGATGCCAATTCCTCAGAGCCTCAATAGATGGTTCACACAATGTTGATTTACATCTTACTTCATGATACTTACTCTCCATCAGAGTCCAATTACTACAAATAATTTCAAAGGTCATTGATGACCAATAGATTAGAACACAGGTGTCAAACGTGCCTTGTCACGTTGCTGTCACGTGACATTTCACAACCTTTTTCCCATTCATGGATCTGGGTTGAGCGTGGCCTGTGCAAGACACATCTGGCCTGCGGGCCGCCAGTTTGACACCCCTGACTTAGAGAAACAAAGAAGAAACTCTCTGTTCTATCACTTATTCCAGCCATCCAATCCCGGTTGAGACGATAATCCCATTATCCATTCTAGCTAGATTTCCACTACTAATTTTGACAGAGGAAAAATATCTTGGATATTTCATCCAAAAGTATCTCGGATGAAAGTCCAAGTTGTGTTGGAGAGGTTCTGTTGTATGGCTTTCACAAGCACTGTAGGGAAGCAACATTTTTATGGCACGTGCAAAACTCCCCAATTAATTAAAAAACCATTAGAAATAGAGATATCACACAAAATCTGAGGATATTTTGTTCTTTCAGGCAAAGCAAGCAAGTTTTTGATCAACCTGTTTAATTACAATGATTTTTGGGGTTCCTGCATGATTGCACAAAATTATCATTTCTGCTGCCAAGAACCCGTCACATGAATAGAGTCCCATGCTCTGCCAATGACTTTGAAGTACGGGGGGTGGTGAAGCAAATTCCTTAAAATTCTCAACTCTGTCTATCATTTTATCTGTAAGAGTATGTTAACATTAATCCTTCTGGGAGCGGTGTACTCATTTCATGCAGGAAACATGGAAAAAACTGTGAGAGCTGTTTTTAGAATGATACAACACAACATGTTTCACCAGATTCCTACACCAAAGACTTTCATAATTAATGTTTTTTAGGCCTTCCTAACAGTAAATGCCCTCAAATTGTGATATCGTTTAAAAAAACAGAGTGTTAAGTCCAGGATAGGCTGAAGGAGTAGAATAAAGAAGACTTCTATCATACCCCACCCCATATTGCAGTACGTCTCCCAAATTTAGGGCCATGAACTTAAATACTGGCTGCAAGAAGGGGACTAGAAAGGTTTGGGAATTCCCATATTTGTGCATCTGTATCTTTAGAGGAACTAATCCCAGTTGTGAAGACATTTGGATGACCCATATCCAGGCCCCTCAAGAGAATTGCCTCATCATCATCCAAGCATCCAATTGATTATTCCCTGGCTTCTCTTACCAAGGAACAGGAAGCCATAATGAAATCATAGGGTTAGAAGGAACTTTGGAGGTCTCTGGTCAACCTCTGCCCAAGACAGGAGTTTTCATACTATCTTGGACAAATACCATATTTTTCAGAGTATAAGATGCATCAGAGCATAAAACGCACCAAGATTTTGAAGAGGCAAATTTTTTAAAAAAAGTTTTTGCACTCTGCAGACCTCCCCAAAATGGCCCATTTTTTGCAAAAACGGGCCAATTTTTGTCAAAAAAAGAGGGACATGCATAGCCTTTAGGAGGCTTATAGAGTGCTCCTGGGGGATGGGGGGCAAAATTGAGCAAAAAACAGCCCGCTTTTCACTCATTTCTGCCCCCCCTCCCGCCCCCCAGGAGCACTCTGAAAGCCTCCTAAAGGCTATGCATGGACATTTTGGTGAAGGGGGCGGGGTTTTGGGAGGGAAAAAATGTTGTATTCAGTGTATAAGATGCACCCAGATTTTCAGCCTCTTTTTTGAGGGAAAAAGGTGTGTCTTATACTCCAAAAAATACGGTAGTTGTCCAAACATTTTTTTAAAATCTCCAACAATGGAGCACTCACACCTGCTGGAAGCACGTGATTCCATTGCTCAATGATTCTCTCAAGAAATTCATCCTCATTACCAGATTGGATGTCCCTCTTCCACACATTGCTTCTTGTGCTACTCACAGATGTTATGGGGAATAATAATAATTCTTTATTGTCAGTGCACAACATATGTACAATGAGATTGGATAGATAGATGATAGATAGATAGATAGATAGATAGATAGATAGATAGATAGATAGATAGGTAGGTAGGTAGGTAGGTAGGTAGGTAGGTAGGTAGGTAGGTAGGTAGGTAGGTAGATATAGATATAGATATAGATATAGATATAGATATAGATATAGATATAGATATAGATATAGATATAGATATAGATATAGATATAGATATAGATATAGATATAGATATAGATATAGATATAGATATAGATATAGATATAGATATAGATATAGATATAGATATAGATATAGATCCTCTTCCCTTTGGCAGTCCCTCAACTATTGGAAGACTACTATCATGTCTCTCCAGTCTTATCTTTGTTAAGCTAAGCATACTTAGTTCCTTTAGCTATTCTTCATAGGATTTAGCTTCCAGAGCCCTTATAACCATTGCTCTTCTCTGCACTCTGCACAATAGGATTTCCATCAGCATGACCCTTTACTTGGTGGTGCAAAACTACAATTCCTGGCATCCTGGATCCTCCCAGCATCAGTCCCTCTTTGAAGGAGATGGTGGGCACATAAATGTGATATAGATAGATGATAGATAGATAGATAGATAGATAGATAGATAGATAGATAGATAGATAGATAGATAGATGATAGATAGATAGATAGATATTCCACAATTAGCATGATAAGTTGCTTTAAGATTGCCAACTCTCAAAAAAGAGATATTGTCTAGGACAACAACAGAAAAAGCTTTAGAAGTGACATCAAAGTCTTTTGTTTGGTTTCAGTGGAACTGCTGTCCATTACCTTTCTGCTGTATGAAAACTCTGCATGATTCTCCATTTTTCTACTCCATGTCAATTCCTGATCTAATTTGCTCTCTGTTGGGGGAAAAAAATTTTTTTTAATCAAGAAGGCCACTGTCAACAGCAAGAGTTTAGGTCTCAAACCAGAGGTGGGTTTCTCCCAGTTCTGCGTGGGTCGCCGAACCGGTAGTGATGGCTGGCTGGCTGGCCACGCCCCCAAACCGGTACACTCGCACACTCACCCTGCCTTGTCTTCGCCACATGCATCCACACAACTGCCTCCTAGTGCCTACACACAGGCAAGCAGCAGGGGCTGCTCAGGGAGCCTCGAGGCTTCACAACTACTGCCTCCTAAGTGGGATCGAGCCTCCCCGCCTTCTCTATGGAGGCGGCAGTTTCATTTGCTATCTGTGAGCGTGGGGGGGAGCAGCGAAGCGAGCATGCCAGGATCCACTGGCTGCCTATAATCTGAAGTTTACTCGTGAGCAAGTTTACTCATGAGTAGGGTGCTCAGCAGCCGGCAGATTGCTGGCTTGCTCGCTCAGCTGCTGCCCCCCTCCAGCTCACAGGCAGAGATCAAAACGAACCCTCCAGCTTTCCTGAGTTCAGCTCAGCACAGCTCAGGTTGCTGATTTCTTTGGCCTTTTTTTTAAAGTATATTTTATTTCCCATCTCCACTCTGAAACATAAATTTGCCAAGCCACACCCACAAAATAAGCCACACCCATAGAACAGGTAGTAAAAAAATTGCCCTAAACATCTGAAAGATGTTCACGCTTCCTGCGTGAAAAGATGACTTAAGAACATTATTTCAACAACTTGTCAGATGGCACAGATTTGGTTTCCCTCTCTCAATCACAAATACCCACACACAGAGTGATTTCCATGCTGTTGCAATTGAAAGCTTCTAGTTACACCAGAGAGCAACTCATGAGAATCAAGGGAGCAAAAGAGCATTGAATGAAACGTTCACAGCATGTCATTCCAATGTATTACAGGTTTTACAAGTGACAGGCACAGATGATCATAAATTCTGGAGTACTAGAACAGTGCTTCTCAAACTTGGGAACTTTAAAATGAGAGGACTTTAACTCCCAGGATTCCCCAGCCACCAAGCTTGAAAAACACTGCAATAGATCAGGGATGTCAAACTGGCGGCCTGCGGGCTGGATGCATCACGCACAGGCCACGCCCACCTCGGCTCCGCAAAGGGGGAAAATGTTGCAATACATCACATGACAGCCATGTGATGCCGAAAGTTTGATACCCACACTATAGTTGAACGGTCTTCTTAAAAGAGAAAAATGACCAAGCAAGCCCAAAACAGAAGTTCACTAATAAGCACCAGTTCTCCACCAGGGTACAGATAGTTCTCAACTTGCAATAGTTCATTTAGTGACTGTTTGAAGTTACAATGATATTGAAAAAAATGACCATGGCCTTTTTTCACACTTTTGACTGGTGCAAGCATCCCCATGGTTACATGATTCAGACACTTGGCAACTGACTCATATTTATGATGGTTGCAGTGTCCCGGAGTCATGTGATCACCGTTTGCGACCTTCTGACAAGCAAAGTCACAAGTCACAAATCAGAAGTCAAAGTCAGGAGCAGAGTGGGCATGGCCAGCCAGGAGTGGCATTTGGAGGTTCGCCAAACTGGGCAGAATCCTAGCTACAGGATCTCCCAAACCCATGCAAACCCCCAGCAGCCCACTCCTGGATGGGTTTGTTTTTGGTTCAGTAAGGTGTGCCAATTCAAAAGCTGTAGCTTGCTCAACAAAACAAAGCAAAACACAACCAATGAAATCATGACTGGCCCTGTGTATGTATATATGTGGCAGAGGTGGGTTCCACCTATTCGGTAGAACTGGTTCGTCAAATCTACCGAACCGGTTAGAAGAGGTTCCACCAGTGGACCCGGAAAGCAGGCCACACCTACAGAAGAGGTTCCAAAATTTTTTGAAACCCACCCCTGGTCCTTGGATATGATTATTCTACACTATCATGCTCATATTTATAAAACTCAGTGCCTCTGTGAAAGGTAAGGATGACTACTGCGTTTGTGGTGCAATCAGAACATTGCGTGTGTTGAAGTTGTTTTAACGCAAACCAAAGATGCCTTTTAAAAAACAAGTTTACATCATATTCTTATGCATGCCAGTGCTGTGTGTGAGGTAATTTAAGGTGGTTCTGATAAGTGTCGTCGGCATCTTCATATCCGGTCACATGGGCGACAAGGCACTCCCATCCAGTCACATGGGCGGCAAGCCACTCCCACAAAGGAGGCCACACCCACAGAGTAGGTTCGAACAATTTTTGAAACCCACCACTGATATGTGGGCTATCTAGGTCTTTGGCATATGGATTCAACTGGGGCAGAACAGGAGACACAGTCAGCTAGCTCCAGATTAAACTTCAGTTAGAAACTCTAATTGCAGGACACTTAGGTCTGGCTGGTTTCTCTTTTCATTAACTTTCTTATTGAGTTGTTGTACACAATCTGAAGCCGTCAAATCTGCTAATGGCATATTAAAAATTCTCCATGCAAAGGCTGTAAGCTAGTTCCTAATTGTTATTCCACAGAGTGATTATCTTTCCTTGATGATGTCTCAAATTTGGTTGATTTCAGATTGAAACCTTCCGCCCCCCACCCCCTCCCTGACACCCGCGTTTCAATTTGGAGCTAATTCATTTCCTAACTCCTTGTTATGGTGCAAAAATGCTCGGAGCCTCGAACTTTCTCTAATTTATGTAGTTAAGTATCATTTACTTGCAATTAAAATTAGCCTTAAGGGCTTTTGCAAACAAGCAGGATTAGCTTAAAAGTGAAACATTTGTGTTTTTGTAAACAGCAACTTCAGGACTTTAAACCAGTCAACAGGAGAATGGAACAATTTGCCTGGAACGAAGAGCCATTAAAGTCTTTAGAAGCACATGTGGGAGTCTCCAGACTCAGTCAAATTCCTAAGGTTGTTATTTTGTTAAGAACACACATCTCACCAGACTGAATTGCTCCTCTGAGAGCATGAATAGCAACAGAAATAGTACTTAGACTTTATATGTCGCTTCACAGTGCTTTTACAGCCCTCTCTAAGTGGTTTGCAGAGTCAGCATATTGCCCCAAACAATCTGGGTCCTCATTTCACTGACCTTGGAAGAATGGAAGGCTGAGTCTCTCTTAAGCTGGTCAGGATCAAACTCCAGACTGTGGACAGAGTCTGCCTGCAATGCTGCATTCTAATCACTGCGCCACCACAGCCTGACACTAGTGCTTGTGTGCATATAAATAGCCTGAGACCTGGAAATTTTGGGAAGTCGTGGTGGCAAAGTAAATCACGATTACAGTGAAGCTTAGCTATGGTGGATCCTACATTCCATCTCTGGCAAAAGACATTAACTTGTCCTATCTGGGAGCTTCTGTGGGAAGTTATATCTACATCTGCATCCAGCCACTTTAACAGGATGCCTGATTTAGATCTACTGTACAGAGATGTGGTTACGGGTTGGATATTTCTGTAGCCCAATCAATGCATGTATTGCCTTTTCTGCCTTCATGTCTGTGGGCAGACAGATTAACAGACATACATGACAACCAAGATTCTTGTGTTCCTTGACATAATCTCCCTTTGCGAGAGAAAGTTTCCTGGCTCTAAAATAGAGTCCATTTCTCACGTGCAGAAGGTCAGTTCCTGGCATTGCTGGGTAAGATTGTTAAATCTTAAAATTCTGTCTATATATATTCTTGTAGAAAGTAGGAGGTTAAAACCCAGCCCTCTTGTAGAAAAATGAAATATCCTGGGAAATATTGAAAAGGCAGAATATTATATTTCCCTGGATAAGAAATGGAGAAACATGTTTTTAGGCAGGAAACAGACTCACTCTTAATAGCCCACACTTTTGTCAATGGGCTATTAAAAAGCCTGAGCCAGTCTATTCTACAGATCCCCCTTCAGCTCCAGGGGGGTGGGATTAAGGCATGATAGTATTAGCCCTTTACCCATCCCACCACAAGGCTCTTGGGAAGAAGCAATGCTCAACCAAACTTGGATTCAAAGCACAGCCTGCAGAGTTGCCCCTGCATGGCCCCATGGGAGTCTGATAACCAATCAGAATAGAAGATCAAGATCAAAGGCCAGAGAGGGCACAAAACCAGGGACTTTCAGCATCTTGGTTTCTTGTCTTCTTCACCCAACATCTGGAAGCATGTGATCATCTTTTCTGTTCAAGAGCTCAAGCCACGTGATTCTGTTTACCATTAAACCATCTTTCCAAGTAGCCTCCATGTTTCCAGTGTCTTTTTCCCCACTTGGAGCCAAACCCAGAAGGACATTTCTTCCAACACCCGTACCAGGCATTGTGAGTAGCACAGGAGTAGAGGGAGCAATGGTCTCATTCAGTGTCTAGATTCACACTTTATACAGGGCCATTGTGTACATTTGTTTGTCTGTGGCTTAGTGCAGTGTGTAAGGTCATACACAATGTTTGTGGCCCATATTTATGGGTTGGGATTTATTCAACAAACCATTGCTGACAAATTTATGGATTAGTTATGAATCTAAGTAGCTTATTTTACTTCCATATTCTTATATGCTAAATAATAAACTCCTCCCCCCCCCGAGGTATTATCCTTAAGTAACTCAGAAAAGTATCATCCATAATATTAGAAACCCTAGGGCTAGTTTGATCCAGTGGTTAAGACACTGAACTATAAGGAAATCTCAGTCTAGAAGTGATATTCAGCAGGTTCTGACCAGTTCTGGAGAACCGATAGCAGAAATTTTGAGTAGTTCGGAAAACCAGTAAATACCAACTCTGACTGGCCCCACCCCCATCTATTCTCTGCCTCTTGAGTCCCAGCTGATTGGAAGGAAATGGAGATTTTACAGTATCCTTTCCCTGCCATGCCCACAAAGCCACACCCACCAAGCCATGCCATGCCCACAAAGCCACACCCACAGAACCAGTAGTTTTTGAAGATGGGCTCCAGCACAAGTCTGAAAGCTTGGAAGATAAAACCTCTGGTCCCAGTTCCCGACCCATATTGGATCCTGCAACATTATCCTGGGACACATCTATTCGCCTTCATTCGTGATAAGACATCCCCAAAGTTCTTTAGGAATTTGGTTACCTCTTATATCAAGGTTGGGAAAAGTTGTTTCTCCACCTCTTATTAAACTACAATTCCCGACATTCCCACAATGGCTGGAACTATTGGGAGTTTCTAAAATGAACAGGAGGCAGTTGAGGATTAGTTGCCATTCATCCTTGTCTTATATCATAGGTAGGTAGCAGTGGTGGGTTCCGGATCCTGTTCCAACCGATACGGTTGGAACGGGCCCAGCATCGTCCACATGGATGCGCACAGTGTGTGTGCACAAGTGTGCAGTGCGTGCATGCGTCTTACCACCTCTGCGAGTGCTCCGTGGTGTTTCAGCTGCTCAGCGGAGCATTGCGCAGGCACTGTACACACCATGCACGTACACGGAAGTGGCAAAGACTTAAGAGACTGGTAAGGAGCTCAGGCGGGCGGGTGAACAGTATCCAGTGCTCTGGGCAGGCTCCGGTACACCCGTACCGGCGTGTACCACCTGCAACCCACCACTGGTAAGTAGGTAGAAGGTAGGTAGGTAGGTAGGTAGGTAGGTAGGAAGGAAGGAAGGAAGGAAGGAAGGAAGGAAGGAAGGAAGGAAGGTAGGTAGGTAGGTAGGTAGGTAGGTAGGTAGGTAGGTAGGTAGGTAGGTAGGTAGGTAAATAGAGATAGATAGATAGATAGATAGATAGATAGATAGATAGATAGATAGATAGATAGATAGATAATAGATAGATAGATGATAGATAGATAGATAGATAGATAGATAGATAGATAGATAGATAGATAGATAGATAGATAGATAGAGGATGAATGATAGATAACAGACAGACAGGCAGGCAGGCAGGCAGGCAGGCAGACAGACAGACAGACAGACAGACAGAAATAAGAATAGGATAGATGAAATATTTTTGTATAGACACATGGATCCAAAGAATGAGTGCAGGCTTTTAGAATAGAATAAGAGAGAATGCTTGCAACTGCATTGAATCCATATCACCATATAAATGATGAGAAATGTGTAAAATATACACAGCTTTTCAAGGTTTATTGGCTTTGGTTTCCATTTCCGTCCCCAAATCAAAAAAATGCATTATGTAATCAATCAAAACTTAATCCATCTTCAGTACATTACAGCCGTTTCTACCAGTGCTTTCAGCCCGTGAACTTTACAAACTCAAACTTAAAATGAATTTCTGAGGGCAGACTCTCTTTCACACTGGTGAGCTGGAGCTTATTGAAATAATAATTCAGATCCAAGAAGCAAGTTCTATTAATTTTTATAAAACCCTTCAATAATTTACCAGATAGCTCCCTCCATCCATAAAGATAGCTGGGGGGGGGGGGAATGGGGGAAGAACAGAGACTGATTCCTCCGTCTGTGAAGCAGCATAATTCTTTCTGAACAAATGGCGTAAGCAGCGAACTGAGATACACGCTACAGGGACACAAAATGCAACCCAAATGCAGATTTTAGGGAGCGGGCCGATTGGAGATGACTTCTCTTGAGTCTTCTTCCTGAATGAACTACTATCCTCGCTTTGCCATCCCTACCTTTTTGCAGCCTCTGAGCCCAATCTGCCCAGGAGGGTACATAAGGCAATGGGGGGGGGGGGGGACATCACGCCTTCCTTTTCCTCTTCTCAATTGAAGGTGACCAGGAAGCAATCATGGGAAAGACATCAGAGATTTCCTACTGTGGTGCTGGAGTTGGTAGGTGCCCAGTGATATCCACACTCAGTCCAGGACATTATTTTCAGCCGTGGGGAAATTCTAACCCTCACTCAATGGGTTTGATGGGGATGGTTGTATCTTAAAGGGACCTCAGCTAAGGGAATTTTCAATGATCAAAGGTATTCAGAGGTGGAGGGAAATTGCACTATCCAAGGCAGTGGTGAAGTTCAATTTTTTTTACTACTGGGTCTGTGGGCGTGGCTTGGCGGGTGTGGCAAGGGAAGGATACTGCGAAATCCCCATTCTCTCCCCACTCCAGGGGAAGGATATTGCAAGACCGAGTGGCTATGGATGTTCCCCCCAAAGGACAGCCCAGATAGTCCATCCTTGATCCTGGGGGGCAAAAACTTACGCCCCTCAGAGAGGGCACGCAATTTGGGGGTCCTCCTGGATTCACAGCTGACACTAGAACACCATCTGTCGGCTATGACCAGGGGAGCCTTTGCCCAGGTTCGCCTGGTGCATCAATTGCGGCCCTACTTGGATCGGGAGGCACTCCAGACCTTCACTCATGCCCTAGTCACCTCAAGGCTAGATTACTGCAATGCGCTCTACATCGAGACTGCAACTACTCCAGAATGCAGCCGCGCGAGCGATACTGGGTGTACCTAGGTACACCATGTCACACCTATCCTCCGAGAGCTGCACTGGCTACCTATTGGCCTCCAGACGCAATTCAAGGTGTTGGTTATCACCTTTAAAGCCCTACATGGCTTAGGACCAGCATACCTGCGAGACCGCCTACTGCCACACTCCTCCCAGCGGCCGGTAAGATCCCACAGGGTGGACCTCCTTCAGATGCTGTCAGCCAGACAATGTCGGCTGGTGGCTCCCCCGAGGAGGGCCTTCTCTGTGGCTGCCCCAACCCTTTGGAACGAACTACCCCCAGAAATCCAGACCTCACCCACTCTCATTGCCTTCAGAAAAGCTGTCAAGACCTGGCTATTCCGGCAGGCCTGGGGCTGTTGACTTCATCGTTGAGGTCCAGCCCCGACTGAAATGAATGAATCTGTGTTGTTTTTTAACTTGTCTATCTTATTTTTATTTTTTATTTTATTTTCTTTCCCCTCTCTGTAAGCCGCCCGGAGTCCTCCGGGATTGGGCGGCCTATAAATAAAATTAAACTTTTTAAGATAAGATAAGATAAGATACTTTATTTGTATGCCGCCCTTTTCCCTAGGGGGACTCAGGGCGGCTCACAGTTCAGGGGGAAGGGAGGACAAACCAAGTTACATATAAGACAATACATCATTAAAAGCACAACATTCATACTATTCGGGCAGGGTTAAGGTCTTTAGCCCCAGGCCTGTCGGGACAGCCAGGTTTTAAGGGCTATGCGGAAGGTCTGGAGAGTGGTGAGGGTACGAATCTCCATGGGGAGTTCGTTCCATAGGGTCGGAGCTGCCACAGAGAAGGCTCTCCTCCGCGTGGTTGCCAGTCGACATTGACTGGCTGATGGAACTCGGAGGAGGCCTAATCTGTGGGATCTAATTGGTCGAGTGGAGGTGATTGGCAGTAGGCGGTCTCTCAAGTACCCAGATCCAATACCATGAAGGGCTTTGTAGGTGACAACTAGCACCTTGAAACTTGAACTTGAAAATCTCCATTCTCACCCCACACTGGGGCCAGCCAGAGGTGGTATTTGCTGGATCTCCGAACTACTCAAAATTTCCACTACCGGTTCTCCAGAACCTGTCAAAAACTGCTGAATTTCACCACTGATCCAAGGTTACTACTCATGGATCAGCTCACTGAGAATCCCAATTGCACATGCATTACACTTGAGTTCAGTGTCCTTGACTCACAGGATGATTCTTTTCTTAAGAAAATAGTATCTTGCGGTTATTTCAGAATTGCACAAATAACATTCTGGGAATGGTTGTCCTAACAACTCAGAAGGCCACCAGGCTGGAGAACAGTGTTCTGGGGAGACTTGCAGACAGAGATCAGTAGATTCCAATGTAAATATTAATAGTAGTAGCACTAGTAGTTAATCCAAGTCCTCAGAATGAGGCACATGGTTCCCCCTCCCATTTTCTCCCCACAATGACCTTATGAATAGGTTGGGCTGAACTAGTAACCGGTCAATGAGCTTCTCTGGCTGCAAAAGGCCTTGAGTTTGGGTCTCCCCACTCAGGTAGTGCTAAGGTGGCAATACTTGGAGAGGTTACCAAAAAGCTAGTCTACTTGTCAGTTCTGCTACAGTTGTCTCCGCTCTCCACAGAGATGTATT
The DNA here is from genome assembly GCF_009769535.1 of Thamnophis elegans. NCBI lineage: Eukaryota > Metazoa > Chordata > Lepidosauria > Squamata > Natricidae > Thamnophis > Thamnophis elegans. The sequence continues at coordinate 17,193,992 of NC_045543.1, read as the reverse complement.
TGGCTTGTCAGGCCTCAGCATTATGCTGTCTCCATTGCTGATTTATACTCTACAATAGAATTCGGTTGGTGAATGGTGTTATCCTTATTTATTGAAGACCAATTAAGAAAAGATATTGATGGATTTTCTTGGCTTTGTTTCTCCTCCCATAAAATAGAATCAATCAACAGGAAAAAATAATCACCAATCACTCCCCTTAACATGAGCGTGGGAGCAAATCAAGGTAGATGCTCAGAATGATAGGTTTAGACATCTGTCTAACCAGCAGATGGGGTGAAGTAGAAGGGAGCTCCCCATAGTTCCTACTCTGTTCAAGTTGTGTGTCTATTTCTGAACATCATCAGAAGCTCTTCTGAAAAAGCAGAGATGGCATGATGTGGAGCAGGAGGGTGAGATCCATCACCAACTACTGTTGCATGATAATGGCAGTACTGGCAGTAAGGAACCAAGAAAATCAGTAATTTCAGTTTTTAACTTAATGGAAATCTTAACCATTACATTACCTGGCATTCATTCATATTCATTCATTCTCCCTCTCCCTCTCCCTCTCTCTCTCTCTCTCTCTCACACACACACACACACACACACACACACACACACACACACTTGCCCTATTCCATGGGTGTCAAATTTGTTGCATCACATCAGAATTCATTCATTTACAAGATCTCCAATATTTTTCATTCCTTCACTGTGCCACTCCTTCTCTGGCAGAACATAGATGAGATCCGTAGCAGAAAGGTGTTGGAACTCTTCAGAGGAGAGATTTCTTCTCATCTTCACTTTCTTGTCTGCTCCCAGTTCATTGGATGCATCCTTTTTATGTTATGGTTTGAATCTTTGCCCCACAAGTATATTACTCTTTCTTTCTTTTTTATCCCAGGATGAGAATCCGCCAGGATGAATTTCATGCAAAAAGGAAGAAGACGCTTCATGCAAACAGCATTTCTTTTTTTAAAAAAGGGTTTTTTTATTTTTTAAATGAACACAAACAGACAAAAAAAACACAAAATCATCTTCCATTACAAATTGTAGAAAGTGTGATGGTTGGTTACAAAAACTTTCGTGCGTCCCTCCCACAGTCATCACCTATAATTCATATCGAATCACATATTTTTAAATCAAGTATACAGTATTTATATACATTGCTTTCATCATACCTCAGTCTTCATTTGACTGTAATTGTTTTTACATCCTTTTATATGAAATATTCCAGTTTAAAGCAATACCACATAATGGCATTCCATTAACTCCTCCCAACATCCTACAATAAAATTGCATCTTTATAACATGTTCTAAATAAAAAAATGATTCTTTAATTTCTAAACTTCCTTTCATAGTCTCCATTTGCAATTTATATAGAATTTCCTCTTAACAAACCAATACATATATATGCATTATTATCATTATCAATCATTTATTTAACTATAACCATCATCACTTCATTTTATACATAATACACTAAATTTAACTAAAATTTACTTAATTTTTATTATCAGCTTTCATTACATCAACCTGTGTCTTTCCAGTAATAGTGCAGTCTTATGTCTTTTGCCATTTGTAGCATTACCATTCTGGTTAATTTCTTGGTAAGTCTTATATAGACTTCTCTTTGCAAGTTATTGTTCATTTCATTTCTTATGTAAACTCAAAACCCTCCATTTGCTTCTTCAATCAGTTTATCTTTAGTTATCACTCGTGCTTCTGATAAAGTTTCTCTCCTTACTTCCATCAATTTTCCTCTCTTTCTTTCTTCTTTACTTTGAAGTCTGGGATAGAGTTCTAGTCCATCTATCTCCCCTTTCCATATTCCACTCTTTTCATTTCCAGTCAGGCTCAGTTTACTATCAATATCAACAGTTTTCTTGTTTCTTTTATTATTTTTCCCTTCAATTTTTAGAACTCTGTCCTCCACTTTTTCCACTTGATAAACATCCTCAATTTTTCCATCAAATTTTACTGTGCTGCATTCTATATTCTCCAATCTCAATTTTTTCTGTTACTGCTAAGATCTTTTGAATTCCAAACATAATCATTTGCAATGTTGAGGTTTCTTTTTCTTGTTGCGCCATTTTCCAATTTGTAAACACTGCCACTATAACATTCGAAGCTTTTTGTTAGATTTGAAGTGAGTTCATTTATAATCTTTCAAAATCAATGTCTCTCCTCTCTCCACTCCAGCTATTGAAAGAGCTCCCAAAGAGCACCTGTATAAACAGTAAACAAGCTGAGAGACCTTGAAGTGCAAAACAAATGATCAAGAGAAGGGGGGACAATATTTCCAGCCTCCAGTCTCCAAGTGGCAGTGTTACTTCCTTTCCTTCTATTGTTACAGACCTCTTTGTATTGCTTTTAATGTCTTCTTTATAATACAAACTTACAGAGAAAAGGGGGAAAAAACTTCTTAAATGGAGAAAAAACCCATCTAGTCCAGCATTGTAAAAATAAAGGGAAAAAAATCTTAATCCATTGGTATATAAAAGAAATAAAAAGTAGAAGAAGAAAAACTAATCCATTCACTTGAAAAAATAGGAAATATTTGCAAAAGTTCCATCCATGAAAAAAGATTTTAAAAAACAAGGATAACACACTATCTAACATAGCTTAATTTCGCCGCTTTCTTCTGTTTTCAAATTTAATTTAACTTTGATTTTTTGGGGGCAATCTCTTGTCTAATAATAAAATTTCCTCACCAAACGGCACACTTACTCTTTCCGCTTTTCTCCTGTTCCAGAGCTGTTCCAACTTCAGCAGCTTCAGTGGCTGCGCTTCTAACACCGACAAGAAGAGGTTCTCCTGGATCAATCAGGGACTTATGCAAACAGCATTTCTGATGAGAAGTCAGTAGCATAAGGAAAAATAAATAAGTAAAACTAAGCTACCCACCTCACACATTCTTTCATGTTCTATACTCATCTTAAATCAGGAAAAGGAGGGAATGGGGGCTTTATCAAGGTTTTGTTTGCGCTAATGGAAGAAGACAGCCCTGATGCCTGCTTATTGCTGGTGTCTACAAAGAGAACCACCACTGAGCAAATGCAGAATACATATGCCTCCCAACGTGAGAATAATTTGATCCCAAGGACTTTTTAAAAAAATACAGGCTGGCAGAGAAGACATAACTTCTCATAAGCCATCAAAATATTGACAGCAACAAATTCTCTTTCCTATCTCGCACTAAACCAAGAGCACAGCAAGAATCGTTTGGCTGCAATAAAATAACATGAGTTGAGGCCATTCTCCAATTTGATGTGCTCTCTTTGTCTCCCCCGCCCCCCAAAAAAGAAGCTTAAGTTGCAAGGAAACTTTTTAATTAGAGGTTTGTTTGTTTTTTTGCTTTAGGAATGCCCCTTGGGACACTGAGTCTTCCTACCATCTCAAGACCTCTTCAGTAGTTAGTAGTTATAAGCACCAAGTCAGATAACATTTTTTGGGTCCAATAAAATGCTAACATTGTAATTAAAGCATATTTAAACTTCACCCCCACCCTCTCAAATGATAAAGTTTTAGAAGCTATCCAAAATAATTTAGGCACACACCTTTGTTTGGGACACCAAATGTGACTTGTAGATAAAAAGATGAAAGGAAGGTTCAGAAGGTAGGGCAATTATCTTCTAAAAAGACTCCAAAATCCAGAATGAAATCAAATTCACGCCTTATTCCTTTTTGTGTCTATGTACATTCTGAGATACACAACTCCAGAAAAGATCTTGAGAGTTGAGAGGTACTTGAAATATTTTTAACAATTATCCATTACAGATAGTCCTCGAATTACAACACTTCATTTAGTGACTGTTCAAAGTTACAACGGCACTGAAAAAAGTGGCTTATGACCTTTTTTCACAGTTACAACCTTTGTTAGCATCCCCACGATCATGGGATCAACATTCAGATGCTTGGCAACTGGTTCATACTTATATGACCATTGTTGTATCCCAAGGTCACGCAATCACTTTTTGCAGCCTTTAGACAAGCAAAGTCAATGGGGAAGTCAGATTCACTTAACAACCGGGTTACTACCTCATCAAGTGCAGTGATTCACTTAACGACTGTGGCAAGAAAGGTTGTAAAATGGAGCAAAACTCAGTTAACAAATGCCTCACTTAACAACAGAAATTTGGGTCTCAATTGTGATTGTAAATCGAGGATTACCTGTATTAAAAAAGCAGGGCAAATCCATGAATTTATTGGTTCATTTTTGTGTTGATATTAATGCAGGTGTGTATATTTAGGGAACAACCCAATAGTCCTTTGGGATGAAATACCACCAAATTCAAGATGTCTAGATATATCCAAGAGCAGTGATGTTGAACCTTTTGGGTTTGGTGTGTCAAAAAATTGGAAAATGCCTAATTTGATTTCTGCTGGCATGTCTGTCTGTCTGTCTCTCTCTCTCACACACACACACACACATACACACACACACACATACACCCCAAACAAAAGAGAAACAATTCCATATCTCCACCACGACCACCATGTAGCCCACCCTGAACAGCAGCACCCAGGCTGGGCCTGAAGTAGATGCAGCCAGGCCTCAAATTCAGCCCTAGCACCATTACTGTCCCTCAAAAAAGTTGCTTTGTGGTCTCGGGACTCTGCTACCTGCCACGTATCTTCAGGCGGTATTCTCTTTCTGTTGACAGGCCCCTGTGGCCTATTCAAGGCTCCTTCGGGTTGCACTAGGCCTTTGTTCTTAAAGCAGCTTTAAGACTCTTTTCTGCAGACTCTGTAGCCTCCAAATGTCCTGAAGACCATAAATGAACTGCTCCAGGAGAGCATCATCGAGGTCGTGAAATTCGCAGTTCATGGCAGCAGTGCAGAGCTCACCACGTACTGGCTGATAGATTGACCCTCCTTTTGAATGCAGCAGCGAAAGAATTGGCGGCAAGCGTATCGAGAGGGAGCCGGTTCGTAATGAACCTTCAGCCGGGCCAAAAACAGGTCAAGTGGCATTGAGTGAGACGGAGTAGGGGTGGACAAGGCACGGGCAGTGGCGAACATCTCCGAGCCATAGTAGTGCATGAAGATGCCGCGCTTGTGCCCCTCAGAGAGGTCTGACAGATCGTGGGCCTGCAAAAAGACCTCGAAGCGTTCGAGGAAGGCATCCCAAGATTCAGCCTCAGGATGAAAAGGGGCAAATGAGGAAGCAGCAGCAAGGGCCGGAAAATGGACAGGGTCTACGTTGCTCATCCTCGTCGCCAGTTTTAAGTAGGCAGACGCTGAGGTAACGTTTCAACCAGTCCTTTTATTAACGGTAACAGCAACAGAATTTCAGAACGCGTGCAGAAGGACAGCACCCGCCTGACAGCTAGTTATACTGCCGGCTGTCAGGTGGGGAGCCAATCGGACGACGGCTTTTCTCCTGCCAGCCGGCAGCCACGCCAGAGCCAATCAGATTCTCTCTGGCTAGGCTGCGGCTGTCGGTTGTGCCGGCCAGACGCAACACCCACACGAAACCAGACCCCCTTCTTGCAGTTTTCAGAGGCTCCGGAGGCCACCTGAGATCATACTCCGTTCTCACTCAGCCCTCTGAGAATCATGTGAGAACAGGACGTGCTTTTGAGAATAGTTGTTGGAAGACTGGCATGTTCACCCCAAACCTTTGACGTCCGTGTCGTAGATTCGCCATCACTGCCCTAAAGGGCAAACAAGAATGGAAACATATACTTTGCTGTTCCCTTTTCAGCTCTCCGTTTATATCTGAATGTAAAATCTGTTTCCTTGCCTTCAGAGACATAGCTCTTCCATACAAGAGTTTTCTGAGATTAACCCTGCAATTCTATCCCTGTCGTTCCATCCTGCTGTGTTCAGTGGGACTAACTTTGTTGTAAATGGGTTTAAGATACTGGCCTTTTCTGTTCTGGGGAAGAGTCTCGTGATAACAGTGAAGCCTGTGAGGAACCCAGCACTTCACAGGAGCTGGGCAGAGCAGACTGCCGCAGTATGACTCATAAAAACAGGAAGGATGGCTTTAGAATTGGTGCTGGAGGTAAGGACAGGTGCTGCGTGTCCACCAGCACCTCTACGTTGAGCTGGGTATTGTTTGAGGCTTTGTTATTGAGAGTTCAAGCACGTCATGTTTTTAGCTTGAGCGAAGGCTGAAATCAAATGCTTGAACTACTGACTCTGCTGGGATCTACGTTTCATAGCCTTTTCATGCATCTGAAAACACCCTTTCCCCAAAAAACATCTGAGATATGATAACGGTTTCTAGCTACTCAACCATTTTTGGTGTGCTCACGTACTGTACATGTGTGTGTGTTTAAAGTCTATATTCCAGTTTCTATTCCAGGCATCTAGGGTCATAAGAAGAGAGGCATTACAGCTTTATATAGCAGGAATATTTCCACATCTTGCTATGGCTCTGCTTCGCCTAGTAAGCTACTATAAACAAATCTGCAGTGAGTCTCAAGAATTGCCATGTAGCCTAACCCTAACCCCAAAAATTAATCCCAACAGTTATTATGTTCTTGTGATTCTATTATTCCTTACCTGAATTCAATTTTCATGCCATTATGATAGCTGAATTTCTATGGAGATTCTGAGTCATCCAGGTCATGGTTGTCCCAAAGGTGCTTTTTTTGGTTCCACCACAAATCCGCGAAGCCCTTATCCGCGAAGACATAAGCGCGAAGACTAATTCGCGCCGTTCGAAGCGCTAAGGAAAAACGTGACCCTACCGCGATGACATAATCGCGGAGGGCAAATCCGTGCATTCCCAAGCACTCCGTACCCTAAACCTAACCCTAACCTAAACCTAACCCTAAACCTAATCCTAAACCTAACCCTAAACCTAACCCTAAACCTAATCCTAAACCTAACCCTAAACATAACCCTAAACCTAATCCTAAACATAACCCTAAACCTAACCCTAAACCTAACCCTAAAACAAACCCTAAACCTAACCCTAAACCTAATCCTAAACCTAACCCTAAACCTAACCCTAAACCTAACCCTAAAACAAACCCTAAACCTAACCCTAAAACAAACCCCTAAACCTAATCCTAACCCTTACCTTAATTGAAATCGGCTTTCTGCCGCGGCGCCGTTTTAAAGCGCCCTTCTGTTGCCATGCTGTTGTCGCGGCGGTGATGATGCGCGGTGATGATGTCGCGGCTTTAGAGACGCGCTTATGTCTCCGCGGATAAGGGCTTCGCGGTTTTGTCGTGCCACACTTTTTTTCACGAGGCAACTGGACTTTCTGGTTTTTCTTTGAAGATGTTTCGCTTCTCATCCAAGAAGCTTCTTCCCTTTAACAGCCTTCCATCCTTCCGAAGTGGGTAAAATGAGGACCCAGATTGTTGGGGCAATATGCTGACTCTGTAAACCACTTAGAGAGGGCTGTAAAAGCACTATGAAGTGGTATATAAGTCTAAGTGCTATTGCTATTCAGCTCCAAGAAGCTTCTTCAGCATCTTCAAAGAAAAATCAGAAAGTCCAGATGCCTCTTGGGAAAAAGCACTATTGAGACGATTCGTTTCCGGGTAGAATTCAAGATGCTGGTTTTCACCTTTAAAGTCCTACATGAGTTGGGACCAAGTTATTTGAAGGACCATCTCTTCCAAGTTCCATCCTCCCCAACCGAGCAGAGAAGGGAGGCAGAGAATATTGCCGGTCCACTCTCTCAAAGCAATACATCCTGCAGGACCCAGAAGAAGGGCCTTCTCCATGGGGGGCCCCTCTCTTTCAAACATCATCCATTGGGGATTAGATAGGCCCCCACTTTGACACTCTTTTGCAATGATCGGATGACTTGGTTTTGCCAACCGGTCTGGGAAACCCAGAATGAGATGGAGCCTATTAAATGGCTTACCTCAGAGGTTGGTTCCTACCGGTACAGTACAGTTCATCCGAATAGGTAGTAACTCTGGTGGACACGTGTCCATACCAGTTCTATCCTCAGTGGCGCAGAACAATCTTCATTGAAAAAATGTATTTTTAATCTATACCGTGTACGGGCTCTGGGAAGTCGGGGGGGAAGGGAGGTGGGGTGTTATGGGGGGAGGGGGGATATACAGTATGTGTTAGACTTTAAAGTAACGTGATTGCACTTGCATACTGTTGCTCTATAATTCCACTGTAAAAATAGGATAAGCTGAATATATTAATAGATAGTAGAAATACACCGAAGGGAGGAGTAGAGGGATAGAAGAAAGAGGGGTAGAGAAGGTGGGAGAGAGGACTGGAGGGAGGGTGAGAAGGAAGGGAGGGAGTGTACCGGGAGAGGGGAGTCGTAGAGGGGGAGGGGAAGTAGGATAGAGGGGAAGGATGGAGGGAAGATGGAAAGTTGGAGAGGGGCGAAAGAAAGGGTGTATGGAGGGTCAAAGAGGTACATTGGGTCTTTATTTTGTGGGGGTTGGTGACAAGAGGAATGGCTGTGTTTATTGTTTAATGTTATATGACCCCGGTTATGCACAGTATATATGTGACTGTACGAAAATGAAAATTGAAAATATAAACACATTTAAAAACACGAAAAAATGTATTTTTCCCTTTTTTAATGTTGTGCACATGCACAGACCATTTTAAGTGCAAATGCACACGCATGCGGAGCAAAAATTTTCGGGCACCGAACCGGTAGTAATGGCAGCAGGAACCTCTAGCTTACCTGATTGATTGTTGTCACCAGAGGGCTGGGCGATTATTGTTTTTACTGTTTGTGTATTGTGTTTTTATTTTTGTAATCCACCCAGTCACTGACAGTGAGCGGGCAGCCATATAAAGTCTCTTAAACAAATACACAAATAAATTTTCAAGCTCCATTCCACTCTTAGATGGGAGGAAGCAGCTACTCAGGCAGAAAATTTGACAGACAGAAACTGGTACATACCTCCTACCTTGCTGTCCAAAGAAATATTAAAATAAGAATCAAGTATCAAGCTGCTTTTTCCCCAAACTCAGAAGGGAGAACAGACCTCATCTGTCTTTCGTAGAATGTCTGAGCCCAGCCCTGATGTTTTCCTACTTTTCTGCATAGGCTTCCCATTCAAAACACACCGTTCCAGATTTTATCCAGGCATGATCTTGCCCAATTTTTCAACAAATTCTTTTCTCTCTCTTTATTTTTTCTTATCTCTGATCGTCATCTTCAATCCCAATCTCTCTTCCCCCCCCTGCTAATTTGCATATTGTATTAGCCACTCTGCTGCCTGGAACATTCTAAACTCTGAAAAAGTTGAACTTGCTTGTGAATTTCCCCTTCAGACCCATAAATCAATCTCTTAATCCATTTTTCTTTCTCTCACCATTTTTGACTGGAAGTGAGCAAGGAAGAATCTCAGATTGTGAAAAGGTTGTGCAAGACTAGAATGTCGCCATTTTAAAGAACAGCATGATTAATATGATTGTGGGAATCAATTAGAAAAGGGGAACTTTTCCTATCTAAGATTATCCAAAAATATATAAAGGGTTCCTTTTTAGGCTAACGTACGTAAATGTTACAGAATGCTGAGCAGATTAATAAATTCAATGGAATTCTTCTCAGTGGAAAATTTATAAAGTGATTCTGCACTATTTTACTCTAGCTATATTTTCTCTCCCATAAACGTTGCGGGGGGGGGGGGTATAATAGAAGAGAAGGGGCATTGAAAATGATGGTTTACATGATTAGTATATTGGCTGGCTCTCCCTAATTTATGGTTGTATAAGGTTAAAAGTAACGTTTCCCCTCGCACATATGTGCTAGTCATTCCTGACTCTAGGGGGCAGTGCTCATCTCCGTTTCAAAGCCAAAGAGTCAGTGCTGTCAGAAGACATCTTTGTGGTCATGTGGCCGGCACCACTAAACACCGAAAGCGCATGGAATGCTGTTACCTTCCCATCAAAAGTGTTCCCTATTTTTCTACTTGCATTTTTGCATGCTTTCAAACTGCTAGATTGGCAGAAGCTGAGACAAGTAATGGGAGCTCACTCTGTTACATGCTGCTAGGGATTCGAACCGCCAAACTGCTGATCTTTCTGATCGATAAGCGCAGCATCTTAGCCACCGAGCCACCACATCCCTTTTATGGTTGTATAGAAGCCACAATTCAAATTAAGCATAATTTGATACTTTATCAGATTGGATCGCTCACCACTTCTTCTTTTTGTAGCACATAGATCCATGTACAATTTAGCTATAATGCCCTTTTGGTTCACTTAAGCCATGACGGTTTACTGCCAGTGTTAATTAAGGGAGGGATTGCCAATTTTCTGAGTAAGGTTGTGAGCATGTTTAAAATTTCCTCCTACTTTCATTGCAGCTCTTGTCAGTGTGACAACAGGGAGATTTCATCCCTCGCTTGGTGTGCTGAAAGAAAAAGGATTGTATGAATAATCAAGAGGAAACAAGGAGTGGGGATGACTGCAGTTCCAAGCCAATATTCTAGAAAAGCTGAAGTTCTCCAATACTTGAGGCACAAGTCATGCTTGCATGAAAGTGGTACATGAAAATGGTCTGAAAAGAATGCAACTAAGGAATGTTGTAGTGGCGCCATGGTTAGAATGCAGTATTGCAGGCTAATTCTTCCGACTGCCAGCAATTCGATTCTCACCAACTCAAGATTGACTCAGCCTTCCATCCTTCCAAGTTTGGTAAAATGAGGACCCAGATTGTTGGGGGCAATATGCTAACTCTGTAAATTGTTTAGAGAGAGCTGTAAAGCATTGTGAAGCAGTATATAAATCTAAATGCTATTGCTATTGCTAAGGAATGTATTTCTGTTAGCAAACCTGTTTACCATTCAGGACTCCAGTCCAGTGACATGCAATCAGGTGAGGCAAGTGTGGCACAGCCTCACCACTGTCATCATGAAAAGAAAACAAATGTAAAAGGAAAAAGGTGAGAGTGAGGTGAGGCTGAGCTAGTTGCTGCCTCACCGTGGATGACTCTGCTTAACTGTTTAAAAAAGCCTCTAAAAAAGTGCCCTCTACTATGAGGCAGGAGAACTGTGTGCCTCTTCTAGTCTGACTTTTTAGGGGTTTTATGATCGCTCAAGCAGAGTTAAGCAGAGGCTTAAAAGCCTAAAAATTCCTGACGTATGTGAGGCACGCAGTTTTCCTGCCTCATAGTAGAGGGTGCTCGTTTGGGCAGGGCTTCTTCAGAGGACCCAAGGCAAGAGCAGAGTTGAAATCCTCTCTGAAGCAGTTGGAAAAGGTACGTGTGGGTCGGAGGGAGGGGGAGGAATTCAAACTTCACCCTCCTTATGCTGTGCCGGGCTTTGGGCAAAGGCTGGAGGGAAGGACCCTGGCTCGCTTGTGCTCTCCCTCCCCAAGTGTAGTTTGATTGCAGGCAGAGCCACGTTGCCTTTTCAAACCTGTAATCAGTGAAGCTGGGCTGGATCCTTCCAGGGCAGGGGGAAAGTGTGTGTGTTCCAGTATGGCTCTTTGACTGGCTTCCTGCCTCCTCCTGTGGTCTCCTCGCTGGTGCTCTCCCTCCAATCCAACTTGTGTGTGTTTGTGTGTGTTTGTTTGTTTGAGAGAGAAGGAGTGAGAGAGGGAAGGGGGTAGGAGAGATAGTCCAATCCAATTTGTGTGTGTGTGCGTGTCTGTGTGTGTGTTTGTTTGAGGGAGGGAGGAAGGAAGGAAAGGGAGAAGAAAAAGAAAAAGAAAGAAGGAAACTTCTTTCACAAAGGAGAAAAACAAATGCTGTTGCTTTAAATTGGAACTGAGCATGCCTGGCTGTGGAATTCTGGGAGTTGAAGTCCACAAGTCTAAAAAAATTTGAAACCCACCACTGTGTCAGTGCCTCACCAGCCATAAACCTCACCGCATGTCACTGCTCCAGTCAGTCTATCATGTTTGAAAGAGCAGGTGACAGAGTAGCGTGAGCTCAGAATAGCTGAATGGATGGAGAGATATACTGATAATTTACAATATATTACTCCTCTGCCCTTTGATTCTTAATGAGTAAAACTAAGGAAAGCTTCTAGAGCAGAGTCCAACACAGGCTCATTTCCTATTATTCAGTCAGCTGTATAACTAATTAGAAGTCCAGATTAGGCTTGTGTCCCTCCATCTGGCCATTCCTGGATCCTAGTTTAACAACTGAAAAGGAGGGAGATAAATTTAGTATACTGTACACATTTCTCAATGTCATGCATAACTATCCTGCACACTTCTATCAGTAGGTCACAGGTGATATTTTACATTCTACAGAATCTGCAGTTCTGGGAAGATTTGGAGACATTTGTACAGTTGAAATGGTAAGCAATGCAACATTTGTATTCCATTAGCAAGCACTACAATGCCTAATTAACCATGTAAAACTAACCTCTACCTCTAATCCAAACATCCACTTTTCCCTATGTTTATTGCAAGACATTATTTCAGACTGCTCTCGCCCATCCTGGGCTTGAAAACACCTGCGTAACCATTCTTTAAGGGCATGTCCTCATGATACATCCTTTGCCTTATCCTCAGACCATAGGTGAGCCTGCCTAACTTCACATTGTGGGGTCCATCGTGTTCTCTGAGCTTGTTGGTTTTCTTGCAGATGTTTAGCACTGGTGATTTGTCTGCAAGAAAACCACCAAGCTCAGAGAGTGCCAAGGAACCCATATTTCAGCCCTGAGCTACAAGTATTCTCTTCCATCAGTAACTTCATATTCATCTAATCTGGTGTTTAAAATAGTGTCATCCATCTTGTCCCAACACCAGCTTTGTTCTGCGCATGACATTTGGTGCAATGGCAACATTTGTGTGATGATGTGGCAAGGTTGGGCTGTCATGACAGTGGGAGGGAGCAGACACCTGATGTGAAGTGCCACAGGCACTTATATAGACTTCTTAACTGTATGGACACACAAATGCCCCAACTGCACAATTTGCAGAGCAGAGTAGCATTTGCTGAAGCCAGGGAATCCCTCTGCCAGCCCCTGTCAGTAGCCCCCAGTCCTGTTTCTTTTTTACAGCAAGAGAGAAAAGGACAGTGAAATCTGCGAGAACAACAGAAGAACAAGGGAGGTAGATGAGTGAAAGAGAGGGTGCTAGAGGCAGACAAACAACAATAAGAGCAATCAGCAAACACAAGACAGCGGCGAAGAGATGGGCAAAATCAAGAGAGAGTGAAAGCAACAGAACAATATAAGGCGATAAAAGCAGGTGAACAGAGTAAGTGATAGAGAAAAGGAGAAAAAAATGAATAAGAAAAACGAGTATCTAATGGTGCATGCAACAAAGAGAATGAGACAATGAACGGCAGGGGAACAAGTGTGAGAGCGGCCACAATGAGATTGATTGAATGTGTAATGGAACATACGATGGAGCAGACAATAGAGCAAACTGGTAACAGAGCAGGTGACAGAGAAGAAAAATAGTAGATGATGGAGCGATAGAAGCAGGCGTGGGTTCCAGATCCTTTTACTGCCAATTTGCTCAGGGATGTGCTACGGGTGCGGGCGCGCTTTGCGTGTACGCGCGGTAGTGGAAAATTGCTTCTGCACATGTATAGAAGCAAAAAACAAGATGGTGGTGCCATAGGCACCGCTAACAGAATCGGTTTAGGGGTTACTACCTACTCGGCTGAACTGGTCTGAACCGGTAGGAACCCACCTCTGCATAGAGGGCAAGAGAGAAGGATGCGGGAGAAAGGCATGGAGAGTAAGTGTAGGAGAAGTGCAGGTGAGATAGAGACTGGCAGAGGGGATAAAAGAGCAAGGGATAGAGCAAGAGGGTGAGATAATAGACAGATCATTGACATGGTGAGTGAGGTAGCCATGCTTAATCCCTGGGGTGAATAGGGGCTTCTCAGTACAACATGAGCAGAACCTCCCCGCCGAGGTGGCGCAGTGGTTAGGGTGCAGTACTGCAGGCCACTTATCTGCAGTTCAGCGGTTCTAATTTCACCGGCTCAAGGTTGACTCAGCCTTCCATCCTTCCGAGGTGGGTGAAATGAGGACCCAGACTGTGGGGGCGATATGCTGACTCTGTAAACCGCTTAGAGAGGGCTGAAAGCCCTAGGAAGCGGTATATAAGTCTAACTGCTATTGCTACTACTATTGCTATTCACCCCACTGATAAATTCTATCACTCACTTCTCCACCTTCAGCCTTAGCCATGTTGTATTAGGGAGAGAAGAAGTGAATACCGCATATACTCGAGTATAGGCCGACCCGAATATAAGCCGAGGCACCTAATTTTACCACAAAAAACTGGAAAAGTTATTGACTCGAGTATAAGCCTAGGGTGGGAAATGCAGCAGCTACCGGTAAATTTCAAAAATAAAAATAGATACCAATAATGTTTTTGAATATTTATTTCAAAGAAAAACAGTAAACTAGCGGTGTATTCAATGAAATACTTCACTCACCTCATGATGCTGAGGTCCCGCTGTGATGATGATGTCCCGTGCAGCCGCGGGAGCGATGTCCCGCCTCCTATGACACACGGCACAGTGATTCCTATCATTGGATCACTGTACCAGAGGAGGTGGGACATCGCTATGTGGCTGCTTGCCATAACAAGGAGGAGGTGGGACATTGTTGCAGAGCGGCAGGAGGGGGAGGAAGGGGAATCGTAAGACAGCCCTGCATTACATTAGAACGTGAGGAGGGGGGATGGTGCGGTGCGCGCTGCGCGGCAAACTGACACAGAGGGAGGGGAAACTCACAGGGGCACTGGGCCATTCACGAGTGTCACCCAGCGGCATGGCCCCGCCCCTTTTTCTCCTCCATTTCGGGCAAATTTTTCACTGACTCGAGTATAAGCCGAGGCGGCTTTTTTCAGCCCAAAAAGTGGGCTGAAAAACTAGGCTTATACTCGAGTATATACAGTATTTGTACTGCCGCAGAAAATCCACCAATTACTTTCCGCAACACATTTCACCACCACCACTGGCCTGCCTTGTTACTAAAGCAGAGAACAGCTGCTGAAATAGAGCATGTTAGGCAGGCACAGTATTGTATCTCCTCACAGATTGAAGGAAAACAACTGGCCAGATATTCTTTCAGAATCCAGTGCTAATCTCCATTGAAGTTTTGACCAAGATTTCAAGTTAAAAACCGTCTGTTTTGCACACAGAAAGTTCTGGGTTGCATTCTTGCCTTTCCGAGTGGGCCTGGGAAAAACTCTAGCCTGAAGACTCCCTGCCCTTCAGCAAAAACAATATTGGGCTCAATGGGCCATGAATCTGATTCATTACAAAGCAATGTTCTAGGTCAGGGCTGCCAAACTCCCAGCCTGCGGGAGTTTGGCATCCCACAGATACGTCATGTGTTGGCCACACCCATGCCCAGTTTAGCGAAGAGGGGGGAAGTCCCAATACGTCACGTGATGCCACCATGACGATGGGAGTTCGACACCCATGTTCTAGTTTCTCATTCTAGAACATCAGGATTCTTTTCTTTACAAGGGATAGGTAATCAGCCATATTAAGAAAAGGTAATATTATGAGAAACATAGCCAATACATTGACAATACATTGGTTCTTCCTGTCTTGGAAAGTAACAATAAGCAGGAAGGCTGAGATTTCTTTTTTCTTCTTTTTCGTAACTTTGTTGACTATGTCTAGTATTTCCTCAAATAGAAAAGTGGATATAAATTAAACAAACACATTTTTTTAATGTACACATTCAAAAGATTGCCCTGATATAATCCGGCAGTACATGCTAAGCCCAGAAACATTTTATATTGCAACTTTATCTCTTCTGCACAAAAATTGTCTGCAGATTCTCAAATAATAAGAACCAGTCTTGTAAGAATCTGGGAGCTTCGGACCCTACAGTAGTAAATGGTCAAACACAATCTTTTTGGTATGGTTTGTCATTTCTCACTGGTTTGTATTGTCACCAACATATGAAGGTCACATCCACAGCACATCGTGGTTCATACTGGTTTATTACAGCTGATGGTTAAATTTCCTGGGATTTTGCCAGCCAGTTTATAGTTAACCTGGAACCAGTGTTGGGTTGCCAATTTTTTTACTACTGGTTCAGGCACATTCCGCACACGCTTGTGTGCGTGTGTGATGCTTTTGCGTAGAAGCGTCTGGGCAGGTGGGTGGAGCCTACCGCCGCCGCTACTACCGGTTCGTCCGATCCAGGCCAAACCGGGAGCAACCCAGCTCTGGCTGGAACCATGAAACCTGGTACACCAATCAGCTTGGTGGCTACCACCGCAGCATGTAGCAGCAATGGAGCCATCTGTGTTAATGAAGTCTAGAGGCATTGGGGATTTTTTTTTCCCAGAGAGCTGGTTGCTAAATATTTACCAACACACCAATGCCTATAGGCATCTGCAAGATGCCATCATCCCACAGATATTTCGATGTGGCAGAAAATGCTTGATACACTATCCTAAAGTTCAGGTCGTCCCTGACTTATAACAGTTCGTTCAAAGTTACAATGGCATTGAAAAAAGTGAGTTATGACCATTTTTCAAACTTGAGATCATCGTAGCATTCCTGGGGTTTGGAATTTGGATGTTTTGCAAACTGACTCATATTTATGACGGTTGCAGTGTCCTGGGATCATGTGATCCCCCTTCTGCGACCTTCTAACAAGCAAAGTCAATGAGGAAGCCAGATTCACTTAACAATCATGTTCCTAACTTAACAATTGCCATGATTCACTTAACAAATGTGGCAATAAAGACTGTAAAATGGGGCAAAATCCACTCAATAAATGTCTCATAACATACATTTTGGGCCCAATTGTGGTTGTAAGTTGAGGACTACCTCTACTGATAAGTTTTGATTAATCTCTGCCAAAATGGTAACTTCAATGTTTTTCCTAGGTCTGGCCTTAGAAAGCATCAATACTACAGGCTCATCATACTGGGTTCACTTCATCATCAGGAGAATCCGAGATCTTGCATTTTGTTGACAAACCCCCAATGCAAGGAGTCAGTTTTATCTTGTAATATTATCACTGAAGGCTAAGATTATGCAGACGATGCTTTGCTTGAATCTGAGGCAAGTTTATCTCTACCTCTTTCCTTAAACCCATGAACTGTCAAAAATATATATTTACTATGTATAGCTTTTTTCAGCAAGAATCTACAAATACTTCTTTTATGTGCCATAAAGCTGACAAGGCAGCTTTGCTAGGAGCTCAGGCGGGCTCTCTACTAACAAGGTCTGTCATAGAAAAAAGGGCACAGAAATGCTTGGGCAACTCCAGCACAGCCCAGAGGACTTCTGTGGTCACACCTGACAGAATGAGCCAGAGCCATGGGGCTCAAAGTGTTAGATTAGAGCAGAGGAACGTTAACACAGTACAGGTGAGCAGAGAGAGTCCTTGGACCTTAGGCGGTTCCTGATCATTGTGGCAAATCCATAGAAGCTTTCAGACTTCAAGCTCTAAATTGATGCCGGAATTGCCAATGCCATTGACTTTAACAAAAGATTGACATTCTGCCCAGAGCACGTCAGTTCTAACGGCACAAGTTTGACCTATGACAGTGTTTTCCTTGGGCTTCTTTCCATCTTTCATCTATGAAAAGATCCTGTTGAGATCAGCACGTGGACTGCTGGTGAGACAGGACCAGATTGGGGACAAGACTGCTGAGATAACAGAAGGCAATCAGGAGTTGAGCAGCAAAATCCAGATAAGGAGGACCCAAGGACATTTGATACACGCAGCATTAAAATCACAGTAACCATAACCATTTTCAGAACGTTTGTCTTGTTCTGTGGACGTCCCTCTGGAACGATCTCCCCACTGAGATCCGGACCCTTACCACCCTTCCGGCTTTCCGCAAAGCTACTAAGACCTGGCTGTTCCGGCAGGCCTGGGGCAGTTAAATCTTTCAGCCCCAGCAAAGGTTACAACTGTTGTGTATTTTTAAACTTTTTGTCTTTTTATTTTTATTTTGTACCCCCTTCCCTTTCTGATTGTTAGCCGCCCCGAGTCTCTCGGAATAGGGCGGCATACAAACTGAATAAAATCTAAATCTAAAATCTGTGGTTTTTTTCTCTCTTGCATGCATTTATCCAGACATTCTCCTTACCCACACTTATCTCAATAGGCCTAATCCTGAACTTGCCAAAATCGCTGCTGGAATGTGTACACTGTCACATTTTGAGCAATCTAACATAGAAAGTTTACCATTCCTAAACTAGTCTAAAGCCGGTTTGGTGCAATAATTAAGGCATCGAGCTAAAAACCAGAAAACAGAATAACGGAACAACAGTTAGAAGGAACCTTGGAGATCTTCCAGTCCAACCCCCTGCTCAGGCAGGAAACCATGTACCATTTCAGACAAATGGTTATAAAATCTCTTCTTTACAACTTCCAGTGTTGGGAGCATTCACAACTTCTGGAGGCAAGTTATTCCCTGATTAATTGTTTTCATTATCGGGAAATTTCTCCTTAGGTTGCTTCTCTCCTTGATTAGTTTCCATCCATTGCTTCTTGTTCTGCTTTCAGGTGCTTTGGAGAATAGGTTGAAATTTGGAGAGGTTTGGAGAAACTATGCATTCTAGTCCCACCCAGGGCACAAAGCCAGCTGGGTGGCCTTAGGCCAGTCACTTTATCTCAGCCCTAGGAAGGAGGCAATGGCAAATCACTTCCAAACTCTTGTCAAGAAAACTACAGAGATTTGCCCAGGCTGCTGCCATGCGACTGCACTGACCTGAATGCTGGAAAAAAGTGGTTTAGTATATTGTATATCGCATATAGTATATATACATCTGAGCATGTTTACCTTGAGATCCAACTATCTCAAGAAAACCGACATAGTTAGGTATCCCAGTATGGGAAATCCCAATATTTTTGTTACAGCCCTCGTAATTTTGATAAAAATCTTACTAGTGACAAATACTTTCTCACTTACTGACCAAATGTTTGTTTTGAAATAATCAAATGTGTTCCCTTCATAAGGGAAAAAGGAAGCAGATACCAAAAAGAGCTGATCCATTTTTGAAGCCTTCTTCCTCTTCTATCTTACAAGGAATGTCTGTCCTGATAGATTGGGGGGAATGAAACCTGAATCGGGAGGATGAAGTTTGCTAAAATGTTGAATAATTGTTATAGTCTTAGAGGTTAGAAGTGCTAATGGGATCCAGTGCAGAGATGGTATTGTATTTTCTAGCTTGCTTGCACACAGCATGTCTGAGCATGCACAGAATCTTCTGTGCATGCGTAGAAGGTCCTTGATGACGCCAGGGTGGGTGGGCAAAGCCTCACATCGCTTGCCCCTACCGGTTCACCCGAACAGGCAGCATATCACCTCTGATCCAGTGGATAAAAAGCTTGGCACTTTAATTTATGAGACATAAATCAAAAAGATCCTTCTCAGAAAGACTACATGTATTTCTGAATCAATCCCAAATTGAGGTGAGAGGAATTCTTTAAACCGCATATAGTTTTGCAGGCTCTCTCCAACTAAAGCTGCAATTTCAGCAGCAACTTTTTAAAATCTTGCTAAATATAATTAGCAGCCTAGCCAAAAGATGCAGCACAGTATGGCTTGGCAGTATTTGTGTCAGCATGAAAGCTAGCATAGGTCTGTTTCATGTCAGGTTCCTTTGGTTGCATGTAGATCTCTCCTTATTTAACACTCCCTTCCAGCTGTGCTTGGCTAGGCTCATTAGTACTCTCTAAAGGACATTTTATTATACTGACACTTCAGAACCAACTCCTTTATTTCATGTTTATTCACTCTCTCCCTCCCCCTTTTTGAATAAATCATCAAGAATCAGTCCATTGCGTGCCGTTCAAATGAATGCTGCATCTAGATACTTTCTATAGCTAGGAAAGTTATGCCACAGGAAAAGCTCTTAGGAAAACCCAGAAATTCCAGGAAGCAGGATGAATAAATAAATAGTCAGCCCTTACTTGAGCTATATGTAATAGAATGTCAAATACAAATATGATAAGACTAACTGAATATCCGTGTTCCATTATGAAGGGCTTGATAAATTGACACTTACAGCTTGAAAATTAATGAGTAGTTATAATCGGCCTATCCTATCCCCTACTCTCCCTCAGCTTTGCCCCACAGAATCTTCCCCTATCCTATCCCCTTCTCTCCCTCAGCCTTGCCCCACAGAATCCTCCCCTATCCTATCCCCTTCTCTCCCTCAGCCTTGCCCCACAGAATCCTCCCCTATCCTATCCCCTACTCTCCCTCAGCTTTGCCCCACAGAATCTTCCCCTATCCTATCCCCTTCTCTCCCTCAGCCTTGCCCCACAGAATCCTCCCCTATCCTATCCCCTTCTCTCCCTCAGCCTTGCCCCACAGAATCCTCCCCTATCCTATCCCCTTCTCTCCCTCAGCCTTGCCCCACAGAATCTTCCCCTATCCTATCCCCTTCTCTCCCTCAGCCTTGCCCCACAGAATCCTCCCCTATCCTATCCCCTTCTCTCCCTCAGCCTTGCCCCACAGAATCCTCCCCTATCCTATCCCCTACTCTCCCTCAGCTTTGCCCCACAGAATCTTCCCCTATCCTATCCCCTTCTCTCCCTCAGCCTTGCCCCACAGAATCCTCCCCTATCCTATCCCCTTCTCTCCCTCAGCCTTGCCCCACAGAAATGTTTCCTATCCTATCCCCTTCTTTCCCTCAGCCTTGCCCCACAGAATCCTCCTCTATCCTATCACCTTCTCTCCCTCAGCCTTGCCCCACAGAATCCTCCCCTATCCTATCTATCCCCTTCTCTCCCTCAGCCTTGCCCCACAGAATCCTCTCCTATCCCATCCCCTTCTCTCCCTCAGCCTTGCCCCACAGAAATGTCCCCTTTCCTATTTCCTTCTCTCCCTCAGCCTTGCCCCACAGAAACCTCCCTTATCCTATTTCCATCTTTCCCTCAGCCTTGCCCCACAGAATCCTCCCCTCTCCTATCCCCTTCTCTCCCTCAGCTTTGCCCCACAGAAATGTCTCCTATCCTATCCCCTTCTTTCCCTCAGCCTTGCCCCACAGATACCTCCCCTATCCTATCCCCCTTCTCTCCTATCTTATTCCCTTCCTTCCCTCAGGCTCCTCTCCATACTCCCAGTCAGCAGGCTGGATGAGTGACATGTTGGCCATGCCCACATCCAAGTTTTCAGGTTATGAGGGGGAGTAGAATGTCTAACTCCTTAGCATCAGAGCATGTTGATAATAATATAAGAAATACTAATGATCTAATGGTCATTTTGAAAAATCCTTTCTAAGCTAGCGCCTAGAAGCCAAGAGGAACATACGTGCCAAATTTCAAGTTTGTAGACTTTACGGTTCTGGAGATTTCGTGATGCAGTATGAGTGTTTTTTGCTTTTATATATATAGATATAATATTAGAATGAGCCCAAAGGCTTATCTATTGCTACATTCTATTTCGACAATAATCAAACAAGCATCCATGGGAACCAGTGGTGGGTTTCAAAAATTGTTCGAACCTACTCTGTGGGTGTGGCCTCCTTTGTGGGAGTGGCTTGCCACCCATGTGACTGGATGGGAGTGGCTGGCCGCCCATGTGACCGGATATGAAGATGCCGACGACACTTGTCAGAACCACCTTAAATTACCTCACACACAGCACTGGCATGCATAAGAATATGATGTAAACTTGTTTTTTAAAAGGCATCTTTGGTTTGCGTTAAAACAACTTCAACACACGCAATGTTCTGATCGCACCACAAATGCAGTAGTCATCCTTACCTTTCACAGAGGCACTGAGTTTTATAAATATGAGCATGATAGTGTAGAATAATCATATCCAAGGACCAGTGGTGGGTCTCAAAAAAAATTGGAACCTCTTCTGTAGGTGTGGCCTGCTTTCCGGGTCCACTAGTGGAACCTCTTCTAACCGGTTCGGTAGATTTGATGAACCGGTTCTACTGAATAGGTGCAAACTGGTAGGAACCCACCTCATATGGGAACCCCCAAAATAATAGGCTTCCGAAGAGGATCTGTAGTGAGTTAGACATCCCTGAGAACAGCTCCATGAATAGGGTAACATTGTGGTGAAAACAGTGGCCAAGATACAGATTCTCGCTGTCAAAAATTGCTCCAAAACAAGGAGAAATAGAGGATGATCTACTTGCAGTCTGTGTGGCTGCTCCGCACGAGGAGACCACAGGAATTGAATTTCTTGTGGTGAATTGTGAGTTGATTCTGCATCAGAACCAAGGGGTAATCAACCTGCCCAAAAGTATTGTGTAGCCTATTTGGATCCATGGGTGGCAAAAATCTCACTTTTTAAAATACCTTTGTACTGTATATAATTAATTGACAATTGGAAGGAAGAAGAAAAATACTCAGTGTGTTGCCTTCTTTTTGGGATTAACAAGAAAAACAAAATTAACAAGAGAAAAAAAATTAAAGGATTTTAATGTAAAAACAAAAAGCTTAACTTACAGCTTATAATTTTTGTACTAACGTTTTACAAAACATAAAGAAATAACAGGAAGGAAGGAAGGGGGGAGGGAGGGAAGGGGGGAGGGGGAGGGAGACAAAAGTGAAGAAAGAAAGAACCCAGAAGAAAAAACTAGGATCAGGTTTCCAATATTTTTGTAGAAAATATAAGTACTGTACATTTTCAAATGCTCTATTTTTCTACTATCCTCTTGTGAATAACTAAGATTATGATTCAAGGAAGTTTTAAATGAATAAGAGGGACTGCAATTTTAGAAAAGAGAAAAAATTCTGGCAAAAATGCCTCGTGAAAATGTGATGTTCCCGTGGTTTGTCCATGAGGCCAATGTGGAGAAAAGACACGGACACGAGCTTTCTCGGGATGGAGTGACCCAGATTGGACCCTGGTAGCCCCTTTTATTGAGATAGGACAAAGGCAGGAGGAGCAATCAGCAATCAGCATGTGATTAAAGACAGCCTGTAAAACTACAATTTCTAATCTACTGCTCAGGGAAGTTCTGTCTATATATGGTCAAATCCTGGGCGTCATTGATAAGGCACATCTCAGGATGTTATGTTATGAACTATCAGGATGTTATGGAGTACAATCAGGATGTTATGGAGCCCTATCAGGATGTTATGTTATGTAGGAGTTTGTTTTCTCCTATGTGGTTCAGCGTGGCTGCGCATGCCCTGTTATCCACTGGGCCATGGGTGACCGCTACGCCTACACAAGGAATTATATTACAACATGAAAATAGTAACATTAATTAGACAGACTGGACCTTTGTGGGAATGTTGATTGTTTATTATTAAGGAAAATAGATCATAGATGGATTTTATAAAATAAAAAGATAAGGGTAATATTAGCTAGACTGTGTGATTGTGACTACAGAGACCCATTTGGAACTAAATATAGAGAAAAACAAAACAGAAAAATGGAGAAGTTTGCTTTGTAATTTCATTCGAGTAGTATTTGACATATTTTCACTTTACCATACTGGTAACCACAAATAAAGGAGCCAAAATAGGAGAAGGAAGAAAAGATTCATTAAAACAATATACATGACTTTACATCAGATTTAGTGCAGAAAAAGGGTTGAGGAATTTGGAAGAAAGATGATGGCAACAGTTGCCAATGGGAAATGGAAGAAATATTTGCAAGGATAAAAAGGATATGAAAAAATAGTTAAGAAGACTGAAGAAACTATAGGAGAATTGGATGAAGACATAACACAAATTAATGACAAAGTGAGAAGTTTGGAAACAAACTATAAATAGAGAGATGGAAAAAGATCTGGATAACTTGACACTACTGGACTTGAAAGATAAACAATTTAAAGATTTAGAGCAGGGGTGTCAAACTTGATTTCATTGAAGGCCGCATCAGGGTTGTGTTTGATCTCCGGGGGGGGAGGGAGGTAGCCGGGTTGGGTGTGGCCAGCTTGATATCACTCATGTCGGGGGAGGCGCCTCTGGTGGCCCGAGCACTCTGCCAGGGAAAGCAGGCTCCTGAGCCCTGTTTTCGGCTGGAACAGCCTCCTGCAACCCTCTGCCAGCGAAAACGAAGCTCAGGAGGCTACATGCAGCCCTCATGAGCTCCATTTTCTCTGGCAGAGGCACCACGGGGCAGCCCCTCAGGCCAGATCTAACCACCTCATGGGCCGGATCCGGCTTATGAGCCTTGAGTTTGACCCCCCTGATTTAGAGCAATTCCACAAAACCATGGGGAAGATACCAGAGAAATGAGTTTTAAGTCCCTTGGATTGGGATGAACCTGACCCTGAGTCAGAGATTGATAAGGTTTATATAGTATCAATACATGATTTGCAAAATTAAGAAATGTTCCAAAGAATGTGCTTGGGCATTTTGTCAGGAAGAAAACCGGAGACCAATTCTTACAGCAGCAGTTTAATACTAAATTGAGGATTGCTAATACAGATATAAATGTACTTAAAGAAGTCCCTATTAGACTATTATGCAAGAGAAAAAAAGTTTATATGGAGGAAGTGGAGATTACAGACACATTTAAACTAAAACTATGTTAATAACATCTGGAGCTTCATCTCCTACTTACTAATATTTGTTTCAGATCCTCAGGTTCAGCTTTTGCAAATACCAGCTCAGAGTAAGCTATGCATATCTTACATAGTGCAGGGAAATGTAAAAAAAAAAAAATCATTCATCTTCTCTGCAGTTTCTAAAATTTCATTGAGGTCTCAGATCATTGTCACCAGTGCATCCTTTTCTAGCCATTTTCTTGTTTGTAATATGTATATAATATTTCATTATTTGTCATTATTGTTAATAGCATACTCCTCATTTCTAGCACCCTTTACTACATTCCCTCTTTTCATTTTTTTTTCTTAAAGGTGTGTTTCTTTTTCCTTAAATGTGTGTCCTTTGGTGTTATCTTTTCATTTGGAAACAATTTCTTCAAGGAAACTTTGTTTTTTCCACCTCTATTAGATTCTTTGACAGTATTTGTTAACAATGGTGGTGACCTCTTGGACTTTTCAGATACACAATATATATTTTAGTTGAGGAGATTTTTTTATCGTAGCTTTAAAAAACATTCTGGAGATGTGATCCTCTTGGCTTTCCAATTTTCCGTTTTCTGTTATGCCACTTTTTTTTAAAGAATTTCCTCTCTCTAAATAAAATCTGACTGTTGGCCTTTGTAGGCAATTTTCCTCGTATATATAAATTAAAGCTGATAGCATTATAGTCATTGTTCCTTTCTGATTTAATAACACCTGTCATGCTAGATCTCTTTTTTCACTTAGGATTAATCCAGAATCACATCCCCTGTGGCCACTTACGATATACAGAAATTTAACTCTTCGTCATGATATGCAAATTTAGCTACTGTATAGGAGGCTAATTGAAGCCATCCATTTTTATAATATTTTCTCCCTGATTTGATTCTTCGTCTAAAGATCCAACTAACCCTCTGGGTGGTATATTCACAAGAGCTTATTTTCTTTATGCTACCAAATAAAATTAAAAAAACCCCAAAACTGTTCATATGCATAGCTCTTATTCTTAATAGTGGTGGAAGCTGGGAGATGGAACCCCATTTTTAAGCGCTCTATAAAAATTCTGCACTATCTCTAAGGATTTTCTCCCGTTGCAAATGTTGGTCCCTATTCCCCAATATGTCCACACATGCTCAGCAGGTGGCAGCACCTGGTCATCCTTGAGTTTGAAAGTTAAGTAGAATCAGGTCTGTTCCCCAGATTATCAGAAGATATCAGGGTTACAGGGTAGACTGAATAGTTTTTAAAAAAAAAAAAACTGGAAGAAAATGGCAAAACGCCTTTGTACTGTTTTATGACCTCACCAGGTCTGATCTAAAGATTTTACTTTTTTATTTCTACATACATATCTTCTGAACAGGGCAATGATGATATACAAATCTGAGGGAGGGGCTTGAAACAGGGTTCCAGGCACCCAAGCTTCATTGTCCCATTTCTCTGGTACATCTTTCATTCATTTTCATTTTATTTCATTTTACTTTATTTGTATGCCGCCCTTTTCTCTGAAAGGGACTCAGGGCGGCTCACAACTCAAGGGAGGGGAAAAACAGACAAAGTTACAAAACATAAAGACCATACACAGTTAAAAAAAGCACAACAATCATACCATTCGAAGTGGGGCTGCAAGTCTTTAGCCCCAGGCCTGTCGGAACAGCCAGGTTTTAAAGGCTATGCGGAAGACCTGGAGGGTGGTGAGGGCACGAATCTCCACGGGGAGTTCGTTCCAGAGGGTCGGAGCAGCCACAGAGAAGGCCCTCCTCCAGGTAGTTGCCAGTCGACACTGGCCGGCTGATGGAATTCGGAGGAGGCCTAGTCTGTGGGATCTTATTGGTCTAGTGGAGGTAATTGGCAGTAGGCGGTCTCTCAAGTACCCAGATCCAATACCATGAAGGGCTTTGTAGGTGACGACTAGCACCTTGAAGCGTACCCGGAGATCAACAGGCAGCCAGTGCAGCTCGCGGAGGATAGGTGTTACGTGGGTGAATCGAGGCGCACCCACGATCGCTCGTGCGGCTGCATTCTGGACAAGCTGAAGTCGCCGAATACTCTTCAAGGGCAGCCCCATGTAGAGCACGTTGCAGTACTCCAGCCTAGAGGTCACAAGGGCACGAGTGACTGTTGTGAGAGCCTCCCGGTTCAGGTAGGGACGCAACTGGTGCACTAATATACTAATTTACTAATATCTGATATACTAATTTCTCTGCTAACTCTTCAAGTCTTGCTCACCATCTAGGACTCTGCATCATCAGCCTATCTGAACATTATCAAAATTCCACTGATTGATCAAATCCTATATTTTCACCTCAGAGCCATGTTTCAGTCTGAGTAATCCAAAAACCTGCTCCAATCCAGAACTATCATGAAGCTGATTAGCAATCTTGGCAACTTCCAGATGTATGCACCTCAATTGCCAGAATTCTTATCAATAGTCATGTTGGCTATTTAAATCTGGGATTTCAAATCTATGCATCTGGAAATCGCAAAGATTGGGAAACAATAGATTAGTGGGTTAGGGGTGGGGTTGTAACTAAAGGTTTACCAGGCATAATGAGAATTTTGTTTCTTCTCATTGCAGAAAAAGGGAAATGTTCTAATAAAACCAAGTGTTTTAATAGTAATTATTAGAATACTGGTCTTTTCCGCTTCAATCTTAGCAAGAAGAATACTTTTCCCCTTCGTTCTATATAATTTAGAGCCTTTATACTTTATAAGAGGAATATTTCTTTCTCTGCCGTCCTATATATTCCTGTACTTATGATGCTTCTGAAAAAAATATTCTACTATTGCTACTATGGCATTCATGGAATATTTTGATGTGAGAGGTTTTAGCAGGAGTGCTGCATTTGTCCAAAATTAAATTTCTGTTTCTATCAGCGACCATGCCCCCAACATATAAAAAATGCATTTCCTCATCAACCCTGGCAGAACAAGGCAGAATTATATGTGACAGTGATTGAAATTGACGTTCGGAGTCAGAATCTTGATCTCTGTCCTCAAAATATCTACAACCATTGCTAGGGGTCAAGCTGAAAGAATTGTACCCTCCCCATGATACTCTAAGATCCTTTAATGATTATTTTCCAAAATATAAGAAAAGTGAATACATGAAGTCTTGTTAGATTTCGGAGGTGAGATTTATAGCCCATTGGGATAATAATGTTATAAACAAAACAATTTGCACTTAAGGATTTACAATCATCCATGGGAAATACCAGTAAAAAAACAACATGTAAATCTCAGTGTCGATGCTAAAGAGGCTTTGTCTGCTTAGGCTGAAATGGGATTAACTGCAGAAGCCAATGGGTTCCCTTGATGTGTTTGAGCTAACTCACTCATACATGTGCCACATATTTATTTCCTACCCAAATGAAAAATGTGAACTAAATATCATCCAGCAGCCTCAACAAATATTCAACAGTCGGTCTCAGTGTGTTTGTGGTGCTTTTGGCACAAATAAAACTTATCAGGCAGCAAGCAGTAGAGAGCATATCCTTCATCTGGTTGATGTTAAATCCTTGGGGGAGGGGAGTAAATCAATCTCTCAATTTCCTCTAGTTTAGGTGTAATAAAACCTCTAAATTGCCTAGCAGAATCTCACACAAAGAAATTGCTTTAAGCCAGATTAGTCAGTCTGTTGATAGACCCCAATTCACATGCTGAGATGAAGGCTTGAAGCTCTCTTCTCATGCCTACTTGGTATGCCATAGACATCCAGAACTATTTTACAATAATGTAGCTGTTGCTTTGGCCTTGCTCGGGCTTTCTTGTGTATACAGGTAATCCTCGGTTAGTGACCGTTCGAAGTTACAACTGGAAGAAAGTGACATGATCCTTTTTCACACTTATGACCATTGTAGCATCCCCATGGTCGCGTGATTTACATTCGGCTGCTTGACAACTGTCTCACATGTATGACAGTTTGCAGTGTCTCAAAGTTGCGTGATCCCCTTTTGCAAACTTCTGGAGAGCAAAATCAATGGGGAAGCCAGATTCATTTAACAACCGTTTTCACTAACTTAACAACTGCAGTGATTCACTTAAACAAGCGTGGCAAGAAAAGTGATAAAATGGGGCAAAACTCACTTAACAAATTTTTCACTTAGCAACATAAATTTTGGGCTCAGTTGTGATTGTTAGTTGGGGACTAGCTGTACTTGAATGTAAGGAGCATGGCACATGATATCTTCATCTATCAGAGAACCAGGAGTTCTTAGTTGCATGTCACCTGCTGATCTCATCCCACTCCATCCCTCTACTATATCACCTTACCCTAACATCTCCCACTAGTTTCACAGCAACTGCTAGTGCTTTCATTCCTGCTTACTACCATCCCTGGACTTCTGTTGCTTTCCTTACCTTAAAATGATGCTCATCCTCCCTTCCACTTTTTATAGGTCAGTGTATATTCTCCCCTTATTAGAGAGATTGCCAGGGAGGGCAGACAATTTTTATGTAGGCTTTCTCCTCCAGCACTCAAACCCAGCTACTACGTGTGCAGTGGCAAAACTCTGTGTTGCTGCAATGTCCACAAGAAAAAAATTGGTTACAAAATTATAGCTATCAACTTGTGCCAATTTTTTGGAGATATCACTAACCATTTTTGGAAAATTATATTTACTCACATACTTATCGGCTCTCCGCTCAGGTAAACTAGGGAGTGACCCTAACAGTTTGAGAACATGCATTTTCTTAACAGGGATGTTATTATCCACTTTTAATGTCAATACTATTTTTTATTATATTGTAAAACAGTGATGTCTTTTGCTGGTCTATGACCGTGATAAAGGTATTTTCTATTCTTCACTTCCACTTTTAAGAGAAAATGTCTACGGGGAAACAAGCTAACTATGTCATTTTACTTTCAGTGCTGGGACAAGAAATAACTCTGGATGGTTGTTATTTAACAAACATCAGGTGAGGAGATGCTCAGTTCATTAATTGCCTAGTCCCAATTGCAGCCTTACAAAATTGCTTTCCATTTTAAAGCTTCACAGACTGAATTGGAATTCCTTAACCTGTAACTACGGTAGTGAGCACAGGGACATTATCATCAACATCAAAGGAAATTGAATCAGTGCAAGAAAACCTAAAGTGGTAGGCACAATGGCCCCTAACTAAATTGATCTCTTACTTTACAAGGGTGTCAAAAGGGTGGCCCATGGGCCAGAAGTGTCATGCACAGGCCACACCACCTTAGCTCCACAAAGGGGAAAAGCTTCGTGAAATTTCACGTGACGACAACGTGCCGCTGTGAGTTTGACACCCATGTCTTAGTATCTAAAGATGTGCTAGATAAGAATTGTTTGGCAGGCTTACTTGAAGGCTCACCTGAGAAGGACTGCTTTCTTTTTAAACTATTAAAAATAGTAGGAGAGCTTGCCATGAACAGATTGGCCTTATTCCCAAAGTGGACAACTTTCAAATTAGGAATACACACAAGATCACTAGGAGCAAAATGGAAGAATTGTTGCAGAATATGTGGTCTCTCTCCTGAGCTCACGTGGGTGTGGGGTGGTATCACTCAGGAAAATATATTACATGAGACAGGGTAATTTAAATGCACCGCGGCACGTGTAGAAATAATGTATAATTTAAATAATGACAGAGGTCACCATACTATAACCAGTCGACCGTCATGCATCATAGGAACTTCAGGAGCCTGGTGTGCCTTCTTCCTCTTTTTAGAGTGCTATGTCTTTAATCAGATTAGAGCATAACAATCCTCCAAACAGAAATGTCCTCTGTAAAATGCAAGTGGCCATCCTTTACCTTTTCAAAATGGCAAATCAAGCTGAAAACCAAGCAGTGTTGTCCTGTTTCCACTATGTGAATGGACAAGCATACCTCCACCAATGCCGTGGATAACTGCAGAGTGAAAAAACTGCCATCAGATGCATTTAAGAACAAATCTAAAAGGGCACCAACCTAAACAATGAAGCCCCCTGTCCCCAATTCTATACATCTTCTAGCATTATAAGATCAGGCACAAGCACATTAAGGTGACTAGATTTTAACATTGGTAAAGCGGGACACCATTGTCCGGGGGGGGGGGGTGTTTCTTGATTAACAATTTTAAAAAAAATCAGGACTTTTTTAAAACACCGCAGGACGCAGGACAAATTGTTAAAAATCAGGACTGTCCCACCAAAAGCGGGACGTCTGGTCACCTTAAAGTACATGCCACTGCCAAACAGAAAGGGAGATGCTTCCTGCATCAAAATTAGGAGTGTCTTTAGAAAGAGACATCTGTGTGAAGTTTCGGGTTCTCCTTTAAAACACAGAAACCTATCTGTCAGGGTTCCAAATAGCATCCAAAAGTAAATCAGAGTCCAAGGCAAAGTATTGCTCAAAGTTCCAATTTATTAAGAGAGTCATATTGGCACATCTGGGAAAACTTGAATCTGAAAGCTTCTCGGTTTTCCCCACCCAATTGAAAGTTTACGATCTTGCCCCACACCCACTAGCCCATCACATGGTCCAATCTTCCACTGCCATGCTGGCAGTTCCACCCATCCAGTTCTGGTCAGGTGCAGAGGTGCAGAGACAAAGGGTGACCTTGGCTTTCTAGAAAGGAATTTTGTTATGGCTACATAGCATCTAACTCCGTACAATCCCCCTTCCCATTTTCCCACAATAGAAAAGGCATAGTAAAATAATAGAAAGTGTTGCAGGCCAAAGATCCAAAAGGAATATAGCTGCAGGCCTGATGCTATTATTCACAAACAGGAATGAAAGAGAGTAACAAAAAATGAATTCCTGAGGCTGGAATATGCCCAGCTTCTGGAAATAAGGAAAGGAATTTGATCTATAAAGCAATTATTAACAAGATATTTGAACTTCTGATTCTTTGTATAGGTCTGCCTCTGGGCTTTCTGTTCTATTCTTACCAGGAACATCTACTCTATAGGATTAATGAATATCTATGGCCCTAGAACCTCTTTAGTTTTCTTGCAACCAACATCCAGCCTTATCCTTAGACAGGGTGAGCAACCATCTCAAATGGCAAGTGCTGGATGCTAGGAAAGGTGCATCACTAGGCCCAGCAAGACATATATTACCCTTGATTGGGGGACTCAAAATTCAGAAATGTGGGTTGTGTTCAGTAATTATGGCGATCCCATTACGTTATTGCTCCTCCTTTGTCAGCTGGCAGAATGGCACTTTGAACAAAACAACAATATATATCCATTCATATAAATTCAACTATGGATACACATATCCCCTTCATTTGGGGAGGTGGGGTGGAGTGATGATATGTTCTCACTTTTTTGGAAGAGTGTAACCAACCACTCTAGGAATGTCATATACTCCATCTTTCAAAAAGCTCTTCAAATGAGAGGATCCTAATTTACAGTTCAGTGTTTTGTACCAGCTATTTTGTAGCTAGTGATGCTACCAGCCTATGTGAGTTTCTTTCACCAAGCCAACTGTTGTGGGTTAAATACTGTAAGCATCCCAAATCCATGATTGCTTTGCCCATATAAAAAGTGATGCGTTGTCTGAATTATTACATTAAAGTATGTTCATATATTCCCGTCCTTCCAGCACTCAGAACTGATGAATGAATCATTTTTTTATTACCCTTCATGTTATTCCATTCACCTCTTGCAAGGCTTCGTATCATAATCTGAAAGGTACACACTAGGTTTAGAAAGAGAGCCAGACTTAATCCAAAGCTAGTATGCAATTGTCTAAACCAGATGCCCTCTTTCAACCTCTTTCTATCATTCCCAATCAGACCATCTAAATCAGTGATGGCGAACCTTTTAGACACTGAGTGCCCAAACTGTGCCCGTGCATGCCCAAACTGAAATGTGAGAGCCCCCCCCCAAATGCACACATGCACACACAGACATGCACAAACTCAGACATGTGCACATGCGTGAGCATGCACAAATGCAGGCATGCACGAGAGTGCGCATGCACAGACATGGGATTGTTTGCAGGGAAACAGAAGCTCTTGAAAGAAATGCCATGGAGATCTGACCTGGGGTGACAGTGCGTGTGCCAGCAGAGACGGCTCTGAGTGCCACCTCTGGCACATGCGCCATCGGTTCACTATCATAGTTGTGGGACGAGAAGTTTCAGTCCACCTCTGCAGCCAGCTTGGAGCTGAAGACACTGTATTAGTCTTTTTTTCTTAATGAACATCTGGAAACAGGCTGCCTGCCTAGTTTTGTGCCTCCAAGGCAAACAATACCAGCCTGGGCAATTTTATTTCCCAGTTTCAAGGAGTCTGAGAATGCTGAAAGGCTGAAGATCATGGGCTATTTAAAGTCTGAAAAGTAAGTTATACCAAGCTGGTGATTCACAGTGGAAAATTATTTTTCCCAGACTGTCTTTCACCTTCATGATTCTGGACTAGGCGGGGCTGGCTGAACCTCTGAAAGAAAGTGAATTCTGAAATGCACAAGCATAGCGAATAATAAAGGCTGAGGTTATCTCACTGTTTGGGGGTCAATGACTCATTCAGAGAAAAAATATACTTCTTCAGCTATATGCCTGCGGAATGGTGGGGGTTGTTGGGGGGATTTTTTTTCTCCCTTAAGGTTATAATAATTTATTATAAGACAGTGCAAATCAGAGGTGAAAGTTAACAACTTTTGTGGTCTCCCCTGGGCCTTTTTTTGGTTAGCTTGAGAGTGTCTTTTCACCTCTGTTCATTACACTGTTTATTTTAGGATGGACCCATTGAACTACAGTAATCCAGACAGCTCATTAGCTTAATTCATGCATGTTTGGCTGACACATCATTGCAAAATATTAGTCCTCTCCTTTTCCTCCTCAGGGCCATGCTGATTTTCAATGAAAATACATAATAATCAGAATATACTAGTCCTCCCAAAATAATATTGTGATTGTGTTTTATTAGAATGTGTTCCTGATAGCAGCTACAGCAGGGGTCTCCAACCCCCAGTCCATGGACTGGTATCGTTCCACGGCTCATTGGGAACCAGGTTGTACAAGTAGCGGGTGTGTGTGTGAAACTTCATTTGCACATGAGCGGGATTAGGTTGCACACAACAAACCAACCTCTCCCCTCTGCCACCATAAAGCCAGAAAGGTTTGGGATCACTGGGCTAGAATTCCAAATTAGCAGTAGCAAAAATGGGTTTCCAAACCTACCCAACTCAAGTCATTGACTCACCTCACACAACACGGTAGCACCTCAATTCTAATTAACAAATCGTAATTACCGTGTTCCTATAACATACAATGTGGATGGATGGGTAGATGGGTGGATGGGTGGGTGGGTGGGTGGATGGATGGATGGATGGATGGATGGATGGATGGATGGATGGATAACAAAATAACAGAGTTGGAAGGGGGCTGAGAAGTCTTCTAGTCCAGCCACCTGGTCAAGCAGGAAACCCTGTGCCATTTCAGACAAAACATTGTCCGATCTCTTATTTAAAAACTCCAATGTTGGAACACCCACAACTTCTGGAAGCAAGTCATTCCTTTGATTAATTGTTCTGTCAAGAAATTTCTCCTTAGTTCTAGGTTACTTCTCTCCTTGACCAGTTTCCATCCATTGCTTCTTGTTCTGCCTTCAGGTGCTTTGGAGAATAGCTGGACCCCCCTCTTCTTTGTGGCAGCCCCTGAGATATTGGGACCCTGCTAGCATGTCTCCCCTAGTCCTTCTTTTCATTAGACTAGATATACTCAATTCCAGCAACTGTTCTTTATGTTTTAACCTCCAGTCTCCTAATCATTTTTGTTACCACAGGTATCGTTATATGGAGGATGTATGTATGTATGTATGGATGGATGGATGGATAGATGGATGGACGGATGAAACAGACAGACCGAATCAGCCTTGCTCAGACAACCTGGGTGGGGGGCACTGTCAAAATTTGTTCTGGACTTGTCATTTTGCCTATGCAAGCTCCCAGTGGTGGTTACTGTATTTGATTTAAAAAGAGATTAAAATAAATTGTGCTTTTGCTCAATCCAAATGCCAATGAAATCCTCAGCTTTATTAATGGGGATGTCATACACATCTAGGGGACACAGTAGCTCAGTGGTTAAGACGCTGAGCTTGTTGATCAGAAGGTTGGCAGTTCAGCGGTTCGAATCCCTAGTGCTATGTAATGGAGTGAGCTCCTGTTACTTGTCCTAGCTTCTGCCAACCTAGCAGTTCGAAAAATGCAAGTAGAAAAATAGGAACCACCTTTGGTGGGAAGGTAACAGCATTTGGCGTTTAGTCATACCTGCCACATGACCACGGAGACGTCTTTGGACAGCGCTGGCTCTTCAACTTTAAAACGGAAATGAGCACTGCCCCCTAAAGTCGGGAATGACTATCACGCATGTGTGGGGGAACCTTTACCTTTACCATACACATGTGTCCATTGTTTTAGGCTGGCCCAGAATCAAAAACTTAGAGGCGGATGTGAGTTCTAGTCCTGCCTTAGGCATGAAAGCCATCTTGTTGACTTTGGACTAGCCTCTTGATGTCAGCCCAACTCACCTCACGGGGTTGCTAAGGGGGGAAAAATAGGAGAAAAGAGTGTTTATTATATATGCCATCTTGAATTAAAAAGGTGTGAAAATATATACAGTAAAACCGTATTAAAAGTATATTTTAAAAGTTCTATGTTAAAAAAAAAAGATAGGATAAAAAAAATGTTTCAGAGCCATTGGCTTTGTCTGCCACCCCACCTCTCCCCTTTGCAAATAATTTCCAAATCCAGCTGGGAGGTTATTCCCCTCCTTTGTCTTCCGGTATCAAAAGCTAATGTGGGCCTGAAACTTGCTACGGGCACTTAGAGCCAATTATTGCTCTGTCAAAGCTACCCAGTAGCTGTGCTCTGAGAAGGTGAGCCAATAAGCTGTCAGGTTTTCACTTTCAAACTTGCCAGACCCCCCGAGTTTACTCCCACCTCTTCCAAACTATAAAAGGAAGGAAGGATAGAAGGAAACCTTCAGTTCACCGTGTGCTATTCTAGCAAACGGCGTGGCGCCTGCCTCAGCAAATCCCAATAGTAAGTCAGTAAAGCTGTGTTTTGACAGGGTTTTTCTCTAAGCCAAGGTGAGCACTGGATAGTCTATCTCAGTGTTTCTCAACCTTGGTCACTTGAAGATGTCCGGACTTCAACTCCCAGAATTCCCTAGCCAGTTGAAGTCCAGACATCTTCAAGTGGCCAAGGTTGAGAAACACTGGTCTATCTAATGCAACACACACACACACACACACACACACACACACACATGAGCCTTCTGGGTAGTTAAAGTGTGAGAAGGAAAAAAATGTTTATCACAGAGTGGCAAGGAAGCTGAATTTCCAGGGCTTTGCAGAGAATTAGAATTACAATTTGGAATTAGGGTTATTTATTGGCCAAGTGTGATTAGACACACAAGCAAGGGTGGGCTGCTACGGATTCGCCAGGGTTCGGGAGAACCTGTAGTTAATTGTTGAGGACTCGGAAAGTCCTCGACATACGACCTGGCAGCTAGCAACAGGCCAGGCAGCGCCCTGATTGGCTAGGGTGCTAGCCGCTAGAGGTGCCCTGATTGGCTAGGGCGCAGCGTCATCGGTTGCTAGACGCCGAAAGCGCACCCATTGGTTATCCCTGCTTGACAGTTCGTTTAAATAGCTGTCAAGCAGGGGATGGTGCTGAATCGCCTGTAAATAGTTCTGTAAAATAAACCTCTTGTTCCTGGCAGTCCTAGCTCTCGTCTCGTCTTTCCGCCAATCCTCAAAACTAATGTTATGGCCGGTTTGCAGAACCTCCAAATCCCACCTCTCGCTGGCCCGGCCCACCCCTCCCAGGTGTCTCCACACGGCCCATTTTGGATGTGAGGTGCAGGGACTGCATGAATGCTCAAGGAGGGGGTAAAACTGGTCTCTGGAAGTTCCAGAAAGCAGGAAATGGGCCAATTTCTGGCCTCCAGAGAGCCTCCGGAGACTGGGGGAAGCAGTTTTCATCCTCCCAGAAGCTTGAGAAAAGCCTCTGAAGCCTGGGGAAGGCTAAAACGGCCCTCCAGCCGTGGTGCAGGACGTCAACTAGGCCATGCCCGCCTAGCAACCAGGCAAAGAACCCGTTGCTGACATTTTTGAAGCCCAGCCTGCACACAAGGAATTTGTCTCCAGTGTGTAAGCTCTCTGTGTACATATAATAGCGATAGATCATTATCATAGTCATTGTAAAAATACATTCATCATAAAACATTACATATAACACTTAGTGATAGTCATGAACACTAAATAAGCAATCAACGTAAATCATACTGGGAAACTAAGTAAACAATATAAATCGTAAGATACAAGCAACCAAGTTATTGTCATAAGAAGATACAGAGACAGGGAACAGGGAAGATGAGAAGATCTTTATCGGGGTTTTGCTGCCAAGCACATTTGTACATTAGCAAAGGCACGGTCATTTTAGTCTGTGGTAAGGCTCAATGATTGTATTGCCAGAACAAGCTAAACCACAAACTAGCCAGTCTTATTTTTAGCTTAGATGAATGTGTTGTTGTGTGAACCAACGGTAGTCTAATAATTCTGTCTCTTGTTCTACTTCATGGAGTTGTGGGTTGCTCAATGCGTGGCTAATTGGAATTTTAATGACACCCACCACCACCTTGCTGGAGGAATTTGCTCTATATTTTTATTGCAGGGTGTTCCCTCTCTTATTTGTGGCTATACAGGTAGTCCTAAACTTATAACAATTCATTAAGTGGCCGTTCAAAATTACAACAGCACTGAAAAAAGTGACCTACGACCATTTTTCACACGTACAACAGTGGTGGGTTCCGGATCCTGGTGCAACCAGTACGGTGCAACGTGGCCCAGCGTCCACCTCATGAACGCATGCAGGAGGCGCGCAGTGTGCGCTTGCGTCCTTACCTCCAGTGATGCTCCGCAATGCCTCCATGACGCTCCAGCTGCTTGGTGGAGCATTGCGCCAGCACCGTATGCTCCATGCATGTGCGCGGAAGTGCCGAAGAGGTCAAATACCGGTAAGGAGCTCCGGCGGGTTAGTAGGCCCTCCGGAGCACCATACCGGAATGGTACCCAGTGTTCTCGGCAGGCACCGGTACGCCTGTACCGGTGCGTACCGGTCGTAACCTACCACTGACGTACAACTGCTGCAAGCATCCCCATAGTGACGTGATCAAAGTTTGGCTTCTTGGCAACTGGTTCATATTTATGACGACCAGAGTGTCCCGGGATCATAAGAGCCACCTTTGTGATCCTTCTGACATGCGAAGTCAATGGGGAAGACAGATTCAGTTTGCAACCGTGTTACTAATTTAACAACTGCAGTGATTCACTTAACAACTATGGCAAGAAAGGTGGCAAAATGGGGCAAAACTCACATGACAAATGTCTCACTTAGCAACATAAGTTTTGGGCTTCATTATGGTCATACGTTGAGGACAACCTGTATTTGGAGACTTCTTAGGCTTTGAGATAAAGGTTGAATTGACCCTAAATTCCCTGCATCTGCTGACATTAGAGGCGGATCACTGTGTAAGTCGGTGGTGGTAAAAAAATCAGGAGACTAGCAGCATCTTTTTCAACTAACAGGTTTTATTAAAAGGCATAAGGTTTTGTGAACTGCCGCTCACTTTGTCTTGTGCAAATCATTTTATGCCTTATGTTTGTGCTTTTTAATAACATTTGTTAATTGGAAAAGGTGCTACCAGATTCCTTCTGATTTTTTGACAGCACCTGCTGAGTATTCTTCGAAAGCATCTGAATAATAATAATAATAATAATAATAATAATAATAATAATGTTCCAGGAAAAAGGAAATAAAGGACAGAAATGTATTTCCGTAGCATATTGGATCCATTCTAACATGTCTTGTAAAAGAAAAGGAACCAAAAATCAGGTACCAACCTGCTGCAGCAACTACTGAAAACAAAGTAATTTTGCTAAGAAAAGCCAGAGAGGTTTGTGTCCCCTGTGCAGGGGGTTGGACTAAATGACCACTAAGATGCCCTCCAAGTCTGTATTTCTAACAACATCACCATATGGGACTGTAGGGGTGGATGTAGAAAGGACCCACATGGAAAGGAAATATACGCCAAGGAGCCTTTGTATGCTACACAAAATCCACAAGACATCATAGTAAATCATGAGCTCCAGTGGAAAGGACAGCAAGTATGTAATAGGATATCTCCAAGCACCCCAAAAAACAAAGGTTTGAGATTCATAATAGAACACTGCTGTTTTAACACATAAAGGGCTCAAAAGGATATGGGATGCAACCAGGGGTGGGCTTCAAAAATTTTTGCAAGGGGTTCTCTGCCCAGTTGCTGAGTGGGAGTGGCATGGTGAATGTGGCCCACTCTGCCTCCTGCACCATGGCGGAGGGGGGGCATTTTTGCCCTCCCAGGGCTCTGCAGGCTTTTTTCGAGCCTTCGGGAGGGCAAAAACGGCCTCCCCAGGCTCCAGAAGCCCTCTGGAGGCCCTCCCGAACTTCCCAAAGGCCCATTTTCTGCCCTCTCTGAGCCTCCATGGACCCTCTGCACTTACCTGCATCCAAAACGGGCCACATGGGGACTCCTGAGAGGGATAGGCATGGCCAGCCAGGAGTGGGATTTGGGGGTTCTCCGAACTGAATCTGAGCTAGAAGTTCTCCCGAACCCCCAGCAGCCCACCCCTGGCAACACTTGGAGAGATAATACTGAGGTAAGTAACCCTTAATCTGTGGAGCATTTGCAGATCCCAGTCACCTCTAGGGTGTCCACAAAATTTACCACAAAAACGCTGTGGCATTTTTAGACCGGATAAAGGAGGCACACAAAGGCTTCAGTAACAACAGCTCTTTATTGCAAGTCAGGTAAACATCCGGCTGTGTACGGGTTGGACAGCATCCCCCTTTAAAGGCATCTGTCAGACCTCTTGACCAATGAAATTCGACCTCTGTTCCCACCGGAACAGAGGACCTTGGTGGAAACCTCTATCAGTGAGGGGGGGGATATCTAACAGGCATAGTCACAGTTCTCGTTCTTTGGAAGATTGTGCACTTCTGAGAAAGCTTTCTAGTCAGTGGAGATATATACAAACAGTGAAAAACAGCAGATGGAGGAAGACATACTTCCTGATCCAGGATATAAAATAACTTTTCACAAAGGAATGGGATAGAAAAGCAAGTGGGGATACTTAACCTTCAGTCACCAATCTCTTTACTTCTTTCCGGCTTTATACCAGACATGGTTAGAAAACACACTCACAACTCTCTTAGCTTCACATCCCAGAGCAGATGCAAGGAGGTTATGCAAGCAGCTTTATTATGGAAAATTAGGAAGCCATTTGTAAAAATAAGATCCACATATGATAGCACACAGGAAATAAGCCTGTCACTTCCAACCAAGATTTAAATTTTGTGCAGGTTTTAACTGGGGAACAGCTGTACTCCACATTTCCAAGCACCGGATGTGTTAAATCCATTGCACCAGTGGAATATGAATCCCGCCATAATTTTTTGGGTAGGATTTATTTTCATTATATGATTATCTCTTTGTAAGGAATGGCTGGCCCAGAAAGCAATTGCCTCAACTGCTGAATCACTGTACTTCAAGAGATAGAAACACAACTACAACTTCTTGTTCCAATGGGCCTTGTGAATAAGTGGTGATAGTATAGACTGCAGATGACACCTTTGCGCCAGTGAGCAATGTTGTGGATGTACTACTGGGATACAAGCCTAAATATGATGGTTGCCAAGAAGGTGGTCTATGGGAACAGCCGAAAGGTGGAGACCCCATAGCTATGCTAACGTTTCACAAAGTGAAGAAGAAAGAGTCCAAGGAAGAATATATCCCAGACTTGTGGCTCTGTATAAATCAGGAAAATAAAGTCTTACTTGATAATAACCACTGCTTGGCCCAAATACTCTCAATCCTCAATTAATTTTAAAGCTGCTTGCTCTAGCCTGTCGGGGCATCCTTTAACTTTTCCTTAGTGTATTTTCTTATGAAAAGAAATCTTATGATGGGCTTCTTTTTAATGTTTAGACCTGACCAAGTCAGATCTCCATTTTCATCTCTGCTTCAGTGACTTAACGAGCAAAAGTTTGCTGTATTCAGGACTCTAGCTCCATTACTCTGTTTATCCTGTCTATAGTAATGTCAATTGACAGAACAAGGAATCAGATGATTCTTAAAACTATAGAAAACAAAAACAGAATGAGAGTTTTTGAGCCATGCAAACAACAGATGCATGGTAGACAAATTAGATCCTTTAGGTATAGATTAGTAGCACATGCTTTAGCTCATACTATTATAGACTAGGTTATATTGGATCAAGATGCTTATCCATAATTACCTGGGACTGCTAAATTAACTTCTGGGCTTACACAGCACACTGGGGGGAAATTCAGTAGATTACAATATGATTGGCTATGTTGTTGCTCAATATGTCACTGAGTTGTCAGAGGCCTTTGAATAAACTATCAAGACTAAGCCTGGGAAATGAAGATTTTCCCTTTACAGATGGTTTTGCAACTTCTGCTTTTAGCTGACTCCTCCTTGAAGTAACAGTTTCATTCTCAAGCAAGCTGTCATCTTAAGGAATTATTTTTCCCCATGCTCATCCCGAATCTGACTTGTGATTTAAAATCAGGTCATTAAATCTGGTAGCAGACATTATCCTCATTCTCTACTATGGACTAACTCTTCCTACAGTTGAAAAGCAGGACCACTTACTTTCCGTGAGCAAGCAGATGTTCCGAGATGTTGGAGGATACAGACTAGGCAGGTTTCATCTGGAATTCAATTATGTCTGTTCAGGTTTGGCAGCTGATCTCCTCTCACTGGGACCTCAAGGTCTTAAAATCTACCTTGAATTCACTCTTTATCGGCCACTTCAGCTGTAGTAGAAATAGCTATTTTTAAAAAATACTCCAAGGTGACCTGGAGTGTTCCCTAAAGCATCCATTCACAACACCATGGAAATGATGGCCTACTGATGGAGGAGGAGGCCCAAATGTGCAGGTAGCACAGCTTAGTAAGACATCTAAAGTGTTCCAACTGTAAAGGAAAATGATCCTTCTCTTTCACACATCTATCAGAGTTCTACTCTTTGTCCATCATTTTAAATCAGGGGAAAATGTGGTTCCTGGATGAATAATTTGATTCTTTATAATAAGGTTACTCTCAATCATGCATACCATCCCACCTCAGGCACATCCAATTTATTAAATTCACTATGATGGAGTATTTTCAACCTGACATGATCACCGCTACAACAAAAGCATTGGATTCTGGGTTTCCTTGTCTCACTTCTGTCATCCGACTCATATTGGTGGGTAGTAGCTTACTCATAGTTAACCCGATGAATGATTGAGTTTATCATAATGATCAAAGGCTTGGAGACTAAACCATATGAAGAACATCTGCAAATTTGGGGTCTGGCTAGTCTAAAGGAAAGAATTAGGGGTGACATGATAGCAGTAGTCCGGTGTTTGAGGGGCTGCCACAAAGAAGAGGGGGTCAAATTATTATCCAAAGCACTGGCGGGCAAGACAAGAAACAATGGTTGGAAACTAATCAAAGAGAGAAACAATCTGGAATTAAGGAGAAACTTCCTAACAGTGTGGACAATTAACCAATGGAATAGCTTGCCTTCAGAAATCATGGGTGCTCCTTCACTGGAGGCTTTTAAGAAGAGTCTAGAGTCTAGGCAGTCACTTAACTGAAATGGTGTATGTTCTCCAGCTTGAGCAGGGGGCTGGACTAGAAGACCTCCAAGGTCCCTTCCAGCTCTATGCTATATTCTATTCTGTGCTATTCTATCTATTTAATTCTGTGCTATGCTATGCTATGCTATGCTATGCTATGCTATGCTATGCTATGCTATGCTATGCTATGCTACTCTGGATGCCAAAGTCTCTCATTTCACATTACTCCATTCTTACCTTTATTGTTACAGATTTATGAAAAGTAAATAAGAGATTCAAAAACATGGCTGTTCATAATTCCACAACTCCACTTAAAATCATTAATCCAACATTACTCTATAAGGAACTGCTTCTGATGTTTATTTTTAGGTCACTGCTGTTTGTAATAGCACAGCAGGGTGTTACATTTTTCTTGAATTAGGCAACATCTGATCTGACACTAGAAGCAGAAGTATTGGGACATTTCTGAAATACCCATTAGCAATTTCATCGTGAGATTCTAAGGCAAACCTGGTTTTTGGCAACTGTTTTGCTGAATGCAAATGCTCTTCCTTCCTGTCTCCCATGGAAAGGGAGCGGATGAAATGATATTTGTGGAATTAGAATTCACTTTGTTTGGAATAATAAGGTAGTCCACCTTGAATGATGACGGTTCAGATAGCTGAAGTTCTCTATGCTCTTTCACCTGGACCAGGTGCTTACACAGCATATAATATTAAATAATAAATTAACCACATACAGGTAGTCCTTGAGTTCATTTAGTGTTCAAAGTTACAATGGCACTGAAAAAAATGATCTATGACCATTTTTCACACTGATGACATTCCAGCATCCCAATGGTCACATATCAAAATTTGGGCACTTGGCAACTAGTTCATATTTATGATGGTTGCAGTGTCCCAGCATTGTGTGATCAACTTCTGACATGCAAAGTCAATGGGGAAGCCAGATTCACTTAATAACCATGTTATTAACTTAACAACTGCAGCGATTCACTCAACAACTGGGGAAAGAAAGGTCGTAAAATGGGGCAAAATTCACTTAACGATTGTCTCACTTAGGCACATAATCAATTGTGGTTGGAAGTCAAGAACTACCTGTGGTAATGAAATACATATGGTTAGGGTCCAATCTGGGTCAGTCACCAGGACCAGAGGTTTTGTCTTCCAAGCTGAGCTGGAGACCAGCATGAGTCAGAAATATCGGAAGACAAAACCTCTGGTCCCCGTGACTAACCCAGATTGGATCCTGCAACATTATCCTGGGACACGTATATTTGCCTTCATTCATACATATGGTTAGTTTTTTTCCACCAGCTTTTATTGATAATTACTTATGTGAACATGTGTAGGTAGGGTTTCAGTTACATGAGAAGAATGGAATACAGAATAACAGAGTCGGGGTGGGGCTCTTCTTAAAGGCTTCTAGTGCAACCCCCACCTTCACCCCCCACTGCCAGTCCATAAAGCCAGAAAGGTTTGGGACCACTGGGCTAGATTTCCAAATTAGCAGTAGCAAAAATGGGATTCAAAAATCTACCAAACTATGAAAATCATTGACTGAAGTCACACAACATGGTAACACCTCAATTCTAATTATCATAATTACTGTGTTCATATAATATACAATGTGGATGGATGGATGGATGGGTGGGTGGGTGGATAACAAAATAACAGAGTTGGAAGGGGCTTGAGAAGTCTTCTAGTCCACCGGCCCAAGCAGGAAACCCTGTGCCATTTCAGACAAACGGTTGTCCAATCTCTTCTTTAAAAACTCCAGTGTTGAGGCACCGGCAACTTCTGGAGGCAAGTTGTTCCACTGATTAATTGTTCTGTCAGGAAATTTCTCCTTAGTTTTAAGTTGTTTCTCTCCTTGATTAGTTTCCACCCACTGCTTCTTGTCCTGCCCTC
This sequence comes from Thamnophis elegans, assembly GCF_009769535.1. Lineage (NCBI taxonomy): Eukaryota > Metazoa > Chordata > Lepidosauria > Squamata > Natricidae > Thamnophis > Thamnophis elegans. Next base: position 17,150,151 of record NC_045543.1, on the reverse strand, counting down.
AGGTGCTTTGGAGAATAGCTTGACTCCCTCTTCTTTGTGACAACCCCTGAGATATTGGAAGACTGCTATCATGTCTCCCCTAGTCCTTCTTTTCATGAAATTAGACATACCCAGTTCCTGCAACCGTTCTTCATGTTTTAGCCTCCAGTCCACTAATCATCTTTGTTGCTCTTCTCTGCACTCTTTCTAGTGTCTCAACATCTTTTCTACATCGTGGCAACCAAAACTGGATGAAATATTCCAGGTGTGGCATTATAAAGTGGTAAAAGTATTTATGTAGCCTAGAACTGTGTTGGCTTTTTTGGCAGTTGCTGCACGCTGCTGGCTCATATTTAACTGCTTGTCCACTAGGACTCCAAGATCCCTCTCACAGTTACTAGTATTGAGGGAGGTACCAAATATACTGTACCTGTGCATTTTGTTTTTCTTGCCTAAATGTAAAACCTTACTCTTTTCACCATTGAATTTCATTTTATTAGATAATGCCCAACATTCAAGTCTGTCCTTAAGGCTTAAGATCCTTCTGTATCTTAAGCCCATCTTCCGGAGTGTTGGCTATTCCTGCTAGCTTGGTGTTGTCTGCAAATTTGATGGGTTCCCCACCCATCCCCTCATCCAAATCATTAATGAATACCTTTCTATCCACAATATGATCCATTATCAGCACTGCATTCACCATTCTGCTGAGTGTATCCAACTCCTCTGGCGTGAGCAAAATGGTAACGGTGCTATACCTGACACTCTACCACAAAAACAGTTCCAATAAATTCAAAATCCTTTAGCCACTTAATTGAGCCATACAACTGCACTCTAAATAATTTAATGAAAGCTGTTCAAGATTTACTGAGAGATATTGAGAATATGTTACTAATCAAAAATAAAAGTGACCATATTTCTGAATGCAGCTGACACTAAAGATATTAATGGTTTATTGCACGCTGAAAAGCCAAAGCTATTAAAATCTGTCATCTCTATAACTCCCGTTAAACAATTCTGATTGTGAAGAGATAAATGAACAGTCTACACAATCTTAATAACTTGCTTCTCAGCCAAGTAGAGAGAGCACAGAATGACTTCATTGCTCTTTTGACTCTTGAATGAAACTGGCGCTCAAAATCCCACAGAGGTGAATATAAATCAGCTTGCAAAAGGGAAGCTTCTAGACAGCCAGTTTTTAAAGATCCAAGCATCAAGGTGGGACTCAACCTTATCTGATGAAGCTGCTGGCAATGGTTACATATATACAATACAAATAACTTTTTATTAGAATACAAGTTTAGAATGAAATGCTAGCTGTAGTCTTATTTGGAACTCCTGAACATGGTACATATACCAAGTCACAATCTTTACACGTATCTGCTTTGGAGATTTAACTTCAAAAATCCATCCGGTGAAAAATCATGCGGAAAGTCAGGAAATCTTTACACTTTACATTGACAATTTATTAACAGATTCATTGACACTACAGATGTGCAAGATGGTGTGAATGCTGACTTTATTATACAGGAAATTTTCAAAGGACTGGTTACCTTAGTCAATGTTGTGAGAGGCCCTTTTCAGTCATACTTTGAGCCCTCCAGGTAGGGTCTGTGGGTAGTGGTTGTTGTTGTTAGTTAAGAAGTCATGTCCGACCCATCGCGACCTCATGAACAATGTTCCTCCAGGCCTTCCTGTCCTCTACCATCCCCTGGAGTCCATTTAAGCTCATGCCTACTGCTTCAGTGATTCCATCCATCCACCTCATTCTCTGCCGTCCCCTTCTTCTTTTGCCCTCAATCTTTCCCAGCATTAGGCTCTTCTCCAATGAGTCCTTCCTTCTCATTAGGTGGCCAAAGTATTTGAGTTCCATCTTCAGAATTTGGCCTTCTAAAGAGCAGTCAGGGTTGATCTCCTCTAGGACTGACCAGTTGGATCACTTTGCAGTCCAAGGGACTCACGGGAGGTAGGTGGGTAGTGGTAGCTCGGCATATAATCCTCTTCATACTCTCTGGTTATTTTGTTTAGTCATACATTTTTTATTTAATTAAGAAATGCATTTAAACAAACGTGCTAGCTGTCAGCAGTCTCATTTTCATTTCCATACAAAATCCACAAATATTACACGATTCCTGTTTAGCTGTATTTTGAACAATGGACAATGAGAGAGGGGGGGGGGGTATTGTATATATCAGCAAGTTGATTCTATGTGATGTGTGTGTTTTGGCTAGAATCGTGTGCACAGGCTGTGACATTTGCATTGTGTTTATTTAGACTACATATGTATGTAGATTTCTTTGAACATCATCAGGCTGCCATCCATAAAATTGCAATTCGATTTCTGGGAATTGGCCTTATACCCCTTGTCTTAAGGGGGAAACCACATCAATAAAATGTTGAATAATAAACAAGAGCAAATCAAAACCACACAGAGGTGAACGAAAAAAAATGTTTTGTCAAACAATGTACATCATCAGTCTACATCTTGTGAAATGATTATTGGAAAAGAAAGCTGAAATGAAAAGGATGATTCTGGAGTTCAGACTTAACGTTTGGTCGTGTACTTATGATTTTTTTTTTAGTTACCTTGTATTTATTAACAAATTATATAGGGGCATCCAACAGTACGGCTCTGGGCAGTGTGCAGCAGAAAAGGAAAACAATAAACCAATTCCCCAAACTTTGTTACCATTCAACATGAACAATATAAAAATGCAAAATACAGAATATCATATAGCAACCAAGCAACCGAACAAACTAACCACAAGTCTTAATGGCTTTCCTGAAAGTGAGCAGAGTTGGGACCTGTTGAGTGTCAGGGAGGAGATGGCTGCAGAAAACCACCACAAAACCGCGGTCGACTAAAGCGCGCTCGACGAAACCGCGTACCTGACATCATCACAGCGCGACGAAAACAGCACGCTGTGAGCGGTAAAGCTAAAATTAACGCGTAAACCTAAACCTAACCCCCCCAAACCTAACCCTAAACCTAACCCTAAACCTAACCCTTAACCTAACGCTAAACCTAACGCTAACCCTTAACCTAACCCTAAACCTAACCCTAACGCTTAACGTAACCCTAAACCTAACCCTAACCCTTAACCTAACCCTAACCCTAACCCTAAACCTAAACCTAACCCTTACCTTTACGTGAATCGGCTTGCTTTAAAAGCGCTTTTTAAAGCGCCCTTTTTTCTCCGCGGTCGTTGTTGTCGCGCTGCTGATGACATCAGCGACGCGCTTTAATCAGGCGCGCTTTAGTCGACCGCGGTTTTGTCGTGCCACGGCAGAAAACAGGAGCAACCCCAGAAAAAAGCACATCTCCAAAGCTCCAGAAGATGATTTAAAAGAAAGAACTTGGAGCAGCCTCCATGTGGGGGTGTCTGGGGCCGGCAGATGTTCTTGGGGGAAGGCAGTCCTTCAAGTAACCCAATCCAATGGCATGTAGGGTCTTAAAGGTAATAAGCAACACCTTGAATCACACCTGGAAACTCATTCTGCTAGTCTAAAGAAAAGAAGAATTAGGGGTGACATAATAGCAGTATTCCGGTATTTGATGGGCTGCCACAAAGAAGAGGGGGGCAACGCATTCTCCAAAGCACCAGAGGGCAGGGCAAAAAAATAATGGTTGGAAACTAATCAAAGAGAGAAGCAACCTGGAATTAAGAAGAACTTCCTAACAGTGCAGACAATTAAACAGTGGAGAACAGCTTGCTGCCAGAAATCATGGGCACCCCAATTCCATCAGTAGAGGTTTTTAAGAAGAGACTGGACAGTCATTTGTCTGAAATGATGTAGGTCAGCGATGGCGAACCTTTTTTGGCTCGCGTGCCAAAAGTGGGTTGTGCATGGGCGTGCCGCACCCATAATGCAATGCACGACCCCCAGCGCACATGTGCGCATGACAAGCACTCACATTTTTGCATGCTTTTTTCATCCTCCCTGGGCTCCAGAGGATTTATAGGTGCCTGGGGAGGATGAAAAGAGCCTCCCCACATCCCCGGAGGGCCCCCCACCCGAGGCTTCAGGAGCTTTCCTAAAACCTCCGGAGCACAAAAAACCAGCCCTTTGGGCAAACCGGAAATTCAAGAACAGACTTCCGGTTTGCTAGTAGGGTTTCCGGTTTGCTTGTAGAGTCATTTTTTGTCCTCCAGAGCCTTCAGGGAAACTGACAGAGCAACGCCTCACGTGCCCTGACAAATGGCTCCGTGTGCTACCTGTGGCACGTGTGCCATAGGTTCTCCAGTGCAGCTCATAGAAGAGAGGCTCCTAGGAGCCACTCCTTAAAGTCATTTTCATAGTGAACTGAAAGCTCTAAGCCAGTTTTAAAATGCTTTGGTGCATGGGCAACTGCTGCTCCAGATAAATGCTTGAGGACAGTCTACCTGCAGAGAAATGAAACTCCTCACCACTTGTCAGCACCTCAAAGTAGCCCAGACAAGAAGCACACCCGGTGGGCCTAGCCCTATCTTTACTGTACAAGTTATATTTTTTAAAAATATTGCAAGACTGAAAGTACATCTCTCCCCTTCTTGTGTTTATAATCCAAGAAAATGGGAGGTGGTGTTCCTTCTGACATGCTTTCGCAGGTTCAGCTGCTTCTTATCTGACCAGGGTGTAGTCTTCTGCTCTTTCTTTTGTCTCCCAAGGTCATTCCCACAGATCATTACACCACTGACATGTTTAGGTTAACCTTTACACTCTGAAGTATAACCCACCCGCTATTGCTCTCACCACTGTTTGCATATCAGGGATGACAAAAATAGATCCTCAAACCTTTTAGTAATCGGTGCTAGGGCTTAGCTTTTGGCTGAATGAAGGTTGCAGTGGAGCTGCAGTGATGCCAAATGGTTGGAGCCCTTTCACACACATAGGTGGCGTCAGAATTATTGGGGGTGAAGGTGGAGGAAAGGCTTGAAAAAGGAGGCTCTGATGCCACAGACAACAGATATTATAGTAGATGTTTATAGCTGTAGTCCAAAGGTGTGACCTATGTAAAAATCAACAACCTATGATTACATTATCAAATAATAAGCAAAAATCCACAATTGCAGGTAGTCCTCGACTTACAACAGTTCATTTAGTGACCGTTCAATGATTGCAGCATCCCCATGGGTCCTGCGATCAAAATTCCGACGCTTAGCAACGGACTCATATTTATGACGGTTGCAGTACACTGGGACCATCTCTTGTGACCTTCTAACAAGCAAAGTCAATGGGAAAACCAAATTCACGTAACAACTCAGTTACTAACTTAACAGCCTGTGATTCACTTAACAACCGCGGCAAGGAAGGTCATAAAATGGGGAAAAATTACTTAACAAATGTTTCACTTAACAACACAAATGTTGGACTCAATTGAGGTCGTAAGTCGAGGACTACCTGTGTATGTATTTATCCATTGGATTAAAGCTGGCTTGTCTTCATACAGCCTACTATATAATGGACGATGATCTATTACAAAATTTTGGGGTTGCTGTTTTTCTTATTTTTTGCTTCGTTGCCTTGCTTGGTAAGTAATGCCAGCAGCAAAACTTACCGGAAAGTGAGATTTACGCCTGTAAAGGTTTGTATTCACCAGTCATTTGTTATATAGTACTGTAAAAGCCTTCAGAGGGGGTGATAGTACACAGGCAGTAAACTGTTAACTGGAACACACACAAAAAAAGTTAGCTCTAAAAATAATTGGACATCTCAGTGTGATCTTAAAACACAGGCGTCTGATATCAATCTTCCGAATGTAAGACACCGGAGTGCAAACCAAGCAAAGAACGAATTATTAAAAAGGGAGCGGAGGGATTACTTTTCTAATCAAGACACGGAGTCAATTTGGACTTCCTTATTTTCGCCATATCTCTGCCTCATTAAGAATGATCATGCCCAGGAGAGCTTTGTTCACAATTTAATCTCCACTTTGTTGCTTACGGTTTGCTTGTTTATTCCTTTGTTTTGCACCAAGGTTCCCAATTACGCCTTCTTGGTTCTTGAGCAGCAGTCCTAGAAAATTCCAGCGCAGCTATGTTTACGTGTCCGGGGAGCATGAGAAATCAATAATGTATTTATCCTTACCATCTCCCAGGTGTAATATTTATAAAGCCTTGGGGAGAAATTCATTTCGAGAGAGTTAAAGGGTCCAGTCAGTGCAGTCTTACTGGATACAGTGTTAGCTTTTGCCTGAGCATGAGAGATGCAGGATTTACTGGGATTTTTCTGAAACCACAAAAGAATTTGTTGAAGCAAAGAGAAATTATTGTTAACATTTTCCTTAATATTTGGAGGAAGACATGTAGATTTTATATTTTAATATGGCTGTTTTAAAATCAGAAATGAGGAGGTGATAAGCCACCTGGGAAAGCAAAGGGAAACCATCAAAGCCATTAAAAAGCAAGAGAGAGAAGATTTCGGACATGTGATGCGACACCCAAAAAATATGGCATACTTCACTTAATCCTCCAGGGAAACACTGAAGGCAAACGAGGTCCAGGCAGAAGAAGAACATCATGGGTTCAAAACCTAAGGGACTGGTTTGGATGAAACTCAGCAGCACTTTTTCATGCGGCTGTTGCCAAAAATAGGATGGCCAACATGAGCATCAATGTCCAATCACGGGATATGGCACAAGAAGAAGAAGTTGAAGTTTTAGAATGACCTGGATGATCATATTTTCTGATTGTGATAATATGGAGAATTGCAAAAAAAATTTCAAGAGAGTTTTCATCTGGATAAGCTAGTACTGTGAAAAATTTTAACACCATTCCTGGCACTTTTCATATATTTTCTTGGCCTTCTATATACCGCCCCCTTCCTTTTTTCCCCTCTTTTCATTGAAGTTTGGAGCAAATTAAAAGATTGGTTTTGCAAAATCATCATCATTAGGTTGTAATTACAAAGTGTGAATTTTATTTTTATCTTTAAAAACTTTTCAAGACTCTTTACTACTTTGCTAATTTTTCAGCCAATACCATGGTATTTCTTGCAATTTTAAACACCAATAATTTAATTAATTTAATTTTGCTATAAATCTACCAGCTAATAAAAAAACAAATTAATGGGTTACACCAATTTAATTAGTAAAAACTGTTGGTTCATGTTTTCAATTTCTTCAAGAGCTGACTAACTCAATGGATACTGAAACCAAAGTAAACACAAAATTGATTAGAAACCTTTAATGGAATGTAGAAAAAGTTATGAATAATATAATGCGATGTAAATAGGCCTCATACAAACTATTAATATTTTCTGGCCAATTCTTGATTATTTGCCAAAACAGATTGAAAAGGAACTTTATATCAAAAATAGATGCCATGTTCATCCAATTCAAATTCAATAACTCTTCTTGTATTTTTAAACACTTAAAAAAAAACAGTTGTACTTATTAACAGAATTTTGTCCAAAACTGAAGTAGTTCTTTCAATTTTAAATCACATGGGTGAACACTATTCTTCAAACATTCTGAATGTGATTGATTGGTAAGATCTTCTTTGCTGAGGTGGTGATTCCACACAATTGGAACAAAATCAATAAACTTGTGACCGATCATTTTACAAATCAACAGAAATAATTTCCTATCAATACAGGTAGTCCTCGACTTACGACCACAATTGAATCCAAAATGTATGTTAAGTGGGAATTTGTTAAGTGAGTTTTGCCCCATTTTGCGACATTTCTTGCCACAGTTGTTAAGTGAATCACTGCAGTTGATAAGTTACTAACCTGGTTGTTAAGTGAATCTGGCTTCCACATTGATTTTGCTTGTCAGAAGTTTGTAAAAGATGATCACATGACCTTGAGACATAGCAACCATCATAAATATGAACCAGTTGCCAAGCATCTGAATGTTGATCCCATTATCATGGGGATGCTGCAAACTGTGAAATATTGTCATAAGTCACTTTTTTCAGTGCCGTTGTAACTTTGAATGGTCACTAAATGAACTGTTGTAAGTCGGGGGCAACATGTAATCTAGTCTCTAAACCTATAAAATTCTCGACCCATTCCTTGAATGGATGATGTTTATCAATGCATTTAAAAGATGGGTTATTAAGAAATGGCAAGGAAGAATTAGAAGCCAGAATGTGATGCTGTGCTATATAGAACTCTGGAATACATCCAAAGCTTGTAATGAGACCGCTGGGTTCACTGTGGTGAGATCCAACCTGCAATCTACTGCAGGGATACAGTGCTTCAGTTAAAAAATATAATTCTGTGTTGATTAGTTTTCCTTCCCCTTATAATGTATGAATGCATTCATTAAACATATGCTGTGAATTACTTTCCTAGCTGTTACTCACATCAGTAGCTGCTTATGGCGGGCTGAGCAAACAAGAGCATAATTATGACATCACAATGCTGATAACATATTTAAACACCTGAAGATTACAGGGCTCAGGGAAGAAAGAACACCAGAACCGTTGATTTTGGTGGCAGGCTGTTGTCATTGTGTAGTCTAAGCGAAGCCTCACTCATATCAACCATGACTGGCAATAAAACTAATCCATTCCAGGAGAGTGAAATGTTAAAAGAATTTCTCAGCATTTCTGAAATGAAGACATCATGCGAGATTTAACTCACTAGAAATATGATCAGTTATGACTCCCATCATCTGAGCATAATAGTCACGCGATGTACCTAGAATGAGAATTATTTTATAGAAAATTATAATGGACGTTTCTTAAGTTGCAGAATAGTAATCAGCAGGGTGAATTTTGGACACTATTTTATTTCTTTAAATGATGCTTCTTGCTGAGGCAATCTGTACAGAGAACCAAATAATTGTACATTGTGTGATTACCCAGGAATTACTCTAGGATATTTTTTTAAATAAGAAGTGCACTTTTACACTAAAGTTCTATATACAATGATCTTCTAGTTGATTAAGTGGTATCTTCAAGCTGGGATATTAATCAATGTGCATTGCATAATCACATTTTAGCAGTATATGCATTCAAGCATACGTTCAAATATGTATCTTACGCACATACTTAACTGAAGCACCTGTTAAAATAAGCACATAGAGCATTTACTATAGGAAAGTTAATTGTCATTCATGTAATTGTTAAAAAGATTGGCACCAAAATGCAACCTTGTTTTACCTTGTTTGGATTGGTTTTGGGAAGGAAAGCCATAATAAACACGCATGGCATTGTTCTCATGAATTATCATTATTAAAGCTATTAAACACTACTTGATAAAGGATGTAGTCAGTTTTTCCCATAAACCATTTTTGAGAATCAAGTAAAACTGGCCTTCAAATCTATGAGGGCAGCATGCAGGTTTTCTTTTGGATGGAAAGTATATCTCTTGGCTTGGCACTAGAGAACTAGACAGCAATCTGAAGATGATCTAATTCATCTGAAATTAGCTTGTTCAGGCCCAAGGACATTGTCTTCTGTCATTCAAGTGCATCAGTTTAATATGGAGTTGTTTAACATGTAAGTATTTATAATGCTCAGCAAACTAATTGGACAAGACTGTTAAAATATTCATGATTGGGAGAAGCATGGGAACAAGGTCAGCCAATAAATAGGCATAGCAACTAAGTCAGCCAATGGGAGCTTTTGAGTCTGTGCAAAGAATTGAAACAGAAACTTAAGCAGTCTGCTGCTCCAAGAAGTAAACAAGCAGTCTGTTTGGGCTTGTCTGCTAAAATGAAACTAACTGCTTGTGTTTGCCTGTAACTCTCCTGCCTTGTGTTTACTTAGAAGAACCACCTGTTGGTATTGTACATTTATTCATCTATTCTGATGTATATAAAGAAGTGAATGAATGCAGCTGAATCAGTTATCTGAGTGTGTTTTCTGGATTTGATTTTTCTGCAACAAACTCTGACAGAGACTTTCTTGGATTATTTTATATATATATTTTAAATAAAATGAATTATAGACTGATTTTATCTTTGGTAACCCCATCCACTTCAGTCTGAAGTGGCTTTTTAAAAAATCAAACCTTAACTGCAACTCCCCAACAGTTGTAACTCCCCAAGAGTTCTCCTCCTTGGAGTTTAAATCCCATAATTTCCAATCATGCTATCTGTCTTATAGGAATTAAATTTAATAGGTTTGAGGTTCTTCGGGTGCAAAGGTTGTTTTAAATTTACCAAGCGTACACAGGCTGGTAAGATGATGCAAGATGCTATGACAATAAAAATACTGAAGGATATTTTTTAAAAATTTAATCAGAAAATAGTAGCCACAGTATCAACAGTGTCTTTTCCAGCAAATTACAAGGTCATTGGAATTCTATGTGTGGATGAGAGCATCTAGGAAGTAACATGTGCATTGCCTGGGACAGCAAATTAGCCAGTCACATCAGGCTGCTGGGAGCTATTGGAAAATCTTATCATACCAACAGCCTCTGAATGTAACACTATTTTTTTCCCTATCCATGAAGATTTTTATATAAATGCAACTACGGTTGCAGCACCAAGCCAGTGGTACAAGTCACTTCCAGGCTGTTTCCCTCTCCTTCATTAACCAATAGGCTTGTTTCAATGTTGTTTTATGCAGACAGTGAAATCAAATTTTCTGTGTCTTTATTAGGTCTCAAAAAACGTCTTAGGGGTCTTGTCTTTTTCTGTATGGAAAATGGGCCTGACTTTAATCAAGAGAAAACAAAAATAATCGTCTTTCAAAGCATCATCATGAAAGGTAGCATTAGCATCAACTAGGTCAAAGTCTTTAAATATCTTGGGGTCTCTTTTTATGCCTCTACATCCTGGAAATAACAGATAAAGACAGTGCTCACAAAGGCTCAATGGCTTTCAAATGCTGTCTTGTGTTTTGTGATTCAGAATGGCAATAAAGACGTTTCGGCAGCTATTAAGATATGTAGGACAAAGGTTCTAAGCTACCTAATCTCTAACACTCTCTTTGAAACTGTTGAAATCAAATTTTCTAAGAAATTTGCAAGATCTATCCTGCTGCTTTTCTATGTTAGAGACCAGAGGGATTTCAATTCAAATATACAAGTTGCCTTGTTACCTAAAATACTGGCTTGAATTTTGAGATATTTTTTATCTCCCTGATTTTCTATGGTACTTTTATGATTAAAGGGAATAAATTTAGATAGAAGACTGTGGCTTTTTTAGGGTCAGTTCCTTGTGTGGAGCTGATACAGCCTTTTAAAAAAAATCCTGAAAGACCTAAGACATGAGTTTACCACTTCAGCTTACTAGGTAAAAACTTCTCTGTTGCTCCTTATCTTGCCAATTATCTTATGCCTAAAACATTGAGGAACCTTCATTCTGGCTAGATAATACGCTGCCATTAGCACAATCAGAAGGTAGATTCAGCAGTTGCTCATTGCCAGATTATCTTTATCTACGTCCAATAGTGAAAATTGAATCTGTTGACCATATACTTCTGTTGTATTATTTATTTATCTTGGGCTAGGGACTTAATTTAAATGACAAACACTGTTGTCTTCCTGCTCACACTTTGAGTTCCAGTTGCAAAAGTTTGCCCAAATTTGAAAGATTGTTTAGATTGGCACAGTAACTCATTGCATTTAACTTGTTTATCTATTTTATGCAGTATAGTAACAATTAATATGCCAGTATATTATTGACTGTTATTTATGAAATGTAGTGCATGCCAATGATTTTTGAGACTTCTGACTGTACTAATAAGTTTCATTCAGTCTACATTTATCTAGTTATTGAGGACACAATTATTATCTAACTACTGTATATTTTTGCCTGCTCATTTTCAACTACATTTTCAACTATATGGTCGCACCAATTTTCCTTTACTGGTACGTGCTAATTTTTACCGATATTCTAGTGTTATGTCACAGTTTATAATCAGTTTGTGCAATCTTCTTGCACAAGCTGAATATATGATCTACTGTTTCTAATGCTTCTTTGCAGAATTTGCCCTTTGAACCAGTTGATGATTTTTCCATTCTAGCCTTGTTGCATTAGTTTGGATAGCTTGCTCTTGCGCAGTCAAACTCAACCCTTCAGTTTCTTTTTTTTTAATGTTACCATTGTAAGCCACTGCCAGGTTTTATCTTTATACACTTTCCCCTCGACCTTTAGCAGAAATTGACATGTAATATTTTCATGACAGCATTCTGTTCTTGTTTTTATTACATTCTTTTGATATTCATTTTTTGCTTCTTATACCTTTAGTAAGTTACATTAAAAATACTGAAGGAGATTTTTGAAAAATGGACTCATAAAATAGTAGCCACAATATCAACAATGTCCGTTCCAGTGCACTACAAGGTCACTGGAATTCTACATGTGGGTGAGGGCATCTAGGAACTAATATGTGCATTGCCTGGAATTTCTGAGTCAACAAATTAGCCAGTCACACCAGAGAGGATTACTGGGAGCTGCCGAAAATCTTATCGTACCATCAGCCTCTAAGTGTAGCTCTACTTGTTTTTTCTAGCCATGAGGTGTTTTATATAAATGCAGCTGGGGCATCAGCAGGCATATTGTGTGCCTTCATCCATTATGTAAGACACATATTGTCAATGGAAAGGTCTTAGGGGACTGCATAGACCTTCCACACACTAAAATAGTGGGTAAATTTGACATGAGTTTAGAAGTACAGCAGCCAACTTTAAAATCACTAAACCAGGCATGTCCAATCTGCATCCCATGGGGCCACATGCAAACCTAGACAGTGAAATAATTCCACAAGATAATAAAAAAAATCAAAAAGAAAGTTTGTTATATATACTAACTGCATTATATATTTTATATGCAACCCAAGCAAATTCCTCTTCACTCAATGTTTGGCCCAAGCAAGCCAAAGGCTGCACAAACATGAAGCATGTTCATGGATAGGAGGAGAATGCAAGAAGCATAAATTACAGGATGGTAAATAGAAGCTGAACACTATCAAAGTCATGCCGGCCATACCAAACAAATCCAAACATTTTGTCACTAAGACATTCTTGTGAAGTTTCAAGGGGGGAAAAACTGTAAATGCAGTGTTCTCCCAAGGCCATAGTATTACCGAAGCAATAAACAAGATATGATGGTAAGCCATTGTGAGCTATGGTAGAGTAGATCTATTAGCAGAAGCACCAGAGTGTCTATACACTGGCAGATGGCTTTTCTTAGCACCTGAGCTCTTTTTTTCTACCTACGGTAATTCCAATTATTTATTCAATTACTTCAATTAAACAATTGAATAATTGTATGGGTGACATGATGCAAAGAAAGCATCAACCTCTAGCATTAACTTTGTCTCTACCAAGTGTCAGGCCTGCATTTATATTCCTTTTAGAATTTTGGCTTGCCACACTTTCTCTTATTTCATTATGCTGTTTCTTTAAGTATAGTCAATGGGAGGGGGGATTAGTAGGATTTTGGAATGTATTGTTTTTCATTCTTTGCTAGAAGCTAAGGTCATCCTTTGTCTCCACACCAGTACACCTGACCAGAAGAAGCTGGGCATGGACACCAGCGTGGAAGGAGGAGATTGGACCATGTGATGGATTGTGGGTGTGGGGACATGATCATGAACTTTTTAACTGGGTGGGATTCTGATGTAACTTCCAGAGTTGGGATCCCACAGCTATGTGCCAACATGCCTGCTTTATTAAATTGGAACTTTAAGCATAGTTTTGCCTTCGATTCTGATTTGATTCTACATGGTATTTGGAACGCTGACACCAAGGCTTCTAGGGATGATACAGACCACATGTATTTTATATTTTTATTTTACAATATAAAAATGATGGATGGATACAACTCAACACTTTGGAAGTGTGTCCACCTGCCCATAAAAATGACAAATAAGTAAAACGTATCCTTAGTTAGACTTACTTCTATGTATTATATTTACTAGTAAGGAAAGTTATTATGAATTTATTGGAAATTTACTGGAAAGGAAACCAACCCTGAATCTCAGGCAATTTCCTTCCCTTCAAAACTGGAAGGTTAAACAGTAAAAGTGCATCTATCACATTTCCAGCAATTCTAAAATGACCATTTGTCTTAAAGGAAGACTGCAGTGTTGGAGAAAACCCATTCTAGTAAACTCAGAGGCTGCTCTCTTATATGGTAATATTTGATACCATCTCTAAAATAGTACTTGATTCTTAAAGATAACATATGGAAGATAATAAGACGTTTTTGTAAAAAAAAATAGGGCACTATATCTTATCATACATTGATATTAGTAGCCACATTTTAAATATCTCAGTTATCAGATCTGAATAAGCAAAACTTCCTTTCTACAAGCGAAGGTGTTAGCACAGCAGTCAAAGCATCCCAAAGTCCTCCCAATAACCCATCGTACATCTGGAGATACCAAGTTTCCTGATCTTATACAGGAGTTCCCTTAACACTAAAATCATTAACATATTTATATTTATTAAAGTGAATATAGACAGACTTCATATTACGTCCAAAATTCCTGTTGCTAAGCAACAGTTAAGTGTTTTGCCCCGTTTTACATTTTTTGCCATGGGTTGCTAAGTGAAACTGCAGTTGTTAAGTGAATCATGCTGTCATTAAGTTTCCCCCATTGACTTTGCTTCTCAGAAGCTGGCTAGGAAGATTACAAATGGTGATCAGATGATCCTGGGACTATGCAACTGTCATAAATACATGCTAGTTACCAAGTACCTAAATTTTGATCACGTGACCATGAGGATGCTGCAACAGTTGTTAAGTGTGAAAACTGATCATTGGTCACTTTTTTTAGTATCGTTGTATCTTTGGTCACTAAATGAATAGTTGTAAATCAAGAACTACCTGTAGTGCTTCCCAGAATGGGATGAAGACTATATACTCAAATTTCTTTAGCATAAGGTAAATACATCCCTACAGTTAGTTGAATAAATCCTTTCAAAATTTGTATTCTATAAAATTTTCTTGGCTAACTTCTTCTAGATCCAGGTGTGGTATAAGGTAATTTCAAGCATCATATTTTGATACTGAGATTATTAAAAAATGTGGCTGGATAGTCCTTTTAATTAGATGTATATCCTTCCTTTCATTCTGTAACTAGTGGAAATGTACTTAACACTCCCTTCAACCAAACCTGTGAGTGGCCTAAAGTTAGCTTTAGGTGAGCTGCCATAGGTGAGAGTGTACTAGAACTGGGATATTATCCCACATTTGAACCATATTAGCTGTGCTTTTAGGAAGAAAATATGCAACTCAAGAGTAAAGCCAGCTGCAACGATAGGGCCAAATGATGTTCAGCTGGGAAGTTAATCAACTAATTTGTAGGCATCTTCTGAACCCATCGTTCAAAACTACATAATGTTTTTCAATCTCAACAACTTTTAAGATATGAGAACTTCAACTCCCAGAATTCCTTAGCCAGCAAGACCACAGCAACTGGTCTAAATTGCCTTGGCCCAGCAGACAGAGTGAAGCTCCCCATTCCTAGAATCACTTTTACTGCCAGAATTAACATTAGAAATAAGTCCCAAAGGTGCTTTTTTTCAAGAGGCAACTGGACTTTTGGTCCAGTTTCTGCCCCACAACTAGAAAGTCCAGCTGCCTCTTGAAAAAAGCACCTTTGGGCTAACCATGACTTGGATGACTGAGAATCTCCATAGACAATTAGAAAGAAGTCAGAATGGTTTCTTCAAAATCCTCCCCTGCACACTTACAACAATCAGAATATTAAAATCAACGTAATCCAATTAAAACCCCTCCAGAGATGTTCCTGGCTGGCATCACCAACATCTCTTAAGGAAGGAAACAGGTGGGAGTTGAGATTTGAGTATGCCTAAAGAATTTTAGATTGCAAAAAAACCTGACTAATACCCGCAAGCATTCATCCAGGTCCATGGGTGCTACCTGAAGAATGCATTGAGTGCCAGAAGGATCTGGAGAGTTTGTTGAAGAGCAGAAAGAACCCATGTTTCGGTCAAAATAAATACAGCTTATCTGACAGTAAAACTGGCTGAGCTGGCCTTGTTTTCTGCTCCGCTGGCAATCACGCTTAGCCAGTGCACTCAAGTTGTATTTTATTGTTGATTTTTTTTTGGCCCAACTTTGTGCTGCCTTAAGTTCTTTCTTTAAAAAGAACAGCGAGGTGTAAGCATTCTCGATAAATAATTTTTATCCAGGGTGTTTCTCGAAAAATAGTCCTGTGCTGTTGTAGCAAAAAATAAAATAAAATTTAAAAAAAGAGCGAGCTTAAAGGCCAACAAAGTTATTAGGGCATCTCTCTTTGGTAAAGTTTCCCTTCACCAGTTGCGATCCAATGGAGTATTTCTTACCATTCTGCAAAACTCTACTTGACTTGGGGTTTTGTTTGGTTTTGTTTTACTAAGAGCGCGCTTAAAAATCAACTCTTCCGAAGTCTGGTAGCCTTCCAAGGAAAGGAAGACTTACTCTTTCCGCAAAATGCCTTTCCCGTAGTCGTGACGTCGCTTGCACCGGATTTCGTGCCGCTTTTTTTCCCCTCCCCACAAAAGAGGTGCAGGCGCTCCCAGTCCGTATATGGAAAAGGAGGCGCACACACACTCTTCCCTCCCCTCATGCCCATAAAAAGGTGTGTTAAAAGTCGGGAATCTTCGGAAGAGGGCTTCCCCTGTCTGGCCGCGGCGAGCGCCAGCTCGGTCTGAAACTCTCACCTGAAACTCTCTCGCCCTGATTCACTCACTTCCTCCACGCCTCCCTCCCTCCCTCCCCTCCCCTCCCCGTCCGCTCTCGCTCGCTCGCTCTGCTGCCGTTCCGAGGCGGGGGGTGCTTGGAAGAGCCGTCCGCTGTTGGAAAGAGCCAGGAAGCAACGCGGCCGAGGGCGGTGCTGGGACGAGCCGGCCAGGAGCAGAGGGTGGTGCCGAGAAGAGCCGGGGCTAAACGGCAGGGGGAGGTGCCCGGAAGAGTCCCGTTTCCTCCTCGTCTCCCGAGCGGACTTTCGGGGCTGAGTTTAGGACGGGGCGCGGCGGAGGCGGCAGCAGCAGCAGCAGCAGCACCACCAACACCAGCCAGGCCCGGACTCAAGCGAGGCGGCCGCACCTTTAAACCGACCGCTGCGAGAGACAAAGCGCGGGGCCTGTTGGAGGCGGGAGGTGGGGGGGAGAGAAAGCCAGCGCTCATCGCCGTCGCCACAGCGGAGGGGGGAAAAAACAACAGCCGCCGCAGGTAAACTTTCGAGGTGTTGGTGGTGGAGGCGGTTGGAGACGCGGCGTTGGCGCGTCGTTTTGTCCGGCTTGGGCCTTCCGAGTTGGAAAGTTTTAGAAGTGGCTGCCCTCAAAACGGCAGCGGTGCGGCGGGACTGAGGGCGGCCTGGGCTCCCTTCTCTGACTTCTCCTCCCTTCCCCATAAAAGCTAGGCAGAGGGAGAGGGTGAAAGAGACCCGGAACTGCCCGGAGGGGGGGACTACTCTTGATTCTAGTTCCTTTCACCTCCTGCGCCAACGGCCTCCTTCCCCCCCCTCGTCAAACCCTCCCCCCCCCCCGGGGCGGTGTCCCCATTCCAGTTCTCTCCCGAAGGGAGGAAAGGCAGGCGGAGCAAGGAAGTCGGGTTTTCTTTTCCCCCAAGTTTCTTCAGGAGGCTCTGTGACTTGAGAGCCTGCCGTGTAAAGAAAAGTTTCTCGCGGGTTTCATGCTGCCTGTGGGGGGGGGGGTCGTATCTCTCTCTTCCCCCCCCCCCCCCGACTTGGGGTGTTTTTGCTGTGACGTGCAATGGACCTTTATCCCATAAGGCAGTGGTCTCCAACCTTGGCAATCTTAAGTCTGAAGGACTTCAACTCCCAGAATTCCCCAGCCAGCTTAGCTGGCTGGGGAATTCTGGGAGTTGAAGTCCTTCAGGCTTAAGATTGCCAAGGTTGGAGACCACTGCCATAAGGAAACAGGACGCGAGTTTTATAAAAAGGGGGGGAAAATGGGGAGGAGGGTGGAGAAAGGCTCCCTTTTTCCCGTCATCCGTCGGCGTGAGAAGTTGCTGGCAGCTGAAGATAGGAAGCCCTGCGTTGCCTCGTTCCCCAATGGATATAAAAGCTCTTTTGTGGGACTTTCGAAAACGGGGGTTTAAAAAGCGACGAAAGTGCTAGCTAAGCAGTGATTAGATTCACAGTCATCTAAGCCGGTTTTAACTACAGTATGCGATATTTTTTTTTTTAAAAGATTGTCAAAAGAGAAGCAGGTTTCAGAAAACTGCTGTCTTAAATCTTTCTGGCTACATCCTGTGTTGATATATAAAGGCCTGCGGAAGACAGCTTATGAAACAATCACTGTAAATCTTTAGGGATAAATAGCATTTTTTTAAAGCTACTGCTTTAAACTATTAGCCTGCCATATTATTTTAAATTGGGCTTCTGTTATATATTATCAAAAATTCCAAGTTTCATAAATCTGTTCTGACAGGTTTTTTTAAATTCAAATCTGCTTCTTGAATGGCCAGGATAGTTCTGTTATTTTCCTATATGCTTCCTTTCCTATAAGTAGCATTAATCATAAACAGATGAATATTTTACCATGGAAAGTAACTTATATATGTGTGTGTGTGCGTGTTGTATTTTTGCTGATAAATACAAAAGGCAACAGTAAAAACTTCGGTCGTGATGGACTCTTGTGACGAGCCGACAGATAATGGAAGCAGTTAGCTTCCTCCCATAATTGGGGCATACCAGGGGTTGTGACACTATATATATATACACATATACATACACATACACACACACACACACACACACACACACACACACACACACACATATATATATATATATATATATATATATATATATACATATATATACACACACACACATATATATACATACACACACACACACACACATATATATATATATACACACACACATGTGTGTGTGTGTGTTGACCTTGAGAACAGGTTGGATATCTTTTCTGATAAAAAGGATTTTACAGACTTGGTATTAAACTACCTGGAGTTGAGTAGTGACATGAAAAATTCATAGCTTGTATTGTGGTATCAATGCTTATTATGGTTCAAATAGTAAAAATATTTCAATAATTCTGGTGTATTATTGAATATAGTAAGCACATTTTATATGGATGTTATAAAATATTTTACATGGGGCTGTTGGCTCAGTAAATTGAAATTTAAAGAATGCAGGAATAGTCATGTACAGTTTGTGTGATAGGCAATCCTGCCACTTTACAGCTTCTGTATCACTGGAATATTACTTTCAAAAGCAGCAGGATGTGTTTGTATTGGTGATATTGTGAAAGAGGTTTCCACAATGTCCACTCACAAGAACTATAAGAATGTATCTGAAGACACCAGGAAGGGTGCTTGATTAAAAAATGATTTTACCTTTGAAGCACAGGAAAGCAATTCAGCATAGTTTCTGCAATACCATTAAGATTACTCAGGTGTTAATGAAATAAGGGATTTACTTTGTGTGTGTGTGTGTGCTTCTGGGATACATCTGTAACTTGGTGTCCAAACATTTTTCACCACCTGTTGCTTTTCCATTTTTAATTATTTTGTAGAATGTAAAATAGCATTCATTTCTTCCAGCTGTACGTTTTACACAGACATCTATTAACTAGTAGAGACATTGCAATGAAATGCATCAGATTTTTGCTTATATAACTACTTATTTGTCCTAATGTAATATTTCTTCCCTCCATTGGTCATCTCTGACTCTTTTTCCACATGGTGTATATTTAGTATGCTTTCTTCTTTTAAGAAGCCTCTGTCTCTTTGTTACTAGTAAAGAGAGAAGCCCAACTTTGAACAGTTGCTTTTGGAATCCATCTTAGATATGAATGTTTGGTTAGACTAGAGCATAATCAAACTGCCCTTTGCTGCATACATCTGAAACATATGCAGGGTAAAAGTCCACAATTTGGACCTAAATGCTAAGTTGTGTGAGGCAAGAAACAGAATACAATCCCATATACAAGGCAAAGATGAATTTTGAAAATTAAACAGTCCCAATTAATACATTAATTAAGATTTTTTTCTCTGTTTGTATTGGTAGTTATAAAGTAATGTTGGAAACTCTTCAATTAAAATGTAATAAAGTTTCTTATCAGTAATCTGTGACATGCAAATTGTTCAAGATTTTAAAGTGAAAACTCGGAAATGAAGTATTCTAGATTGTGAATTAATATGACAGATTAGAGGTAGGGAATGCTTTTCCAACCTGTTTTCTTTTAGAAGATAATGTGGTGTCAAGAATAGAAATCTTACTAGGTATTCACCTGAACTGAAAATTCATATTCTGATATGACATAGCCAAATATATGGGTATATTGGAAAACACACTACATGGGGTTGTTGCACTTGAAGGCCATCGAGAAGTTTTGATTGATCCAGAATGAATGCTTTGATGTGTCCATGTGACTCTGAGCTGCAATGATTACCAGGTTGCTTCTAGGTAAAATTCAAAGTGCTGGTTATGACCTACAGTGCCCTACATGATGGTCATTTAAGGGATCACTTATGCCCCTTGTGTTCCCAGCTGTTTTGAGCTGACAGATTCCAGGTTCCTTTGAGTAAGCAATATCTCTCAATGCCTGACTTGTGGAATGAGGTTACCCCATAACACCCAGATGGGTCCCACCCTGTTGTCTTTACAGAGGCCCAAATAGATCTTGACATTCTCCCAGGCCTTGGAATGGGGACTATTGGATATTGGTAGATTGATTACAATAACAGAATTTTGCAAGTCTGATTGTTTTCTTCTCCCCCTTATTTGTCAATAAATTCTGGAAGTGGCTGCCTGAACTACTTGTTCTGGACCTAAAAATGTTTCAGCCCCTTTTTTCATAGGCAACACATCTTGAATATCTGAGTCAAGGTCACTTCTTTATTTATAATTGTGGGACACTCAGAATTGTTTGGAGTTGGGGATACCAAATCATATAAAATTATTGTGAGTAATAATAAATATTCATAAATGGTAAGACTGGCATATTTTTCTAGCGCTGGGGCATGTCTTCTTGATTAGCCTTGTGTTTAAAAGGGGGTTGCGTAGAGAGTTTGATAGTATCTCTTCAGTCCATATTTGTGCAGTTACTTTAGAGGGGTTAGTTAGTTAAGAAAATAGCAAAAGCCTTCTTAACCTATATACTACTTTCATGACTCTAAAGAAAGAGTAACTTTAAACCTCCACTTTAAAATCTCTTTGGGGCTTTGTTTCCATTTGTTAAACAAATTATGAGCTTTGAAATTTGGGAGTATATTGTGGGTGATATAAGTCTTCTGTAAGAAGCTTACGTCTTCACAAAATGGTTGCAATGAAGGTATGAACAGTTACTGAGATCCCAATTAATAAAGGGCAAATAATTATAGTGTTCTGGCATGCTCTTTACCCTTCCCCAATGGTTTTGTGGGGAAATGGGCACATTTAGCATTAAGCCGTAGATGTTCACTGTTTTTATTTTCCAGTATTGTTTGTGGGCCACAGAATATTTTTTGGTGAAATAATGACAGCTAAAAGTTGTCACTTTGCTTTGTAACATCCCCGTTTAAAATTAAAAATCTGAAGAGTTTTAAAGTTGTAGAAGCTAGAAGATCCATAGGAAATGTTCGTCGATATATCATTTGCCTTGGGCACTGTTTTGAGTTTTGGGTGTGCATAAATTTTTTATATATGTATAAAGATTGATTTATGAGCAAACAGCACTTTTTCATACATGTGCCCCTTCTTCTGTGATTGATTCCTTTTGGATATGGAAACAATTTCCCCCTTAAGTTGCAAGATATTCTTTGTCAGAGATATGGACTCATACTGTATTTCTATAGGAGATTTTCTTAAGGGCATGCTTAGGTATTGTAAGATAAAAGACTTGGCACAGAATTCTAGAGATGCTTACTGCAATAATTATACCAGAAGGTGCCATTCTAAATATGTTACAGCAATGTGTGCTTCAAGTAGAAAGTAATATATCACACCAGTTTGTCCTGGCTTGCATTGAGGGTAGGTTCTTACTAGCTTTCTCTTCAGCACTGAGAAAAAAGTTCTGAATATACTGTAGTTTTGATATGTGTCCATAATATTAAATTGTCACTAAATGCTATTGAAATTCTTACATATTTCCAAGTTTTCATATGGTATTTAGGATAACTTCCTTTGGACATTAGTAGAGCTATCACTATCTTGATAATTTATCTTCTTTCAAAAGTAGTCTGAGATTTTCAACATTCACATCAGAGCAAATGGGAAAACCAAGTAATGAAAGTGCTATCATATAATCAGACAAAAATCATAAATAAAGTCTTGATTCAGGATGTTCCTACAGATAAGATACACTTTCTTTCAGGCGTAACACATCCTTTTTCCATTACCTTGTGACTATGGAAATATTCACTAATTGATTCATCCAGTGTTGGTTTAATGTGAGTGCTTAAAATAAAACAGTATTAAAGAACACTATTGTGATTGTTTGCCCCATACTAGGTCCCTGTGGAGTAAGTGTTGTGTAATCAAAAGTTCTCTGGATAGGAGGATTAATGGCTATTATATAATCTGCCAGACAAGTATAGTATAGTACTTTCATTAATGATGCAGTCATTTAATTGTCATTTAGGCTGCTTGCCAAAACTACTACGTTATCTCTTGCTGTATCTAAAGTGGAAGTGCCAGGGGGGAAAAAAAAACGGGTAAAGTTTTTGAATGGACCAATGACATCACCGTATTGCTATTTCTGCTCAACAATTGCATACATTTTAGACAGATGTCACAGACATGTTTCATTGAAATCTATGAAGTACAGATTTGCTGGTATGTTTTCATGTATTTAAATTAAACTACAATTTAAACTAAACTGCCTAATGCAAGGTGGCTGGATGAGAAGATATAGACTGAAAAAAATGAAAGGGAAAGAATGGTGTAGAAGAGGTGAGGGAAACAAAAGAGCAGAACAGCCATTGAGGACAGCAATACAAAAAGAAAATAGGGAACTTTCAAAAGTTTCCAAGGAATGAGATTAACCAGTATTATTGGAAAGCTCGGTGTGATACAGAATGTGTAACTATAATATGACATTGGCTTGACAAAAAAAGCAGCAACATGTATCTTGAGTAGTTTAAAAACAGTTCATTCATCCTGTTGAGTTGGGGAGTATGGTCAGTTTTCATATTGCAGTTCCTCCACCTACATCCATCTACATGGAAAATTGTCCTGATCCTAAATATATTAAATAGTGCGACAGAAAACTTAGAATTGATTCCTCCACCCCAGTTGAAGGGTTTGGCTTTGCTGCACATTGAGGAAATCTTTACCATTTAGAAACTTTGCTGAAAACAACTAAATGATACTTTGATTATAATTGAAATAAAATTATTTCAAATTGGTTAGTTTGTCCACAGTATCATTTTGTGGTTCTAAGCTGCAGCTACTTTTGGAAAAGGGGGGGTATCAATTTTGACTCCTGGTGGCTGCAAGCACAAGTTCCTGCCATTTTCTTGGCAAGATTTGGGGAATGGTTTGCCATTGTCTTCTTCCTAGGTCTGAGAGTATGTGACTGGCCCAGCGTCACTCAGCTGGCCTGATACTTAAAATGGAACTAAATCTCGGAGTCTCTTGATTTCTAGCCTGGTGCTTAACCACTACACCAAACTCGCTCTCATTTTTTAATTACATATATTCAAATTCAAATTATAATTTATTTAAATTGCTCTTTTAAAAAGCATAGTAACTTAAAACCCATGGAGATATAAAGGATAGTTACCTGTCTCCATTTTACGTTTTCAAGATCCTAGGTGGATTTTAGTTATTAAGTTAATGATATTCTACAGTGAAATTGATATGACAGCTATTTTATGATTGTCCTTACAATTGAACACATTGCAGTAATTAAGTTTTGTTTAGAAGTCTCTCTTGTTTTACTTTGCAAGTTTCTAGTTGCAAGGTGTCTAATGAGATCTACAGTCAGATCATTATGTGGAAAGCAATACAGATGTGCAAAAATACTAAGTTTCAAAATGCTCCAATTCAAGGATGAATTGCTGCTTTTAGCAAAACACAGTTTTGGTCATTCAGGAAGTGTTTTGGGGTTTCAAAAAGCTGTTTTTCAAGCATGTCTCTTGTTTCACAGACAAAACATTTCTAGAATGCTTGAGAATCCATTCCATATTTACCTAAGCTATTCTGCATCAAAACACAGTGTTTTGTGTTCAAATAGAGTATTTTAAATTTAGAAGATTTTGTACAATTCTATACAGGTAGCCCTTGACTTACGACAATTCATTCAGCAACCATTGAAAATACAGCCCATTTCCAAAGTTGCAGTTATTGCAACACCTTTATAGTTAAGTGATCACAATTTAGGCCCTTACGAGTGGCCTTGGGGATGTTTCAACTGCCCCACTTGCCTATCTTTTCCTCTTCATCCTGCCTGGCTGGGTTCCTTGGACCCATTTTCCACTTGGCTGGGTCCCCACAGGCCTTGGGGGTGCTTCCCACCCCACTGGATCCCACAACCTTGGGCCTCCTCCCTTGCTCCACTTACCTCTTCCGAAGAGTGCCTTTCCAAAAGAGCATCCATACAATAGGATGGACAGCCTTCCATTGGGGAAGTTGGCAACATTCTTGTGATGTTTATAGTTAAGAATGATGAAAGGTGGCCTTTGCAGGAAGGCCGTGCATTGTATCATCTGGGTGCTGTTCTGGAAATATGATCTTTGGAAGAGATAAGTGGACGAAGGCATGTTGGAGTGGGAAGGAAACTCAAGGCTATGGGACCCAGCAGGGTGGGAAGCTGTGCCTTTGGGTGTGGGAGGCCCAGTTCAGGCCATGTATCAGCTAGGATGGTGCAGTGCAGACCTAGACTTGCACCAGGCCGCCCAGGACCTCCCCCACTGCACTTAATGACCACAAAAGGAGGTGGATTGTAGTCATTAAGCAAAATGATCACGTGGCTGCCTTGCTTAACAGCAGCAACTTATGACAAATTCTGAGTTCAATTATGGTCAAAGGTTGCAGACTACGTATAGAGCAAAATAATAGGATATATTTAAACAAAGACATTTTCTATAGAATTGCCTCTAGATCCCCCAAAAATCGGTTCTAAATGTACATAGCTAACATGCTTCCATTTTATGAGGAGATAGTTAAAATAAATGTTTAGTAAGAAGACTCAACATTGATAACTTGCTTGCGGTACGCAAAATACCTTACATTTGAATAAATTTCTAGATCTGTGATTAGAGAGGGAAGTAATCCTTGCAAAAAGCACAGTTGTCTTGCCATACTTCACCATGTACTTCTATTGTAGTTTTGTTAGATGGAAACAACTGTTATTAAAAATGAGTAGTACTATATTGGCTACAACTACAGTAATTGAACCTTAGCATTTTTATGAAGGTCCAAGGAAATCTTTGGTTAGAACTAAATTAGTATTTGCCTTTGTTTGGTATAACTTAATATGGAGTACACAGTGCTTCCACTTCTTATTTCCTCTACAACAGTAACCCTATAAGGTTGGGTGTGTGTGTAGTAATGCAGTATAATATATATAGCATTATGCCAGCAGAATATAAAGATGCAGCTAGAATGCTGTTGTGTTTTTTTTATTGCAAACTCATGAAATAGTTAGAATGGACAATGCATCTAGTCCTTCTACTCTACAGTTAGAATCATTCCTTTTATAAGGCACTTAACTGGCAGAGTATTCTTTTTTTTTAAAAAGTAATTGATTTAAAAGAAAACTATAGGAAGGGAAAGAAGAAGAAAAATATGGGATAAAACTAGGTTCCTTTTTAAAGCTTAATCTAAAGCAAGGGTTCCGGAATGGCATACAAAATCCTAGATATATTAACATCAAAATTAATTTTCTTAACTAACCAAATTTAACCATGTGATCTGGGAGCTGTTTTCAGTTAATGTTATGTTTGGTGCATTGTGCAAGATTGCATGATGGCACTCAAAAAGGTTCCTCCCTGGGGTAAAAGGTCAAGAAAGAAAGTCCAACTACTAATCTAAATCTCATTTTGATTTGCTTTTCCAAATAACTCTAATGATACATGTAAATGGCTCTATTTTGGGTCAGAGTTTAGTCTGAATTTTGTTTTGAATAACCTCCATTGATTGCAGTGAGTTTGCTGCATAGACATTTGTGTTCTGCAGAGAATTGAAATGATTTAATACTTTTCTTTTCCAGAAATGACTACCATTAATACAGGAAATGTTAATTTCAAATGGGATCCCAAAAGCCTGGAAATAAGGACACTGGCAGTTGAAAGACTGCTTGAACCTCTTGTTACCCAGGTAATAAAAATTCTATGTGGCATATCCCTTGCTTTTTATTAATGTTCTGGATCTGCAGTTTTACATTGAAGAACCGATAGATTAATTGCACTGTGTTGCTAGTCAGTTGGTGTCTACATTATGGATGCAATTGGATATTTTTCTGTTCATAGCTCTTTTTTGCCTTTATAAAGCCATATCAACGTAGAAAATACCAGAATTTTTTCTTTTAAAAAACTTTAAAGCTGAAATATAACCGCATCTTTTATGAAGTAAACATAGAAAATCCCAAAATGTTGGTCTTAAAGATGGGGAGATGATGTTAACCACCCGACATATTAAAACAAGTTGGGTAGACTGACGAATTAAAAAAAAATCACTCCCACTACTATGTTTTCTTTTAAAAATGAATTTAAGATTAAAATAGCAACCAGAATTAATAGAAACTTTAACAAAAACATTTAAAGCTGAATCACTGGCATATTTTTAAAAAGGTTAGACCAAACATCATTGCCTTTTTGCCCTTAATCTAATAGGAAATTAACTATGCTTAAATCTCATTTAAATTATTGGAACTTAAATGGCCCAGAGCTAGCCCAAATGATTTCAGTAAGATTTAATTGCAATCAAATATGACCTAAAATAATTTTTAAGTTTACGTTGCAAAGTTATATATATACATATTTCTCCTTTCTGTTCAAAACATCCCTTTTTCTTATGGTATTTTATGGTAGCTATAGTTGTTTTGATATTTCTGCCAAACTGAATAACTCCTGATAGAATCCAGGTGTCAAAAGATGACCATACTTAACTTTACACCTAATATTAACTCTAAATAAAGTTATAATTTCTGAACCAGAAAATTTTGAAATGGGTAATCATTTAATTTACTTAAAACCAGAAATACCACAGAGGTGGAGCAGTGCAAGTGAACCTGAAGTAACAATGTCTGAAATTATATTTAATGCCCATTGTAATTGTAAAAGGTCATGTAATGTGTCATGGATTTAATACTAAAAGATAAGTGTTGACATGCCATTAACAATTAAACTGAATAGTAAGACAATCCTTTGAGAATTAAACAGTACAAGAATAGGTATGAAGATAGAAAAGTAAAGAAATAAAGTTGTTTCTAAACCACATTTCTGTACTTCCACTTCTCATTTTACCTTTTAGAATGCTATAGGTTCAACTTAATAAGTTAATCCTTGATTGAAGGTTTCACAAGTACTCCCCCCAAAATTTCACACATTTCTGATTTATAGTTATATGAAACTAAACCAGGATGTATAAATGTTTCGAATGTTTCCAGATTTTTAATCTGAGGGCCAAAAATGCCCCTTTTAGCTGAATTTGTTTACTTAAATATAGAGCGTGTTAATTGAGTTATCTTGTTCAAGCAATGAAATAATTCAGTTGGAATTGCATTCATGGGGAATTTCTGCCCTATTAAATAATTAAAACTTTTCAGTTGAAAAATGGATCATATTATGCTGTTTTCAGGTTACAACATTGGTCAATACTAGCAACAAAGGCCCTTCCAACAAAAAAAGAGGCCGATCTAAAAAGGCGCATGTTTTAGCTGCATCAGTCGAGCAAGCAACAGAGAACTTTTTGGAAAAGGGGGACAAAATTGCAAAGGAGAGCCAGTTTCTTAAAGAAGAACTTGTAGCAGCTGTGGAAGATGTTCGCAAACAAGGTATACTTTTGATGAAATTGTAACTCTTATGATTGTCCACATTTTTAAATTAGTTCCTAGGAATTACCAATTTAAAAAAGAAAGAGTTTGCTGTCACTATGTGCATATATTTAAACACCGGTTTGGGGATAAGCTCAGCTTTTAATGTGTGTCGGCATGTTTTATGTAATTTTACTATTTTTACTTGTGTATATACAGGGCCTCAAAGAAATGTATATAGTTCTTCCACTCTCAGCTTAATCTCACAAGATTCCTGTGAGAAGGGCTGGACAGAGAAATATTGAATGACCTTTAGTCAGCCATTAAATTTGTGGAATTAAATGTTGTCTTTATTGACAACATCAGTCTTTATTGACTGATGTGTATGAAAGTACAGCTTCCAACAACATTTTTTTGTAAAATCGAAAATGGTTGCATTATTTCCCCGAGATGGTTTTGTTGTTTTTTGCTTCCACAAAGCTTGGCATAAAATTGGATGATTTTAAATTGTCTTTAACTTAAGTGATTGTATTGATATCTTCTACTACTGAGAAAAATCCAAAACAATATTTTCTTTTCTCCCGAACCCATTTTAAAAATGTTAATAGAGCCTGCTATCATCTGACAAAAAGCTATCATTTTAATGGGGCTATGAAAACCATTTAAAACAAGGATGAGCCAAGGTGGCGCAGTGGTTAAATGCAGCACTGCAGGCTACTGCTAGATCAGCAGGTCAGCGGTTCAAATCTCACCGGCTCAGGGTTGACTCAGCCTTCCATCCTTCCGAGGTGGGTAAAATGAGGACCCAGATTGTTGGGGGCAATATGCTGACTCTCTGTAAACCGCTTAGAGAGGCCTGAAAGGCCTATGAAGCGGTATATAAGTCTACTGCTATTGCTATTGCTATTGCTGAAACAAGAGGTTTGAGAACCCACAGTGGCACACACAGAGCACCTTTTTTGCATAATTAAAAGAGGCACATCATTTTCCAGGTTTGTGCAGCTGCTTCAAAAATCTCCCAGGTGTCTCCACATTAACATGCATGCAATTTTGCTTCATTTTTCCCAGCAAAGCAAAGTAGTTGTTTATCCACGTGTATGTCAACAAAACCAGGAACAGTTTCCAATTCCATTTCTGAAAAGATAGTGTGTATTAACAGTTCAAAAAGCAGTGCTCTGTAAATGTATTCCAAGTCACCTTGTTCAAGATTTGCACAGGCCAAAATTTGAATATTATTTAGCAATTGCTGTCAATATTTTACATTATTCCCATTTTTGTAACTTGATTAGGCTTCAAGGTGTACAGTATTTGAACTTGAAAGGTATTTGAAATCCAGCATAGAGACCAAGGTCAGAGCTTCCATAATGAAGCCATGCCTTTTCCTGGGCTTGCATGATATTGCTGAGTACAATCAGACAACGGTGTGGCTTTTTTAAAAAGCCAGTAACACAGTTTACTCTTCTTTCCAGCTTCAGGTTGAATATTTGCACGTTCTATTAAGGCCATTGAATTCTATATAAGCAGCAAATCCTTAATCTTGCAATACTTGCCTAAGTGCCAAAAGTAAATTGTTTTGGAAGAGAATGTGATTAAAATTATAGTGATAAGATGTTTTAATGAGAAGTATCCATGCTGTTTTGGTTTTGGCTGGATTGGGTCTATTTTCCTAATCGTCATAAAAAAATGAATCCTTACAGCTGCTTTCTGTGTATATAGGAGATTTGATGAAGAGTGCTTCTGGAGAATTTGCTGATGACCCCTGCTCTTCTGTGAAACGGGGGAATATGGTGAGGGCAGCTCGGGCCCTCTTGTCAGCAGTTACCCGGCTGCTCATTTTGGCTGATATGGCGGATGTCTACAGACTACTTGTACAACTTAAAGTTGTAAGTCTTGAGTATATCGTTCAGTATTTTAATGGCATCATAATAAAAGGAATTCAGAATAATTGTTTCTAACTTGCAGGAAGATTGATAATAGAGGAAACGCCTCTCTTTTATACTCTGCTTTGGAGTTAAGAAATGTTGGATTATTGTGGAAACAATATTCTGGTCTAAATGGAACATTTCTGTAAAATAAAAGATCTATTCCTATATTGTTACATGTTGGTTGACAGATTTGCCATCAGTTGAACAAATTCCGCTTTACTTCTTTACCCCAGGCAGTTCTTTAATTTAATTTGGATCTGTATGTGTTCATGGCCTTTTAACATAAATTGCTATTGCTAAATTCAATATAAAACATTAATAGCTTATTGAAATCTGATATTCACAGACATAATAATGTTCTTCTTGTTTTGCTAGTATGTCTGATTTTATTGATTTGCTTGGGGTTGGGGGTTAGACCATATTTCTCTTGCTTAAGTATAGTGAATTATAAATAACTGCTTTTGTAGAATTTATACTAAACTATATATATTGGGAATAATTTAAACTGATTTCATTTCCTAGGTGGAAGAAGGCATTCTAAAACTAAGAAATGCTGGAACTGAACAAGATTTAGGAATACAATATAAAGCTCTTAAAGCAGAAGTGGATAAGCTTAATATAATGGCAGGCAAGAGACAACAGGTATAGTAATTTTAGGATTATATACTTTTATAAAATATGATTGTTATAATACAGAAACGGCTATAATAGAAATGTCAAAAGATAACATTGACCATTGTGTAAAGAGGATGTATAAATTGTGATGTAATTACAGGAGCTTTTGTTTTTAAAGAAAGCCAAAGCTGCCACATGGGAAGAGAAAAGCTATATCTACACCTTGATGGAAACCAGCCATATTAAAGGGGTAAAAGCTAGGAGACAAAATATATTTTTGACAGCTTGTAAGTAGTATTGCTGAAAGAGACATGTCATAATAAGTTTGAAAATGTTGCACGAATCCATCCAATTTTGTGTAACTACTCATGTAATCACTTTATTATCAAAGAAGAGTTTCTTTGCAATAGAAATCTGCATTTTATTGGCTCCTGACTGCAACATGAGCCGTGGTGGCGCAGTGGTTAGAGTGCAGTACTGCAGGCCACTTCAGCTAACTGCTATCTGCAGTTCAGTGGTTCAAATCTCACTGGCTCAAGGTTGACTCAGCCTTTCATCCTTCCGAGGTGGGTGAAATGAGGATCCAGACTGTGGGGGCAATATGCTGACTCTGTAAACCACTTAGAGAGGGCTGAAAGCCCTATGAAGCGGTATATAAGTCTAACTGCTATTGCTAATATTGCTGCCTAGCTCTTTCTTTTCTATATTATGCTGTTCATGTAATCTAAGACATGTAAGGTGTCATTATCTTTAGTTTGATCCTTTTTCAGAAGGAAAAATTCAAAGTGGCTCCAATTTACTGCAAACTCACTCAGAAAATATATTTCAGTATAACTGTTTCTAACTCCTGTCCTAACGAACTGGCTGGATGTGGAGAAGATCTTTAGTCACTGCCTCAGATTTGCTGGTCTCCTTAACAGGGTTGTTTATTTATTTATAGATCAAACTTCTTAACCAAATATCTCTCTCATAGAGATTAGTAGAACAGTGGTTACTTGATCTGCAATTCCTTCTCTATGGAAAAGGTTAAAATCAAGCAACCCATTTTTCTCAAAAGCTACAGAACAAGAATCCTATCTCTGCAACTGTTACTAATTACATAATTAATCCGTTGAATAACTTGTTCCAATTGTTGTTTTTTAACAAAAAGTGAATATGTGGGCAGGTATCTTAGAATGGGAGAGACTGGTGAGTAAACTGGTATAAAGAGATGAGAATGATGTTGTGAGATACTGTTGCCTATTTAGTACACGTTAATAGATAACAGTATTAAGCTTTGGCTTATTTATTTTTTTCTGCAATTCAGATGGAAAATTTACAGTAGCTTCAGTTATAAAATGGACATTTGAGGCTTCATTTGCAAGCATTATTGTGCTCCAGAAATATGTAATTTCCTGATGCATCCTGATATGGGCTACCCTACATTTCTTAATTGAAATAGATAAGGCAGAAGTCTCCAATTCCCGGGTTGAGGACTGGCGCCGGGCCATGGCATGCCAGCAACTGGGCCACACAAACAAGCGAAGCCCCATCCATAGGATGATGCAGGCAGCATGCAAAACCATGCCCCCTCTGGTCCACAGAAGAAACTTTCTCCATGGAACCAGACCCTAGTGCCCAAAAGATTGAGGGCCGCTGAGATAATAAATGGACAATATGTTCCTTTCCAGGTGCTGTGGGATTGCATCAGCCCGTCTCCATTGGCTATTGGGATTTATACTTGGAATATCACATCTAGTCATTGCTGACAGAAAAACTAAATTCCCCCCAAAAAATTTATGCCTAAATAAAATGTTACTGTTTCTGCAGGAACTGAAAGACATTGGTCATCGTGACCAGATGGCTGCAGCCAGAGGAATTCTTCAGAAAAACATCCCTATTCTTTATACCGCTTCTCAAGCTTGCCTCCAGCATCCGGATGTAGCTGCCTACAAAGCCAATAGGGACTTGATCTACAAGCAGTTGCAGCAGGCAGTCACAGGAATCTCTAACGCTGCCCAAGCGACAGCTTCTGAAGATTCTGTCCAGCACCCGAGTGGGGGCGGAGAGTTGGCTGATGCACTTAATAACTTTGATGTAAGTTTTAAGTTTGTACCATAAATAAGTTTTGCACTATATTTCTGGAACGGTATGATTGACAGTTTCTGATTTGCAACCTTGACATAAGGGGGAATCATTATTCCATGATTGTAAAAACTAATAAAAGTAGTGTCTTTCAAAATACAGTGGGACCTGACGTATTTGCAGGAATGCAAATTGGGGATTATTAAATTAGGTATAACCAATGCCTAATTTAATAATGCCCAGCTCAAACCAACTCTAGCAATTTAGAAATGCAAATTGCTTGTAACTATTTTATAACAGCACTAAAGTTCTTCTCATTGAAAAACCAGGATTTTGTATCAATTTATTTAAAATTTCAATTTTCCAGTTTTTTCGACAAAGTGATATGGGCTTCCAGTTTAGAGGCTAGGCTTTCAGATTTTCCTGAATTCAGACAGGCTCTCAAATAACCAGAAATAAGGTCGTTTGTGCTTTCTCAACACAGTTTCAGTTTACTCTGTGTTTCAGTTGAACTATTTTTGAATGACACATCGGATAGTCATATCTGGTTGAGAGCCACTTCTCCTAGTCAACCATATGCATCTCTCTGCAGCCTCTGCAAGGTACTTTTCCTAGCTAAATTGATCTTCCATTATCCAGTTTTCCCAGCTTCCCTTTTTTTTCCCCTGAGCAGTTGAGCTCAGACTGACCACTTGGAATGAGATCAAGGCTACTGTATCTTTTGATAGCTATATAGAAGATAGAATCTGAGGAACTACAGCTGATACAACAAATTAATTAGTACAGTCTCTTAAAATTCCCTTTTAATATTTCAAATAGGCCACTTCTAGCTACGTTGTCCAAAGCGTGGACAAAATAAATTCACTCTCAGATATGTAAAATTTTATAGAATATACAAAAAATATTGCCGTGAGATGAGGTTTTACTGAGCAGTGTTTCATTCTTGCAGTAAAATGGCATCACTAATGTTGAGCCATTAAAAAGATCAACAGATAAAAGATAATGGCATAATTAGTGTAATTAAAATATTTGGAGCTGCTGATACCAAATTAAAAAAAACCTTAGCCCACAGGAGAATTTTTAAGAAAAATAAAAAGCTGCTGATTTTTAAAAATAATAAACCTGGTTAGTGAATATTACTTTAGTATTAAAGAATAACAGTATACAGCATCAATTGAAAAACTGGAAAACTGACAAACCATAAAATTGAAGTCAATTATCTAATAATATAAATGAAGTCACTAATACAATCTTAAGTTCATAGAAATGTTTTGTTGCATACTTTTTAAAAGAAAATAATACTTGAAGGTAAGAAAACAAGTAAAATCCAACTGTCGACATAGAGGTCTGTAGACTGAACTTTAGCTTTAGCCAGTGTTACACTGGGTTAATTCTGGGTAGTATATTGATCTAAACCTTGCACTTATTAAACAGACATTTTAATAAGTCTTCATCAAAATAGCAGCATGTCACTTTATTAAAACTTATAAACCATTTTTTTTTCTTAACAGAAACAAATTATTGTAGATCCTTTGAAGTTCAGTGAAGAGCGTTTTAGGCCATCCTTAGAAGAGCGTTTGGAGAGCATCATTAGTGGTGCAGCCCTAATGGCTGACTCATCGTGCACACGTGATGACCGACGGGAACGCATAGTGGCCGAGTGTAATGCAGTGCGACAAGCCTTGCAAGATCTGCTTTCAGAATACATGGGAAATGTAAGTAGCAAGTATATTTGCAAACATTTCCTTTTCTTTGGGATTTGGGAGAACAATAATACAATGTGATTTGAATTAGAAAATGTGTACAGATTCTCGCAACAGTAAAATTAGGCCATTAAAATTGCAATTGTCCTGTGATGGTCTTCTGCTATTTTGCATAATTGCATTCAATTTTTTTTTAATGAAGTTAAAAACTAATATAAACTAATACAAAGTAAGGGGGAAGAAAAAAAAGAAATAAAAGAGAATGTTACAACTGCTGAAGCTTCTTGGATGAGAATTGAAATGTTTTAGTCTTCTTCCTCAAATAAAAACACAACCCAGTTGCCTTTTGAAAGGGAAAAAAGCACCTTTGAAACAACTATGACCTGGATTACTGAGAATCTCCATAGATGTTTAAATCAAAGAGAAAGCTAAAAGTACAAAAAGAAAAAAACAAGGAAATACCTCCCAATCTTCTTTCCAACAGTTATAAGTAGAGTTATAGAGTTTCCTTTTACTTTATGGTTACAACATAACTCTCTTCTTTCTATAATCTATCCGGTCTAATCATCAAACCCATAAATCATAAGTTAATTTTTCTGTTTCATGCAAAAAAAAAAATCTATAAGGAGCTTTCAGGTCAGCTATAAACATAGATAATTGTCTTTTGTCTGATCAAGGAAGTCAATTTGGCCATCTCGGCACAATCCATCATCTTTACCAACCATTCCTCATTGTGAGTAATGCCAATTTTTTCCTTTGTGCATGTAATAATCTCACTGCAGTTATTACGTACAAAAACAAAGTTCCACCACTTTTTTTCAAACCGTTTGTCTATCAATCTCCCAAAGAAATGCCTCTGGTCTCAATTGTAAATTAATTTTCAAAATCCTCTGAATCAGTGTATTATTTTTTTTTGTTAATTTTTGAAATTGACTTGATAAAATTAGAATAGTAGAGAGTTTCAAAGGCTTGGGTTTTTTTCCCCTCATTTAGAATTGATTCTGTATTAAAAGAGTGAGAGAAATAGTTCTTGAATTTTGCAGGATTCTGGCAGAGGAATGTTAAAAATACATAAGATGTGTAAATTGAAATAATGTCTTGCGTATGAAAACCATGTTACAGTTAGTTAAAACAATACACCTACATGTCTACATGTCTATAACTCTGCCAGTAATATTAATTTTTAACAGGATATTTTTTGTGCTTAAGTAGAAAATGTAAAGATAAAGGTTTCTCTTGTCCAGTTGTGTCCAACTCTAGGGGGCAGTGCTCATCTCCTTTTCTTAGCCCCGTTACAAGTGTACAACTGTATTGAATAGAGCAAGGCTGAACAACCTATGGGAAAGGATGCAGACTCCAAAGACACTTTTGGGGAACTGTGGAAGATTCTGCCATCACATTTTAGCATTAGATTGTTAAAGAATAATGTTATTACTTCCTGCTGATTTTTGTCAAACAATGAAAAAAAAAAGATATATTAAACTTCAAGTATTCTTAGCATTGCTATCAAATTTTAAAATAACCCAGAAAATGGGTTGTTGGATAAAAATGTTAAATCTACCCCTTTGTAGATTGCACAGTCTCCTTCATCCTGTAGTGAAATTCAGTGAAATTAAATGTTTAACTATTTAAATGTTTCACCTATGTAAAAATAGCTAAACAATAACATCTCCCACACTCTGTGGATTAGAGACTACAAGGTGAAATTCCTGAGTTACAATCCAGCCTCCAAAAGTCTTGGGAAAAGCCTTCAGGGATGTTCTTAGCAGCTAGAGTGCTCAAAACAATTTATGATGAGCTTATCAAAATTCTCTAAACGAATTATATGTGGAAATACATTTGGAGTATAATCAGAATTGTAATATCTATTGGCAGGTACTAGGTTAAAAAAACCTTACTTCAGGTAGACTGAACAACTGCTCTAGCTGACTTAGCATGGCTGTTTTTGTAAAGCACAGGATTGATGTGTTATAATTAACTATAATGTGATACAATCAACTAATTTCCAGTCTGTCCTAATAAAGGAACTCTTTCTATTTTAATGGAAGGTAGAAAAGGGAGACAAGCTTTGGAAAAGTAAGAGATAAAGATAGAAAATCTATATTTTTGGCAAAGAAAAAAATAGGCTTTTTTTTAAATTGAGGAAGTGTGAAGAGGTTGGTAATACGGAAAAAGCCCAAGAGAAGATTGTAGCAAGTATTATAATGTATTCCTTTGGTTCTTTTGTTACAAAAACATCTAAATTTACTCATAATCACTAAACTAATTCATTCTTTTACAATTCCCCCCTTTTTTCCTAACCTTTCCATTATTTTTCCTTCTCAGATAAAATAATGAGCTTTTAAAACAAATTTTTGAATAAAATCATGGCTTGTTCTTGGCTTCTTTCCTTAATATATTAAGAGAGCAATAAGACAAAGCCCCTGGTTTGGACAACAGATTTGAAACTACAGATGGAGGGTCATATTGCTTGGTCAATTACACCTGCTTGCTGGAGGCACCAGAATGCATACATTAGAGCAGCTGACATCATCAGAGGCTTTATGTATTGGGAGAGTTGAAAAAACATGGCGTTTGACCTTTAAAAAAGACGCTGAATCATTTCTTCATAATTGACAAAATAGGCTTTAATGATTAGAATCCATGTTTCCCTCTATAAAAATAAATATACATTTAAAAAGCTGGCATCTTAAAACTTTAGCTAAGGTTGTTGAATGTATTCATATATCTCTTGATATTCTAGATCAGGGCTGCCAAATTTGCGGGCCACGGGCTGGATGCATCACGCACTGGCTATGCCCATGCCCGGTTTAGCGAAGGGGGGGGGAGTCACAACATGTCACATGACACCACTGTGATAATACAAGTTCGACACCCCTGTTCTAGATGCCTCCTGAAAATCCACCTAGGCTTGAGTATCTTCAGAGAGCATTCCTGTAGTGACTTCCAACAGAGTGTGAAAATTATCACCATATTTACAACAGATACTTCAGCTTTGTCCCTAGATTTTGGGAAATACTTAAGGAGAATGAAGCCTATAACATTGAGAAATTGAGTGCAGTTTTCTTGATTTCCTTTGGTAATACTTGCCCTAAATATGAAAGCATCCTTAAAGATAGCCAAGTTTTCAATATATTTCTCTCTTCATTTTAGATTTTAAATACAAAATATTTAGTTTGTATAAACATTTTTTTGGAAACCTACAGTCAGCACATACGTATTTTATAGTAGCCAGGGATCTGAAGAACTCTTAAGTTTTATGCTTTAAGATTGAGGAGTCCAGTTTGACTTTTCATTTCAACCATATTTTTTCGTATTTCAGTGAAACTATTTTGTGGACTTACTTTAAAAAGTAGCTTACAATAGTAAGGAAAGGATGATTGAGAAGGCATGTTTAGATCCTGGACAATGAATCTATAGTAATTTATAAAGCCATCCATTTTGTTGTCAGTTGTGCAGTTGTAGTACTTAAAATGTTTAGAAAAAAATAGTTACTATAATTAAATAGAACTTAAGCATATTTTGGAACATTTGGAAATCCAAATAAGAATTTTATATGATAAAATAATTTGATTTAGCTGCCACAAACACTGTACATAAGATGATTCAAACCAATTCTACGCTAAAGGGAAAAAATAGCCCTTTAATCCATTTGTACCCACATTTAAGAGGTATATTTGAGTTCTAAGTAGCTTTGCACAATTTTCAAAACTGCATCCAAATTAAAGCCCCAGCCACCCTCATTGTCCTTTGTTGCCCAGAAGATGGTGGGAAGGACTTCACTGTCAATATACTGGTCTATGTATTAAGGCAGTACATACTTTCTGAAACAGAATCTGCTCCATTCAGAAATCAGTGGCTTCAGTTAATCAGTTTCAGTACTGTCATACTTTACACAGAAAATAGAACATATCTAGAGACTTAAAATTGAAATAAAAACAGTATTGAACAGGATATAATATATAATGTATGTGAGAAAGTTGTTAGGAGACGGAATGTTCTGAGGACTCTTGCCTTGGACAGGGGGCTGGACTAGAAGATCTCCAAGGTCCCTTCCAGCTCTATGACTCTATGATTATGGAATTAATTTGAAACCCAATACATATTTGATAAGTTACTCTTAGTTATAAGATGTAGAATTATGTGGCAAGATCTCAGTATATGAAACACTGATTACAGTATTGCAACTTTTAACAGGGGTGTAGCTCTATCAAATACGAAAGTTAAGGTTTGGTACCATAGCCATGTTGTGTTTGCCACCTGACAGTACTGTGAGAAGATGTAACACTTTTGGTTTTGGTTTTAATTTAATTAAAAACTTATCTTTATTTAAGAAAACATACCAACATTATTTTAACCTAGCTTATTTAATAACACATCATTAAGATGAACTATGTGAAAAAAAGGAGCAAAAAGTTTCAGTATCTGCAATTCTTTAGATCAGTAGGAATTTTTTCATAGTGGAAAATAACGTTTAGTTTCCAAGTTGGACTACTCTGCTGAGTTTTTCTGCCAGTGCATTAAACTTGCACTGCAGACCCCAGGATTCTTCTCTTAACCATAGAGCTTGTGTCATTAACTGGACCAATCTTTTTTTCTCAGACTCTTATTACGAGTTATTATGGGGCACAAATTGTTGGGGAAGGATTTATATACCATTTTGAGCTTTCAGAAAAGGTGAAAGATGAATATGTATTTTTTTTTAAAAATCACATATGTCAGGAACTATTTCTGATTAACAAGGCATCTGTCTCTTCTGCTTTTTTTCTCTGTTAGAAGAATCAAAAATATGTAGTGGCTGATAAAGTAGGAAATGGTTTCCAGCATTAATAAGAGTTTGAGCATTGAGAAGACAGTGAAAGGTCAAAGGCATTTTAAGCTTCAATTGATAATTATCACATAATCACAGGTCTGTGACTAAAAAGCTGTTTGATTATTTTCATCTAATTTCCATGTATTTTGGTGTGCTGAAAACAAACAAAATATTGAAAAAACTCGTCATGATTTGCCACAACGTGCAAAATTGTCTTCAAATTTATCAAATTTTTTTAAAATTTTGGTATTTTTTTATATTATGGGTTTTTAACCAAATTTAAAGTCCAAATTACTATTAATTAATTCACATAAGTGCATTTAAGATATAAAATGTCAAAAAAAAAAACTTAAAGGGTTTGTTCGAGTTACATAAAAAAATATAGCACTGTAAATCTGATGGTCAGCAATATATACATAAGCTAAGCAAGTTTTAAGTCTGTGCTTCTAATGGTAGAAGGGGTTAATCTTTCCTGAAGAATCCAGGGAGGGAGACACAGGGCAGATAGCAGCGTCTCCGGTCAGTGCAGGGGGCATGGCCAGCACTGTGATGTCTCGTGTACAGACACAGAGCTGCTCTCTCGTGCATGCCACACTTGTGCACGAATCATCATCAGGTTCTTGGTTCACATTTTTTCATCGCAATTCATGTTAGCTCGTCATTCTTCAATCATTATGTTATGGCTCCGTG
The DNA here is from genome assembly GCF_009769535.1 of Thamnophis elegans. Lineage (NCBI taxonomy): Eukaryota > Metazoa > Chordata > Lepidosauria > Squamata > Natricidae > Thamnophis > Thamnophis elegans. The sequence goes on along the minus strand of NC_045543.1, from coordinate 17,110,576 downwards.
AAAGTGTATTAATTCACCAGACAGTTTCTGTTTCATCTGTGGTGAATATACAGTGTTGAATCAACAGCAGAATATTACAGACTTTGTAAAAAAAAAAAAAGGATACTTTGCATACTTTGGACTAAAAATTGGAGATCAAGATAAAGTTTGGGCGCCTCATAAAGTGTGCAAATGGTGTGTTGAGGACCTCCAAAACTGGTTCAAGGGTAAGAAAAATTCTTTCCATTATGGGATTCCTATGGTATGGCCAGAGCAAAAGAACATAGTGATGACTGTTACTTTTGTTCATGCGATGTGAAAGAGTTTAATTCCAAATGGAAGCATTCCATTTCATAGCCCAGTCTTCACTCAACAATTCGTCCCATCCCCCATGGCACAGATATACCAGTACCCAAGCCCCCTGCTACCTTGGAAGAGATACCTGAACCAGATGACGAATCAAGTTCTGACTTTGAAGATGATAGAGAAATTGTTTTCTCAAGAGGAGATGAATGATTTGGTAAGAGACTTGAATCTTCCCAAAGATGCCATTGAGTTACTCGGATCAAGGCTGAAAAGCAGGCATTTATTGTTGCCAGGAGTGTCATCTTCATTGTTCAGACATCGTGAAAAGGAGTTCGTTCCTTACTTCAGGCCCGGGAAGACAAGTTGGTTTATTGCATCGATGTCGAAGTTCTGATGGGTCAATTTAAAATCCAATATAATTCAGAGCAATGGCGTCTTTTTATAGATTCTTCAAAAAGAAGTCTCAAAGCAGTTTTACTCCACAATTATTTTTAAGCTTCCATACCTGTAGGTCATTCTGTACACTTGAAGGAAACCTACGAGAACTTGATATTGGATCTTCATAAACTTAAATATGAAGACCATGGTTGGCAAGTGTGTGGGGACTTGAAGGTCTTGTGCATGTTGTTCAGGCAACAAGCTGGGTATACCAAATACCCTTGTTTTCTGTGTCTATGGGACAGTCGAGACCAACAAAATCACTGGACCAAGAAGAGTTGGCAGCCAAGGATGCTAACAGTCGATGAAAAAAAATGTCTTCCGAGAAACTTTGGTACCTTCCCATAAAGTTCTTCTACCACCTCTCCACATAAAATTGGGATTGATGAAGCAATTCATAAAATTACTTCCAAGAGATGGAGAATGCTTCAAACACTTGGTCACCAAGTTTCCATGCCTGTCGGACGCAAAATTGAAGGAAGGTGTGTTCGCCGGACCAGACATTAGAAGGCTTATAGTTGATCAAGAGTTTGTCAATACCATGACGGATCCTCAAAAAGAAGGGTAGATTGCATTTAAAGAAGTCATATAACAATTTTTAGGCAATAAAAAAGATCCTCACTACAAAAAGATTGTTGGAAGAATGCTGAAAGCATTTCAAGCTTTAGGTTGCCTGATGAGTTTGAAAGTGCATTTCTTTCAGTCCCACTTTGACAACTTTCTTGAAAATTTGGGAGCTGTGAGTGGGGAACAAAGTGAATGATTCCACCAAGACATTAAAGAGATGGAAAAGAGATACCAGGGAAAATGGAGCATTACAGTGATGGCAGACTACTGTTGGATGCTTCAGAGAGACATTCCAGATGCTACTCACAAGCGTAAATGCACCAAGAGGAGCCTCACAAGGAAAAAGAATAGAGTTTAGTGTGTGTAGGTGAGGTCATTTCAGTTCAAAAAAGGATTTTCATGAAAATATTGTAATAAAACTTTAATTTTATAAGTCTATTTCCATTTATTTTGAGGTATTGCCTTATTTAACATAGTTATCTAAATTGTCAGGAAACGTGATGTCCTACGACAAAATGGAGGTCATTTTCAGATTCAGTGCACCAAAAAACATAAAAGATTACGTGGAATAACCAAAACAGCTCTTGAAAAATTTTTTTTGCAGACCTATGAATGGGCTTGTCTATCAGGAAATTAGGCCATTCAAATATCATTACATTTCAAAATGTATCTAAAAAACAAATTATTGTCCTCATTTTATGAAAAGAAAATTACACATTGCTTTTGCCTAATTTCTCTTAGCCTAATTCCAGAGAATATAACCAAAATAATTGAAGGACATCTTAGAATAGAAGTTAATATTACTGTTATTTTTCAACCTCTAAACCAAAAAAAAAAAAGTTAAGATAGCACCTAGAAGTTGCAGTTCTGCCTCTTGTAATCAGACCAGGCTATCTAGTTAATTGGCGGGGTGGGTGGGAGAAATTGCTTCATTCAAATAATATGGAATAATTCATGTAACATCCTGATCTTATTTAATGTGAGATATAATAGCATTACTACTACAATGTATATGCTGAGCAGTATTAATAATAGCCAAGTATTCAAATGTGTCTTTAATCCAAAAATATTTTTTCTGCCTTGAAAAGAATGAAAAACTGCTCTTCTGAAATATATTGCAGATTTTAGGCTTTTGAAAAGTGAAGAGCAGTACAAGAAAAAGGGAGAATTAAATCTTTCCTTTTAAACAAATAGCTATGCTTATTAGAAAACACTGGATAATTTTTGTTGCAAGATTGGTGTTGTGCTTTTATAACAAACGCCTCTAAGGTCAGGTTGACTGAATTTCAGCAATTATGATAATTAAAAGCCACTTATGCATTGAGATTAAATATTAGAATATATGTCTGTCTCAGACATTATTCTCAATTTTAGATTGAAAACCCTAGATAAGCATCTCTAATGTATATTAGAGACTCCCCATATATTAACAAAAATAATTTCCTTCTTAATTCAAATGCGGTAATTAGTTCTTATTGCTTATTGTGGACTTGTGTTAAACTGCACATTTCTCTTAGGGACATAGATTCTTGAGTAGGAATGGGCTTAAGAACTACATATATTGCATGTTTTTGTCTCTCTTAAGTCGCTTAAATGAATGAAATAATTTAAAATACAAAAACTTGTTCTTACAAGATAGAATCTGAGACTTCGTGATCTGTTTACCATTCTGATCCCTTTACAAAATGTTTTTTCTTGAACTTTTTTTATCAGTGCTTTCTGTGTAAGTCTTTGAATGGCCTCAGAGCAATTTGAGACTGATGTTTTTCCTTTCATGGACTGCTAAGTCTCAGAAACTTAGAAACTTAAACATGGAGCAGTTTATACTACATATCCTTATTTAAGCACCTGGACTAGAAATTAAATTTGCTATGAGCCTTACCTTGCTGACTGCACATAAATTGACAGAGGAACTGAAGATTGATTTTGTTGTACAAGTGATCAATTTGACTATGTTGGAAAATCTGGTGTTTGATATAAAAAAGATTTTTCACATGTATTCTGGAAGGTCATCTCTCAGATTCTACTCTGTCAATGTAGTGATTTCAGTAAAATCATGTTGAATAACAGGTAATTAATATGAGAAAATTCATAACATGGGATTATCAAATTAATCTCTTTACATTCCCTTACGTCCAATTCAGAGGTGCCAAAAAATCTGCTGAATTTTTTTTCTTCAACTTATGAAACAGCCTAGGAAATTGCAGTAATCTTAGCACATAAAACTGAAAGTTATGCCCAACATGGGTTCCTCATAAATAATTTTCAGATAAGAACATGAAGAATATGAAAATTTGTGAAAGTATTTGATTTAATGATGCTGAGCCCATTCAAATTTAATAATATATTATTGGAAATTTTAAAAAGGGAGTCCTCTACAATTTGTCAACCTTATGAAAAATCTTGAGGGTTGTGATACGGAAGTTTTCTATAACAAAACAAGGTCTATTTGATATTGATATCATGATACTGTGACATTGATAATACCAAAACACGAGGGCATCGTATTTGTATCTTAGAAGCAAAACAATATGCTCATTCCAAAAAGAGATTTTCCTATAACCTGTATTATAAGGAAAGATATAAGCATACTTATAATCAAGAAAGAAAATGAAATTCACAGTTTCTTATTTTGAAAGGGCACCAAGAAAGAGTCAGCTTCTAGTTTTATAATGTATAGATTTTTTTAATGTTTTTGTACACTGCACTTACTGCATTATGAAGTCCCCACCACCACCATCGAAAATGCACTTGGAATATTGCTAGTAGAAACCATTAGAATTTTCTATTAATATTTCCAACATTTAAAAATTTGAGGGGGAAGCTAGAATGATAACTGAATAGAAGTATAGTATATATCTCTGAAATCGATGGTGCAGATATGACCATTATTTGCTTTTCATTTAGATGACATGATTTGTATTATATTATATGATGTCTCAATAAGATCCCCCACTAAATATGCCCTGCAATATTAAATTAATATGAATTTATAGTACAATTTATTGTACTAAGCTTTTAGCCAGGTAAAAGCTTATAAAGTTCAATCTTTGTATTGGATCTTGGACTGGAAGGTGATATTGAACATAATTAACCATCACAACTTGTTCTTCCCATAGTAGCAGAGAACATTTAATTCAGGAACTTGCTTGCAGGAACCTTTGCTGTCTGAAATAATGGAAATAATTTATATGTTCAAGGACTGATTGAAGAGTGCTAAGATAAGTGATGGCTCCATTATTTATTTTCCTTCTGGGACTATTGTAACCATCACTTGAAATATCAACTATAGAAGCTGAAGTAATTCAAGACGGCATTCTGTTAAGGACTGCTAAAGAAAAATGGCAAAATCTGTATTTCAGCTTTGGTTGAAGCATTTGGGAAAAATACGATGCTTTGGGCTGGGTGTGATCAATAGCCTCATAATTTAGCACCAGTTTAGAATTAATTCATACAGGTTTGCATGTCACCTAAAATTTTATTTAATGATTCAGCATTTGGATATTTGCCAAGGATATAGCATACTCATCTTCCCATGAATAAGTAATAATCAAATGGGGGCACTGAAAATTGTGTTTAAATTGCTATCAGGTGACGTTAATATTTTGCCTATGACTTTTGCATATATTTAAACACTTTATTTGAAGACCCTGTCAGTGTAAAAATACATATTGCGACTGGTCAGAGTCTTAAATAATACTTGCTGCATTACTGAATGTGAAATCAGTAGCGGTTAGTTTTGTCACACTAGAAAAATGTCCTCTTTTTAGATTCGTAAGGAAAAGTAGAGTAGAGAAATCCAATTAACATAATTAGAACCAAACTGGTCTACACCTGATATATTTTGGTAATTATATAACTGTACCATGCAGCCTACATGACTGATATTATAGAATTAATGCATAATATTGTCCTGCACTTTCTCTTTAGATTAAAATAGTAGGCATGATAATATGAGATACTAGCTAAGGGGCTAAAATTTGTATTCTCAAATCTTGTATGACTATGAAAATTGTATTATACTGTATAGGTGTTTTTCAAGTAGTTCAGAAGGAAAAGAGAACAGATTGACATAGGAGAAAATAAATCTCTTAGCTGCTGGTAATTTCTGCAGCATCTCCTGACTTAGGTGAAGTGCCCTGAAGAGAAGGGATAGTAATAACAAAGGGTTTTGACCAATTAGTAAGCCAGTTATTGCAACTTCATATAGTAGCTAAGTAATGCTGATGAAATAATGTTGGGCTGTATTCTGATGGAGTATCTTATGAGATACAAATTTCATTAAGATGCTGTGAAAAAATGTTCTTTTAGAATGTAAATATTAACATAATTGTTACTCAGTTGCCTTCTAAATCTCTGCAGTTTATACATCTCATTTCACCTTCAAACCAATTTGCTTACACACAATGGATTCTTGTTAAATTAGTAATGGAAATAGAGACCAAAACATAGGCAGTTCTCAGTTTGATAAGTGGAACATAAATTCTTAATAGATATGTTTCAATGCAGATAAAATCTAGTTACCAGATGCATAGAATATGCTGTATATGGCTGAAAGACAATGGCTTATCATGTAGAGGATTTGTAGATTTTATCTACTTTTTACTAATAGTTTGGTTTAATAGAACTTTAAGTAATACAATCCAATATACTGAGCTAAAGTAATGCCGATTAAAAAACGTGAAAGTACTGGATTTGATGCATTGGCTTTAAAGTCTGAAATTTCCATCCTTTCCACCCTGTTCAAACCTTTACAATATTTATTCAAGGATGTTTATATAGCACAAGCATCAGATAAATGATTTGTTTGAAAACCTTGCACCATAGTACAATATACAATATTATATACTGATTTAAAGAATCCAAGCATCAATATTTCTTTTCCCCACTAACAAATGTCATTGTTGAACTTGGCATGATGGTTAGATCTACATATGTACATTTTCTTCAAAATATTATACCTTTGATTATGTGTTCATGATTTGAGAGTTGTACTAAATAATTTCTTAATTGTATTACATTTAAACTACACAAATGTGTAGTAAAGTAAGTTTCATAAACACTAAATCTAGAATTTTTAAGATCCAAGAATTTATTATTTGCTTTCCAGAGAAATTTTGTCCTATTTTAAATGACATTATAATCTTTCTCCACAAAAAATAGCAATCTGAGTTTTAAAAGTTCTTACTCTTTCCACAAGTGTAATTAAATTAATTAATTATATTGTAATCAGTAGAGCCCTCTCCTTGAATATTGGATTGGTGTTTCAATTATCCAGTGTTGGAATTAACAATGGTAATTGAGAGTTCATTCTGTGAGAATAATTCGATGCCAGAGGAATAGTAATGAATATATAAAATAGTGTTCCGGTATTAAGTAGTCAGTTAGACATGTTGAAGAAAAGAAAGAGGGCTTTTTTGCTTAAAAAAAATCCTTAATGTTCATTTCTTTATATGTTGCTCCTTGGTATGAAATGTATCCCATTAAAGTCAGGACAGATTTCACAAAAGTTGAAGCTCATGTAATATTTGGAAACCACACTAAATGCTACTGAATAGCTGTAGCAGATTAATATTCTGAAGTAATGAATGTGATCTTTATTCAGAAGTGGCAGTAGCTATATTCTGAAATTGCAACACATTTAAAATTCTGAATTCTTACTATGGAGTTAAAATAGTACTAAAATTCCATGCTGTAGTAGACTGGAAAATCTCTTTTCTGCACCTTTGATCACAAGACAGAACAAGGAAATTATCTTTTTGTGTGTGTGTTTTTGGCTAGTATGTACTTCATGAAACACTGAACTGGCTGAAATGTTGGTAAAATTTTGTAATTACAATGCATCATTTGGTAAAATATTCCCCCCACCCTTAAGTCCATTAAATAGATACCCAACAATATTTTCATCCAAATTATTTTTCTAAATTATATCTGGAGTCTTGGGAGTAAAAAAATAAAAAAATACACATATAATTACATAACATGAAACAATATACATATTTTGGGCTGAGCATATTTAGATTCCAAACATCAGGAATGCAAATGTAATGCCAACACTGTTATTTAAACACTGAAAATATTGTGGGTTTATTTAAAAAAAAAAACACCCTGAAATACTACTGCATCACTCAAAACAAGTTGCTTAGAAAAATCTAGGCTTTCTCAGTATTTGAGTTTTTTAAAAATGTATCAGATCCCTGCAATTTAAAATAAGTTTATCTCCTTTGTGTTCTTTGATTACCTGTAGATATTACACTTCACATTCTTTATAGGGTAACTGCTGACATTTGCATTGTCCATAGCCATTAATGATGATGAAAGGTCCTTCATGGGCAGGTTCATATTCATTATATGGTCCTTGGTCTGACATATTTGACATATGCAGCCGTGTTTGAGATCGTAGTTGCCTGTGGCTTTGAATCATTGAACACTGCCTAATTTTTCTTAATGTGGGAGGACAGCACTTCCTGGAGATGAACACTACAAAAATGATAAAAAAGAAAGAAAATAATAAAGCCATTGTTCCTGTAATTACCTGCTGGGTGAAGATGACATTGTTTGGTTCAGGCATCTGCTCTTCTGTGGTAAAGGGTATGCCTGTGGTGGTTGAAATTTCTTTATCTCCCACATGGAAATTTGAGGAGCTTATTCGCTTTGTATATTCAGTTGTTGGAGCTCTGTGAGTTGTAGCAATGGGTGTAACAACAGTTGATAAATTCCAGCAAAGCTGAAAACCATAAACTGCATCCAGAATATCCTCTCCCTGGGTATGGTTTGGGGTATGACAAAGGATGGAGTATTCCCACCGACCTTGGAAGCCACTGAGCCATGTAGCTAGTGCACATATTTTGGGGCTGCATTCCCAGGGGTTGCTGGAGAGACCCACAGTCGTTAGGGTTTTAAGTGAATATAAAACCTTGGACTCCAGAGTGGTTAGTTTGTTGTTATCCATTAGGAGAATTTTAAGATTAGGCATTATTTCAAAAACTGTCGTATCGATGGCTTTGATATCATTTCCAGACAAATCTAGCTTTTCTAAAGTGCTCCAGGTCCATTCCATCCCGCAGGTCAGGTTGCTAATTTTATTCCCCTGTAAGAAGAGCATGTGCAGGTTGCTTAGCCGAAGGAAGTGAGCAAAGTTAATCTTTGTCAGCTGGTTGTGCTCTAGGTGAAGCTCCCTTAGTTTGGTTAATCCTGCAAATCCATTGCGCGCCAAACTTCGCAAGCGATTTGTGCTCAGATCCAAAAAATCCAAACTACGACAATCTGAAAACAGGCGGACTGGAATAGTCCTCAGAGAATTGGAACGTAAACTCAGGGTTTGCAGTTTACGAAGGCCATACAACAATTCAGGATTCAAAGCAGATAATTGATTGAAAGAGAGATCCAAATGTTGCAGGTTAAGCAGCTGGCTGAAAGTTGTGTTTGGTAAATAAGATATTTTGTTTGAACTTAAAATTAATTCCTTGAGTTTATATAGTCCTTGAAAAGCATCTTCTCTTACTGTATCAATTTGATTATGGTCTAAATGAAGCCAGGTAAGTTGACTGAAGCTTGCAAACTGATCCCCTTCAAGTTCCATAATGAAATTGTGCCTCAATGACAAACCTAGACAGCCCTTGTCAGTGGTGTTTGGCACTGAGTGAAACCCCTGAGAGTCACAGTAAAAGAGCAGCTTCTCACAACGGCATTTTGGTGGACAAGCCGTGCCCAAGGCAGGCAGCATTTTAAAAACAATACTCATTGCATATACTGCTGCCAGCATAGGAGCCCCTAATGGCCACTTGAAATGTAAGCCTGCAGAATATAATTCAGAGAAACAACAAAATAGGATATTCTTATCAGATGTATGCTTAGAACAAGAGGAGAAAGATTGCTGCAAATAATGGCATGCATTAAAATGTTTTGGAGCTTTAATTCTTATTTTAAAAAAATTCTTGGTAGAGATATCTAAGTTACTGAAATTAATGATAAGCAGTTTCTCAGTCTTAAAAAAAGTACTGCTTCCTAAACGTACATTTCAAAAGCTAGATTAACTGCACATTATAAAACAAGTCAAATAATGCAAACTTACCCATTCTTTTGAGTACGTTGGAGGTTGCATTCAGTCGTAGTTTTAGACTCAACACCGTGAGTCTGTAAAAAGCTCTAACGTTGACAGCTTTTAAATCATTTACTCTCTCTACTCTTCTTTGATTTTGTAGTAAATAAAAAGGCTTCACATCCCATTTCCAATATATTCCTTTGAATTCATGACCTTGATTTCCAGTAGCAGATCTGTTAATTCCTGAATCAGTGCTGAGTTGATTGGCAGGTTTTCTTAAACTGGACAGCTGCTTAATTGCAAACGCTTTCCACAGCTATGGCTTTTTTACTCTTAACTTGTTGATGGCAGATGGGTAGCTTATCACTGAGAGAAGCCTCTGTAGTCGCTTGAATGCATTTGCTGAAAAGCTTTCAGGGCTAAGGTACAGAACGCATTTGCTTATGTGCTGCTACCACACAACTGTATATAGGCTGACGTCACCCTGTGACGTTCCTTTTTGTTTGGGTTTTCCAGAAGCTTTTGCAGTTTAAGGCACTATAGTGCAAACTCTCAATTGTGAGATTAGACTACCACTAAGAGGAAAAAAAGTAAGAATTCTTCAGCTGATATCCAGGAGATAGGAATGATTTTGCAAGAGTCTGTCTGGTAGATTACATGCTTATTACTACAATCTTAAACTGTACAGGTTTTGATTTTTGTGATTTAATCTTTGTGTTGGTATTCTGTATGAAAACTGTAAAAATGGTACATAAGAGCATTACACACACACATACACACACACACACACACACACACACACACAGTCCCCAAAACAACTTAACAGGAAAAACTCGCACATGATATAGCACTTTAAAAATTGGTAGCATTCATTTATAAAGTTTTTTTAAGGGAATATATTTATAAATGCATCGCTTATATTAAAAAGATAAGATTTTAAAAATTGTAAAATTGTGTGTAAAAATCAATTGCACTGGGCTTTGATGATTCTTTATCTGGGTAGTTCAGACAGAATTTAGAAACATGTATACGTGCTCAATACATATGTTGATCCCATTCTAAATGACTTGAGTCCCTGAAAATGTACAGGACATTACCATCTTTAATTATTAAATATGTAGCTCTTTTACTTCTTAAATTGAACTGAGGAGTGAGCCAGAGGCGGTAGTATTTAACTGCATGCTTGGCTTTGCAGTTATCAGTTCAAATAATGTGAATAACCTAGTAAATATTTTATTTGGAAATGGTAATATAGTTTTATCCATATTTGGCAACATTAAAACATAATTCTCCATTAATAAGAATTAATGCTAATAGGACCTAACCTCACACTTTATATTTTGAATATGATTCTGTCACTGCTGTAATTTTTTAACTTGTAAAGTAACCTGTAATTGTTTTATGTTGGTGTGTGAGTGTATGCATATGTATGTATATATGCATATATGCATCCATGCATGCATGATGTTAAAACCATATTTATGATTTAGCAGTGTAAGTAACTGCTATTTTTTCTACACCTATTTTTCTCACGGAAATTACTTCCTTTTCACCTAACACTTGCAGAATTCTTGATCACATATTTATGGCAGATAGTATATCAAGAATTTTCAGTTACTGTTTTTAGAATTTTGAATATGCAGTATTCAATACTTTTCAGAAAAAAAATACTATTAAATCTGAATCTTTAGATTTGGCTGGTGGGGTGGGGGAAGTTTTTACCAGATCTCATTAGCCAAGCCAAAAACTGTGCTTGTCTACCCACAGTTACAATGATGGAAGCTGTTCAACAGCAACCAAGGAAGCACACAAAGTCCAAACGGGCTCTCACTATTTAACATCTACATGAAGCGACTGGGCGAGATCATCCGCCGGCACGGGATTAAATACCATCAGTATGCGGACAATACTCAGCTGTATCTGTCCGCCCCGTGCCAACTCAGTGAAGCGGTGGAAGTGATGTGCCAGTGCCTGGAAGCTGTTAGGGTCTGGATGGGAGTGAACAAACTCGCACTCAATCCTGACAAGACTGAATGGCTGTGGATGTTGCCCCCTAAGGACAGTCCATCTAGTCCGTCCTTAATCCTGGGGGGAGAAAACTTGCCCGCCTCAGAGAGCAATTTGGGGGTCCTCCTGGACCCGCAGCTGACCTTGGAACACCATCTGTCGGCTGTGACCAGGGGGGCCTTTGCCCAGGTTCACCTGGTGCACCAGTTGCGGCCCTATTTGGACCGGGAGGCACTTCAGACAGTCACTCATGCCCTCGTCATCTCAAGACTGGATCACTGTAACACGCTCTACTTGGGGCTGCCCCTGAAAAGTATTCGGAGACTGCAACTAGTCCAGAATGCAGCTGCGCGAGCAATACTGGGTGTGCCAAGGTACACCCACGTCACACCTATCCTCCGCGAGCTGCACTGGCTGCCCATTGGTCTCCGAACACGATTCAAGGTGCTGGTTATTACATGGCCTAGGACCTGGGTACCTACGAGACCGTCTCCTGCCACATACCTCCCTTAGACCAATAAGATCACACAGGATGGGCCTTCTCCGGGTGCCTTCAGCAGGACAATGGCGGCGCCTAGGAGTAGGGCCTTCTCTGTTGCCGCTCCGGCCATATGGAATGAGCTTCCCCCAGAGATCCGGGCCATCCCCACTCTCATGGCCTTTCGCAAAGCCATTAAAACCTGGCTTTTCCAGCAGGCCTTCTGATTGGTGTTTGTTGCGTTCTTTTTTAACTTTGTGTGTCCTATTGTTTTTAAGTTCTTTTAATTTCTTTTTTATTCTGTAAGCCGCCCGGAGTCCTTCGGGATTGGGCGCCATAGAAACATAATCAATTCAATTCAATTCTGACTTGAAGTAGTGATTGGTAGTTAGCAGACCTGACAAAATAAGACAGAGTACCTCCTTTCTTGAAAAAAGGTGGAGTTTGAGCTGGTCTCTATCTGAAGAAGTCAGTTCCTATTCTATATCAAAAACGGGGATGTGGACCTTTTATGTCTGGTTCTGTCATAAAGAAACTTCCAAGAGGCTTCACTTTGCAACTTCCAAATCAGATCCAACATTCTGCTGAACTTTTTGATTGGGAAGGAAAATGTGTTCACAGAGGTGTGGTTTTGAAATTGAAGATGCCAGACTTCCAAAATACCTACTGAAAGGCAGCTCCATGCTGTGCATGGCTGTCTTAAAGTACTAAACTCGCCACTATCTTACCTAAGTCCTTTTTATTTTATATGGAACTCATATTTTTAAATCGTGCATAGTCATTTCCAGATATTTGAGATACACATAAGGAAGAGACCCTAAATTTTAGACAATATCCAAGAAATAAAGAGATGAAAAAAACTATGACCATGCTCAGTTATTATATTTAATGCATACATTTTTACTATATCAGACTTAAGTATACCATCTTCTGCTGAATCCGGTCCTGGAGGGTTTTTCCCCTTCCAAAGGATCTATGACATATTTCTAGTCTGGTTTACAGATACTTGCCAGAAACCACAATCTTAAAAGGATAAAAGCTAAAACTGAATGAATCACTAGTTGTATGTAAATTAAGGCACTCCAATTTTTTTTATTGATTCTCTCTGTGTATGCGCACACAAAGTATTCTTTTTGCATAAAGATGCAAGTGCATGCACACATCTTCATTCCAGCTGAACAGCAAAAAGAAAAGAAAAGCGGAATGGAGAAAGGGTATGAAAAAGGGATAGTCATATTTGGAATGAAAAAAGAAAAAGGGAACAAACTGGGGGAGAGGGGACAAGATAACTGAAAAAAGAAAACTATTGGCCCTCCATTTGTAAAAAATGAGTATCTCCAAGCCAGAAGACGATAAGTAGTGATCACCCTTTCTGCCACACAGAGCTGTATAGTGTGTGTGTGAGAGGGAGAGAAAGAGACGGGGGGGAGGGAGGGAGAGAGAGAATATGGGACAGAAGTGTCTATCCTATTTAAATAGTGTCTACAGTACTATTTATGAAAGAAAAACTCATCTTCGCTTTAATTAAGGGAATCATTGTTAAATAAAGATAGTAATAGAAAGTCATTTATTTTCCTCCCAGTTTTGCTGTCTTTTTATGTAATTGAATTGAACAGTTTAGATTATTGAGAGTATATTTGATGATGTGGAAATCTCTCATAATTTTTTCTTGCAGTTTCCTGATGCCCTTATGATAGTGGAGTAGGCCATTTGGCTGCTGTTAGTTAACTGGTCAGATCTTAGAAGAGTTAAAGGAAGGCAAAAGTAGAAATAACTATGCCATGTATTTGCAAAGGCAACAAAAGAAGGGAAAATCTTAAAGTGAAGTTTAAAGAGAAATACTTCAACAAAACGATAGTAATGAATAACTAAAGAAAATGAGGTTAATATTGCATATAGCTAGCATTTGTAGGCCTGGGAATTCAGATTATAAATGATTTGCAAGATAAAAGCCAAGTCATTTCGCTTCCAATTTTAAACAATAGACATTAGAATTCCAAGAAACTTTGTCCAAAATGGATAGTACTGTAGTTTCTCTTAGGTAAAATCATATGTACGAGCAGAAGAATTATTATATATTGATACAGTGGTGGGTTGCAGGCGGTACTCCCTGGTACGGGCATACCGGAGCCTGCTCAGAGCACCGGGTACCATTCTGGTATGTTGCTCCGGAGGGCCCGCCCACCCGCGCTCCTTACCTGTCTTTAAAGTTTTCGGCGCTTCCACGCACACGTATAGCACCTTCGCGACGCTCCACCGAGCAGCAGGAGCGTCGCAGAGGCATCGCAAGATGGTAAGATACATGAGTGTGTGTGTGCTCACACCGCATGCGTTTGTGTGGAGGATCCAGGACCCACCACTGCATTGATACTATATTCAAAAGGAACATGCGTAAAAACAGAAATGGTTCCTCCATTTGTATGTTCATTTGTTTATTATATTTCTAGACTACCCACCTGACACTGTGCACATCATTAAAATATATATTATAAGTCAATGTCATACAATAAAAACATCTTACTATATAATGATATAAGTTTAAATCTTAGCTCAAACATAGTTCCACTTCTACTACTAGTCTAAACTTTCACTTATAATACATGAATTATTGTATTATAAACAAAGAGGTGTATAGACTTTTTGGAAGCAGATCATTGGTTTGAATCCAGCTATTGGAATTTGTCTTCATTTTATGAGATTCAATCCTTTCAAAGCACAATTTATTGTTTGTGACACATAGTCAATAACTCTTAAGCAGAAAAACATGGAGTCAGCTAGAGTATGCCTATTTCGGAAACCCTGGGTTAGAAATACAGTAATGTCGTTTGCCTTAGATTAAAAACCAAGCTTGCTTATCATAGGATATCCAGGCAATCTAGCATTCAGATTGATGAGGATTAAGTTTGAATTTCTAAGGGGGATCCCTTTATAAAATATTTGCACAATGTATCATGGCAGCATAATTCTATTCCTTGTTGCCTGTCATAGCTGCAGCTTCCCAATCACATTATCCATAGGAATTGGAAATACCTGTAAAGGGTATGACAAAACAGACTTGATACCAAACCTACAACTTTGTACTTGCATTGGATGTAATTTCTTTGCCACATGCATGTTTTCGTTTTAACATAATCTGGTTTGGCTAGAGTTACTGTACTTAACATATTATTCTTTGCATCTTCTGTTGTAGCGGAATGTTTTATTTCCTGGAAAATGTTGCTATCCATGTTAGTTTATTTTTATCCTGCCTTTTTACTTACAAGCTCTCAGATACTAATGTTTGTCATGTTTTCTTTTGAAAATATTTTAAATAAAAATAACCAGCCTTATATCCTAGCATAGGCATAGCCTGCTTGCTTAGTTAGTGAAATTCAACAGATGTTTTTCTAGTACAATACTGCCACCTGTACAAAAAGGGGCCTTGTGTTTTACTAGTACTAAACCTTTTTCTTGAGAAATATGATACCTTCCATTTCACTTGACTTTTTGCACTCATGTATGTGGACACAGAATCTTAGGTTCATGCAAGTCCTTCTCTACACTGTCATAATGTAACAAAGGTTGTCATGTTATAGACAGATGCCAAATTTGTAAACCTGACACATGAGCTGTTAGCCACAAGGAGCTTAAGGAATAACGGGGGACAGAAACAGTTGCTAAATTAAGTAAAAGCAGTGATGACTCGTTTTCTGTAAGAGATGACCACTTCTAAACAGGTGGAACCAATCAGAAAAAGATCCCCAAGGGCTATTTAATCAAGCAAGATTATCAGTTTTCCTGGGAGTTATAACAATCTGTCCATGTAATTAAGAGGTTCAGCTTCATTCAGGTTTCTTTTAATTCAACTAATTTTGCATCTGGATTCATATATTGTTCTAAGTTATGCCTTGTTTAACTACAGTTTATTGAATAGCCCATAATGGTTAATTGTGCTGAAACTAAACAACCATGTTATGTCAGAGTGAAATGTACAAGCCACCTTTAGTATCAGGCACAAATAACCAGAATCGTATGTGGGTAGTCTCACACAGAGGTTTTGTTGTTAGTCACCTATCTTACAAGAATCTCACCTGACTTGATTGCATTTTCTCTTCGGATCAGTCAAAAGGCTTCAGGGACTATTTTTATTTTATTTTATTTTTTGGTGGGAGGGGCGGTGCAGGAATTCTAAGCTTAGCCTCTTCTTAACATCTCCCTCTATGTTACTGGTGAGTCCACTACACCTAGCAAATCTAGAAATCTACAGGAACTAAATGTGCAGTTCTAAGCATACTCAACAAAAATTGTTGAACGTAATTGTATACTTTGTACCATTATGTGCACACCCTGCAGCAGTGATTTTACACATTATCTGTGCTAAATATATAAATAAAATAAATATAACAAAGCATTATTGCTATATTCTGAAGATACTTAAAAAATGACATCTCCCTAAAGTGTATCTTCTAAGATGTGTTATAATAGGAAACATTATAGTTTCAACTACATTAAAGGATTGTGTCTGAGAATTAATCTCTTCCATGGGTCCTATACTACATAGTTGTGCATATTTTAAAGTGTTGAAATTTGTCCATCATATGCATTAGGCAAATAGGACATCTTCAAGGACCCATCATGACTGATGGCAACATTTCTTTTCACTAATAAACCAGACTCATTCTTTAGTCTGAATCTAACCATGATACTGTTCCACAAATTGACTGTATAGCAGCTTCCTGGGTGTGGTGCAAAATGAATACAGTAAAGCAATTGACTCAGACAGCTGGTTAGGAACATTGTTACAATCCATTCTTAATAAACCTATAAAGTGCAATTAAGGAAGCCAAATATAAAATCCAAACTATGTGCAATATCAGATATATGGTACAAATTGTGTATTCTAGTTTCTAGATCTGTCCAGAAACACTTCCTATATACTACTGTTTTGATATATAAGACCTCTGCTGATTTCAGTTTGCCATTGATGCTGAATGTGTGGAAAAGTCAATGGAATTTAGACTTGAGCTATTGTATAATTAAAATAATTTAATGCTGCTTTATTTGATTTTCTAGGCTGGACGCAAAGAAAGAAGCGATGCCCTCAACTCGGCAATAGACAAAATGACAAAAAAGACAAGGGATTTGCGTAGACAGGTATAGTATTAAATATGTATTAAATACTCATGTAGTCTGCTATTTACATAGCATATCATTTATTCTAGCAATTTTTTTTCCTGATCTGTCAATTATAGACAACTAAATGCTTGGATTGTATTAAAACTGGGCAAGCTAACCTTAAGTCTAAAGCAGTGGTTCCCAAACTTGGCAACTTTAAGACTTGTGGACTTCAACTCCCAGAGTTCTCCAGCCAGAAGAGCTAGCTGGAGAATTCTGGGAGTTGAAGTCCACAAGTCTTAAAGTTGCCAAGTTTGGGAACCACTGGTCTAGAGTATGATGCTTTCTTCATTCTATCACATTCATGAGTATAATATTTTTTTTTCCTCTTCCTCTCAGCCCAGTGACAGGATCCAATTGGGAAAGCCAATGCTGCCAATAAATCTGGACCTTCCCTGTACACCCCAGACATATTAGCCATAAGCTGGGCAGGAGAACCTAGGACTTTTCTCCACAACTGTTAGCAGCAGTCCTTATGTGGATTATTGTGAGATGAGAGTATAGCAATAGTACTTAGACTTATATACCACTTCCTAGTGCTTTTACAGCCCTTTCTAAGCAGTTTTACAGAGTCTGCATATTGCTCCCAACAGTCTGGGTCCTCATTTTACCAAGGATGGAAGACTGAGTCAACCTTCCATCAAGTCAAGTCATTAGACGCTTTCTTTCCTCACCTCAGAAAACATTAATGCACAACTATCAAGGAAATGGTCATCTAGAATAGAAACTCTTCAGTGATATCAGATGTGTATAATACAGATCACTAGGCAGTGAATAATGGCTAGACATTCTTGGTCACTTGTTCAGCCGTGGACAGATGCTTTAGGGATTAGTATAGATTACCATTCCCTACTATAACAGTGAATGAACTCTCTCTTACCAAAAAAAACCCAAACATTAGTTTTTTTTTAAATCATTAGAGTCATTAGTTAAAGCAGTTTTATATCTTTGTCCTTGATCTCACCAAAACGGAAGCTGAACCTGTGTTTTGACCTAGGTCTATTCCGAAAGTAATTAAGCAAGTAATTTTTTGAGTTTTCAAAAACAAAATCCTACCTACATTGAAATAATTCTTCACAATGAAAGGCCACATATGTTTAATAGAAGGATCACTGGTAAAATGAAGAAAATGCAGGATCTGCATTTAGTAATGCAGAAGTTGAAAATAGAATTTTACCTTGTTCAACAACTTAATTTTGTTTTGATTTCTCTCCTTAGCTCCGTAAAGCAGTTATGGACCATGTTTCAGATTCTTTTCTGGAAACAAATGTGCCACTCCTTGTTTTGATTGAAGCTGCTAAAAATGGGAATGAGAAAGAAGTTAAGGAATATGCACAGGTTTTCCGTGAACATGCCAACAAGCTGATTGAGGTACTGTGATAATTAAATCTGGATGCCACACGGGCATTGTGGGAAATAGATTATGCCTTCTTTGAAGTATTATTTTATCCTGAGCCCCTTTGCAAAATTCTTTCATTAAATTATCTCAAGTTTATTTCTATGCTGTGGAAAGAATTTTGAAATACATTATCTGAAGCACTGAGAAAAATATGTAGTTTATATAGGGCGCAGCTAAAAAGACAGTTATGAATATTTATAATAGAATAGTTATCTCTCTTTTAAAGTGTAAGCACTCATGTAATTTCAGTATAGGGTTTTAAAGTAAATAACAACTCTGAACAAATCTATGAATTTAGAAATGACTGCTAAGTGTTCAAAACAGCTTAAGATGATGAAAAAATTGTTAATTCATCATTTCTCAAATAAGCAAACATGCATGAAGATTATGAGCTTGACTTGTTTATCTTAGCCTAAAAGTTTAAAGATGACAGTAACTGAAAATCCAGTCCTTGAGAAAAGTCATTTACTGTAAGTGTTCTATAAGCAACATAAAAGTTTTTTTCACTCTAGCTTTTTCTACAAAGGATAGCCAATAACTATGAGTTACATCTTTACAAATATCAACCTGATGGGTTTAGAATGCTTAATGCTCTAGTAGCCCTTTTTGACAATTAATTTTTATAGCCCATTGGGAATAGAATGTATTATACCTTGGAAATATAATCCTACCCCCCCCCCCCAATCCAAACAAAAACCCCAAATCCACTTGCTTACTGAAATAGCTAAGCATAATACATTTTCTTAGACTTAAAATGTATTTGCACTTCACCCTAATTCATTATTCCTTTGTAGTTGTTAATTAATTTCAAAGCAAAACGTAAAGACTTTATCTGTACTTGGACTGGATCACATTCTAGATTACCCAACACATTAGCTCAAATTGGCACAAAATATTTTAGACAAAAGCACTTATACTTATCCATTCGTTACTATTTTATCTGGGAAGATGAAAGTAAATAGAAAACTTGTTCATCAGACTATTGGTAGCAGCAATAGTCAGCCTGAGGCCATCCATGCCTCTTAAAATGTAATGGACAGATTCTGAGAGGATAATTACAAATTTAACAAAAAGCTTTATTAGAGAATTATATTGAAATTTAATTTGCCTTGTCTGCACTATAAGAAGCATTTCCCTATTCCAAGTTATTAATTATTTCTGGATTAGGCGAGTTCTCATAAAAGTACATATCTCTCTCTTCCCGACCATGAAAAAACGTTTTAGTCGTTGATTTCTATAAATGTTCCTTCCTAGTTCATAAAACAGTGCATGACAGGATAGACAGAATGCAGACTGATGGCAAATGACTTTCTTATTTACTTTTACGAGAACCTTAAAATCCATCAGTCAGTGCTTGACAGAAAACACAAAATTAGACTTTAGTATTTGAGCCCAGAAACTTATTTTTAGTACCGGAGATTAAGGAAAATAGAGTCTTTTCATGTACAGAAATCTCTTCTTAATCCCCTACCTCAGTTTTCTTCATCTTAGCAATATGATTTATGACAGATCAGAAATAAGTAGATTAATAATAAATTCTTTGTGATTTAGTAAATCCTGTTCTACCTTTTGCCTTCCTTTGGTACATGCTTTGGTTCTTTATCTTATTTACATATTTGTATCAAGGGACAAAACAACCATATCTTCATGAAGTTTATCATCCCAAAACTGAACGATATATAATGCTTAGGAAGGTGAAAAACTTTCAACTAAAGGATGAATGGAAATAGACAAGTGCAGAGACAGAGTGGCAGCTGCTTTAAAAAAAACATAGCTAGAGGGAGATTCAGCTCCCACCAGAGGAACAGGTATCTGGTGCTGCCAAGCCAATAAAATCAATCTTTGCTGTTTTCATTATCACTTCCATATTAAAATGTGACATTACTTACAGTACTTATTTTTTTTTTATTGAAGTGTTGACCGTCAGTCATAAACAATGCTTTATCTATAGTTTGTAGGCAAACCAGTATCACTTCTTGGACTTTGATCACATGAAATATTAATGCTGTATTTCCTGAGCAAATGCTTGTTGTCAGGTTCTTCACTATTCTGATGAACTCCACTGGATGGAACCATATTTTGGTGGTGCTTATTCTAGAAGCCTAACTATTCAGTCAGAGCTCAGAAGAGCAAACCTGCCAAAAATTTATGCCTCCGCTGAAAGGAGCAAGTTTCCATCACCTTAGTTTCAGACTCCAAAGTAGAATTTCATGCATGCATACATACATAAAACGTGTGTGTATGTGTTCCAGCATAGCTCTGGAATGCCTCAAGCAGTTTCAACCAAACTTGGTACACAGATGACTTACTCTTTGGAAAGAAATACTGTGGGGGTAAGACACCCCTAAAACCATTCGGGAGGGGAGGTTGTTCTGTTAAGATACAGCCTGCTGTGCCTTAAAATGGCTTCGGTACTGCCGTAAAATGGCTTCTGTTGTACAGCTCAGTGGAGTTGTCATGGTAACAGCTTCACAGTACTCCACAAATGGGCCCCCTCTGGTAAGTAGGAAAAATCCAACATTAGAAATTATGTTTGGTCCGGACATTTTCCCCCTATAAAGAACGCCGGGTTATCAGCTAGTAGTGAATAAAAATGTAAAACTTTCTAGACATTTCAAAGTAACAAACTGTATTTTCTCCTATTCTTTTTTTTCAAGGAGGAAGGATGTGGGCTGGAATCGGGAGACGTGTAATATCTTTTCAGATTAGGAAGTTAGTTTGCTCCTTTTTCAAAACCTGTGAATCTGGAGGAGCTGTGAATGATGCTTTGAAAAGAGAAGCCTGATAATTAGCTGGAGCCTGGGAGATGCTGGTGGCTTTAACTCTTAGAACCCTAAAACAAGGCTTTTCTTTCCAGTCTTTCTTGGTCCAGTTAACTCTTCCTTTCCTCCATCCAGTTTTATTTCTCCCACTTGTCTTTGTACTGTGTGTACAATTATAAAAATAGCAATAGAATAAAATGTAGGGAACTCCTATCACTTTTATGTTTGTTTTTATAAAATAAAACAACTTCCCAACCCATATAGGGGAGATACCATATTTTTCGGCGTATAAGACGCACCTTAGTTTTTGGAGAGGAAAATAGCGGGGGGGGGGGGGGATTTCTGCCTGCCAGGTATTCATCTGGCTAGCGTCCTTCAGCATAGCTTCAACTTCATTTAGTTCGCTGGTTGTGAGCGAGCAAGCACACATGCGCTTTGGGGCTGAAAAGCAGTTTCTACAGCACAGCTGATCATCACAGGGAAGTGCAATTAGTAAAGCAGGCAAAGCACAGAAGAGCTAAGAGAAGGCAGCAGCTGTTCCAGGTTGCCATTTTGGGCTCCGCGCCTCGTGTTTTCAGCTTCCAAATGCTCTGATTGCCGCCCAAAAACGTGATGTGCAGAGGTAGCAATCAGTGGTGATGTGCTCTGGTGATCCCAGCATCCTTGACCTGGTCTCAAACTGAGTGTTTGGAGGCTGAAAATGTGAGGCGTGGAGCCCAAAAATGAAAGCCATTGTCTGGCAATCTCTGCAGCCAGGAACACGACACATGGAGGCCGAAGGGTGGGCAAGGCTATATTCGGAGTATAAGACGCACCCAAATTTTCAGCCTCTTTTGTGGGGAAGGGGGAAAGTGCTGCTTATACTCCCAAAAATATGGTATAAAGAAAGCAGCCATCCATGATCCCAATGCATTTGTGTCTCTTTGAGCATGGTTTTAAAAAGAACTAGTGAATTATGTTTCTAGACAAGTCAAAGCTAAAAGTTAGTAATGGAGAGGAAAGGGGGAGTTTTTTCCTAGCATTTTCTAATTTTTTGTTAATGGTTACCTCATTCTGTTGGAGAGGTGTTAAAGGGTCCTTGGTGCTCTCAGAGCTTGCTTGTTTTCTTGGAGACATTTCATTACCCTAACTAGATAACATCATCATTGCGGATGTTACCTATTTAGGGCAATGAAACGTCTGCAAGAAAACAAGCAAGCTCAGAAAGCAGCGAGGACCCCTCATTTCAACCCTGAGCTACAAATATTCTCCTTTATTGAGAGCTGTTAAGTTTATATATTCATATTTATGGGTACACAAATAATATAGCAAGCAAAGAAATCTATGACCCTTATACTGCATCATAGTTGGGCTCATGCACAAATAAAAATTCAGTAGATATAAATATATAACTGCTGCATAGCACACTTGTTTTAAAGAAAGCCTGATTTATTAATAACCAATGAATCTGTCAACATGAGGCATAACTGATCTCTGTAAAATATTCCTTGTGGAATCATGGAGAAAAAAAAACACCTATATCCAGGGATCATAGCAAAAATATAAATATTAAGAAATAATTATATTTGATGTGTGCGAAGCATATTTACCAAATAATTTTTAGCATCGAGCTTCATAAAATATCTCAGTTTGAATGTGAAACTGTTGCTTTTTTAATACAAACACTTTTTTATGTTTTAGAATATTCACTTATTTGATTTTGGCAACACTTGACTCCAAACTGACTCTGACCAGTTCAAAATGTGACAAACAAGATAACACAGTGTAAATAAATGCTAAAAACAATTAATTTTGTGTGATTTTCCTCTCGGTTTGAAGTATTTTTCCTATCCCTAGAGATAGTTGAACTGCAAGAAATACTACCAAAATGTAGAAAGGCTCCTGTTACTTCATTTCCATGGCACTAAATATTCCCTCTAATTAAAACATATTAAAATGAATTTTAATTGCTTGTCTTGTTATTGTGGAGAGAGAGGAGAGAGAGAGAAAATCTTCAATAAAGGCCATCTGCCAATAAAAGGTATATAGTTCGGGATTGAACTATGGAGTCCTTGATGCTCTCTTCTGTTGGGTGTTTGCTTGCACATGTTTTATTACCTAACTAGCTAACATCATTAGTGTGAATGAGTATAGGGCAGTGGTGGCTAACCTTTTTGCCATCGCTGCCAAAAGCGGGGGGGAGTGTTGTGTGGGCATGCCCACACCCATAATTTATGCGTGCAACCTCCCCTTACATGCGTGTGCAACCCCCGTGCATGCACATACAACCCCCACTCTCCCCGCTTTTGGCACACGATGGACCCGTTTTTCGCCTTCCCCAGGCTCCAGAGGCTTTCTAGGAGCATGGGGAGGGTGAAAATGGCCTCCCCACCCCTCCGGAGGACAAAAAATAGCCCAACACACAAACGGAAAGTTCGGGAACAGACTTCCGGGTTGCCCGTAGGGCCGTTTTTCTCCTTCCAGAGGCTTCAAGGAAGCCACCTGAAGCCTCCAGAGGGAGAAAAATGACTCAATGGGCAACCCGGAAGTTCATTCCTGAACTTCCAGTTTGTGCGTTGGGTTGTTTTTCGCCCTCCAGAGGCTTCAGGGAAGCTCCGGAGGGCGAAAAACAGCCGAAAATGAAGGCCAAAATCAGCTGGAGCTGACAGGGTAATGCCTCACGTGCCCTAACAAATGGCTACACTTGCCACCTGTGGCACGCATGCCATAGGTTCGCCATCATGGGTATAGGGTTTCCTCTTTGTTTATATACAGTAGCTAGTCCTGCCAGTATTGGTGGCTTGTGGTTTTATACTTGGTAGTTTCTTGATTAAGTTATTGTTCTCTGTGATTGTCTGACATTAATTCCTGCTTATCTAATGTTGTCTAAGAAGAATAAATGCCAGACAAAGAAGAAAAATGTTTAGAATGTTTCCGTCTTAATTTTTATTGTCTCTGATGAATGGTGTGTAAATCTGGTTTATTTCTATGTGCCTATTGATGGCTGATACCAAGCTTCCCTAGTGTTTTGGAATTAAGTTTGGTGTAGGGTGTTCAGTTTTCTACTTGAAACTATGGTTGAATGTGTCCATGTAGAGTGATATTAAAGAGTTTTCATTGTATTTTCTGATTACTAATTGGTACTCATGGTATATATGTTAATTTGATAATGGAGCACATGGTTTGTATGAGTTTTTTTCAGATAAGATTGTATTTGCCCTTGTTTCCTCTGCTGATAGATCCATCTGGTTTACTAGTCAGCTTTAACTTCTTGGGAATTACTGCTAAAATGGAGGGAAAAGATTGCCAATTCCCAGAGGGATAGAAACACTGTTCTTGTCTTTTTGCGCCACTTTTGTACATTTCGATGCACAAATGAAGGCTTTCAGTAGCAGGCTGTCATATGCTTGTCAGTTAATACATATAAATATTATAGAATGCCCTATAACCGTGATGGAGAACCTATGGCATGCATAGCCATAGGTGGCATGCATAGCCATTTGTTACGGAATGCAAGGCGTTGCCTTGTTAGCTGGCCAGCTGATTTTTACCTTCATTTTTGGCTGTTTGTCATGAGGCTTCCCTGAAGCCTCTGCAGGGAGAAAAACAGCCCTACTGGCAACCCGGAAATCTGTTCCCAAACTTTCGGTTTGCGTGTAGCCTCCGGAGGGCCTCGGGTGGGGGTGGGGACACTGGAGGCTGTTTTTGCCCTCCCCAGGCTCCTAAAAAGTCTCGGGTCTGGGGAAGGCAAAAAACAGGTCCATCGTGTGCCAAAAGTGGGGGAGGGCAGGGGTCATGTGTGCATGCATGGGGCACATGCATGCACGCATAGAATTTTGGGTGTGGGCATGCCCGCACACAACCCCCCTGCGCTCCCCTCAAAAAGGTTAGCCATCACTGCCCTATGAAAGCATGCGCCAAAATATAAAATTCTTTTACTTAAAAAAAGTAACACAAGTTTGTGTGACCTTTTACTACCATGCCAGAAAGTAAATGGAAAGACTTGTCCCTAGACAACAGCACAAGTCTTCACGCAATTCTCTAGAAACAGCTGGTTGTGGTATTTTTCTGCACCAATTGGCAGCAGTGTATGCTCTTCTGCATTGAGGTTGGATGCCTATGAACTGCTTGCACACGAAGAAAAAATGATCATGTACCACGTTCCTCTGAGAAGTTAAATGGTTAGCCGCAATCATAGGTAGAATTCTCCATGTATTTTTACCTCATGAGGTCAGTGGAATTCTAGCAGGTGGTTCATTGCAGGTTCTTCACATTCCTCTCTCAGAGCCTTCCGCTCCACCTTCCCACATTTGTCAGCACTCCATAGCCCAACAGTGCTTCCTCCCTCATTCCCTCTCTGTATTTATCACTAGTCAGCTGTTTCACAAAAAGGCTTCAGCAGCAGATTTGTTTAGTGAACTTCACAAAAGTAGCAACACAAGTTGTGTAGTTCAGAAAACTGTAAAGAGTGAGCAGGTCTTAAATATAATAAATGACTGAGTTCACCTGTGCTGTAGTGTGCTAAGTTGGATTGTGATCTTGCATAAGCAGCCAAAAAAAAGTGCAAATAGGACATAAGTGATAAGTGTTAATCTTGTTATGTTATTAAAAAACTTTAAGTGTGCCTAAATTAGATGATTATTTACATATTTAAAAGTTGGTTTTCATTTGTACAGTAGGTAAAATTAAGATCATTGAATCTGTTCAGTTAAACTAGTCCTCATTGCCAAATTTACATGGATAATTGTAAAGGATTTTATTAGATTCTTATGAAAAAATTACAGGACACCAGTCTTACAATGTTATGAATATATGTTTGCATTTTAAAATTTCCCTGTATGTTATTATTAGCTACCCTGAAGACCATTTTAGTGGAAAGATGGGATATAAATTTAATCAATGTGTTCTTTTTACCAGGTTGCCAACTTGGCCTGTTCTATCTCAAATAATGAAGAAGGTGTGAAATTGGTTCATATGTCAGCAAGTCAGCTTGAAGTACTGTGTCCTCAGGTAAATTGCAACCTTGATACATCATTTTCATGTTCCAATTTTATATTAGAGCTGTGGAACATAAGTACCTTTAGAAAAATCTAATGTATTGTCTGATAGAACAATTTTGTTGGTAGGTTGATTTTTAGATAGAACACAGAAGGTCACTCAAATAGCTATAAAAAAACCATACATTTATCAGCCGTATTCAAGAATCTGGATGCTTTTAGAAGTAATTTATTAAAAAGTGTAAAACATTTAATTTAATACCATGTTCCCCCAAAAATACAACCTGTCCTGAAACTAAGGCCTTGCCACATTTTTCCATAGGCAAAAATATAAGCCCCCCTGAAAATAAGCCCCCTGGACAACCCCCCCCCCTCTAGCCGGGCAGAGCACCGCTCACCGACCTAGCGGTATCCCGAAGGCACTAAGCCGCGGAAGCTGGGGGGGGAGAAAGGCGCTCGCGTTGCTTGCCACCTTCGGAATACCACTAGGTTGGGGAGTGGTGTCCTGCCTGGCCAGAGGGGGGGAGTTGCCGTGTGGCTGCACCCTTGCGAGCGGGCTCCCGAAGAGCCAGACACAACCTCAGGGGTGAAGCAGCCATGAGGTGACCATGCTCACGAGCAGCTGCCCTGCAAACCCCTCCTCTACTGCCGCCGCACTTCGAGCATAACTTCTTCTCCGGTTTCCAATTCTTCCAGAAACAGCCACTCTAGGAGTGTGCTCTATGGTTGTGGGCCCTATGGCAGCCAGCCCACAACCATAGAGCGCACTTCCAGAGCGGCTGTTGCTGGAAGAATTGGAAGCTGAGTTCCAAAGTTTGGAAGCTGGAGAAGAAGTTATGCTCGAAGCGCAACGGCGAAACCGGCAGCGGCGCCCTGGCCCTGCAGGGAGAGCTGGGCCGGGGCATGGTGAGGCTGGAAGGCATGCAAGTTGGGGGCGGAACAGGCGCTCGCGCATCCACCCTCTCCAGCCAGGCAGAGCTCCATGCACTGACCGAATGTGCCAAGCCGCGGGAGCTGGGGAGTGGGCAAAGCACCACGTGGTTTGGCGCCTTAGGGATACCTGCTAGGTCAGTGAATGACACTCTGCCCGGCTGGAGAGGAGGTTTGCCGGGCGGCTGCTCGTGAGCATGGTCACCTCATGATTGCTTCACCCCTAAGGCTTTGCCCGGCTCTTCAGGAGCAGTTGCCCGGCAACCCCAAAACAAAAAGCCCTCCCCTGATAATAAGGCCCAAGCCATATTTTGTGGGTCAAAAGAAATTAAGACCTTGTCTTATTTTCGGGAAAACACGGTAGCATGCCAGATCCAGCAGGGATTATATAGTTTTGAACACTGCAACATAGGGGAAAGCTACCTAAAGCTCTTCTCAAGCTAATTGTATTCCACCCACTATTTCAGGACCCACTATTAGAGATGACATCACTCATTAAATCTCTCTATGCTTTTCTTGAAGCTTACTACTAAAGAAAGAGAAAATGATATTATTAAAATAAGAAATGTATCATGGAAAACAAATGTGTACAAGTCCTTGGTTTTGGTCCTGCCCAAAACTTGCTTTATTCCTAACAGTTCAACCCTATAGAAATGAAGCCCCTGGCAGAAAACACTGTCTTGCCTGAAGGAATGACTCTTGAGTAGTACTATAATGTCTACTTCTTGAGATGGCCTTTGAAGGGCATTCAGAAACTTCAGCTAGTTAGGGTATTGTAGTTCCCCAATTAATGGGATTTATAGTAGGAAGTATACGGTCATGGCAAGCCAATTTTATTCCCTGCCAAGCACAAATCACTTACACTGATAGCCAGTTACAGCTTCTATCACTTGAACTTCTATCACTTGACTGCATTCTATTCAAGGACCAAATCCTAATACCCTCTGGGTAAAAATCTTCACCAGTCTACCCACTACAGTACAACCAACACAACTGTGAAAAAGATAATGGTAGTGTACATCAAAAACATCTCAAAAACAACCAATAGATTACTACCAACACAGCACACACATTATGGGGAATCACTGCCCTCCAGGGAGAATAAAGAGACATAATAGTTTAGAGACATCTGCCCCTTCCAAGGAAATACAGTCAGTCTGGTGAGATTCTTGTAATATAAGGGATCAACAATAAAATATCTACGTTGGCTTTGTGGGTGGTTCTGGCTGGTGGTTCCACCACAAAATCGCGGAGGACAAAATCGCGCTCGACGAAAGAGCGCATTTGACGTCATCACAGCGCGACGAAAACATCGCGCTGTGATCGAAAAATGTAAAAATAAAGCTAAAACCTTACCCTAACCCCCCCAAACCTAACCTAACCCTAAACCTAACCCTTAACCTAACCCTAAATCTAACCTTAAACCTAACCGTTAACGTAACGCTAAACCTAACCCTTAACCTAACGCTAAACCTAACGCTAACGCTCTAAACCTAACCCTTAACCTAACCCTAAACCTAACCCTTACCTTTATGTGAATCGGCTTGCTTTAATTTTAATTTTATTTCAATTTTTATTTTTTTTCGTCGCGCTGTGATGACGTCACATGCGCGCTTTCGTCGAGCGCGATTTTGTCCTCCGTGCTTTTGACGGGTCACGCTGGCTGGTTGCGCCTGACATAAGCCAACTAAAGCCCTCCAAAACATCTTAAGGAAACCAAAATTTATTAACATAGGGAGGAGAGTTCAGGTTCTTTTGCATTTGATGAGTTAGCTGCTCTGTTGAAAAGGTGGGCTATAGACTCAAAATAAAAAAATAAGTGTAAGGTAGCATAAAATAGGTGTTAGCGATTGGGAAATGATCACATCTACCTCTAGTTAGCTTAACTGAATCACTTGGCTTTCTCAGCACTCCATTCCATAGGACAGGGCTGTCAAACTCGCAGCGATGCATCATGCATCAGCGAAGGGGAAAGTCCCAATACGTCACATGACGCCACCGTGACAACACAAGTTTGACACCTCTGCCCTAGGAGAACGGCTTTTGCTGGTTGATTTGTCAGTTTCATAGAAAACTAGGCATGTTGTGAAAATTGGTAAGTCAACAACTGTGACCATTTTGCTTTGCAGGTAATTAATGCAGCATTGGCTTTGGCTGCCAAGCCACAAAGTAAACTGGCTCAAGAAAACATGGACTTATTTAAAGAGCTGTGGGAAAAGCAAGTACGTGTGTTAACAGATGCTGTGGATGACATCACTTCCATTGATGATTTTCTAGCAGTGTCAGGTAATAGTTATACATCAGCTTAAATTTATTTTTTTGAAGTTGAACAAATTTTATAAATGTTGAAGATTGCCTCAAGGAATCCTGTAAATATTCCTATTAATATAGTACTTGTAAAGGGAGTCCCAAAAAATGAAAATAGTGCAGAATGTAAGACTGCTAATGGGCATACAGTGTTTGTTTGTATTATATTGTGCCTGCCCTGAAATATTTGAGGCAGTTGATTTCTGGGCAGAATTTAAGCTAGTAGTATTTGGACTTTAAACCCATAAAAGGTCTTGTCATCATCCTTCTTTTTTATGAGCCTTATTTTCCTTATTTTCAGAATCACTCTTGTAGTACAATATGGGAGAAATTTACTTTGTGTGACTCTTAAACTGTGGAATGCATTCCTTCAGGAATTATGGATAGTCTCCATTCTCTTTGTCTTTAGAAAAGGAGGGTTAAGTTTCAAGTTACTCTGTTTTTAGTTAAATACTTTGTAATTGTGTTTATTGTGTATCCTGGAAGTTTTCTGGAGCGAGGGACAGGAAGCTCCAGTGGATGGTATTGACACGCTCATTTGGCCACGAGACTGGGATGAAGCTGAAGACACGCCTCTGTGCTTCACCCTTCCTTCTCCACTTCATCTCAGTCTGGCTAAAGAACGAGTCATATTTTTAACTTCTCCTGCAATTTCTATCTCTACTGGAACCTCCTTGCCTCTGCAGCCACCGTACCTAGCTCTCTGCTCTAGACTGTAAGAAGCTCTACGTGGTTTTCCTTTCTAACCACCAGGGAGTGTTACTTTGTATCCCTGGGATCGGAGAGAGTGCTGAGGTCGCCAATCCCTGGGGGTTTTTATGCGATCGGGAGGCTAGAGGCTAGGGATTCCCAGCCCAGAGGCATTCACACCAATCTACTGGAAACGGCTTCGGCGGCTGGATTCGAGCTGCGGAGAGCATGGAGCGCTGGGAAGAGCGCGAAGAAGCTTTTTTCTTTCTTTCTTTTTTTGAACTGAGAGCACGCAAAGTGACCCGGGCTGAGGCAAGCCTTGGCAGCAACCCCCAGACACACCGTTCTCAGTGCTGAGGCAGAGTCTGCCTAGAAGGGGAGAAAGCAGCATTCTTTCAGTTTGTTTTCTCATTAACTGTTACAGCGGATGAGAGGGAGAGCCAGGAGGCTGCACAAGGAGGGTTAGTTTTTTCTTTATTTCCCTTACTCCCCACATGGCCAAGATGTCGGGTGGGTCTCCTTCTCCCCCATGCTATCCTGGGGAGAGACCTTCAACCAGGCAGTGACCCACTGCTTCGGCCAGGGCCCTTAAGGCTGCAAACCCCCGCCCCTCTCGTGCCACCCAAAGGGACAAACTGAGGAGGCACAAGGCTCTCTCAAAGACTTTTTCCAGGGCTGAAAAACTGAGAGCCTTGCATGGTAGGCTTAGTGCTTCTCCCCCCTGTTCCAGATCCCCATTGGGGGGTAAGTTCCAGCCTGGACTCCCTCCAGATTCCCCACAGAGATTTTGGGGAGAAAGGTCTCCTTCTCTCCCCTTTCCCTGGAGGACCAGGATTTGGACTTGGAAGATTCCTGTGCCCACGTGTATCCTAGGGAGGATCAGGCCCTGCCCAAGTCCAGTCTAGCTCCCCAAGCTGGGGTAGCTCAGGAACCAGAGAATTCCGGCTGGGATTTTCTGGATGTAAATGATCTACCAAGGGGACTGCAAAATCTCGTCAAAAGAGCAATTGCCTCTGGAATTGCGCATGGATTGCAGCAGCAGACTGCTCAGTTCTTAGCACCAGATCAAGGTGGGAATCCTAGGGCCAGCTCATCCCAGGCTCGGCCTCCATCCAATCCCATGAGCCGCCCTATCTCTCCTTCCCTCATTAGTGAAGGTTCAGTAACAGGGGACAGACTCCAGAGAGATCCTGACCTGTCGGAGGATGAGGAGGATGACAAACCAGAACTCCGTCATTTATTGGACTATTCC
The DNA here is from genome assembly GCF_009769535.1 of Thamnophis elegans. Taxonomy (NCBI): domain Eukaryota; kingdom Metazoa; phylum Chordata; class Lepidosauria; order Squamata; family Natricidae; genus Thamnophis; species Thamnophis elegans. Next base: position 17,079,287 of record NC_045543.1, on the reverse strand, counting down.
CCCCCAAATTTATTCAGGTCTCTTCTACGCAAAGCGCGTGCTACTGCACTGGTAGAATAGGAGGGGGGCATAGCTGGAGCTAGGGAGGGGGCCAAGGAAGGCTCCTCCGATGGGCCTGCAGCAAAAAAGCCCGGGGCCCAGTCTTTTCTGAACCCAAGGTGGTGAAGGAGGAGATTCCTGCCCCTCACCTCTTCCTGGAAGTCGTCAAGAAGCAATGGGAAAAGCCCACTGCCTTCCCAAACCCTGGCAGTAACGACAGATGTTTTATAACATTGAGCCAGATTTTTCCCAAGCATTACAGTTACCAGCCGTGGACCCACCTGTGATGGCCCTAGCGTCGCCTGCATCCCTAGTGGCCAAGGACGTCGCAAATAACCTTAAGGCAGATGACAGGAAGGCGGAGATGACCTTGAGGAAAACATTCCAGTCAGCGGCCTGGGCCATTAAGGCAGCAGCATCGGCTTCATTCTTCAATCGCACAGTGATCCTGTGGATGGAGAAGATCCAGGAACGCATTCCTCCAGAGGATGTGCGACTGCATCGGGATTTGAACAAGTTGGTAGCAGTGGCGCAGTTTTCAACTGATGCCACACTAAACGCAATGAAGTTTGCTTCCAGGGCTATGGCGTCATCTGTGATCTCCCGTTGCCTCCTCTGGCTCAGGGGGTGGCAGGCGGACAGTAAGTCCAAATGACAGCTGGCATCGGCCTACTACACGGGGGGGGCTCCCTCTTCGGAGCAGCCCTGGAACCGCTCCTCGTGGAGGACAAAAACAAGAAAAAAGTATTACCCACCTCGGCGAAGAAGGCAGAACAAAGGTCAACCCCGTTTTACCGCAAACCCTCGTACCGGCCCCCGGAACAGGAGGCTCAGCAGAGCAGGTACTCTTTTCCCAGGTCAGAGAGGTCATCTGACCGCAACTTCAGTAGGACAGATCCCGCTTCCAGTCTCAGAGTAAGCGGCCCTTTCGAGGGGGAGGTGGGCGTCCCTACCGCCGGGGCAAATAGGTCGAACCCGACCCCACCCATTGGCGGTCGCCTGGCTCTCTTCTCTGAGGCCTGGGCAAGAATTTCCTCTGACACCTGGGTAATCGGCACTGTGTCACACGGGCTTCGGCTAGAGTTCGAAGTAGTGGTGGCAGCCTACCTAAGGGGCTTTCCCATTAGGCTACATTGCTACCTGGATGACGTCCTCATCCGGGGGTCATCCCCAGGTCAGACGAGGGCGGAACTCTGGCAGGTCGTGGACACCCTTCAGGGGCTGGGGTTCTTCTTCAACTTCGAAACGAATTCCCTCACCCCGTCAACTCGAATTCTCCATTTAGGGGCGGTCGTAGACTCCCGTGCAGGAAAGGTTTTTCTCTCCCCAGACCGCAGGGCCAGTTTGGTTAAGATGATTAAGCAGGTCCGTAGGGACCGTTATGTTCCCATAGCCTTTCTATCCAGCTTGTTGAGAAAACTCATATCCTGCATCGAGGTAGTACCGTGGGCACGGTTGCACGTCAGGACTCTGCAGTGGCGACTCCTACTGTTCCAGAGAGCCAACACCAGCAGCTCACCAGCCAAGGTCAAGGCCACCCCTCAGGTACAGATTTATTTACCTGAAGCGGACAGCCTCCTTCCGGAGGTCAGAGGCTCTTCCTATTTTTCCAGTCGTCGTCTCTGGGTAGGAGAGTAACGCCTTCCACCATTAGCTGGTGGATCCGCTTAGCCATATCCCTAGCATACGAATCCCAGAGGCTGCCGGTGCCGGCAGCCTCTGGGATTCGTATGCTAGGGATATGGCATCACTGCACACTCGAGGAGCGCTGCCACCTTGGCGACTTGGGCCTCCCAGGCCCCCATAGAGGACATTTGCAGAGCGGCTACATGGGCATCCCCATTGCCATTTATCCGACATTACAGGTTGGACACGTTTGTTTCTGCTGATGCAGCATTTGGGCGCAGGGTGCTACAGCAGGTTATTGCAATGCATGAGTTCCCCGCCCATGGGACTTAGCTTTGGTAGGTCCCACTGGAGCCTCCTGTCCCTCACTCCAGAAAATGGCAGTTGGTCTTACCTGAACTGCTATTTTCAGGGCTCGGACAGGAGGCTCCAGTTCCCACCCTAGGTAGTATGATAGTTGTGGTGGTGGGAGTTCGCCTTGTTTTCAGGTCTGAGGGGAGCTCACTTCGATGAAGTGGAGAAGGAAGGGTGGAGTGCAGAGGCGTGTCTTCAGCTTCATCCCAGTCTCATGGCCAAATGGTGTGTCAATACCATCCACTGGAGCCTCCTGTCCGAGCCCTGAAAATAGCAGTTCAAATAAGACCAACTGCCATTTCATTGATTTATCTGCTTGGAAAATATATTTTTAACAGGTTGATGCTTTGTGCAAAAGAGCCTATTGTTTCAGATAAATGAAGCACATAAAAGAGAAAATTAAAAGTTTCTTGAATATAAATAATAGCTATGGGTATCTCTACCTTCATCCCACTGAAACAAAGCCTCTTACAAGGGACCATTAAAAAAAGAAGAATCTTTCAAATGAAGCAAAATGAAGTAAAGTTTACATTTTCTTCAGAGAGCATTTTTTTTTCATCTGTTCTGAAACTAGCAGTAGTCTGCCTTGTCCAGAAAAAAACAATTCTGAATCAAACAGGACACCTATCATTCTCATCCAGGGCCAAATTATTTGCCGGACTCTTTGCCGCCAATTATTTCTTTTCACCACCAGATCTAAGAGGGTAGCCATACTCCTGGTTTCTTTTATTAAACAATGCCTCTCACGAGACCAAGAAGATGTGCCTACTCTATTGTGGGGCCTGCCCTATGGAATAGATAGACACACACATACACCAAGATTCTGATAGTCCTGACTTTGTTGGCCTTTAGTAAGACATTAAAGGCCTAACTTTTCTTTCAAGTATTGGGGTCAGAGGAGCCCTGTTGGTTAATGTTTAATGTGGATTTTTTAAATAACTGGCATATTGAATATTAATTGTTACTGTAATTGTTTGAAATTGTTTTTGTTTTGTTTTATTACTGTTAGTCGGCCAGAGTTGCTATAATGAGATGGGTGACCGTATAATTTGTTTTAATAAATATTCAATATTTCTGTCCAGAATGAGACTTCTAAGGCATAATGCAATGGTGACCAATTACTTGTGATGTATTGTGGAATTTTTAAAAGCCCCCATTTGTGAAATTACCACATTTTTGTATTTGTTAGATGCCACATTTTTAAGTACTTTTGAGTCACTGACAACAACTTTTGAGCATTTTGCAATAACAAACCTTAGGTGATTAGGAAAATACATACTAAACTGACAATGGCATTCATTAAAAAGGATTTTGGGATGTTTTCCCCCAGTTTTATTACAAATTTCAACTAAAACAACTGTCAGATTAGGCATGGCCATCTAGCATAATAATATGTACCCTTTTGCTGGCAGTCCCACCCACATCATCTACAAATGGTACTGTTTATATGGTATAATTTTAGTGCAAAGTAATCCATCATGGGTGGATTATCTCATGATCAGTTTTTGGTGAATTGCTAAAACAGATTTAAAGAGAACTCTGGCACAAAGAATTTTTGTGAGGTTCTTAGAGTTCAAATCCCAAATTATTCTATTAGAGTTTTAAGATTATCAAAATAATTGTTTTATTTAATATAGAAGCTGTATTTTGCATTAACATCATTCCATAGTTATACATCATTCCATAGTTGAGACCAGCTGCAGACATTAATCCATGGACAGTAGACTAATCATACATAGAAATACTGCCAAATTTGGGGCATCTGATGTGCCAAACCTAGCAGTTAACTTAGCTAGAATGCTAGTGAAAGTTTGCAGCTGGCCAAAGAGCTGGTTAGATAACAAACATCATTTCATTATACCAAAATTTGACATCTGCACAGCCATTTGGAATGGACACACTGAACACCATGTTGGCAAGAAGGAATTCATTGCTTGAGATTATTACATTGCATGTCATAATGTGCTTATATCTGAATTGCACTGAATTAGAGACCAAAATCAATAAAACTGACAAAATAACTTAAAACAGGTATTAACAAATAACTCCATGTTAATATTTTGGTTAGCAGTTGAAGAAACATTTTCAAATGGAAAGGAAGGGGGAGAAAACATCGTTAAAGCGTATTTCTGTAGTGTTTTTGTTCTATAGTTTTTTTATCAGTCTTTTGTTTTATATCTATCTATAAAACTCTATTAAAAACTCTATTTTTTATCTTTATTCCTTTAACACATTTTTCTTTATCTTTTCTCTTTATATTGTTTGATGTTTATATTTTTTAAAATTTGTAAACATTCATCAATAAAACTCATTTTAAAAAAGCTTAATATAAAAAACGTAAAATTTGCCACCAGCTAATGTCAGGGCATAAAGCAGACTGGAACTCCATGACCCTAGAACTGGAAGTGGCCTCACAAAAACACAAGTACCATGTGTTTGTTTCCCCTCTCAGATATCAACAGGGAAAGACTAAATCAACTAGGCAGATGAGATATTGTAAGATCTTCAAAGAATTAATTTCCAGGATGTGGGTTTTTTTCAACAACTGTGCAATTGTAAAAAAACTGCTGAGAGTACCAGTAAAATCCAGTACTCATTCAAACACTAGAAAAATCAGACCTTGAATGCAGAGCCCACGATAGATGAAGTAAAAGTGGCAATAAAACTACTGAGAAATGGTAAAAGAGTTGGAATGGTTGAAGTCCTGGCTGAGGCACTCTGACTCAGTGACTGCATTGACTGTTACGGCCCATTTGGCACTCAGAAAAGTTCTCCATTGCATGGAAAGGACACGTACATCACTACTTTGATGAAAGATGACAGCTCTAGTACCAAAGCTACTGGTATATAAGCCTTCTATCAATCATTGGAAAGGTCTTCATGAGGATGATTCAATTTACTTCCAGAGGCAGCAGGAACAGATAACTAAGGAACAGCACCCCATTTCCACCCAACCCAAGGATGTTGTGACCACATTTTCATCAACTAATGGAAGAGAGAATTTGATGTGACAAACTGTCACTGCATTTCTTGACTTTCAAGCAACCTTCAACAGTGTATACTGACCAACTTTAAAGAAAAGTACATGAATAACATAGCAAAATACATATAAAAGAACCACAATACTATGATACACATAGGATGGAAATATGTAGTCAAGTTTGTAAAGTATGAGGAAATTCAAGAAGTTATATGTAAGTTATAGGTTACATTTTGAAATGCATTGATTCATAAGAGAGGAATAGGTATTCTATATATTAATCTCTAGACCAGAGTTCCCCAACTTTTCTGGGTTGGTGGCCTGGAGGGGAGAAGCGGGGGAAAGGGATGGTTTTGTGGGAGAGGTAGGTGCATATACATGTGAGTGGGGCCGTGAGCATCTGTGACAAAGCTGGCACAAGTGGAGCATCCATGAGAATCCTGAACAGTTTTCCAGTACAGGTGAGCGGCATCAAAACCTGCTAATTTTTATGTTGGATCAGATACATTTTTTCATAATCTACACAAGAAAACTTATAGCAGTTCCAGCAACCAGTATAACTTTCAGTAGAATTCTTAATTTAATTGGCATCAAGCAAGCTTGTGCGATATTACCCCTGCCGTTCGACGTCATAGTTGATACTATAATGAGGAAAGATTTTGATAGGCAAGTAATAGAGTACAGCTAAACCACTACAGGTAGTTCTAAACTTACGACCATAATTGAATCCAACATTTATGTTGCTAAGTGAGAAATTTGTTAAAGTGAGATTTGCCCCATTTTACGGTTTTTCTTGTTGCGTTTGTTAAGTGAATCACTGCAGTTGTTATGTTAGTAACATGGTTGTTAAGTGAAGCTGGCTTCCCCATTGACTTCGCTTGTCAGAAGGTCGCAAAAGGGGATCACATGATCCTGGGACATTGGAACCATCATAAATATGAAACACTTGTCAAGCATCCAAATGTAATGTGGATGCTGCAGTGGTCATAAGTGTGAAAAATGATCATGTCATAACTTCAGACAATTACTAAACAAACTTGTCAATCAAGGACTTCCTGTATTTAATCAATTTCATATTTGCTGATCATAATGCCATTTTTGCAGGCAGCATTACAGAAGCCATTGCCATCTGGCATGACATTACAAGCACTGTTCATTCCTACAGTGTCAGTATCAATGCAACAGATATTTTGATAACTGATGGGTCACCATTTGCTATTTGTCCCAGTAAAGCCTACATAGAGTAAGTGAACCACTAGAAATATCGCAATCACCGGGGAAGAACAGAAAACAGCACTTTCAGCTACACCTCTCTTTAGATTGTTAAGGCACTTTAGTACCTGTGGAGGAAATGAAACATTTCTCTGAAAACCAGGATGCAAATCTTCTTGGCACTAGTCCTGCCAATTTTGCTATATGGATTTGGGCCATGGACGCCATTAAAATCAAAATTGAATAAGGTTGATTTTTTTTAATGTGTCTACAGTAAATACTGGGAATGTTTTTAAACAGCCATCTCAAGAATGATATCATCAGAAAGTGGCCTGCATAAAACCCAGCATTAGCACCAAAGATAATATGGACAAAACATGTTAAAGATAATCTGAAAAACTTAAGTTTCAACCTAAATAACACAGCCTCATTTGGAAGCATGGAGAAAACCAGTATAAAACATCTCATCTGCTATCCAGCAGGACCCACAACAATGTACTGGCTCCAAGGACACACTCTTAAATGAATAAAGAACAGCAACTGATAGGAGACATTTGAAGATTTTTCTGTAGTTCAAATTCAACATGCACATGTCTGTTTGCTGATCTGACTGAGACCTCTTGCATAATATACATTTCAATAATAAGAATATGCTCTGTATTTGGTATGTTACTTATCTGCCCTTGTCCCTTTGCAAGCAACAACAGCACTAGATCTTTGTGCATTAGAATCGCAGAGATTTGAATCATTTGACCAGCAGCTTCAACATTATCATTTTATTTTCCTTCATATAATTCCTTGTATAATTAAGTAAAAAAAAATAAGTTCTTTTCAGCAGACTTATGAAAGGAAAGAGTTGCTCTAATTAACTGTTCTTTCATATTATGGACTGTAATTTGTATTCCTCACTCAGCGTCCTTCATAGGTTTTGGTTCACATCTGGTATGTTAGTTTGTTTTTACAAAACTGTATTGCTAAAAGTAAGTTCTGAAGCTTTTGCAGTGTGATTTAATACATAAATTGCGCCAAAGTTTTTACACCTGTGTTTTGTATACACAGCACAGGTAAATACCAGAAGCTTATAAATACAGCATTGCTACGTTCTTTAAGACTGAATAGGAATTTTGCATTCTGCCAGATATACCAATATGTCCATGTCACAACTAAATTGTTTTCAATTGCTTGATCTCTGTAATTCTAGTAATTCTGTTGGGCACCTTACAGATTTTCTTCATCATGTTGCATGATTTACATAAAGTTGTTTGGATTGTTTAACTGGGTAGAACATTTTGAATGTGAAATGTTTTATTCATAATGATAATTATTATTATCTTCCTATTCTATGTTTCTATACCTCTTCTGTGCAATTCCAGTAGTTTTCTATACAAATTATTAAAATAAAAATACTATAAGATATAGGGAGGTTAACAAGATAGGATGGGAAAAAAGATGTACGAGTGTTCAGGCAATTTTTACACCTGAGATACCTGGGTATTTCCTCCAGGAAAGGGGGTAATAGTAGAGGTCTTTAGAATTGGGTGAGTGGGGAAAGAGAGAGAAAAAAATCACGATGCTAGTACTACGATAAACTCTTCTGATAAACGACTTTATTTGTTCTGTTTTGTTATTCAATGTAGGCCATGCCCAACTCCAGACTATTATGGGTAGTTCACAATAAAAACAAACAGGTCTGGGAAAACAGCCAGGTTTTTAAGGCTTTAAAGGATGCCATCAGGGTGGGAACATACGGCTCTCTGGGGGAATCTCACTTAAGAAGGCAGGTGGTGGGACACTTCTTAGAACCCAATAGTCGACACTGTTTAATTGAAGAGACCCTGTCTCTTCTTACTGGCCAGGCAATGGCATGAAGATAGACGATCCCTCAATTAGCCAGATTGTTGACCAATTAGGACTTGGTGAATTATAACCAGCACTTTAATTGCACCCAGAAGGCTGGATACCAGTAAGCGCTTATCACTGCCTTTGTTGCAGCTTTCCAAAGCATTTAAAGCTTCCAGGTGGTCTTCACAGGCAACCCCAAATAGAGCATACTGATGTCACCAACTCCCAAAACTTGTGGATGAACTCACTTAACAGGTTCATACAGATATTAAAAATAAATAAAGTGTTATGGTTGGTTGCTACTACCATTTTGTTAGAATTGATACTATTTTATCATGGAAATGTTTTTTTACAATTTATCAAAAAATCCATTTTTATGCATTCAGGAAAATCTTTATTTCACTGGTTAAATCGCTGGGGCTATTTTATTTTGTTATTTAAGTAACAAAAGTAATATAAACAAATAAAGTGTTTTTTAACCACATACATTTAAGCATCAAATTGCACCTACATCTGAGAAATGGTGTATAGAATCTTAAATTATTTCTTGAAGGCTTTAGTAAGCTTTCAGCCTTAAAGGTGTAGGGGGAACTATACTGTTAGGAACTGCTCTTCTTTGGAATAGAGTGAATATGGATAGAATATAGATAAAACAATGGTCTTTTCTTACAATTCTTTTCTCTATTCATGTCAGAAAGTAGCTATTAAAACAATAGTTAACAGATTGCTTTTCTTTCTACTTGTCATCTAAAGCAAGGTATCCTGGTGAAGGAATGGGGAATCTTAATAAAAACATGTTACTTTAAAGGAATATTGTGCTTATGTCCTGTGCTAGTTTATAACTGTTGCCGCATTCACCAGCCTTTCTCCTCTTTTCCTCTTCTACCATAATAGATATTTTACATATTGCTCAACATCTGGAGCTGAACAAGTAGTAGTTCCTGCTGTATTGATTTTCCTTTTTTTTCCTGCATTGCCCAGTGTTATATTTGACGCCATCATTTAGCCTTTCATTAGCCACGTGTAGGTTAAGAAAAGCTCCCTTTTTAAGAAGCTTGATATGCCAAGAGTTTTATTTGGTGAAGATATTAGAGAAGCTTTACAAGAATTAGAATTTTTAAAGAGGAGCCTCCCATTCCCCAAAGAAAAAGAACTTTGGATATGGTGTTTACACCTTGTAACTCTGCAAACTTCTAAGGGAGCAAGGAGAGGTCACTATTAGGTAATCTAATGGCTTCCTCTACTTGTTGGTCAGTAGCTGGAATCTGTGGCACTATAAGACTATACATACAGCCTCTGACTAGACTCTGCTTGTGGATCTTTTTTTTTTTAATTTGGAATATATTTATGCCATCCTAAACTTAGATTATCCTAATTTTCAATAAAAGAAATGAGAGAGATTTCTTTATCAGCAGGAATATCTTAACCTGCGTGCTTCACGCTAACTTTGTATTTCAAATATACATAGCAATTTCTTCTTAACTTACTGGTGCTGATTTACACATTATCAAGTAACAAATGCAATTTTCCCATTTCTTTTTTTTAACCACCAGAAAATCATATCCTAGAAGATGTAAATAAATGTGTCATTGCTCTTCAAGAAAAAGATGTTGATGGTTTAGATCGCACTGCTGGTGCAATCCGTGGTCGTGCAGCAAGAGTAATTCATGTTGTCACTTCTGAAATGGATAATTATGAACCCGGAGTGTATACAGAAAAGGTTTTAGATGCAACAAAACTGCTGTCAAACACAGGTAAAGTAAACAATATAATCATGCTTTTAATTTGATAGTCTTGATGAAACTATCAGCGAGGACAACATGCTCCTCACTTCTTTCTGCAGCCCCTTTGTAGGTGTATAAGTATAGTCTAATAGTTAAGGAAGCCACTGTTCTAAAATACCAAATACTTGTTTTAAGAAAGAGGCAGAAATAGACAGACTAATGCCATGAAGTCCAGGCAGTGGTTAGAATGCTGACATTGTAAACTGCTCAAAGTGTGCTATAAAGCACTATGGAGTGGTATATAAGTCTTAAGTGCTATTTCTGTAGGATGGTGTTTCTCAAGCATGGTTTTTATGCTTGAGAAACATGGTTCTGGCTGGGGAATTCTTAGGAACTGAAATCCACGTAGCTTAAAGTTGCTGAGGTTGAGAAACATTCCTTAGAGGTATACTTGATAGTGCATGTCCTAAAATAGATATATATATATACTTTAAAAGAAGCTCCTCTTAAAAATGAAAAAGAAAAATCCTACCAAATATTGACTTTTAGTATTTGCATTCTCATCCTATAAGTTACTTATACAATGTAAAGCAGGAGAGAGGGAGAGAGAGAGATTTCTCATGTTATGTCTTATTTTTTACTACCAGCATAAACATAAATATTTCTCTGCTCACGATGCTCTTCCAATAATACATATGAATTAAAACTGCTCCTTGGTATCATGTTGTATAATTTTTCTACCTCCCTAATTCACTTTTTCTATTTGTTCTGTAGTTATGCCACGTTTTACCGAACAAGTAGAAGCTGCGGTAGAAGCATTAAGTTCTGACCCTGCTCAGCCAATGGATGAAAATGAATTTATTGATGCTTCACGACTAGTATATGATGGAATTCGTGACATCAGAAAAGCAGTGCTGATGATCAGAGTGAGTGAATTTTAGCTTTCTTGAAATAGCATTCGCTTTCCAAAATAGGTTTTATTAATAATTTAAGACATACCCTAAATTCTCTGTAAATTCACACACACATATAGTGCATATCATAGCAGCTTAATAACTTGAGCAGCTCCAGAAACTACTGTCTGCAGCTAAACATTTTATATTTTGAAAAATTGCTGTCTGTATTCCACTCATTACCTATGTATATATTGGTGTACAGTTCTTTATTCACTTTGTATATAAAGTGATTGACTTTGATCACTTTCCATTCTTCTAATCTCAATAATAAATTCAGTAATTTCAAATTATATTGTATGCAGTTGAGAAAAAAAGTGGAGACTACCAAAGTCAGGATGTTTCAAATGACTTGGTGCCTGGTATCCCACTTGGACAGGACATGGGTCCAGGCACCTCTCCCCCACATAGAAGAGAAGGATGGTATAAAGCTAAGCTACTTCAGTTTTTTTGGTCTGTTAGTACTCTAGTCACAATTTAATTTATGGCTTGACATACATTCTCCCCAAATCTTTATTTGTTGTATCTCAGCTGTTCCCTTTTCCAATGTAAACAATTTTAACACATGCATTTGGGTTGTATTTAGAACAAGGCTTCCATTGTATAGTATTTATGTTAGGCAGATGTCATATTTTGGAATGGGAAAGCCAATAACTAAAGGTGTTCCATTGTTTGAAGTTTGGGAGGATTTCAAAGAGCAAAACTGTTGCCATTTTACCTCTTAAAAACTCTATTCATATCTCAAAATTGGGGCTACTTTGGTTCCTGGCTCCATTCACTTTTAGAATGTAGCAGGCAACATGTCATTCAAGGCCCAAGAATACCGCAGACTGAAAAAGTTCAATGTTTCTGTATTGTACCAGACCATAGACAAACTTCTTTTTATGTGATGTGTAACCCAGCTGTTACAGGTTTGTGAGACATGTTTTTATACGTTACTTGATGTGATTCATGAATCCAAGTTGTCCTTGCCCTTGTTTTGAGTGTTCAGTGATGTTTGAAAAAGTTGCTCTTATTTAACTACATTTAGATTTTCATCTATTTATGGAGCTTTATCTGTATCTGAATGGTTCTGTTTTATAATGCTATTATAATGCTCGTTTGACTGCATAAATGGCTGACATAACAAGTTAGAAGTGTCAGAGATAGTAGGCTCATTGCAAAGTTTTCCTCTTTGCATTGGGAAAAAAAATCTCAGCAAAGGAGAATGTATAAGGACTAAGGCTAGGATTCTCTTATGATTCGGAAATCATATTCAAAATCTATCTGCTTTTGATGGAGATGAGGCAGCAAAAAAATTAAAAATGAATAAATTATGAGAGGCAAATGCCTTTTTTCTTAGGTGTTTGTTAAGAGACCTAATTAGTAGCAGCTACGCATTTTGTCTAAAATACAAATTGGATGTATTTTCAAAGCAAGCCCCTAAATGAAGTACCATAAATACTTGTATAATGCCATTAGGGATTAGTCACTTTGAAAATAAAGAATAGATATGCACAAAACAATTTATTCAAATGAGATGAAGCTAAAAGAGAATTTATTTCCCCCACCCTGTTTCCCATTGCCATCTGTAGATGGCTTCTACACTGTAATACTATCAACATTCCCACTATCAGGAGCCAGTACACATTCTAATTATGGTAAACCGGGAAACAGATTTTCTAGGAGAAAGAAATCAGCAGAAACACCTACTATAAAATAAGTAGAACCTGCAGATTTCTGAAGCTACAGAAAAGTAATATATCCTTTTAAACAGATTGCTGTGGTTTAATCTAGCATAGTACTGAGTTATTTTACACAGTGCCTACGAAAATTGCATTAAATAAAGTGTTACAAATACAGCAATATAGGAAGCTACTAATAGTTTTTTATGTCTGTTTGCTCAAGCTCAAGCAAAATAATATAGCAAATGTAAGTAGGCAGTATAAAATGAGAATTACTTTTTTTTAAGTGTTTGTCTAACCATTTTATCAAACTGTCTCCCACTTGTGCTAGATAAACATGTACAAAATGTACGTGATTTTTGGTATTGTTAATTATTCATCTGTCTTAAAAATAAGCAGTTTGACAAGTTTTAAATTCAGTGTATTCCAAAACCATGGAAACATTTGCTCCCCTAAATTACTCTTAAGTTTGATTTGGGCTTAAACTATGTTTGCAGACACCTGAAGAACTTGATGATTCTGACTTTGAGACAGAAGACTTTGATGTCAGAAGCCGAACAAGTGTTCAAACTGAAGATGATCAACTTATTCATGGTCATAGTGCAAGAGTAAGTGATATCTATTTAATTAACTGCTTTAATCTCATTGGATAGAGCCCAAGTACCAGGCCACATTAAAATGAAGATACCATGATTTCTGTCATTCCCAGTATATCTGTTTAGATAGTATTATTTGATTGTTTATCTTATTGCTCTGGGGTTATCTTCTTCCTCTATTTGTGTTCTTTTGCTCTAGATAAAAATCACACAACTGTGGCATCATCTAATCTGATTTCTGCATTCCCAATCCTTGATTTAAACTTAAGCCTAGCCATGGAAAAAGGAATATTCCTTCAAACTGGATTTTTTTAAAAACAATTCTATTGAGAAAAATTAACTCCAATATAACATGTTGCCATTTGATACCATTATATTTTTATCTTCTACACACACACAAACACACACACACCTACTTTAGTCTTAATGATAGCAATTTTGTTCTCCACTTGCATGAGAGTGTCCTTGTAGATTATAGTTACATAGATAAAACTGCGTGGAATTGTTAAGATTTCCCATTCCTTTGTATGTTTTCTTTTTTAAAAAAAACCTTCTGAATCCAATCTAATTTCTTCTGTGCTTAACAGTGAAAGAGAAACTCATGTTGCATTTGCTATGTTAAGCATCGCTAAATTCCTTAGACAATAGAGTTCAGAAGGAACCTCAAAGTAATAGTTCACTTTTTCGAGCATTTCCACTGTTCACGCTACTTGAAAGTTCAAGTGAGGGTGGTTGCTTGCCAACAGTTACATTTATGAAGAGATGGTCTTCCAAGCAAGTGTCTTTGTTATTTCACAAAGCACAATGCTTTTTTTTAATTTTCCTGTTGTAAATTTGCTCTCACTTACTGCAATAGCGTTACATTTAGTGTGTAGGCTATATGAACTTGGCTGCCTCAAAATGTATCTCGGGTAATTTAAAGAGATGAATCAAATAATCATGATCTGATAATTACACTGTAGCCTGGGTTTTTGTCTTTCCCTCCAATTTTGCATATATTTGGAGGATTTGAATAAGATTTGATCCTTGATTAGCATTTACAATCTGGCTTTCAAAAATATGTCAGTTTTCTGTCTGAAAACTTTTTATTTTTCATCCCCTGTAGCAATTTCAAATTTATCCATTCATACAATTTTAGAAATGGAGAAGAAAACATAAATTTCCTATGTTACCAATTTTTTTCTACGGGGTGCTTAAAAAGTCATCTTTCACCAGTAGATCTTTCCATGTAGCGGAGATTAAAAAATAATGTTCCTGGATATCCTTTGGATATACAGTACTTTGACTCTTAATTAGGTTGGCTAGTGAAAATATCTGAATAGCCAGTTATTGTAAAGCATTTTATATATAGAATAATTCTTCATTCCAGGCCATCATGGCTCAACTCCCTCAAGAACAAAAAGCCAAAATTGCTGAACAAGTTGCCAGCTTCCAAGAAGAAAAGAGTAAATTGGATGCTGAAGTATCCAAATGGGATGACAGCAGTAATGATATTATTGTTCTGGCAAAACAAATGTGCATGATTATGATGGAGATGACGGACTTCACCAGGTAAGCATTCTGTATAAGTAGGCTTTTCAATGGCAACCTTCTTTCATTTTCCTTGCATCTCAGCTAGTTTGCTTTGGCAGTATCCACTACAGTTGGGCATATGCCTGAAACAGTCTCAGACACCTTGTGAAATGATCTTATTTATTCTCTCTTATCTCTCATTCTGAAGAGATTTCTAAATGAGAGCATGAATACGATACCAAGCCTCCTCTTTTTCATTTAATCTTAACTGTTCCAGTGTTGGGTCATAGACTGAAGGAGAACCAGTTAAAGCTGCAAGTCAAATCTAGGCAAGGTAGAGGTCGTAAGATTGGGTAATGCAGGTCGGTCAAACTGGTGGCCCACGGGCCGGATGCATCATGCACAGGCCATGTCCACCCTGGCTCCACAAAGGCAAAAATTATTGTGATACATCGAGTTTGACACCCGTGGGGTTGTTTGACCTACCCATTCTCCCCTAAAGGAGGCGTGGTAAAGTTTGTTTAATAAGACTGCATTGCTTATATTTAATGGTATTTTTTATAACTTTGTCTTTTGTTATAGATTAATGGATAGACCTGAGATATATTCTAGGGATGTCCTTGGATTTAGGCCTCTTTCCTATGATTGTGACCTGCCATAGAATCAAATCATTTAGGAATGCTTTGATAAGGGAAATTTTGATGAGGCAATGCTAAAGGAAGTCCTACCCAAGTCTCTAATCTGAAGGGGCAATGCAAGATCATCTTTTTTTAAAAAAAACAACCCAAGAACAAGCTATGATTACTTCGCTCTGTAAAACTAGTTTGGCTTGTTAAGTTCACCATAATGAAATAAACAATGGCCAAGCTTAATTATTTGTTTCATAAGATATTCAGTAGTTCTCACTTAATGACCACAATTGAGCCGGGGATCTTGGTCGTAAGTCATTGCAGTTGTTAATCATGTCACCACATGACCAGACTCAATTTTACAACTGTTTTTACAATAGTTATAAAATGAATCACCATGTCATTAAGGAAATCCATTCTCACAAATGGATTCTCACAAATGGGGGGGGGGGGGGTCACAGGATACAGCAATCAGTCGTAAGTGCCCAAAATACAATCAATCAATCAATCAGAATAGAGCTGGAAGGGACTTGGAAGTCTTCTAGTGCAGCCCCCTCCTCAAGCAGGAGACCCTATACTATTTCAGATAAGTAGCTGTCCAGTCTCTGCTTAAAAACCTCCAGTGATGAAGCACCCACATCATCTTCTCCATTGGTTGAATGCTCTCACTGTTAGGAAGTTTCTCCTTAATTCAGGTTGCTTCTCGATTAGTTGCCATCTATTGTTTCTTGTCACCTTCTGGTGCTTTGGAAAATAAGTTGACCCCCCTCCTCTTTGTGGCAGCCTCTCAAATATTGGAATACTGTTATTATGTTCCCCCTAGTCGGTCTTTCTCTAGACCAGCCAAACCAAAATCCTGCAACCATTCTTCGTATGTTTTAGTCTCTGGACCTTTAATCACCTGAGTTGCTCTTCTTTGCACTTTTTCCAAAGTTTCAATATTGTTTTTGTAATGTGGTGACCAAAACTGGATGCAGTATTCCAGGTGTGGCCTTATTAAGGCTTTATAAAGTGGTACTAATACTTCACATGATTTTGATTCTGTGCCTCTGTTTATACAGCCAAGGATTATATTAGCTTTTTTGGCTACTACTGCACACTGCTGATTCATGTTTAAAGTGATCATCCACTAGGACTCCAAGGTCCCTCAAAGTTATTGTTTTTGAGCCAGGTTTTGCATAATCTGTACTTATACCTTTGGTTTTTTTCTAAAATATAGGCTTTTCTCCACATTAAATTTCATTTTGTTGCATATGGCCATTGTTCAAGTCTATCAAGATCTTTTTGGATCCTGAGCGTGACTTCTGGGGTATTGGCTATTCCTGCCAGCTTAGAGTTCCCCTTCTATTCCCTCATCTAAGTCATTTATGAAGATATTGAAGGGTACTGGGTCTAAGACGGAACCTTGTGGTACCCCATTGCTACTTTCCTACATGTAAATGTTAAGGACTACTCATTGAGTATGGTTTGTCAGCCAATTACAAATCCATCTGGTGGTAATGCTGTCTATCCCACATTGTTCTAGCTTACCAAGAAATACGTTGTGGTCTACTTTGTCAAATGCCTTGCTGAAATCTAAATATACTATGTCCACAGCATTTTGCTAGTCTACTAATTTAATTACGTGACCCAGGAGTACAGCAGTCATAACTTCGTGGGTGGTTCATAAGTCACTTTTTTGGGGGAGTCGATCATAACTTCAAACAATCATTAAGCGAGGACTACCATACGAGTCTTGTTGTGAATCCTATATCGTGGGAAATAATTTGCAAGCAAATATGTGCCCTTGATTCAAGAAGACAAATATTCTGTTCTTCTTTGCAGAGGTAAAGGACCTCTAAAAAATACATCTGATGTAATCAGTGCAGCAAAGAAAATTGCAGAAGCCGGGTCAAGAATGGATAAACTAGGACGGACAATTGCTGATCATGTAAGCCTTAATTGATTTTTTTATAAGTCTTCTACTCCCTCCGACCGATAAGATCGCACAGACTGGGCCTCCTCCGAATTCCATCCGCCAGTCAATGTCGACTGGCGACTACACGGAGGAGAGCCTTTTCTGTTGCAGCTCCGACCCTGTGAAACGATCTCCCCGTCGAGATATGCACCCTCACCACCGTCCAGGCCTTCCGCGCAGCCCTCAAGACCTGGCTATCCCAACAGGCCTGGGGATAAGCCTCTAATTTGCCCCACCCGAGTGTTGAATGTTGAATGCAAGTTGTGTTTTTATTATTTTATTTTGCTCACATATTGTTTATTTTGAATTGCACCCCCTCCCTAATGATTGTAAGCCGCCCTGAGTCCCCTTAGGGAAAAGGGCGGCCTATAAATCCTAATAAAATACTAAATACTAAATACCTTTAATTTTTCAATAGATTTATGAACTCAGATGTCACTGTTTTGTTTTATGGAGTCTTCCTAAGAATCTTAATTCTGTACCCTTGTCTACTGAGAAGCTTTCTTCATTGCTTGCTCCCAATATTAATGAATTTGTATTCTATACTGATACCTTATTTTTCAAATAATTGCTGCAAATAAAAACTTACTTAAAGCTTCCAGATGTATGGAATGAATACAGAAAGCATGAATGCAAAAAGAATACTCTGTCATATACAGAGTTTTACATTTACACCTACTTAATTCAAGGCACTATCATATACATTCTAAAAAATTAATCTTGTTTTTTTTAATGCCACTAGGTATTTTATTTATTATTTCAGAATGCAGACTATATTGTAGAAAAATCTAGTGTGAGACAAGTTGGAAAAAGGACAGGGATTCTCAGTCCACTTCATTTTTCTGTGACTGCCACTCTGTAGGGAAAAGATAATGCATGTATATTGTCTTTGCCAGGAGATCAAACCTGGTGGTGTTTACATTTTTGGCAATATAATAGATAAAAGGATATTAACCTTACCTTGGCTTTTTAATATTTATCTGGGATTTTCTCTCTGCATTCTAGAACATTTCTTTATAAATATCTGACAGTTTCATTAAATATACAAAATGGACTATTGTTACCTGAATCTTTTAAGGATAAAGATGGATGGACATTAAATTCCATTTATTGTAATATGTCCTATTTGGGGTTGCCTTTGAAGATTACTTGGAAACTACAACTGGTCCAGAAAGAAATGCAAATGAAATGCAACTGGGCAATAATGGATGTGCCTTGATATACTCACACATCACTAATGCCCCTCAAGCTTAACTTGTTTCTAATCTGTTTTTTAGGTTCATACCATAGGGGCTGATTATCTAGAGGCTGCCTATCCAGTAGTTTCTGTCCATCCTGTGAGATAGGGCACAGAGGGTATACTTCCAGTCCCCTCAAGCAAACATGCCATCTGTTGGGACCTGAGGATTATGTCTTCTCTGTTGTGATGCCTTTCTCCGGGATCAGCATCCCCACAGAGATCCATATGGTTCCCCTTGTGATTTTTTTTTTTTTTAAATCACTGAAAACCTGTCCAGGGGAGTCAGGCAAGCTTAAGTTCTTCCAGAATTTTATTTGGAATTTTATAGTAGTAAGCATTCCTTACTCCATATCTCTGACGCAGTTCTATTCAGAACAAGGCTTAACAATAAATACAATGACCAAAATACTGACTTGTATTTCAATGCATTTGGAGTGCATTGCAAAACTCTCCGAAAAGAATCAAGTATCTATTCTTTTTCTGTGCACAGTGCCCAGATTCTGCTTGCAAACAAGACCTGCTAGCCTATCTGCAGCGTATTGCTTTATACTGTCACCAGCTGAACATCTGTAGCAAAGTGAAGGCAGAAGTTCAAAACCTCGGAGGAGAACTTGTGGTGTCTGGGGTACGTACATGTGCTAATGTTTGCTTTGTGTCTTTTCTAGAATCAGTTCTTAAACTCTTGTTTTGCTTCAGTTGTGAAATTCTAGATGTAGAATGTAAAGCTGTTCTTTCGGCATCTTCAAGACCCCTCGAGATTTTTCTCCCAGGATTGGAGACATCTATACTATCTTTTTCCTTCAGAAAGATTGTATGGTCCAAACTGTGGTTTAAACAATCCAGTGAATAGGTTTAGGTTTATAAGATTTATACAATTCATTATGGTGAAAATGGCTTTGTTGAATAATGGCAAACTGAAAAGAGGGAGGGAGGGAGGGATGAGAGAATGCCAATACAATCAAATATACTATACACCAAATTAATACTACCAAATATCTGAGCCATCTTTGGCAAGAATATTGCCACCAAGCAGAGACTTGCTACCTTTACAGTAGAGAGGCAATTTGTTGTAATGGTTAAGGCTTCGGGCTAAAAACCAGGAGACCGTAAATTCTAGTTCTGCCTTAAGTGCAAAGCCAGCTAGGTGACCTTGGGCCAGTCACTTTCTTTCAACTCTAGGAAAGAAGCAATGGCAAACCATTCTGGAAAACAAAACTTGGCAAGAAAACTGCTGGAACTTGTCTAAGCAGTCCTTGAGAATCAGGCACAATTGAACAGAAGAGGAGGAAAAAAGCTTTACAAAAAGCCTTCTCTGCAGTTTTATAATGACTATAAAATGCCAGTTTAACTTTGAGCTCTTCTGCAACAGAAATTTTTCTTGGAGCTAAAACCAGTAATAGAGAATTTAATAAATACCAAAAAAGCAATGTAAGTGTCCCCTTTCACACAGTGGATAGGTAAACAGTGATGGGTTGTGCTCCTGTTGCCTTCCCATTAAATCATTTTCAAACTATTTAGAAAACCAGAAGAATTGAATCTTACCAAAAAGAAGTCATATACATTATATAATTTATTTCAGTAAGTTCTTCTCTTAATGAGAAAGAAAAATACAACGAATACCAGGCTGGGCTATGCTGACTGAAAACAATTAGTCATAATGGATTCGAACATCTGTTTTATAAAAAGAATTTTATTTAAAAAAATCTTTTTTATAAAACAGATAATTTACTGTTTTTAGTTATATATATTGCAAAAAATAAAGGGCAGCTTTTAATCAGTTAATTTCCAGATTGTTCATTTTGAAAGAACCTTAAGTCAGTTAAAAGACCCAACAGTCGATAGATAGTTGCACTTCTGTAATTTTTTGCCCATAGGATTATGTTTTAATTATTTCAGCCTTTTTACATTCTCAACTAATTGTTCAACCTATAAGTTGCCGTTTATAGGAATTTGTGTGTGTTTTTGACAATAAACCTGTTGCCAAAATTTTGGATGTTTTTGTGGATTTATATATTGATGCCAAAAGCCTTTGTCTAAGATAAGCACAGCAGGCATAATAATGGCTATTGAAGCTAAACCATTAGACACAATAATGCCCTTGTTCCTTTTTGTGCCAGCGATTCCATAAAATATAGTATTTTTCCATTGCTTAGCTTTTGAAAGCAAGGACCCATCAAAATTTGTGACTTAGCACAGGCATCTGCTGTTCAAATAACAAACTCAAATTTTGCCATCATTTAAATCTTAGACACTGGTAAATTTTTTTCTCTTTTAAGTCCAAGTATCTGGATGTTTTTCTCCATTCCCTTCCTAGTTTGTACTCAAGGTTAAAGGCACCCTTGGATTCAAAAAGAATCTTCTTAGTAAAGGAACCTGAACCACAGACTCCTCTTAGCGTTTGTTCTGAGGTTCATAAACTTGGAAATCTTGCATCGCTGATATATTTGAACCCTATCCTTAAACTTTGTATAGCAAACTGTGTTTCCGGCACTGTCTCAGACTAAAGCTATTCTCTTCTGTGGATTTGTTTGTTAAGGTGGATAGTGCCATGTCACTGATCCAGGCTGCCAAGAACCTGATGAATGCTGTGGTACAAACTGTGAAGGCCTCCTACGTGGCCTCCACTAAATACCAGAAGTCTCAAGGGATGGCTTCTCTGAACCTTCCTGCTGTGTCTTGGAAAATGAAAGCTCCCGAGAAGAAGCCTCTAGTCAAGCGAGAGAAACAAGATGAGACCCAGACCAAAATCAAGCGAGCTTCCCAGAAGAAACATGTCAACCCAGTGCAAGCACTCAGTGAATTCAAAGCCATGGAGAACATTTAATTTGTCATTTCAGTTTTCCTTCCTTCCATCCTTCCTTCCTTCCTTTCAGAATTTATGCCTTCTGGATTATGTTAAAGTTTATTTACTTAATATTATGATAAAATCATTTAGATTAAAAAGAAATCAACAGATTTAGGAAGCACTACAGTTCAACTTTCAATCTGCAAGCACGGTAATGTTAGTATGAAAATGCTGTCTAGAAATGCTTCTGTGATATTTCTAGCTCCTGTTTTGCATAAAATAAGCCCTGCTTTAAATCTGTTTTATAACCAAAGATAAATTCACAGTAACAATCATCCTTCGCATAGCCGGATCATGTCATTCTATCAGGGGAAAATTGAGCCCTCTCAGTGTGAACGGGAATCAAACGTGGGTTTTCTTAAGAGTATATATATGCTGGGTGAATAAAGATAAACTTTGCTATGCTTAATAATTGGGAAAGTGGAAACTCTAATTGCTACTTAGAACACTGACAACAATAGAAAATGAATTTGAAGAAGTAATATACTGTAGCATTCTTTCTCATTTAAATAGGTATTGACTTTTTTCCAGCCTGAACACATTGATGCATTTATTCTAAGTAACTCTTGAGGGGAACACACATTAGGGGTATAGATAATAGTGAGTGACAAGTTGTAGCCAAACCAGCATTTCCAAGATAGTTTTCCTTGGCTTTTGGGAACTGAAGAAGTTATTATAAAAGGAACTTGGTGCGCATTGTGCAATGTATTAGAACACAGAAAATTTTTTACTTATTTTTGGGACGTGACAATGTCAATGCTTGGTTACAGATTACTGATTATTTTTTGCCACAAGACTAATAAAAAATTCTTGTTACCAGTGGGTGCTGTAAATGTTGCCTGTTTTCCCTCGGCATTCAAATGCAAATCCATCACTGTGTTCTTGTAATAATTGCTAGTCATTTTCCTTTAAGCTTAAAAAGAAACTTAGCAAATAATGTTTATTCAGGCTGCACCCTAGGTATGAATTGTCCTAATGGGAGCTTCATGGCATAATTTTGCTGTTTTAAATTTTTTATGAATTTCTGTTTTTATATCTTTTCCAATAAAGTATAAAAACCAGTTGTACTAGTCAGAGTTTTCTTCGACAGTTGATAAAATAAGTTTAATTCTATAGTGTAATGACTAATTGGAGTTAACTTTTAAAAGGCAATAATGGATGACTCATGCCTAATTTTCTTAAATGGTTTTGTTGAAAGTCAACAAGAGGCCCTGCACAACAGTGCACAACAGGCAAAATTGATCTGCTCTTTTGTAACTTTCAGTAGAAAAAAAAGACACTCAAGAGTTAATCAGCTGGAGTCATGGCCTTATTTGTTCCAAAGAATTAGCAATTTCAGGTCCTTTAAATTAAAGGCATTTTATGTTACATGGGGGAACCCGTTTTATCTGTTTTGATTTATTTGGGCAATCCGTCAGCTTGCATACTGCAGTTGTGTGATCCCCAAAATGTTATTGGTAATTGAACTGTTAAAAGAAAAGTGGGATACAAAATTACAATTAATAATTCTAGGGGTTAATTACAGAATAATAAAAAAGATGAATTTTAGCACTTTGGGGGAAAGTAACATGTGAAAGAGCCTGATAACTTAAGAATTCCATTTTTAATTTCTTTCAGATCCAAATAGTGTTCATTTAAACATACTTTTTACCATTCATCAGAATATTATATTTAGAGAAGACAATAGCTCTAGTATCAGTATGCTGTATATATACTCTTAGTTGTACATGGGCAATAATTCCTTGACCTGCAAAGTAGTTAGCTTGGAGGTTCTAGAATTGCATCAAATAATATGAGAATGCTTAGGCTTTGGTTTTGGCTTTGACATAATGGATAAAGTGTGCCCAAACGGACAAAAACGGGACCCTGACTGATAGCAGGAAATGATAAATGTGATTCTGGCACATTAAGGCTAGTAACTTAGTCAAGCTTAATAAAAGCTTTTTGTGAAAGCTTCAATTAACTTGGTTGAAAATCAAATTTGTGGGCCCACTTGTGGGCATATATTGAAGGCTGACACTTGTCGCATAGGATGAGTAAATGTTAAAGACCCTGAATAAATGAATCAATCAATCTAATGAAAAGTGCATATGTGAAACTCAGGAAAGGGAAAGAGATAATAGTAATATAAAAGAAAATACAAATGAATAAGATAGAACTGAAGGGCAATGATCTGATGCAGTATTCAAGGAAAGGAAGATGTAGATTCAATGTCAAAATGAAACTGGATGTTTGAAGTGCACATGAAAGTGGCTGGTGATAAGTCACATGTTACAATCCAGAGAATTATAACAAAAGAACCAGGAACTGGTTTTGAAGGAACATTGTGAATGAATGAATGAAACGTGGGTGACATAAAAGAATGAGTGAGAATTGAGAAGGGAATTCATAAAAAGTGATTCAGCCACTAGAAGACCACTGCACAAAGCTACTTTAAAAAGATAACAGGTTGAGAATACACATTTAGCCATAATGCTATTTATGTACCTATGATGAATGAATCAGAGCATGAATGATATAGTTTATTATGATGAAATATAAAAATAAGGAAAGAACGCCAGGTAAATTAGAGCCAAGAAATATGGAAGAACAAAGCAAATGGATCAATACACTTCAAACAATTAGAGCATGGATTGTCTAATTTGGTAATCAATACTGGAGAAATTGGGAGAAGACAGAAAAACAGAATAGCAAATTATCTCAAATCATCTTCCTGGGAAATACTAGAACATTCAAAAGACAAAGAAGAATTTTCATCCTGAAATAAAAGATTTTAACACTGGCATCCATCCATGTTCCGAATACAGATAAGGAATAATTATATGAAAGTTTCTCTCAGATGTTAATAGGAATTGCAGAGCAGAAAGGAATTATTGTAGGAGATGTGAATGGTGTGCAAGATCCAAATTTAAACAAATCATCCCAATTGGTGGGTAGAATGGGCAGCTCCCAAAAAAGGTTTTTCAGTATATGGATATATTAGCTTTGGTCAATGGAGATTAGAACCTTAATCAGAATAGAACTGGAGGGGACCTTGGAGATCTTCTAGTGGCTAGTCCAACCCCCTGCTCAAGCCGGAGACCCTACACTAGATAAGTGACTGTCCACTTAACAACCGTCTCAGTAACAGAAATGTTGGCCTCAATTGTGGTTGTAAGTTGAGGGCTACCTGTGTATGTATGTGTGCGCATGCGCACACATACACACATACATACAAGTTGAAAAGTGGCAAAAACAATACATCAAATACATAACAAATGACCTTCGACTTATTTCGGTACAAAAACAATATGATGACAAAACAACTTCTCTCTAAAGAATATTACCAATAATTAAAATATTATAGAATACTACCTTACAATTTTCATAAAATATTCTTCTCTATACTGTACTTATTGTCAAATATGAATAACCATAGAAATATTAATCCACAATATTCATCTGGTCAAATCAAATCTAACCCTCAAAATCCAAAGTTATAAGATGATTTTTCTCCTTGTCTTGTAAGAAATCTAACAATGATTTTCCAGCTCGCCAGAAATTTAATCAAATCATGGTCTCTAATCAAGAATGCCAATTTTGCCACCATGACCAGCTCCAATGGTTTCAAAGTCCAAACTTCCATTGCATGTATATGGCCCTCTTTCACTCTTGGTACTTTTAGCAACCTAGGAGATGATGGCTAATAAAGTCCCATGTTTTCTTTCACCCTGTTTATCTGCTATTCCTAAAATAAACATTTCAGGTTTCAATTCTACATCCATTTTCAAAATATTCTGAACCAAGATACTGTAGGTATCTGACTCCAAAATGTCTTAGCCTTTTTGCCTGCCTCCCAAAAGTGGTAAAATTCCTTCAAATTGATTACATTTCCAACATTTGTTTGAGACTCCCTTATATGTCTTTTGACAATTTATCAGGAGTTGAATACCATCAATAAAATACATCATTTTATTAAAACATTCTTTCCAATTATACAGGTAAAGGTTCCCCTCGCACATATGTGCTAGTCATTCCCGACTCTAGGGGGCGGTGCTTATCTCCATTTCAAAGCCAGCGCTGTCTGAAGGCGTCTCCATGGTCATGTGGCTGGCATGACTAAATGCCGAGGGCGCATGGAACACTGTTACCTTCCCACCAAAGGTGGTTTCTATTTTTCTACTTGCAATTTTTACATGCTTTTGAACTGCTAGGTTGGCAGAAGCTGGAACAAGTCACTCTGTTGCTCTGCACTAGGGATTTGAACCACCAAATTGCCAACCTTTCTGATCGACAAGCTCAGCATCTTAGCCACTGAGCCCCCATGTTTCAATTATAGTTCAAATCTCAAACCCTGTCCACATATTTTCCCATTGATTCAGGCATAATAGAACCAATTTTTAGCCTATTTAGCCATACAATCTCTAACATATGACTATTTACGATGAAAATTCAATAACACTTTATAAGCTTTTGCAAAAAGATGTTCATCGTTAGTACATATTTCTCTTTCATACCTCATTTTCTTGCCTGTTTGACAAAAAAAATTGACTGATTTCTTTTAATCTAGTTTAAATCTTTCAGACAATTGCATGTGTGTAAATCACAGGGGGAAAGTATAACCCTTGTCCTCCAATTCTTCTTTTGATTTAAGCCTAAAAGCCATATCATCACGATCCAATGAATCAACATAAGTCATCTAAGGTTGTCTGGTTATCATTTTCCTGCTAAAAAAAAAGCTTCTTGGGGTGAAAAGGCCAACTGAATACGGTCGTGGCACGACAAAACCGCGCTCCACTAAAGCGCGCCTGATTAAACCGCATCGCTGATGTCATCAGCAGCGCGACAACAGCGACCGCGGAGAAAAAAGGGCGCTTTAAAAAGCGCTTTGAAAGCAAGCCGATTCAAGTTAAGGTAAGGGTTAGGTTAGGGTTAGGGTTAGGGTTAGGGTTAGGGTTAGGGTTAGGGTTAGGGTTAGGTTAAGGGTTAGGTTTAGGTTTAGGTTTAGGTTTAGGGTTAGGTTAAGGGTTAGGGGTTAATTTTAGCTTTAGCGTTTACAGCGTGCTTTTTTCGTCGCGCTGTGATGACGTCAGCTACGCGGTTTCGTCGAGCGCGCTTTAGTCGAATGCGGTTTTGTGGTGGAACCGAATACGGTATCTGAATGCGTTCTAACAGATAGTACAATAGTCATCCGTATTGCTGTGAAGGTTTCTGTAGAATGTGGGTTGAAATGTGTACAAGCCATTGATAAATTGTTTGATTATGTTTAAGCAGCTTTACTAAGTATATGCTAAAGACGATTTGACATATTTCCTCTGCCTCTTTGGTGCTAAGCCAAAGGTTATCCTTTTAAAACTGCATGTCTAAATTAGGGTGTTGGTCAAGCCATTGAAAATGGTTCTGTCCCTTGTGCCTGGTGGGGCTTCAGAGTTAATGATGTAGGAAAAAATTGAAAGGCTTCACAAAAGAGAAATGCATGCACGGCTTCAGAATGAAAAAGGCAGATGGGATAGCTAAAATTACCCGAGCTTATAAGAGGAAAGGCAACAAAGAGCATGCACAGCACACTTTAAGCCAGGGTTCTGGATGAAATGCAACTGGGCAGTGAATCAGTGGCCGGGAAGTTCCCCTCCTGGCAGTAAATCAGTGTCTCAGAAGATGCTCTTAAATAAAGACCTTTTCATGTCTCTGAGTTCAGTAAGTGAAGAAAAGTGATAGCTAGGCTGAGGTCAGCCGGAATATAATAATAAGAGGGGAATGCTTCAGTCTGGTTTTGACGCTTTAGCTCTCTGCTCTATTGAGAAAAGCAGCTTTAAATATTTTTGCTAGGGAGAGGAAATCGACACACAGAAAGGATTGCCGTACTTTCTTCTTCTACTGCACAGCAGAATTGTTCTTGAATCTGGACATCTCAACTACACGCTTGTTAATTTATGCTTGTCAAATTATTTTTGCAATTGGCTCAACAACCCAACATAACCAACTGTCCTGAGCTGAGGTAGATAACTGGATTCCTAGCAGTGGTGGGTTTCAAAAATTGTTCGAACCTACTCTGTGGGTGTGCCTCCTTTGTGGGAGTGGCTTGCTGCCCATGTGACCAGATATGAAGATGCCGACGACACTTGTCAGAACCACCTTAAATTACCTCACACACAGCACTGGCATGCATAAGAATATGATGTAAACTTGTTTTTTAAAAGGCATCTTTGGTTTGTGTTAAAACAACTTCAACACACGCAATGTTCTGATTGCTCCACAAACGCAGTAGTCATCCTTACCTTTCACAGAGGCACTGAGTTTTATAAATATGAGCATGATAGTGTAGAATAATCATATCCAAGGACCAGTGGTGGGTTTCAAAATTTTTTGGAACCTCTTCTGTAGGTGTGGCCTGCTTTCCGGGTCCACTGGTGGAACCTCTTCTAACCGGTTCGGTAGATTTGACGAACCGGTTCTACCGAATCGGTGTGAACTGGTAGGAACCCACCTCTGATTCCTAGAGTCAATATTGGACGGAATTGTTTGAGGAGATTTTAGATATCATTTAGTCCAATTCTCCAATGTGTGTTGTTGTCAGGTGCATAAAATATGGTCATAAATGTGCACATTGGTTGCAGAGGTAGGTTGTTCCCGGTTCGGACTGGATCGGGCAAACCAGTAGTTGCAGTGGTGGGAGGCTCCACCAGCCGCCAGGACGCTTCTGCACATGGGCAGAAGAGTTGTGCGCGTGCACACACACAAGCAAACTGGTAGTAAAAAAAATTGGAAACCCACCATTGATTGGTTGGGAAATGATTTTTAAATGACCATTTATCACCATTGTCTTTGTGAATGGTCACTAACCAAAGTAGTCACTAAATAGGCAGTGGGTATAGTGCTCCCCAAGCACCATTTCCCTGTGTTGAATGAATAAAACCTAAAGAATAATCCTTAATCTATGTCGAGGAAAGGCACAATATTGGAAGCTTTCCCTTTGGAGTTTAGAGAAAATTGAAACAGCGATGAAAACAGTTTATTTAACTATTTCAAAGTACATTGTTACATGGAGTCTTCAACATACAACCCCAAGTGAGGCAATGATTTGCTATAAGCCTGTTTTGCAGAAAATCAGAAGTAAATGCTGACGGTTTCGGCAAAACCATCGTAAAATTTTGAGCCGAGGTGGCGCAGTGGTTAGGGTGCAGTACTGCAGGCCACTTCAGCTGACTGTTATCTGCAGTTCAGCGGTTCTAATCTCACCGGCTCAAGGTTGACTCAGCCTTCCATCCTTCCGAGGTGGGTGAAATGAGAACCCAGACTGTGGGGGCGATATGCTGACTCTGTAAACCGCTTAGAGAGGGCTAAAAGCCCTATGAAGCGGTATATAAGTCTAACTGTTATTGCTATTGCTATATTAATGGTTCCTAAGACCTAGACTCCAATGTGACTTGACTATCTCTTCTATTTCCTAGAGCAAATTTAAGAATTGAGGTCCATGAAACAAAAATTAGATAAAACATTTTGACAAAGAAGAAAGTATACTATATTGCTAGATTCAGTGGTGGGTTTCAAAATTTTTTAGAACCTCTTCTGTAGATGTAGCCTGCTTTGTGGGAGTGGCTTGCTGGTCATGTGACCAGGTGGGAGTGGCTTGCCAGCAATGTGACCAAGTGGGAATGGCTTGGCAGTCATGTGACTGGGTGGGTGTGGTCAACTTGTAAAATGTGGTGAAACTCACTTAACAACGCTCTTGCTTACTAACCAAAATGTTGGCTCAGAAACTCTGGCATTTGAAGTCTTAAAGCTGTCAAGTTACAAGACCCTTGCACCCCTAACCCTTTTGAAAAAAACCCCAGGGGTGTTTAAACTTGACAGCTTTAAGACTTGTGGACTTCAACTCCCAGAATTCCTCCTCTCGCTCTTCATCTTGATGATGTGCGGACGGGCAGGGGGAGGAAGCCGGAACCAGTTTTAAACAGCACTGTAGATTTGTGGAACCTCTTCTATGGAAGAGGTGAGAATTGGCAGGAACCCACCCCTGGCTAGATTCCACCTATCTGGGAAGAGGGTGGGAGGTGTGTTGCCTGTTTTCTAGAAGCAGTCACATTTTATTTCATGTGAGTTCACATCCTTTCAAGACATCGTCCCACTTAGAGGCAAAGCCACGTCATCTGACAGCGAAAAGCTCTTCTATCATCCTGGTTGTGATGAATTGTCATCCATCTAAACTGATGCATTTTTAAAAGAAATTAAAGCTCAATCAATCTCATTATGTACAGTTCGCATCTCTTCTTGTAATCTCTTCCTTCATATCCTCCCTTCCTCTCCAAACTCATCTGCTCTATATCTCCTTCTAAGGTGGGTTTATGCATCTCACTGTATTTGGTGGTCCATAGAGCTTGAACAGCTGCTAAATGGATGGATATAATGGGTGCTATCGCATAATCTGCCTTGCCATATTAAGATTTGTCAATGAGCTGACTTAGATACTTTTTTTGGAATATGAATTTTTATTATTCCACACAGGACCATATTTTATGCATGATCATTTCAAAAGCCAAGTCAAATGCTAATTGGCCTGAATTTAGGCTGGCACAATCTGCTGGTTACCCAGGCCCTTCTCCATCTCCATCTTCAGGGGAGATCCTCAGCTCCCACCAGGTTGTTGGGAAGTAAAGAACAAAGGAGCAGAATTAAAGCTTCAACCTGATTTTGGAAGGTGGGGGGGAATCAGCAATACCTCTTTATTATGAATGATTTGAATCTCCAGGGCTCTGACAGAGGACATCCTAAAGTTCTAAAGGAATTCACTGATGATCCTTGATGTATTCTCTTTGAGAGACCCTGAAGAGCAAAGTGATGTTTTAGATGCCTAGAAGAAAGCAAATGTTGTCCCTGTTTTCAAAAACAAAGGGAAAAGGAAGGTCCTGGATATTATAGAGCAGTGATGGATAACTTTTTTGTCATCACATGCCGAAAGCATGCATGTGCACGCCCACACCAATAATGCAATGCACACATGACACCCCCCCGTGCACCCCGCACCCCTGTGCATGTGTGTGTGGCCCCTCTGCTCTCCCCCTGCGCTCCTCCTGCCACCGCCCCCTCCTCGCATACACGCACAAACCCCAATACCCCCCCGCTCGTGCTCCATTTGGGGCCTAGCAGGTCTCCCTGAAGCCTCCTGGGACCAAAACTGCCCGCAGAACTGGTAGTAAAAAAATTTGAATATCACCACTGCCTTCAAGTTAGTTTTGAATCCTGGCAGCAGTCTGGACAGAAGTTCACTAGTTTAATTGGCAAGATTTTTGGTGGCTTGGCATTGCCTCCTTCCTAGGGCTGAGAGAGAGTAGCTCAAGGTCACTCAGCTGGTCTTGTGCCTAAGGCAGGAGTTGAGTTGACAGTGATGAAAGAAATGTCCTTCTGGATTCGGCTCCAAGTGGGGAAAAAGACACTGGAGACATGGAGGCTGCTTGGAAAGATAGTTTATTGGTGGACAGGACGACATGGCTTGAGCCCTGAACAGAAAAGGTGATCACATGCTTCAATGTTGGTGGAGAAGAAGAGAAGGGCTGAGGGAGGGTCTTGCTAGCCTTTTTATAACCTGTTCAGTCTCACCTCTCTGTTTCCTGTTCCTGTGTAAGAAATGTATTCTGATTGGTTGTCAGACTCCCATGGGGCCATGCAGGGGCAACTCTCTAGGCTGCATTTTGAATCCAGGTTTGGTTGAGTTCTCAGATGCCATGTGGTCAGTTGGGTAAAGGGCCATTATCATGCTTTAATCCCATCCCCCCTGCAGCTGAAGTGGAGAAGTCTTTATTATGTAAAGTGGACCGGCTTGGCCTTCTTAATGGCCCATTGACAAAGTGGGGATGGGCAGGAAGCTGCAGGCAGCTATTCTGTCTTTTAAAACATGTTTCTTCCTTTTCACATCCAGAGAAATATTCTGCCTTTTCAATATTTCCTAGGATACTTCATTTTTCTGGGAGAGGGCTGGGTGATAACTTCCTACAACAGCCTTTTGGTTTCTAGCCTGGTGCCTTAAGCCATTACACCAAGCTGACTCACAGTTTCAATTTAGATAAAGGAAAGTAGGAAGTTGGAAAAACTAGAAAAACCCTCATGTGCCTCTGGATGACATATGAGATTGGCTCTCCAATCAAACTGAAGGCCAAAGATCCAGTTTCTGAAGCTTTTTTCATCTTTGAGGAACAAAAGGCTTATCTCTCTCCCCCCCCCACCTCCATCTATCAAATACAATCGCATTTAAGTGGTGTGCTCAGATAGCAGAAACAATTTAAAAATCCACAAAGGTGGCACTTTCTTTACTTTCATTTCTTTTTTTTAAAAAAAGATTAATGATTAGGAACAGAATCCATTAAATAATGGAAGAAATAAAAGAGAACAACTGTTCACATCTGTAGATTTTACAAACAATAGAGTCAGCACCTTAAATTACATCTTTTTTTAAAATGCATATAATTCATTTGAAGCTTATGGTGCCTAGCCAGCTATTATGCCCGCCCCTTCCATGGTAGCTTCAGGTGATCAGGCCAAATAATGATCTACCCTACAAGAAGATTGGAAGGCCATTGTAGTGGGATTCAAAGTTGTACATGTCAAAATTTGGGCAAATAGAGTGTTTATAAGCTTTCAAAAATTACATTGGTTCCCTTTTTAAAGCCACTAAGACGAGTGGTGTTTGCAGCATACTGGGGTTGTGAATTCCAGCAATTATATTTTATGAAGGAAGGTATGTTCATCACCTTGAGTTATAATAAAAATAATAAGCACACAAAATATAGTTTCCAGTTTATTGGTATTTGTATGCTGCCCACTCCCAGGGGACTCTGGGCGGCTTACAGACAATAAGGGATTAAAAATTAAAAATAGAAATATTAAAAATAGAAATATAATCATTTTAAAAATACACAACACATCATATATAGATTATAAGTGGATGGATGGGTGGATGGATGCAGTGGTGGGATTCAGCCAGTTTGCACCTATTCGTTGAGAACAGGTTGTTAACTTTCTAAGCAGTTTGGAGAACCGGTTGTTTGAAGAAATCTTATTTTTTTCCACTTTACAGGGCTAATCCTGTAAGGAAGGCAGGAAGAAAACATTCTGGTGTTGTTTCTAGCCTAACCTTTATTGCCCTGTTTACAGAAACTGCCTCTCAGGTTATCTCTTATTACATTGTAACAGCTAAGGCGAAGCACCCATCAACGTGAGTGACGTTGAGTTGGCCACGCCTACCCAGTCACATGACCACTAGCCCCGCCTATCCAGCTGGTCTTTAGGGCAGAGAATCAGTTGTTAAATTATTTGAATCCCACCACTGGATGGATGGATGGATGGATGGATGGATGGATGGATGGATGGATTGATTGATTGATTGATTGATTAAAGATGGAGAGATAGAGATAGATGATAGATGATAGATAGATAGATAGATAGATAGATAGATAGATAGATAGATGATAGATAGATAGATAGATAGATTATAGCTAGATAGCTAGATAGCTAGATAGCTAGATAGCTAGATAGATAGATAGATAGATAGATAGATAGATAGATAGATAGATAGATAGATAGATGATAGATGATAGATAGATAGATAGATAGATAGATAGATAGATAGATAGGTAGGAGAGAGAGGCAGAGAAAGAGAGTGAAAGAGATAAATAGGAGAGACAGAAATAGAGAGAAATAGGCAGAGATAGAGAATGAGAGAGAGATAAATAGGAGAGACAGAGACAGAGAGAAATAAGCAGAGAGACAGACAGACAGACAGACAGACACAGAGAGAGAGATAAAGTCTATCATGGGGCACAATCAAATACAAGCAGCTTCTTTGAGAATGATTACAAATGAAAGATACTCTCCATCTTTCTCCTTACAACCCTGGATTTAAAAAAAAATGAGTAATACTACTCTATTGGAGCTGACTTTGCATTCATTGCAACATTGTCTCTTACAAATTTGGTGTATTTGGTGTAAAAAATGGTGTATTCACCTAAAATAAACGCACACCCTCCTTCCTCAGCAGCTATCTCATCTCCGGGAGGACGTACACAGAGACTCCACCCTTTCCTCCACCATCTCACTACTTCCTTTATCCCTTTCTATAGGACAGGAAAGCTACCTGGGGAGAGACTATACTGAAATGCAAAAACGAAAAGGGGAACAGTATTATTCAATAAGAAAGCATTTGTACCACTTTTTAACGCCAGGTGATTCTCATTTCCTTGAGCTGGGGTTGGTAAACCAACCTAATTTCCCTAACAAATAAGAATAAATTACTTTTTAAGTTTTTTAAGAGTACACTAGTTTTTTTGCAGAAACACCAGGAGGTACACAACTGGAAGCTACCGTGTTTTCTAGGGCTACCTTCCCCAAAGGTGATGCTCTCTAAATATATAAACTTAAAACACCCAGATTTTCTGAGAATTTGCAGTTTGGGGAAGACTGAGCTAGGATCTCAAGATGCATACATTAAAATGAGGGGTTTGTCTACTGTTGGAGTCCTTAGCCTCCAAATTTGGCCTATGGATTTGCTCTTTGCCTAACACAGTGTTTCTCAACCTTGGAGGCTTTAAATCCTGTGGACTTCAACTCCCAGAATCCCCCAGCCAGCACAGCTGGCTGGGGAATTCTGGGAGTTGAAGTCCACAGGACTTAAAGCCTCCAAGGTTGAGAAACACTGGCCTAACATTTTGCTGTGAAGAAAAAAAAAAGATGATTTATGTGGCTCATAAAAGCAAAGTAACCTGTTTTATTCCTTGCAACATTCCGATAAAGACATAACTTCTCTTAGTTTTTTATTAAATGTTTCATCTCATCTCACTCCATGAAATTCAGGATAAATGCTACTTAATTACTAAGTATGATTCTTGCTTTCTAATTGCCAAAGAATTGTGTTGATTTGATTTTTTATTATTTTTTGTCAAACCACTTCGCTTTGCCTAAGCGCCTCTTCATTATGGTGAGGAAAAAGCCAGTTGCTGCCCTGCATTAGGCAGCAAAAATCTTAAAGGTGGTCCTGATTTACAGGTTTTTCAGATCCTGCCTGAATAAACTATGTGTCAGGCCTGGAGCCGGATCCTTGGCCTGCCACACTCATATTCTATTCTCCTACGCTGTTTCATTAGTGGGGAATTGTGAGGGGGAATAGTAAGGAGTAGAATGTGATGTTGTCAAAATAAAATTCCTTTCTAGAAAGTAGGAGAAGAAGAAGTGTGGTGGAGAGGTAAGGGAAGAAGAATGAGGTAAGGAAAGGTGGGTAGAGGGGAGAGAAAAAGAAGAAGAGGAGGGAGGAAGAGAAAGAAAGAGAAGGAGAGAAGGCGGGAAGGAGAAGAAAAAAGGGTAGGAGTAGGGAAGAGATAAAGGAAAGAAGAAGGGGATGGAGACAAGGAAGGAAGGAAGTAGAGAAGGAAGGGAGGGAGAAAGGAAAAGAAAGAGAAAACAAGGTGGTGGCTTAGCAAGTGCGAAGGATGGTAAACAAAGCATTCTAAACTATACCTTATAACCTTCCAAATGGGATGATAATAATAATAATATAAGAATGGCAAAGAAAAAGAATAATTACGTGAATGTATATCTATAATCTGTATGTAAGAGAACAAATGACAGTAAAAATATATAGCATAATATAGGTAAATAATATCTGGTCATAAGTAGCTAAGTTTAAATAAATAAAGAAATGTACATACAAATGGATAATGAATAACAAGATTATGAACGCAAGATAGAAATGTATAGAAGGGAAAACACTAACTGCAAAGAAACCAATTCGGAACTGCTGTATGATATAAGATGGAACTTATTGTTCCTATGTTGTTTTTAAGTTATGTGTTTGTTTTTGTTGATGTGTTTATGTGTTTAAAATAAAAAAAAATTATAAAAAAAAATTCCTTTCTAGAATCCAAGGTCATCCTTTGTCTCTACACCTCTGCACCTGACCGGAACTGGATGGGTGGAACTGCCAGGATGGCAGTGGAAGATTGGACTGTGTGATGGATTTGTGGGTGTGGGGGCAAGATCTTGAACTTTTAACTGGGTGGGGAAAACCGGGAAGCTTTCAGGTTTGGGTTTTCCCACATGTGCCAACATGGCTCTCTTAATAAATTGGAACTTTGAGCAATACTTTGCCTTGGACTCTGATTTACTTTTGGATATTATTTGGAACCCTGACACTATAGCCATATTAAGCTTCCTAAGTCAGTGTTTCTCAACCTTGGCAACTTGAAGATGTCCGGACTTCAACTTTGCTGGCTGGGGAATTCTGGGAGTTGAAGTCCAGACATCTTCAAGTTGCTAAGGTTGAGAAACACTGTCCTAAGTCAATAATTGTTTGGTGGCCCTGGAAAATGATCCTCCTTTCTGAAGTCCACATTTAAATATCTCTTGCTTTTTCTTAACAGAATCTCATTATTGTTATGACAATGGCTCCACACAAAGCTTGGTTTAAGGCTTATCTTTGTTACACTTAAAGAAAATAACCTTTTTAAAATACACTTATAGCTATCCATGTTTAGAAACACAGAGAGAGAGGGAGGGAGGGGAGAGAGACAGAGGGGGGGAGGAGACTCAGAGAGAGAGGGAGGGAGGAGACAGACAGACAGAGAGAAAGAGAGAAGGGGGGAGGGAGGAGAGAGACAGAGACAGGTCCATCTATTCCCAAATGGTAACAAGGGTGATATTTTCATGTATACATAATCAACTACAATAATAAATTCCATCAAAGTGAATATGGCTCTATCATAGGCATGCAGAGATTGCTGTTTAAAATCCCTGAAAGTAACTTCTAACTCACCAAAGAATTTTTTGATGCTCTCACTATAAATCTCTAAACAGGGTTGGCGGTCAGTTTCACATACATGTCCGCTTCATTAAATGTTGTTTCCTGGGATTATTAGATGGTCAGGGAAAGCTGATTACCTGGCCTTCTTTTGTGATTTTAGAACACAGAACTTTGCAAAGTTGGTGAAGTTTTTTAAAATGAAAGACAATTTGGTATATTCTCTTGGAAAGAGGACTACAATAAAAGTTGAGTTTAATAGGTATTGTTCTAGTCTAGTGCCTTCAGATCCAATGGGCAAATTTTGTTCAGATTTCAGCCCCAACTGAATAGACTAATGTCCATTAAATCAAGGTTTGATTGCAAATGATGCAAATTCAGGTTCAAATTCAATTAACATTCAGATTTAATGGAGTTGTCTGTTAAGTTTTCTCTGTAAATTAATATTCAATGAAGATCTAGATTTAACAGGCACTTCCCAAGTGTTCCATTAAATCACTCATGCTGTAGTCCTCTAATTTCTGTTGCTAAAGATGCTGCAGCTGCAAGGACCACTGTAAAATTGGCAGCTCTCTTTTCTCCTGGTATTTTTAAAGATTTCTTTATCCCCTGAAACATGCAACATTAGTCCTTGTTTATAAAGAACTACTTTATCTGGAAACAAGAAGATCCTGTAACTTAAGCATTGTTGTTATACTTCAAATCCAATTATGTCATTTTGTTGATTATTTTACAGATTGCAGAAGCTACTTTCTTTATCTCAACAGATAAATGTTCAAATTGTCTTTCTTGGAACTTGATCTGAGATCGTAAAATTCTTTACAAATGCAAAGGTACATGAATATTAAATCTTGTCTATTCATATTCAGTTAATAGGCAAAGTTACTGTTGCCTTTTAAAATAATGTGACTGGAATTGGGTGCTTTTTCTTCTCAAGCTTGAATGGAGCTTGATTAAAGGATTATTGATAACATTGGCAACTTTAATTTCTTCATTTTTCCATGTTTCAGTATGATTCTCCCTTTCAAGGAGCCTACACAAAAACTCAGTGATTATTCCAGGAGTAAATGAATCATGTAAACAGGTCAGATAAAGTTTGCAATTTATTTATTTATTTTATTTATTTATTAGACTTATATACCGCTTCATAGGGCTTTCAGCCCTCTCTAAGCGGTTTACAAATTTTTTAGCAAATTGAGTCAGCAACTTGCCCCACAGTCTGGGTCCTCATTTCACCCACCTCGGAAGGATGGAAGGCTGAGTCGACCTTGAGCCGGTGAGCAATGTCCTGAGAAACTGATTAATTATTTTTCAGTGGCATGGAAAAATTACTATGTTCTCCCCCTCCCCTCCCCTCCCCATGCCCCAAATCAACAGCAAGCAAGAATGCAAGACATCCTAATCCAGGAGGAAGACTTTTGCCTATGGACTGATTCCAATACCATCCAGCTGGTATTATTTTTAACAAGAAGTCACTGCAATTTTTCAGGGAATAAAGCCAGTCTCCAGATTGGTCTATCAGATCTGGGAATCTGAACAGGGAGTACACCTCATTCTTAGTTCTCATTCCATCACATGTGGGGGGGGGGAAAACCTTGTACTTCTGTCTCTGATTCAGCCAAGATGGCTCTTTCTATTTTCCCAAAGTCCTGCTCTTGAGACCATCCAGAGCATGTGAGAAGGGGAAGGTGAGTTGAATTCTCTTCTACAGTCCTGACACTGAAATGCACTCCAAGGATATGATTCTCTTCCGTTGGTTTCAGAGTTTAAAAGT
The DNA here is from genome assembly GCF_009769535.1 of Thamnophis elegans. Classification (NCBI taxonomy): domain Eukaryota; kingdom Metazoa; phylum Chordata; class Lepidosauria; order Squamata; family Natricidae; genus Thamnophis; species Thamnophis elegans. The sequence goes on along the minus strand of NC_045543.1, from coordinate 17,041,579 downwards.
GGAACAGTGTAATAATCAGATACATCAATAGTTTTCAGTCAAAAGTGAGTTGCGGCCATTTTTTTGACACAACTAACATAACCTTGGTTAGACTGCAAAAATAAAATAAAGGAAAAGCTTTTCAACCTGGAACACGCACACCTCCTTTGCTTCCTAAAAAATGGTGAGTGTTTCTTTCACTGGGGAAAAAGTCTCTGCTGTTGTGGTAACTGAGAACATTCTCATGGAATGCGCCAATTCACTGTGGTCAACTCATGGTTATCAACTCACCACAGGGCAACTCACTGTGGCCAACTCACTGCAGGACAACTTGCTGGACAAATTCAAAAGTTACATTAATTTCAACGGAACCATGGCCAATAATAATAAAGTAAAGAAAGTCAATCCAGAAATAACGATTTTGACGAAAACGTGGTTGCCAATAATAAAAGTAACGAAATGAAACAATTAATACAGCATTGATTGAGTTGTCCTGTGGCGAATTGTCCCATGGGCAATTGTCCTCCAATGAATTGGCCATGGTGAGTTGGCCATGACAAGTTTTCCTAGACCACAACTCTCAAGTACAGCTTGATTCTTAGTTATTACAATCTTGTCTTTTTCGTGACAGCAGTACAAAAGGCATTTTCTACTGCTTCCTTCTGGAATGCATTTGTCCTAGAAGTCTGTAGAAATTCTCATTCATCTAGATTATGGTGTCCCAAAGATGCTTTTTTTTCCAGGAGGCAACTGGACTTTCTGGTTTTGAAGATGTTTCACTTCTCATCCAAGAAACCTCTTCAGGTCTGCTAGGATAGTGCGGAATGGAAGGATTTATATTATAACAAGAGAAGTCCAGTTGCCTCCTGAAAAAAAAACACCTTTGGGACAACCATGACCTGGATGACTGAGAATCTCTACAGACTTCTAGGACAAATGCATTCCAGAAGGAAGCAATAGAAAATGCCTTTTGTACTGCTGTCACGAAAAAGGCAAGATTTTAGTAATTAAGAATCAAGCTGTACTTGAGAGTTGTGGTCGAGGAAAACTTGCCATAGCCAAGTCACCATGGCCAAGTCATTGCACGACAATTCACCACAGGACAAGAAAGTCCAGTTGCCTCCTGAAAAAAACACCTTTGGGACAATCTGTCCTAGAAGCTTGTCACCAATCAAGTACAAATCAACTTTAACTTTTTCTGAGCTCCTGAGATGAGTCAGTTGGCTGTATCTCACAACAGTCACTCGTGCCCTTGTGACCTCTAGACTGGAATACTGCAACGTGCTCTACATGGGGCTGCCCTTGAAGAGTATTCGGCAACTTCAGCTTGTCCAGAATGCAGCCGCGCGAGCGATCGTGGGTGCGCCTCGGTTCACCCACGTAACACCTATCCTCCGCGAGCTGCACTGGCTGCCTGTTGATCTCCGGGTATGCTTCAAGGTGCTAGTTGTCACCTACAAAGCCCTTCATGGTATTGGATCTGGGTACTTGAGAGACCGCCTACTGCCAATTACCTCCACTAGACCAATTAGATCCCACAGATTAGGCCTCCTCCGAATTCCATCAGCTGGCCAGTGTCGACTGGCGACTACCCGGAGGAGGGCCTTCTTTGTGGCTGCTCCGACCCTCTGGAACGAACTCCCCGTGGAGATTCGTACCCTCACCACCCTCCAGGCCTTCCGCACAGCCCTTAAAACCTGGCTGTTCCGACAGGCCTGGGGCTAAAGACTCGCTGCCCCACTTCAAATGGTATGATTGTCGTGTTTTTTAACTATGTATGGTTTTATGTTTCTGTAACTTTGTTTGTTTTTCCCTTCCTTTGAGTTGTGAGCCGCCCTGAGTCCCTTCAGGGAAAAGGGCGGCATACAAATAAATTAAAATGAAATGAAATGAATGAAATATTGCCACCTGCTAAGGCATGCTCCTGTAACAGATTCTTTTTTTTATTAAAAAGTTTTATTAAATTTTACAATTGTATATCTTTCCCCTTCCCTCCCTCCCCCCTAATCCCACATCCCCTCCCCCCTTCCCCCCCAACCTCCCAGAGCAAATACAGGGTATAAACATTTAACAATCATACACTAAAATAAACTAACTTTAGCATCGTACCTTCGCTTATACTTTAACTCCCCTTTTGTAAAGCTAACTTTAGATAAATTGTAACATTCCTTGTTCGTTCATTCATAAGCTAACTGAAATTTCTTAGTCCCATATTTATTTTGAATATAATCAGTCCATCTTCTCCATTCCAATTTGTATTTCTCATCTGAATGGTCCTTGAGGTATGCTGATATTTTAGCAATCTCTGCTAAGTTTGATACTTTTAACATCCATTCTTGAATAGTAGGCAAATCTTCCTCCTTCCAGTACTGCGCCACCAACAATCTTGCTGCCGTTGTTAAATTCAGAATCAAATTAGTCTCTATAACTGTACAATCTGTAATTATACCTAACAAGAATAACTGAGGAGTAAACTTTATCCCCTTTTTAAGAATATTTTGAGTAATCCATCATATTTTTATCCAAAATGCTTTGACTTTTTCACAAGTCCACCATATATGATAATATATCAGCACAATCACATCTCCAGCATTTAGATTGTAAGTTCGGATACATACAAGCTAATTTTTTAGGATCTAAATGCCATCTATAAAACATCTTATAAAAATTCTCTCTCAAGTTTTGGGCTTACATTTCTTACCCATATCTTTTCCCATGTTTCCATCATTATTGGTTCTTCAAAATTTTGTGCCCATTTTATCATACAGTCTTTAACCAGCTCTGTTTCAGAATCTGTTTCTATCAATATATTATATAACCTTTTTATATGCATTTGACTCTCGTCCCTAATTTGTCTGTAACAGATTCTTAATGTAGCTATCATTCTAAAAAGACTGGTTTCATGAGGAATATTTAATAAAACGTGTCAATACCGTTGCTGATCGATCCAGAAAATGTTTAATTTTGGAGACAGTATGCCCTCTTTGGGGGTTGTGCTGACTTAAAACTGAAGAAAGAAGCTCTTGGCTTAAATTTCTGGCCAAAAAAAAATCTGTTCATATTCCCCAAGAACAGAAGTAATCCCAGGGTCAAAGAATGTAGCCATCTGCTTTTGTATGATCTTTTTGACATGGCAGGGATAAAAAGAAGGCTCTGCCTAACGCCAAGAAGTCTACGTGAGTCCTATACAACGAGCCTATCGTGCAGGGGAAGATATTCGCATCTCAGCTGCAAATAAGAAGCCCCATCATTTTTACAGCATAAAGCAGGGCTGCCAAGCAGAAAAGGAATCTGAAAAATGTGAGGCTTGCAAGCAGCAGACCTGATAGGAAAAACCGCAATAAAAACAGAGATTCATGCTTGATGATGCTCATGAATGACTGCAGTGACTCAGTTTTTGATAGAACACCTCCAGAGTGAGCTCAGAGGGATTGTGAGCCAGGGAACATCGGCAAAGAGATGGTGTTATAAACAGGACCTTTTCCTCTTGGAATATAGGCCCTGCATAATCAATGAGCCCCAGATCACCCAATATGTTCCCAGGGTGCTCACAATGCTGCTGTTAGTAATAGCAGTTAGACTTATATACCGCTTCATAGGGCTTTCGCCCTCTCTAAGCGGTTTACAGAGTCAGCATATCGCCCCCAACAACAATCCGAGTCCTCATTTTACCCACCTCGGAAGGATGGAAGGCTGAGTCAACCCTGAGCCGGTGAGATTTGAACAGCCGAACTGCAGTCAGCTGAAGTAGCCTGCAGTGTTGCATTTAACCACTGCGCCACCTCGGCTCTGATTTTTTTTGCGTTGCCAATATGTTTAATGAAGTAACTTCATAACCGCCACCTTTATTTGCTCTAGGAATCCTCAAGAGCATTTCCGAGAAGGAGAAAATGCTGTTGTGATTTTAGAGGTGGGCTGTCGTTTCCGATTGGTTTAAAAATCTCATAAGATTGCTCTTGGTTTTTATTGCACCATATTTATTGCTAATATGGCACTGAGCCATGGTGGCGCAGTGGTTAGAGTGCGGTACTGCAGGCTACTTCTGCTGACTGCTGGCTGCCTGCAATTTGGCAGTTCAAATCTCACCAGGCTTAAGGTTGACTCAGCCCTCTATCCTTCCGAGGTGGATAAAATGAGGACCCAGATTGTTGGGGGTAATAGGCTGACTCTGTAAACCGCTTAGAGAAAGCTGTAAAGTACTGCAAAGCGGTATATAAGACTAAGTGCTATTGCTATTGAAAGGAAGGAGACCAGAGGTGAGATTCACTTACCTTCCCTACCGGTTCACAAATGTGAGCGTGCACTCACATCTGCCTATCCCACGTTCGTGGGAAAGACTCAACAGGTGGGTAAAAGTGCCAAATCCAGTTTAAACATCTGGGTGACTGTGCAACCAACCATAATAATTTATAAATTTATATACCACCTGACACCCAGCAGATCTCTGCTTGCTTTCTACCTTTAAAATGCTAAAGACTACCGGGATTCGTTTGCATGTAGCAACATTAGGAGGCCATTTCTGCAATTATGCCTCTGGACTTCACCCGAAAGTGACCTTATATTTATACACTGGTTGGGATCTGAAAGATTCAGGAGAGAAAACCAGTTGGTTCTGTTTTCAGCCATACATTCGTATCGTGCAGGTGAATGCATAATTTACTATACGCTTTCAGGCGTATAAAACTATGATTTGGAATACGCGAGGTGCACCTCTGAGCATGTCCCAGCAATATAAAAATGTCACTCTGCAACCTCGTGCAGATTTGTGCGCAAAGAGAGAGAAAGTCATTCCTCATGTGGGTATACACATTTTATTTTTGCCACCTGCCATTGGATGATATGCAGCTTTGTTTTCCCATTACCACCAAGACCATTTAAATATCACTCCAGTGCCTATGTGTGCTATGGCATCACGGGGAGGAGGAAGAGGGAGCGGGCATCACTGGAACAGAGAAGCCATTGGAGAAGTTCAAGCCTCTATAAATAGCCTTTGGCCTGGAGCTGGCTTTGTGCTACCAAGGCAAAAGGCACAACACTACAGCTCTGTCCCCTCTTTGCATTTGAATAAGGCTGCATTTTAAGCACCTTGTGGTTCTCTGAAATTCAAGCAGGCCAGATAGTGAGGCAAAGAATACTCCAAATATGTATACTGTTTCTCTTTAATTTCACTGTAAAAATAGGACAAGCTGAATATATTGACATATAGTAGAAATACACTAAAGGGAGGAGTAGCGGGATAGAAGAAAGAGGGGTAGAGAGGGCGGGAGAGAGGATGGGAGGGAGGGTGAGAAGGAAGGGAGGGAGTGGACTGGGAGAGAGGAGTGGTAGAGGGGGAGGGGAGGTAGGGTAGAGGGGAATGATGGAGGGAAGACGGAAAGTTGGAGGGGGGTGGAAGAAAGAGGTGTATGGAGGGTCGAAGAGGTATATTGGGTTTCTATTTGGGGGGGTATTGTTGACAAGAGGAATTGCTGTGTTTATTGTTTAATGTTGTATGGCCCCGGTTATGCACAGTATATATGTGACTGTATGAAAATGAAAAATGGAAAATAAAAACACATTTTACGGGCGGGGGGAAAGAATACTCCAAATACATCAGCACATTACAGCTTCAACCATTTTGAAAAGGAAAGTTAAACTTACCTTTATGAAGACAAAAGTGAAGCCCACATCTCGGTGGGCAGCGGTGCCATTCTCCCCTGTCTACTCAGATGGCTCCAGCCCCTGCTGCAACTTGTCCCAGAAAACCTGCCATTCCTTATCAGTCATAATTTGCAGTGAGTTGTTGCCCTTCACATCTGACACACACACTCCACCTTTTCCTTAAGGTGGCAAACCTGGCCAGAGCCAGAACCTTGCTGCTTAGAAACTGCAGTAGACCCCTCAATTATATTTTCCAGAGTGAAAATTACACTTTTAACAAGCAAAGTTCTTGGTGTTATGCTGAAGGTGCTGACCTAGGAACCAGGAGAATTCCAGGCCTTCCTTGGGCACAGAAATCGGTGGATGGCTTTGGGCCAGTCATTCTCTCTCATCCCAACTCCCCTCAAGGGATTGTGGTTGTGGGGAAAACAGAGGAGAGCATTAGATATATTCACCTCCTTAACTTACAAGAGGTGAAATAAAATAATAATGAAATAATACTAAAATAATAAAAGGAAGCAATGGTAGCATCAGTAGAAATAGATGCCTTGGATACAATCCCAAAACATCTGGAGCACCACTAGAACCCAATTGGCATTGACCAAAATCATCACCCGTCAATTGCAAAAAGCAGCTTACAGAACAGCTTACATCTTGCAACAATACCTGTAACCCAATCAAACATCAATATCTGCCTTTATTAGGTCCTTGGGATAGACTCGACAGATGGATGCAAAAATGCCAGACCCAGCCTAAACGTCTGGCTGACTGTGGGATGAAACAGAGTAATAATATTGGAGTGAACGGAACATTTGGTTTCCCCTATTTCTGAAATAGGGGAAGAAAGTATTTATAAGCAAGGAATCGTGGAAGTTGTTCAAGGAATGAAGGATATGGAACCAGAAATGGCTGGAGCTGGCCTTTCCCAAATTAGTGTCTTTCAGGTGTATCTCAATGAATTTCCCCAGCAGCAAGTTCTCTTATATAGGCTGCTAGAGCAGAAATTCTTGGGAGTATCCTGAAGGATGTCTACAGAGAGTTAACAAGGCTGTCACAAAAGCAGAAAAATACAGCTCCCCATGGTGTGAACTTTCAGACTGGGTATGGATAGACCACCTCCAGCCCATGGATAGTTTTTCAAAGCTCTCTGCATGCAGTCAGTTCAGCTGTTGGATTGAATGCCGGGTGTGAGGATGAAAAGAGGAGAAGGAAAGGGGGAGAAGAGGCAGAAAGGGGGAGGCGTGGAGGGGGGAAAAAAAACAAAAGAGGGAATCTTTGTGTCACATTCCTCACCCTTCAAACCCAACCCCAGACACAGATATTCCAAACGCAGCAATGTCTTGCTTAAGGATGTTTCATATCCTGAGGCAGGGCTCATTCCAAAATAAACCCCGTTGTTTCTTTGCTCCCCTTGTTCTCCGCTACGGAAGATCTACTTAAAACACTAGGCATGCCCATGCAGCCTTTGCTGTGAAGCAGGGCTCTGTGTGTGCTGCCAAAACTGTGACGTACACCGAGCATCTCATGTTTTACAGCTTCTAATAATCACATGCTGTTCTCCAGGGAACATTTCCTGTAAGATCCTTTCGTCTCCCAAACCCCCTATCCCACTTAAACAACAAAATGCCAGCAGAAGAAAAAAAAAATCAATGTGCATTAATTACTTCTGGAACTTAATAGCAAAGCCCCAAAACTGTAAAATCTGCAAAAAGTAACAAATATTTCCAGCTTTTGCAAAGAAGACCCCTGAGCTATCAGCTTCAAAAAGACTCAGATCGATAAGAAGCCAAGAGCTGGTCCTTTTCACCTCCAATGGAAGACAGACTTTCCATTGTTATTCGCTTTTGCACTCAGGCAGATGCTTGCCAGACTTTATACTGGCAGTAGTGGAGCAAAGGAAATGCCAACAGACAAAACTGGTTGCCCACTGTGCCTCTACGGCCCAGATCGCAGTCCGTGTGTGTTGCTGTTGCGTCCATTAAAAACACCTTCCTACAGGGCAAGCAGTGGTTTTAAACGGAAGCTATTTCTGCCCAAAAGGGATGCGGTGGCTCAGTGGCTAAGACACTGAGCTTGTCAATCAAAAAGCTCGGCAGTTCGAATCCCTGACGCTGTGTAACAGACTGAGCTCCCATTACTTGTCCCAGCTTCTGGCAACCTAGCAGTTCAAAAGCATGTAAAAATGCAAGTAGAAAAATAGGAACTACCTTTGGTGGGAAGGTAACAGCATTCTGTGCATCTTCAGCATTTAGTCATGCCGGCCACATGACCACGGAGTTGTCTTCAGACAGCACTGGCTCTTTGGCTTTGAAACGGAGATGGGCACTGCCCCCTAGAGCTGGGAACGACTAACACATATGTGCAAGGGGAACCTTTACCTATTTCTGCCCAAGGTGTTCAGTTTTTCTGCCATCAGCTCCTTTGCCGAAGAAGAGCTCCAAGCCAGAGGGAATTCTGCAGAATGTTTTCAAACAGGGTTTGTGCAGAATGGAGCCGAGGTGGCGCAGTGGTTAGGGTGCAGTACTGCAGGCCACTTCAGCTGACTGTTATCTGCAGTTCAGCGGTTCAAATCTCACCGGCTCAAGGTTGACTCAGCCTTCCATCCTTCCGAGGTGGGTGAAATGAGGACCCAGACTGTGGGGGCAATTTGCTGACTCAATTTGCTAAAAATATGTAAACCGCTTAGAGAAGGCTGATAGCTCTATGAAGCGGTATATAAGTCTAATAAATGAATGAATGAATGAATGAATGAATGAATGAATGAATGAATGAATAAATAAATAGAATGCCATCCAGCTGGATCACATCTCCTTTCTACATGCAGTTCTTGACTTACAACCAGTTGCTTGGAGACCATTCAGAGTTATGGCTCTGGGGCCAGAAAATGGAACTTACCATTTGGTTTTGAAGTTCCGACATCCACCCAAATCCCCACCACGGACACCTGATCACATTTGGGAAACCACTTACCATTATGGCTGTTTGCAGCACCCCGAAGATACGTGACCATGATTCATGACGTTTTTGCCAGCAGCCAGCATTTAATTCTAGCTCCCAGCAAAAACTGGGCCTCTAGCGCAGTGGCCACCAACCTTTTGGGAACCAGGAACCGGTTCCACGGAGATGTTTTTCTGTGGACTGTATGCTGCCTGCATTCCGTGGATGGGGCTTCGTTTATTTGTGCAGCCTGTTTTTTGGCACGCTGCGGCCTGGTGCCAGTCTATGGTCCGGAGTTGGGGACCTCTGCTATAGCGGACCATGTGTCTTCTTAACAACTTGTTCACTTAGGTGCTAGGGAAGGGCTCGACAGATGGATAAAAATGCCAAATCCAATCTAAACATGGACAGTTGATTGCTTTACAGCTACCACATTCACTTAATGACTGCCACAAACAAGGTCCTAACATTGGATCCGCCTGTTCTAACCTACGCTTCCCAAGAGCATGAAGCTCCTTGTCCCGATAAAAACCCCTTTTATGAATTTACCGTGAATTCTGCTCATTCACATCCAGCAAAGTCTTTCAAGGGAGGATTTAGAGTCACAGACCTTATCTGGCTTGGAGAACTGCCAGGCTGATATCTGCAAAACTTGGCAAGGAGTCTCGGAGAGTCACGAACCAATTAAGCGAACTAATTGTCTCCTGCAAACTCCATTCCCCTTTCGCTCCTCTTTTATTTCATCTGAGAGGGTCCATTCATCGTCCACCTATGGCATCGACCCCTGTTCTTTAGCTGTTCCCTTCGTCTGGCAACTCTGCGCATGCGCACACTGGGAACAGGCTTCAGCTGTTCGTCTGCCTCACTGATGTCTGCCTCTGAAGGCAGCTGATAACTGGCATATGGCTCTGGACCTCTCACTGCCTCTGACACAGAGCCCTCCTCAGAGCCTTTCCCAGACTCCAGGACTAGCCCATGTTCCTCCCCAACCTCCTCACTGACCGGATCTGCTGCCAGCTCTGCTGGTTGACGGCGGGCCATGACACCGCCTCACATGGTAACCCATTTACAACCATCATGGCCTATGACTGGAATTGTGGGGCTTAATTGCAATTGTAACTTGAGGACTACCTATACAGCGTGTGAACTGAGAAAACATTGCAGAAGGGAATTAACTACCTCTCTCTTACAAGCTGTGGTTCTGGGGCAATTTGATAATGGCCAGGCCATCTTTCTGTGAAGCTCACCCGCTGTTGATGATTTTTTACCCCGAAAAAATATTAAATCTACATCACTTTCTGGCATAGAATCTTTCCTGACATGTCACCACTCGGTTCAGGTTTTTTTCTGAGTTAGCAGGTCAAAAAAGCAACATTTCTTTCCTAGACATGCAATTGAAAATATGAACACAGCACAAAAACAGGATAGAACTACCTATAGACAGCTGCTCATTTTGGAAAGGGGGGTACTACAACTAAAATCTTTAGAGGTATTAAAAGAGGAGAAGGTAGTTCAAACATGGTGTACGGGTTCTGGGAAGTCGGGGGGGGAGGGGGGTTGGGGGGGAGGGGGGAGGGAGGGAACATTAGGCTAGACAAGAATTTGGTGGTAAACTAGAACTATTTTGACACACAAAAATTGTACTTCGATGTCTTACTGATTGAGGAATGATGAAATGTTTGTTTTAAAAGAAATAAAACTTTGAACTACCAAAAAAAAAAAAAAAAAAAGCAACATTTCTATTGGATTAACAAATTCCTCCAGAACAGCAATATTATATCAACACAACCTAGCAAGTAAGGAAGAGCTGCAAAAATGTAAAGGAAAACTGCCATCGCTATAACGGACCCTGCTTTTAATTTCTGACACATGTGAGATATGGTAAAAACTCTTCTTCCAGGGAAATTGGCTTTTCAAAGCAAGCACGCAATGTATGACCTTAAGCAAAAACATTCTCTCCTAGACCAGAGACAAGACAATGAGTTTCTTTAATGCTGCTGCATATCTTTTTTTTTTTTTTAAGAAGGTAATTTCCAAAAAGGTTTCTTTTTCGTTAACACTGTGGTGGCGGGAACTGTTGGGCCTGGCTGTTGAAATTACAGATAACCCTCACCTTACAACGGTTCATTTCGTGACCGTACAAATTTACAACTGCACTGAAAAAAGTGACATGACCATTTTTCACACTTATGACCATTGCAGCATCCTCATGGCCACAGGATCAGGCGCTTGGCAACCGGTTCACATTTATGACGGTTGCAGTACCCTGGGGTCATATGATCAGCAAAGGGAGGTGAGCAGCCGGTGAAGGAATAGCGTAGCATAGCAGAGTTGGGAGGGACCTTGGAGGTCTTCTAGTCCAACCCCCTGCCTAGGTAGGAAACCCTATACCGTTTCAGACAGATGGCTATCCAACATCTTCTTAAAGATTTCCAGTGTTGAAGCATTCACAACTTCTGGAGGCAAGTTGTTCCATTGATTAATTGTTCTAACTGTCAGGAAATTTCTCTTAAGTTCTAGGTTGCTTCTCTCCTTGATTAGTTTCCACCCATTGCTTTCTGAGAACCAAAGTCAATGGGGAATCGAGATTCACTTAACAACCGTGTTCCCAACTTAACAAATGCAGTGATTCACTTCACAACTGTGGCAATTATGGTGGTAAAATGGGCAAACGTAACAAAATTTCAGTTAGCGACATAAATTTCGGGCTCAATTGTGGTCGTAACTCGAGGACTACCTGTATCTATGAGCGGGATAAAACACACAGAAAATTACCGATGAAAGGCAACCGTTCTTCTATTACCCAGCATATGGCCTTGCCACACTGAGAGGAGGACACAAAACCAAAAACTTATTAGAATAGATTTATTCATCACCACTCTTCCCAAACCCCACAAAGGTTCTTCGACAGGCGAGGCGACTGTCCTCTTTACTTTAATTGTTGGGCAATGCTATTTATAGAGTGCAGGAGTTCCTTAAAGTAGCCATCTTCGTCCCCCTCCTTCCGCTCTTCCTCGGCCAGCTCTTCGTATTCCTGGCGCAGGAGGCCGAGGACGTGGCTGAGCGCGGGATCCCCGGCGTAAGTGTCCTTACAGGAGGCGAGCACGACATGCACCGTCTTGAGCACTTTCTCCCTGCTGTCGTGCTCCGGCGTCCTCAGGAGGTTCGAAATGATGGTGCACCAGCCTTGTTCCACAATGGCGGGCATCAGGTTCACCTGACTATACTGCTGACTCTTCTCGTAAGCTGCCTCCTCCTCGTCACTGAGCAATTGCTGCAACAGAGAGTCCTCAAATGATTACTTAAGCTGACACAGCGTTGTTTTTGCATGAAATATACATACTGGTGTGAAGTCTGAAATCAATTCTATCGGCCTCTGTGGTCAATGCACCAAGCTCTTTCTGTCCCGAAGGGGGGGTCTTTTTTTGGGGGGGGGGGGAATATTTTATTTTTTTAATTAAACAAACACACACACACACACACAAACAAAGAATCATCCTTCGTTACATCTTGTAAAAAGTGTATCAATTGGTTACAAATACATTCCATGCGTTTCTTCCATAATCCTTACATATACTTCATTCAAATTGTACATTTTAAATCAAAAAAGAAAATTTATTTATTTTACTGTCCCTGTACCACAATTCTCATTTAATTACAGTTGTTTAAACATGTTTTTATTTAGAATCATTTGTATTTAAAGACCACCACTGGCATTCATTTGCAGTTTCAATAAACCTCCAATAACATTACATCTTTATGACATATTCTGAAACAAATTCAATTCAGTAAGATATCTAAGCATTTACCCACCCCCCATAACACACCTGTATGTATCATTAAATATTATCCATTAACATTTCTTTGTTATTATTGTAGTTGACTAAGAATTATTTACTGTTTATCTCACCTCTCCTCTCCACAGGCCCCCGAAGGGAGGTCTTTTGAGAGGCAACTGGACTTCCTGGTTTTTCTTGGAAGATGCTTCACTTCTCATTCAAGAAGCTTCTTCAGCTCTACGGCAAACGCCTTCCAAGAAAAAAAAAACCCAGAAAGTCCAGTTGCCTCTTGAAAAAGCACCTTTGGGACAACCATGACCTGGATGGCTCAGAATATCCATAGAAACCAAACTCTTTCTGGTTTTGTGGGTTTCAAAATGGGAGGAATGCTTGCCAAGTCATGCCAGAAGGCACATGTAGATTTTGTTAAGGTATTTAATGATTAGATTCCAATTCTATATTTCATTCAAGGGCTGCAGGCAGTTAACCGAGCACTCCCTCCTCCCGCCATCCTCCCTCCCTCCCTCCCAACCACGACCCTATGATGCAGGCTGGAGGAGAGCACTGGGTTTCCATGGGCAGAGACTTTCTGCTCCTAATCCGACATCTCAACTAGAGGTAGCCCTCAACTCACAGCAATTTATTTAGTGACTGTTCGAAGTTACAACGGCACTGAAAAAAAGAGGCTTATGACCATTTTTCACACTTACGACCATCGCAGCATCCCCATGATCACATGATCAGAATTCAGACACTTGGCAAGTGGTTCATATTATGATGGTTCAAATGTCTCGGGGTCATGTGATTACTTTTTGCGATCTTCTGACAAGCCATGTCAACGAGCAAGCCAGAGTCACTTAACAACTGTGCTACTAAGTTAACAACTGCAGCGGTTGGCTTAACAAAAGTGGCAAGAAAAGTCGCAAAATGAGGCAAAGTTCATTTAACAAACGCCTTGCTTAGTTAGCAACATAAATTTGGGGCTCAATTGTACCGTGTTTCCCCGAAAATATGACATGTCCTGAAAATAAGGCCATGCCAGATTTTTGGGGTGGGCAAAAATATAAGCCCTCCCCTGAAAATAAGGCCATTGGGCAACCCCCTTCCCTCCAGCCAGGCAGAGCGCCACTCACCGACCCAGAGGTATCCTGAAGGCGCCAAACCGTGGGAGCCAGGGGAGGAACAGACGCTCGTGCAACTCCCCCCTCTAGCCAGGCAGAGCGCCACTCACCGACCCAGCAGTATCTCAAAGGTGCCAAGCCATGTGATCACCTGTTCCTCTCCCCCCAAAGCTCCACTAGCTTAGCATTTTCGGGATATCACTGAATCGGTGAGTGGCGCTCTACCCAGCTGGAGAGGAGGGGTTGTTGGGCAGCTGCTCTCTTGCGAGCGGGCTCCCGAAGAGCCTGGCGTGGGGACAGGAGGATGCGGGCACAGCCTGAGGGGCAAATGGCTGTGTTGCATGGTGGCAGCAGCATAACACAGCAGCCATGAAGTGACCATGCTTGCTGCCTCCTGTACCCCCAAAATAATAAGCCCCCCCTCCCCTGATAATAAGGCCAAGGCCATATGTTGGGGGTCAAAAGAAAATAAGACCATGTCTTATTTTTGGGGAAACACTGTAGTCGTAAGTCAAGGACTACTCGTACTCATGATAATTTTATTGTTCTTTTCAAGGACTCTCTGCATTTCACCACCCGAGGTCTCTCCTTGCTGCAATTTGGCAAAACGATTACTGGAAGGCCTCTCCCATTCATACAAAGGCTGCTCTGGGAAACCCAGCCCATCATAAAAGTACCAATTTATGAAAATGTTACTAGCCAGCCTAATACACTCATTGTAAAGTTGTAGGGGAAGCAAACTGGGGAAGAAACTGACAAAACAAATGAGATTTGGGGGGGGGGCGGGAATGGGAAGCAGGAAATCAGCCAGATTAACAAAAAAAAATCATAAAAAGGGAAGCAGGAGTCGTCGTCCCCGTCCCTCTGTACATACATGTATTTATGTATGTATAATTAAAAGCCTAAAAGCCGTTGTGTCCGATTTCAGAAGCTACAGGAAATATGTGTGCCTGAAGCCATTCACTGCCAATAATCAGCAGTAGTGTAACGAAAGATGAAAAGCAATTATATCTCTCTAAAGACCAGCTGAAGAGAGATACTTCATAGTTCAGCATCCAATCCTATCCACAGAGACATTACAACTTCTTCCCTCTGGACGCTGCTATAGGGCACTGCATGCCAAAAGTATTAGATACAAATATAGTCGTTCCCCCCCCCCGCCCCCATGCCATCACTCTGCTAAACACCTAATTCACACCGCACCGCCTTAAGCCTAAAGATGTTTATCCATGTGATAGGGCTGTATTGATAGGTTCACCGACAAAAGGGCAACCGACAAAAGCGCGCCCGACTAAACCGCGATGACGAATGAGCTGACAGAAGCACGCTGTAAACCTAAATCTAACCCTAACCCTAACCCCTAAACCTAACCCTTCCCTTAACTTAAATCGCGCTATTGTCGGCGCGTTGATGATGGCGCGTTGATGATGGCGCGGTTTTAGCGTCGCCGTTTTGTCGGCGCGCTTTTCTCGTTTGCGCATTTGTCGGGTCACGATATTGATATTATCCTTCCCATCTTCTCAGTTTTCCTGCCACCTTCTCCTATTGGTATCTATGATTTATCACCTGTTGTTGTATCTTATGATTAATGATTCTAACTGTGATCTATGATATATGACCTATCACTTTGTTGTTGTATGTACATTGAAAGTTTATGCACCAGAGGCAAATTCCTTGTGTGGCCAATCACATTTGGCCAATAAAGAATTATTCAATTCAATTCAATTTCTATTCTATTCCTCTACAGGAAGTTGGGACCACCCTGGCATCCTTTTCTGAAGATTCAGAAAACTGTTGAAGATTTCAGAACAGAAAAGAATAACAGAGTTGGAAGGTCTTCTAGTCCAACCCTCTACTCAGGGCAGGACACCCTATACCATTTCAGACAAAAAGTTCTCATTGAGCTGATCAACAAGAGTAATTGATATGAGATGGGTGGCCATATAAATTATTTAAATAAATAAAAATGCAGAGTGTCTATTTTCTCTAGCCAAGTAAATTTCTCCGGATACCATATTTTTTGGAGTATAAGATGCACCTTTTTTCCACAAAAAAGAGGCTGAAAATCTGGGTGCATCTTATACACCGAATACAGCATTTCTTTGCCTCCCGAAGCCCCACCCCTTCACCAAAATGGCTGCGCATACCCTTATGGAGGTTTTCAGAGAGCTCCTGAGGGCTGTGGAGGGCCGTTCCCCCTCCCCCCCCGCCGCCCCCAGCAGCACTCTATAAGCCTCCATAAGGCTATGCATGCAATTTGTTTTGACAAAAATGGCTCTGTTTTCACGAAAAAGCAGAGCTGAGGTGGGCGTGGTTTATGCATGATGCAGCTGACCTGCAGGCCGCCAGTGTGACACCCCTGCTTTAAACCCACCAAACCTGTTACAACATGTGTAAACCCCACCCAGAAATAAACACAGTTAATGAGAGAGTTTAGGTGCTTATTTCATTATGTATATAACCCATTACTATACCGATACAATTCATTCCCCATAGTTATTAGAGCTATCAGATTAACGATTGTTTGGTGTTTTGGGCAACAAAGTATGAGGAAAAAACTAAGGATGTTTACCAAATACAAAATAAAATGGAAAAAGGAGATAAAGAATTTGAGCTTGTTGATATTCGTGACAATTGGTTTATTTCTGAGGAAAGAATGGAATATTTGAAGAGGAGCTAAATGGAGAGAAAATTTACTTCAAAAGACAGGGCATAGAAGGAGGAAAAAAAATCAAAGAATTTATGGACTATGAAATACTATTTGCAAAACATTTGATACCACTGCTGAGAATTTAAGACAAGCTGATAAAGGAAACAAAAAGAGGGCGCCAAAATTATATGAGAGATACCACAAACAAGAAGGTGCAAAGATTTCTTCGTATGGATTCGTTCAAAAAGATGTGTGGAGAATTGGACCCACACATGGCAGCAGATATAAGGCTGTTCTGTTATTGGAGAGATACAGGTTGATAGATGAAAGAGTATAACTCAAAATTAGCTAAACCCAGTTAAATCCATTGCTAATAGGTATAGTTAAATAAAAATTGATAATGATAGTAATGTATACAATGTTGAGTTGTTATGATAAGTAATAATTGGATATGAGAAGGGAAGGTTAGAAATATTATTGGGCTATCTATAAAGATTATTAATAACAATAAGTATCATAAAAAACTATATACAGTTAAATTTTAACTAATGTGGAAAATGCTATGATATAGGATATAGTTAAATAAAGAAAGGGTAATGATAATAAATTATATATATGGAGGATTAGAAAACTTTGGTATTAAATATTATGGATGTTTAGCTGAAACAGGATATGAGGATTTAATGTTAATGGAGGAAATGAAATGCCAGCATGTGGTTATGGATTGAATCTTGGTATATTTAAGGATGAAGGATGTTTAAATAACTGTAGTCAAATAAAAGTGGAGGTATGATGATGTTAATATAGTAAATATTTGAGTTAAGATATTTGAATTAATATGAATTATATTTGATGACGGTGGAAGAGATGCACAAAAGCTTTTTGTAACCAGCTGATATACTTTTTACAATATATGTTTATCTTGGAAATAAATAAATAAATAAATAAATAAATAAATAAATAAATAAATAAATAAAAGAAATAAAGCAACTGTTTTGGACTACAAATTCCACCATCACTAACATCCTCCGGGGCTGTGGTAGAGCAGGACATCTAACTATATCGTTTGCCTTCACCTCTTCCCATACACAAAACGCCACCTCGAAAAAAATGGAACATGTTTTCTAAGGATTTATATTAATTAGAACTTGCTTATAGTCCAGTCTTTTGGATATTTTTTTTTCATTCTGCAGCTTCCATGAGGATGGAGAAGCAGCACTACATAGCGGGATGAAGGTAGAATTGTTCATTTCTCCTAAGGGAAATCCTATTCACCATCCCTTTTTTCCAATGCAAGAGTCATCCACCTCCTCTGCTAGATCAGGGCCAATGTCAGAGTAGTAGTAAAAGGAGGAGGGGAGGGTGTTGTCTCTCTCTCCTTCTGCTCCCTAGAAATAATATGGATGCAGCCCAAGATGCTTGATTTTTGTCTGCAAAACTCCCACATGGGCCCCGCAAGCCAGCCATCTGCTACACAGATGAAGTAAAAGGTTGCTCACAGCATACAGCAGCCAGATACACAACACAATGGGGGGGGGGGCATTCTCTAAATAACAATAATAATAATTATTTTAAAAAATACAATGCCTTTGCTCCTCTGGGCTGCCTCCTGGGTAAATTGCTATATAGGCACTTCATTAATTAGATCCTAATCACAAGCATCTCCTTACTGCTACGTTATAATTAAGGAAGGGTGTTTCTCTGGCTTAAGAGAGAGAAGGGAAGTCAAATCCTCCTGAATTGTATGCTGGGAGCTTGCCCTGCTCATCTCTGTTCTTAAATCCCAGCAGAGAAGCTTGATTGCGATACTTTCCTTGATAGTAATTTGCCTATACTCTCTCACATGCTCATGCTGGGCAAGAAGGAACAGCCGGTAGAGAAGGAACTCGGGCCTAAGTTAAAGAATAAACCAGAGGATAAGGCTATACCTTCACAGCCCCAACAGCTATTCTGACAAGGTTCAAGGCACAGTTGAAAGACACGTATTCAGGTGCTCAGCAAAACCTAGTGACTCCCCTCTTTCCAACGGTGCCCCATTGATGATCGCTGTATGTTAGGTCTTTAGTGGCAACACAATGATTCCAAACTGGTGACATATTTAATCCCGCCTTCCAGCTCAGCTTGCTCTTCTCCTTCAGATTAGTAGACTTGTGCTAATTATATATAATCTATATATATAAAAGCTAAATAGCACTCACTCATCACGAAATCTCCAGAACTGTAAAGCCTACAAACTTGAAATTCGGCACGTATGTTCCTCTTGGCTTCTAGGTGCTTGGTAAGAAAGGATTTCTCGAAATAACTATTCAATCACCAGCATTTCTTACACAGTATTATATTAACATGCATCGATGTTAAGGAGTTAGACGTTCTACTCTCCCTCCCCACCTGAAAAGAACTCTGTTCCAACTGCCAGTTGCCTTATATTAACACGCTCTGATGCTAAGGAGTTACACATTCTGCATTAATTTTCAAGCTTTAAGTGTCAATTTATCAAGTCCCATCACATAGTTTTGTAGCGAAGCATGGATATCCAGCTAGTAATAGATAAAGTATAATGAACCCTCTTACCTTTTCTACTACTAAGTCGTAGAGAAGGGTCACGGTGCGGATGTACAGTATCTCCATTCCTTTCTCTGTGCAAAGATTCCTGAGTACTTGAAGGCCTCCAAGTTTGAGAAATTGTTGCTGGGCGTAAGGAAAGTGTCGCAGCATCGATGACAAAGCAAAAAGAGCCTAAGAACAAAAACAAACCAAACCGCATCCATCATCATGGTTTTTTTCATTTCCTGGGTCTCATCATGCAGGCCCTTTCTGCATTTCTTTCAGTTCTCATGCCTTGACACACCAATATTTACTTATTTAACAAATACACCACCACACTCCAGAGGTGCAATTTATGTAACCAAGATTTTATTTTTATACCAGTGGTGGGTTCCAGATCCCGTTCCAAACGGTGCAGTTGGAATGGGCCCGGCATCACCCACATGGAAGCGTGCAGCGCAAGCATGCATCATACTCCACGATGCTCCAGCTGCTCGGTGGAGCATCGCGCAGGCGCCGTACGTGCCATGTGTGTGAGCAGAAGCGCCAAAGGCTTAAAGGACAGGTAAGGAGCTTGGGCAGGCGGGTGGGCCCTCTAGAACACCGTACCAGAACGGTACCCTGTGCTCCGGTCAGGCTCCGGTGCACCTATACTTGGGAGTACCGCCTGCAACCCACCACTGTTTTATACGATCACCAAAGTGGTTATGGCCTCATGGTGACTTGGGGACAGGACCCTCTATTTCAAGGGAGCAGACAATTATGTTTTATGACGCCTGGACAGAAGTGTAATGAATCCACAGCAGAACAAAAAGGGCCGGGATCCAACTTCTGTGAGCAGAACTGTTGTTTGCAAGACGGTAACTCCAAAGAAATATGAAGAATATAATTTTAACCCATCTTTTTCTTTTCTTATCTGTGGCCCCTGAAAAGTTGCTCCTGAAGATTCCCCCATGATGTATCTCATGAAACAGTGAGTAAAATAAGGAAAATCAGCTCTGCTTCCTTCAGAGAAAATACTTATTGGAAGGTAGCCCCCAGTGGTGGATTGTAGACTGTATGCCCCGGTATGGGTGTACCGGAGCCTGCCCAGAGTACCAGATACCGGTACGGTGCTCCGGAGGGCCCGTCCACCCGCCTGAGCTCCTTACCTGTCCTTTAAAGCCTTCGGCACTTCTGCGCATACAGCACCTGCGTGACGCTACAACGAGCAGCTGGAGCGTCACGGAGGCTTGCGGAAGCGTCCCTGGCAGCTACAACACATGCGCACCGCACACATCCATGTGGATGAGGCCGGGCCCGTTCCAACCGTACCAGTTGGAATGGGCTCCAGAACCCACCACTGGTAGCCCCTGAAGTGAAGGTTATCTACAGTATTTCCCTAAAAATAAGATTGGGTCTTATATTATTTGTTTTCTCCAAAAGATGTATTAGGGCTTATTTTCTGGTTCTTATTTTGGGGGAAATGCGGTACTAAATGCATCCATCTGGCTGACAATCATAAGTGGGGCTTATTTTGAGGGTAGGGCTTATTTTACGAGCATCCTGAAAAATCATGCAAGTACTTGTTTTCCGGTTAGGTCTTATTTTTAGGAAAACAGGGTAGATGCTGCTGAAAATAATCTACTGTGGCTATTCATGCTGTTTACCAGTTGATTGTCATGGCATTATCTCTTTAGATCACGGGTATGTCAGTGACATATTGTGACATTTCTCCCCTTTGCAAAGCTGAGGTGGGCGTGGTTTATGTATGATGCAGCTGGCCTGCGGGCTGCCAGTGTGACACCCCTGCTTTAAACCCACCAAACCTGTTACATGTGTAAACCCCACCCAGAAATAAACACAGCTAATGAGAAAGTTTAGGTGCTTATTTCATTATGTATATAACCCATTACTATACCGATACAATTCATTCCCCATAGTTATTAGAGCTATCAGATTAACGAGAACTGTGCCCATAAATTTTCATCTAATTGCTTATTTCTAGCTCTTTAGCCTTTGAAGTTGTTGTGATTCATTTCTATACTGTTTTATTTTATACCACATGATTATACTAATATAGTTTCAATATTAATATGAAATATAGTTTACCTGCAGATTTTAGTGCTGTTGTAGTTTTACAATTCCTGTTAGTTGTTTCTATTTTTATCTTTAGCTATTATTCTCTAGCTTTACTCACATTACATAAATCTCAACTGTACTTACTTTTAGCTTCATACGCTTAACGCTATAATCTTAACGATACAGGTATTACAATCGTAGCAACTGTGCTAGTGATTTGATTTGTGGCGAGATGGGTGGCCATATGTGTGTGATAAATAAAAAGTGATTTAAATTTTATTTCTTATAACGGAATAGCTGCATTTTGCTGGTCCTTGACTGAAATAAAATACTGCTACCAGCACCCAAGCTGAGGCTTTTAATTTGCGCTTTAAGATAAATATACACAATTCTTGAGGGCAGAATTATTTTGCTCTCATTATTTCAGTGGTTTCAATTTATTTTTCTCCCGACTGGGAAGCCAGCAGAATAATATCTGCACAGAGATCCTCGTTTGCAAGACCCCAGAGAGAGAGAGAGGTCTCGGGGAAAGGCAACAGATTGCATCCATGGGGAATTTGCCACAGAAGTACGAAAGAAACCAACTCTCAGAGTGATCCAAACTCCCAAGCGGGGATGAGCCCTTTCAAGGTTTGATTCCCATCACAGAATTGACTCAAGCGCAAACATCTGGGAATGGAAATAGTAGTAGTGCATGCAGCCCTTTTGCTTGAGTTTAACAATCATCTCATTAATTAGACATTAGCATTCGTTATTGCGGTGGCTTTGACATTTCCCTGTAAGGCACACTAAACAGAATGTCATTAAGATGCCATTATAAGGTGCTGTCTGCAGGGAGAAATCGCACAGATATGGATACATTTCTGGCACGCTAATCACAAAGTCACTGATGCCCCCACAAGTTAAGAGTTGCAGATGTCAGATTTACTGGTTTGTAATTTTTATAATAAGCCAAAGTGTGATTTGTCTGATTTTTGTTAGCCCTTTGGATACAGCAGGTCAAGAAACGGGCATGGCAATGCTTTTTATTGTAGTAAAACTGAATAACAGAGATCTCGTAAACCTATCCAAATTCCTCTCTCTCCCATTTTATACTAAAAAAATCATTCTGAGTTTCTTTCTCTTGCAGACAGATGACGGACCATGCAACCCCTCTTAACAACTCACTCCTTCTTTTCTTAACAGCTCTCTCATGCCTTCCCTAGGGTCACTTCCAATTCCTTCACAGCCTTTGGTTTAGTTGGTAGTGTGAACTTCACCATTATGGTTTGTGAACAATGCTTGAAGGGTTAGCATTATGTTTGAATGCAGCCAACCGTGGCTGATTCAACACAACTGCTTGGGTTTGGTTTCACAGCTCACAAGAACCCATCCTCTCTTTTAGTACATCTTCCTTGTGTGTACTTTGCTCCTTCTCAGGAGCTCAGTTACTCCAGTCTATTCCTTCTTGTAATTTAGGTGATGTGTCGGCTTTTATAACAAAGGCATGCTGTCTGTAATGCCATAAGACTTTCCAGCACCACCAGCCTGTGAAAATATGTGAGTATGTCTTCATAGAATATAGAACATAATATATAGAGTTGGAAGGGACCTTGGAGGTCTTAGGAGACTGGAGGCTAAAACATACAATGAACAGTTGCAGGAATTGGGCATGGCTAGTCTAGTGAAGAGATGGACCAGGGGAGACATGATAGCACTGTTCCAATATTTGAGGGGCTGCCACAGAGAAGAAGAGGTCAAGCTATTTTCCAAAGCACCTGAAAACCAGACAAGGAATAATGGATGGAAACTGAACGAGAGATTCAACCTGGAAATAAGGAGAAATTTTCTAAGAGCAAGAACAATCAACCAATGGAACAGCTTGCCTTCAGACGTTGAGATTGGGAGATTGGAAGCTATCAAGAAGAGACTGGACTGCCATTTGTCAGAAATGGTGTAGGCTTTCCTGCTTGGAAAGGGGGAGGGGATATTGGACTGGATGACCTACAAGGTCCCTTCCAACTCTGTTAATTTTCTAGTCCAACCCCCTGCTCAAGCAGGAGACCCTCTACCATTTCAAATAATTGTTGTCCAGTCTCTTTTTGGAAGACTCCAGTGATGGAGCACCCACAATTTCTGAAGGCAAGCTGTTCTATTGGTTGATTGCTCTCACTGTTAGGAAATTTCTCCTTAGTTCTAAGTTGCTCCTCTCCTTGGTTAGTTTCCACCCATTGCTTCTCGTCTTACCTTTTGCTGCTTTGGAAAATAGGTTGACCCTCCCTCGTCTTTGTAGAAGCCCCTCAAATACTGGAATACTACAATTTTCACAGTGCCTGAATAGGGATGTGGGTATCTCTTTCTCATGCTAATAAGAAAGAGATACCTATGCTAATGGGTATCTCTTTCTTATGCTAATGCAAACACCTTCTGCTAGTGCCAATCCTCCTATTCAGAAAAGTGCTGGAAAAGAAATTTATGTATTTATACATCAAATACGTTATGCAAAAGCTGGATTTGGAAATATCATGTCTCTCATCTACTTTGTTAGCCTGGCGTGGCTGAAATGGAAAGTATTAAAGGCAGTCTATACATCACCTCAGATTCTGCCCAGAAGCTATGCAAAAGTTTGACGTATTTATAAAAAACTGTAATGGTTAGAGCCACCTTTGGCTATTCTGCAATGGGAGCTGGGACACATTAAAAAAGAGGGGTGGTGAGGAGTAATTTTTAATGGGATTGTCTTTAATTATCTGTGAAATTATCACACACACACAACCAAAATCACCAAGTGAGGCCCTCTTTCCATCTTTCATTTCATTCATATGCAGGAGTCTCATTTATGGAAAAAAGCAGCGAGAAACAGGACTGGAGGAGTGCTTGTAGCTAGAGGGATATAAGCAGAGGTGGGTTCCTACCAGTTCGCACCTATTCGGTAGAACCGGTTCGTCAAATCTACCGAACCGGTTAGAAGAGGTTCCACCAGTGGACCCGGAAAGCAGGCCACACCTACAGAAGAGGTTCCAAAAAATTTTGAAACCCACCACTGGTCCTTGGATATGATTATTCTACGCTATCATGCTCATATTTATAAACTCAGTGCCTCTGTGAAAGGTAAGGATGACTACTGCGTTTGTGGTGCAATCAGAACATTGCGTGTGTTGAAGTTGTTTTAACGCAAACCAAAGATGCCTTTTAAAAAACAAGTTTACATCCTATTCTTATGCATGCCAGTGCTGTGTGTGAGGTAATTTAAGGTGGTTCTGACAAGTGTCGTCGGCATCTTCATATCTGGTCACATGGGTAGCAAGCCACTCCCATCCGGTCACATGGGCTGCCACTCCCACAAAGGAGGCCACACCCACAGAGTAGGTTCAAACAATTTTTGAAACCCACCACTGGATATAAGTAGCAGCATTTGAAGCCTGGTCATGTGACATGTTTAACAAACCACAATATGCCAGGCCACAGCCAAATAATAGACCAATTGGGACTTCTCCAGAACTCCCAATGGTGCTTCCTTATCCAGATCTGGTGTTGCTCGAGTTACCAGGGTGGATACAAATTCTCCTTAGCGCTAAAAATTATAGTAGTAGTGAGAGGGCTGTCAATACAGAAGTGGCCTGGAGAACGTAAACTAGGAGCACTGAGCCAATTAAAAGCAACCAACCAACCCCCCATCTTCATGGGGCACAACGGAATGAGAAAGCAAATTCTTGGCTAATGAATCTTCTTCCTACATAACTGTAGTTTCTTTATACGAGGAGACAGGAAGAAAATGCAATCAACCAGCCCAAATGTGTGGGAACAGGCCCAAAGCCACTGGCAAGAACACTCTGCTACCAGAGGTTTTCGCGATTCTGTTATTCAATTTTACTACAATAAAAAGCATTCCTGGAATCTTTGCCATGCCCATTTCTTGACCTGATCTGCCTAAAGGGCTAACAAAATCAGATAAATCACACTTTGGCTTATTATAAAAATTACAATCCAGTAAATCTGACATCTGCAACTTTTGTTTCTTAACTTTTGGGGCATCAGTGGCTCTGTGATTAGTGTGCCAGAAATGTATCCATATCTATGGCGCAGCGGTTAGAATGCAGGATTGCGGACTGCCTACAGCTTGGAGTTTGATCCTGACTGGTTCAAAGTTGACTCAGCCTTCCACCTTTCCGAGGTCAGTAAAACGAGGATCCAGATTGTTGGGGGCAACATGCTGACATTTGTAAACTACTCAGAGAGTGCTGTAAAGCAGACTTCCCCAACTTTTCCCGGTTGGCGGCCCAGAGCGGGGGGAGGGAGGGGGAAGAGGTGATGGTTTTGTGGGAAGGGGCAGGTCCATATGTGCACGAGCACCCGCTGCTCGCGTGAGTGGGGCTAAGAGTGCCCATGACGCTCATGTGAGTGGGGCCATAAGCATCCACGACTTTCATGCGAGTGGGGCTGTGCACTATGCGCACTAGCAGCCACTTACACAGCCCAGTTGTGAATAGGCCGTGGCCCGGTTATGGGCCATGGCCCACAGGTTGAGGATCCCTGCTGTAGAGCCGAGGTGGCGCAGTGCTTAGGGTGCAGTACTGCAGGCCACTTCAGCTGACTGCACTTCTGCAGTTCAGCGGTTCAAATCTCACCGGCTCAAGGTTGACTCAGCCTTCCATCCTTCCGAGGTGGGTGAAATGAGGACCCAGACTGTGGGGGCAAGTTGCTGACTCAATTTGCTAAAAATCTGTAAACCGCTTAGAGAGGGCTGAAAGCCCTATGAAGCAGTATATAAGTCAAGTAAATAAATAAATAAATAAAATAAAGTACTATGGGACAGTATATAAGTCTAAGCGCTATTGCTAAGCACAGAAGCCTCACAGAGCCTGTGTGCTCAAGGGTGATCCATAAAATCACTGGGATGCAAGACGAGATAACCTTCACACACACACACACACACACACACACACACACACACACACACACAAAATTGACTGGCCCACTTGAAGCCAAGTGAGCAATGAGCAGATGAAAGGAGACAAATTCTCCATCCCACCTTTCTTCCCTCTAGCACAAAGGCTGAACATTTTGTAAGATTACCAGTTTGCTTAGCAAAGCACCCAGGACCGTGCCGTAAACATTTTCTGCCAAGCGCAGAGTACTCTAACGGCCTGCCTTTCGTAAGGAAGGAATTCTCCCTCAGGAAGCATTTTGCTCGCGCACAAACATAGCCATCCGTCTCGTCCCTTTTCCTGGGGTGCACAAACATCCATGAGAAACTCGGCGCTTCAAACACGGCTTAAGGCAAGGATATTCAGAGGCAGCCTTGTTAAAAGGTTGACAGCATGATCCTGATTAGAGCAGGCCACGTGGCTTTACGAACTCACATAAAAGCAGTGACCTAATTTATCAGACTAGGATCTGTAGGAGACCTTGAAGCACTCGTAGCCAAAAAAGAATGGCAAAGCTGCGCACTGAGGAAGAATCACTGGAGCATGTAGGCCAGGTGGTGAGCGGACAACTGACAAGCCAATAAGGCCCCAACTTCTATCCCAATCAATCAGCCAGGAGCCTTTTTCAGGTCTTCGCTCCTGGGGAGAACTTCAAATCTTGGGTCACTGCCATAGGTAGGAAGCAAGCGTCTCAGCCACTCATCTACTTCTGTTTTTGTTAAGGTGTGGATATTCAGGCTCGCCATTAGGATGTTAGACAGTCTGCCCTGCCATTCTATAGACTGGATTCAGGGTTTTCTTTTTGGTTTGATTTATTGGATTTATATGCCGCCCTTCTCTCCCAAGGACTCAGGGCGGCGTACAACATTAAAAAAACACATATTACAAAAGTTTTAAAAAATTAAATAGAATAGCCAAAAAACAAACCCAATTAAGATTAACAACAACATTTTTTTAAAAAAAAAATTCAATTAAAATTAACAATAATCAATAATTTGTTTTCTTTTGTTCAGGCCAGGCCGGCTTGCTGGAAAAGCCAATTTTTTAGGGCACGTCGGAAGGACTGGAGGTCGGGGATTATACGAAGCTCCGGGGGCAGCTAATTCCAGAGGGAAGGCGCTCCCACAGAGAAGGCTCTCCCCCTGGGGGTCGCTAGCCGACACTGTCCGTGGCACGACAAAACTGCGCTCCACTAAAGCGCGCCCGATTAAACCGCGTCGCTGACGTCATCAGCAGGGCGACAACAGCGACCGCGGAGAAAAAAGGGCGCTTTAAATAGCGCTTTGAAAGCAAGCCGATTCAAGTTAAGGTAAGGGTTAGGTTTAGGGTTAGGGTTAGGTTTACGGTTAGGTTAAGGGTTAGGGTTAGGTTAAGGGTTAGGATTAGGTTTAGCGTTAGGTTAAGGGTTAGGTTTAGGGTTAGGTTTAGGGGGGTTAGGTTTAGGTTTAGGGGTTAATTTTAGCTTTAGCGTTTACAGCGTGCTTTTTTCGTCGCGCTGTGATGACATCAGCTACGCGGTTTCATCGAGCGCGCTTTAGTCGAACACGGTTTTGTGGTGGAACCAACACTGTCTGGTCGAAGGCACCCTGAGGAGGCCAACTCTGTGGGATCGCACTGGATGGTGGGAGGTTATCGGTGGCAGTAGGTGGTCTCGCAGGTATCTTGGGAACTTTAGGAGAATTTTGGGCAATTCCCCAAGCCAATCCTAAGCCACAACTGGTGCAGAAATAGTTCAGACATTATATATTCTTTACCCTCATTCCAGGAAAATGGGGCTGATCTAGCTGGGCAACAGACCAGGAATGTTGGAACAGTCATAAGGCATTTGTCTTTATCAACATAGACTTGTTTTCCAACCCTACCTTTTTGAATCTTTATTATCCTAATACATATAATCCTCGACTTGTGACTGTAATTGACCCTGGAATTACAATCATAAATCGATGCCGCTGTAACTTAGAATAGAATAACAGAGTTGGAAGGGACCTTGGAGGTCTTCTAGTCCAACCCTCCTGCTTAGGCAGGAAACTCTACTCCACTTCAGACAAATGGATATCCAACATCTTCTTAAAGACTTCCAGTGTTGGGGCATTCACAACTTCTGGAGGCAAGCTGTTCCACTGATTTAATTGTTCTAACTGTCAGGAAATTTCTCCTCAGTTCTAAGTTGCTTCTCTCCTTGATTAGTTTCCACCCATTGCTTCGTGTTCTACCTTTAGGTACTTTGGAGAATAGCTTGACTCCCTCTTCAATGAGACATTGGAACACTGCTATCATGTCACTCCTAGTCCTTTTCATTGAAACATTGTGCAACCAGATTCAAAGTTACCACCATATCATTCTGATGATGGTTTAAGCAAACGCCACACTGTTAAAATAAAAGTGGCACCTCTTAAGCAAATTCCTTTTTCCCAATGGGCATTGTTATGCTGCTAACTGGGAAGTTCATGCTAGAAACTGGCAAAAATAAAGAGAGAAGAAAAAGGGAGGGGGAATTGCAAATTGTAATTACACGATTGTAGCATGCTGCAAATGGCCATAAAGGTGAGTCAGTCACCAAATGCCCAAAATGTGATCACATCACCTGCGTGTGTGTGTGTGTGTGTGTGTGCAGCTCTCGTAACCCTGAAAACAGATTGTTCTCTCATTTTTGCCCTACACATAGGATTGCCTCCCAGACTTTTCCCGTGTCATTCAGACCCCACCCCATCTTCCTCTCCTCTTGGTACACGAAGTACGGGGCACACAGTCATGGTTTCCCCGATTCTACTTCAGGACCAGGTAACCGGATGACTTTCAAATGTTCAGCACAATCGAATTCACAATTCCTGTGCTCTGCTGCCCAGTGATGTGTGAATCCATAGGCGCAGGGCCAGTCCGGAAGCATTGCAAATGCACAATGGCTAAATGTCAGTCGGAAGAACGGGGAGGAGGGGTTGGGGAATGTGGCTTTCAGCAATATCTGTGTTAGCTTGCATTCTTGGATGAAGCACGGGAGACCTTCCCACTGGGCAGACTGGGTCTTTCTAATCCAGGGGTAGTCAACCTTTTTATACCTACCGCCCACTTTTGTATCTCTGTTAGTAGTAAAATTTTCTAACCGCCCACCGGTTCCACAGTAATGGTGGTTTTATGAAAACCTAATGAAAATGTTTTTAAATAATGCTATGAAATTTTTTTCCAAAAGTCAATTAAATTTTAAAAAAAGGAAAGTGCTTCAGTATCGGACAAAACCCCTACCCGCCCACCATGAAAGCTGGAACGCCCACTAGTAGGCGGTAGGGACCAGGTTGACTACCACTGTTCTAATCCCTCATGATGATTTTTGAGGAAACTTAATACCCTTTAGTGGGATGTGGTGGCTCAGTGGCTAAGACGCCGAGCTTGTCAATCAGAAAGGTTCGAATCGCTAGCACCGCATAACGGAGTGAGCTCTGGTTACTTGTCCCAGCTTCTGCCAACCTAGCAGTTCAAAAGCATGTAAAAATGCAAGTTGAAAAAATAGGGATCACCTTTGGTGGGAAGGTAACAGCGCTCCGTGCGCCTTCGGCATTTAGTCCTGCCGGCCACATGACCATGGAGATGTCTTCGGACAGCGCTGACTCTTCGGCTTTGAAACAGAGATGAGCACCGTTTCTTAGAGTTGGGAACGACTAGCACATATGTTCGAGGGGAACCTTTACCTTTTTAATTCCCCTTAATGCAAAACTTCAATCTGCTCAATAAAAGACACTGCTTTCTATTTATTCATTTCTTCCTGGATACACGATTTCTATTTCTTTTTCTTCACGGAGATGACTTGTTTTACAGGTAGTCCTGGACCAATGACCACAAGCTAGCCCAAGATTTCGGTTGTTAAATGACACATTTGTTAAGTCGGTGTTGCCCCATTTTATAACTTTTCTTGTCTCAGTGATTAAGTAGCAATAGCAATAGCAGTTAGACTTATATACCGCTTCATAGGGCTTTCAGCCCTCTCTAAGCGGTTTACAGAGTCAGCATATTGCCCCCAACAACAATCCGGGTCCTCATTTTACCCACCTTGGAAGGATGGAAGGCTGAGTCAACCCTGAGCCGGTGAGATTTGAACAGCCGAACTGCAGAACTGCAGACAGCTGAAGTAGCCTGCAGTGCTGCATTTAACCACTGCGCCATCTCGGCTCTTGACGGATAAGTTAGGAATCCGGTGGTTAAGTGAATCCGGCTTCCCAGATTTTGACTTTGCTCGCCAGAAGGCCGCAAAAGAGGGACCACGTGACTCTGGGACACTGCAATGGTCATAAATATGAACTGGTTGCCAAGTGTCTGAATTTTAACCACGTGACCACGGGGAGGCTGCAAAGGTAGCAAATGTGAAAAACTGTCCTAAGTCATTTTTTCAGTGCCGCTGTAACTTGGAATGGTCACTGATGAACTGTTGTAAGTCGAGGACTACCTGGACCTTATTATGGCAGGTTGGGATCTTCCCAAATCAAAAGGGAATCCAGTGGAAGGGTGGGCCGTGCTAGGATGTTTACATGCGTTGAAAAACCGATTTGTTCAAGGCAACCGTTACCCAGCTTAACTTCCTTCAATCCGCCCCATCCTTACAGCACTAAGACGAGAAGCACAGCTTTCTCTTTATACGATTAGCAGTGCTGTATTCTGGCTCTCCCTCTCCTCAATGCTGATATGAATTCAATTGTCATCGCCTCAACTCAAAACAGAATTTTATCCTCGTAAAGTGAATAATAGAGAATTAGCACAGCTTCTTTATCCTGACTCTCTTTGACTCAGGCTGGTCTTCAGACGTCATCCCTGGGGCCTCTTCAAAGGGATTTAGAGGCTATAAACATCCGTGGCAGATACAAAAAATAATAATAATAATACAGGTCTGGTTTCATCCTTCAAAAGCCTTGGCATATTATTTTAATCCTCTGGAATCTGGTATGAACAACTAAATCTATTCCTGATAACAGCAGTAAAGCCATATTGGTCTTTTTTTCCTATTGAAGGGGGCAAATATCTATCAATTGCCATAAAACTTTTTAAAGCTAAATCCATCACTCAGATACTATACAGATTTCAGATGTGTCCATATAATAACTTAAAACCCTTAGATACTATCCAATCCAGGCGCCTAAGCCTATTATTCTTTGTGCCTGCTGCATTTTCAGCAGGGCAAGTCCGGACATCTTCAAGTTGCCAAGGTTGAGAAACACTGCATTGGAGTCTACAATCCCTTTATGTCAATTCTATTTTGGGTTCTACCTTCACTTTTCCAGCAGTTCCCTAGCTTCTACAAACTAACTGGTAGTCCTCTGCTTATGACCACAATTGAGTCCAACATTTCTCCAGCTGAGACATTTGTTAAGCGAATTTTGTCCCGTTTTACAACCTTTCTTGCCACGGTTGTTAAGCAAATCACTACAGTGGTTCAGTTAGCAACATAGTTGTTAAATTCATCTGGTTCCATTTACTCTGCTGTCAGAGGGTTGCACAAAATTATCACATGCCCTTGGGATACTACAACTTCATAAATATGAATCCGTTGCCAAGCATCTGAATTTTGATTACTTGACCATGGGGATGTTACAAAGGTCGCAAGTGCCAACAACAGTCATAGGTCCCTTTTTTCAGTGCTGTTGTAACTTAGAACGATCACTAAATGAACTGTTGTTAAGTTGAGGACTACCCTGTACTGACAATCTTCTTTTTCTTGGAAAACTAGAACCTATATATATAAAAGTGAAATACCACGCATGCATCATAATGAAATCTCCAGAACCGTAAAGCCTACAAACTTGAAATTTGGCAGATTATGTTGGTCTTGGTTTCTAGGTGCTCTTTAAGAAAGGATTTTTCGAAACGACCATCAGATCATTAGTATTTCTTATATTATTATTAACACAGTCTGATGCTAAGGAGTTAGATGTTCTACTCCCCCTCCCCAACTGAAATGAATTCTGTTCCAACTGCCACTTGAGCATGGGAATGGCCAGTGTGTGCTTCATCCGGCCTGCAGGCTGGGAGTTTAGACATTCTACTCCCCCTCCCCACCTGAAAAATGCTCTGATGGTAGGGAGTTAGAGTGAGGGAGGGAAGGGGAGAGGAGAGGCCTCTGTGAGGCAAGCCTGAGGGAGAGAAGGAGATAGGAGAGGATCAATGAGGCCAGCTTGAGGAAGAGAAGGGGGATATGAAAGGAGAGGATTCTATGGGGCAAGCCTGAGGGAGAGAAGGGGAGAGGAGAGTCCGATTGTAACTACTCATTCATTTTCAAGCTGTGTCGATATATCAAGCCCGATCACATAGTTTCGTAGCAGAGCACAGGTATTCAGCTAGTCCAGAATAAGTGCAGCTTCTTGTGCAAGTTCTGCTGGCCATGAACCCAACGTGATTTAATGCCATCCTTTGGCAGCAGGTGTACCTACTCTCCAGGTAGTTTAAGGTGACCTAGTAGCCTGAATATAAACAGGAAACATCAGCAAACGATGTATTTACAATTGTATAATATACGGTATGATTCCTTCTCTGGCTTGCATTAATGCCTCACCCTTCACCGTATCAGAGGGAAAGTTTAACAGTATCTCTTTTCTGAATTAAATTGTCCCTGTGACTTGGAGGAACCTGAGCCTCTAACTTCTTTGCTGCCTCTTTGATTCCACATGGGTCCTTTTTGTTGCAAAATATGCCCTAACTCCACCTCCATCCTAAGCAAAATGCCATTTATCTGGGAGTGACTTTGCTTCTTATTATCAGACCAGATTAGCATAGAGAATCAGGCAGGATACAGATTTAATAAATCATTATCATCATCTCTAGAAGAGTCTCAAAATCCTTACACAGTTGCCATTGCTTTATACAAGAAAAATCTCTTAAGTGTTAGGATTTCATAACTAGGTAAAATGCATTTTTAATGTCATGTTACGTCTCTCTGTTGCATGCAACTTTGGGCACCGATTGTGATAAAGTTATGAATAAACCGAGGTTGAAATCAACCAGCCTCTTTTTTTGTCTAATATAGATTATAAGTGTGCTCTGCGGAGGTGGTTAGAATGTAAACCAAACAAAACAAATACGTTTTAAAAATGTGCACCCCGCACATCTTCCAGGAGCAAAAGAGGGCTTAATAAGGATTGCCTAAGTTCAAAGCCATTATATCCTAGTCCCTTGGTGCCATACTGGTAACTAAAGCCCTTCGCTAAGAAATTGTTTTCCAAATTAAGTGAGATGATCAAGTGTCAAGATGTTTTGGTGATTATCACAGAAAGAAGACTTCGACCTTCAAAGCTGTTCGGTGACATGGCTATCAGATCTGGGCTGCAAAATTCAGGTGACCACGAGACAGAAGCAAAAAAGGGTTATTGGGTTTTTTTTTTCTGATGACATCTACTAACCATCCAGCCCAGATCCGTGGCACAACAAAACCGCGGTCCACTAAAGCGCGCCCGATTAAACCGCGTCGCTGACGTCATCAGCAGCGCGACAACAGCGACCGCGGAGAAAAAAGGGCGCTTTAAAAAGCGCTTTGAAAGCAAGCCGATTCAAGTTAAGGTAAGGGTTAGGGTTAGGGTTAGATTAAGGGTTAGGGTTAGGTTAAGGGTTAGGTTTAGGGTTAGGTTTAGGGTTAGGTTTAGGGTTAGGTTTAGGGTTAGGTTTAGGGTTAGGTTTAGGGTTAGGTTTAGCTTTAGCGCTCACAGCGTGCTTTTTTCGTCGCGCTGTGATGACGTCAGATACGTGGTTTCGTCGAGCACGCTTTAGTCGAACGCGGTTTTGTGGTGGAACCGCCCAGATCTGCTAGCATTAATGAGCAAAAGGGTATGGCCTTTGCTGATTAGTGCTAGCACCTTTAAAGGTTAGGAGTGATCTAACATTATTAGATTATAACAATCTAATCTTACCACTTTTTGCCCAGCTGTCCTCCTGGTTCAGCCTTGGATATTTACATTCCTACATAGAAGGCTATAAACATTCTAGTAAAATATTCAATTCTACATGTTCTCCACCACCACCACCACCCACCCCCTGGTACCTTTTTCTTTACTGTGAAGGACTGATCTGTGGCCAAAATAACCAGCAATTTTTGTAAAGCACCTCCTTGAATTGCTGCAACTTGCACTCTGGGGTTGCTGGGAAGAGAGAAAATAAAAACTCATTACAGTCAAAAGCACCTCAGCATCCTTTAAATCTTACTGCAATTTGGCTTCCATACGAAATAATTGTGTCAAGGTAAAGATTTTTTTTTTAAGCAAAACAATATATTGCAAAGCTGAAAATGAATATATGAAGCCCTGGAGGGAGAACCTACTGCAAAACAGCATGTACTGGATGTCGGTTTAGCTTCACAAGTCGCCACCTGCTGGAGCAATTTGACAAGATGAGGCAAACACAATGTCATTTGATGTGCAAGCTACGGATACGCAAAGTAATTCCTGCACAAATTGTTCCGTGCACAACGCACAGTTGCTTTCCTGTGGCTGATGACTGAATCAAAACAGATAATTTTGGTCCAGATAGTGAATAAAATAGGGTAGTTTGGTTCTGAATAGGCCTCAAATCGCTATTTTCTTCCTGCCAGTTTTTTTTACTTCTACTTTACTATTTTACTTTTGGGGAGGAAAAAGTCAATGATGAAACAGATAAGGGTGAAGCACGAGAGAGAAGGTGCTGGGAAGACAGGATTGGGACCCTCCCCCCCCCCCGCCTCCCCTATATCCTTAGCAGCTTCCTAGGGCTGTTTAGATAAGTCTTCTTGGGAGCTACCAAGCACCGGGGCTGGGGAGGGGAGGCATATGATCTTTGTTTGGTTCCACCACAAAACCGGGTTCGACTAAAGCGCGCTCGACGAAACCGCGTAGCTGACGTCATCACAGCGCGACAACAGCGCGGAGAAAAAAGCACGCTGAAAACGCTAAAGCTAAAATTAACCCCTAAACCTAAACCTAACCCCCCTAAACCTAATCCTAAACCTAACCCTAAACCTAACCCTTAACCTAACCCTAAACCTAACCCTTACTCTAACGCTAAACCTAATCCTAACCCTTAACCTAACCCTAAACCTAACCCTAACTCTTAACCTAACCCTAAACCTAACCCTAACC
Organism: Thamnophis elegans; assembly: GCF_009769535.1. Taxonomy (NCBI): domain Eukaryota; kingdom Metazoa; phylum Chordata; class Lepidosauria; order Squamata; family Natricidae; genus Thamnophis; species Thamnophis elegans. The sequence goes on along the minus strand of NC_045543.1, from coordinate 17,006,881 downwards.
CTTAACCTAACCCTAAACCTAACCCTAAACCTAACCCTTACCTTAACTTGAATCGGCTTGCTTTCAAAGCGCTATTTAAAGCACCCTTTTTTCTCCGCGGTCGCTGTTGTTGCCCTGCTGACGTCAGCGACGCGGTTTAATCGGGCGCGCTTTAGTGGAGCGCAGTTTTGTCGTGCCACGCTTTGTTTTACACATTCCCTAGAATTCTTTGGAGGTTTGGCTTTGGCTAGTTTGTCTCCTATGGTCAGGAGCAAAAACTGACTTACATAAAGATCAGGAGTGGGTTCCGGCAGACGCTCCTGCCGGTTTGCTTGTGAGCATGCTGTGCGTGCATGTGCAGTGCAATAAAAATTGTTCTAGGCATGCGCAAAAGCGAAAAACAAGATGGCGGTACCTATGGTGCCACCCAGAGAACCAGTTCAGGGGCATGGCAAGCATGGTTCGCTGCCGGTTCCAATGACCCAGGCCACCAAAGCACTACCGGTTCAGCCGAACCAGTAGGAACCCACCACTGATAAGGATCCCTCTTCATTTTACCCTTCCAGTGATAACCGTATGAAGGTAGTTGGCCTAAAAGAAAGAGATTAATTCAGTGTCACCCAGAAGGGCATTGTGGGATATTATCTTCAGCTCGAGATAGTTCCAATGCTAAGGAAGATGATCAGGTATGGAAATGTTTAGATGAACGTTATAAAAGGAAGACATCAAGACATCAAGAGGAAGATTAAGCTGGCCAACAATAGGGTTATAGAATTTGAGCTGCAAAGCTCCACCTAACCATGGCACGGCAACAATTTTCTTTCTGCTAGTTATGGTTCATCCAGAATGGTTCATCAGAACTTCTAGGAGGCAATGTGTGTTTCAGGTTTTAAAAATCTATTTTCCGTTCCACGTACATCTCTACAGGAAGGGTATGCACACATCTACTAAAAACAGATTTAACATTTTTACAAACATGTCTAATGTGCATAAATGAAAAGAAAACTTGGTAGATTTAGCATGTCCCTTTAATTTTTTTTTAAAACGTAGTAATGCCTCAATAGGATTTTAGATCTTTTAGGTATGCAGGGCATTGTAATGCAAAGAGTCTAGTTTCATCTTCTAGGTCAGAATGGCACAAGATCAAAAATTACATCCTGCTGGACATTATCAGGAGAAATGGCCACTATAATATGAGAATTGTCAGATTTCTTCCTTTTCTTCTTTTGCTGTTTCCACATAAAATGATGTACATGTAACTCATATTCTGCTATCCTGAAACCATATTCCCTGAGCAGCTACTGGCATTAACTGTGCCTTAATAAGCTCGTCCTAAACTTAACTCTATATGGGGGATTAGTAATACCAAATCCTGATTTTGCTGTGTTAGGTTAAAAAGGGGGGAAAGAATAAGAATGAAAATTGCAATCATTCTTCAAGATTAGTGGGGCACAGATGAGAGGTCTCTATGATAGAGATGCTTTTGCGTTTCATAGTCAGGAATAGGAGTTATTTCCATGTCCATCAACAACCAAGCCTAGACTATCTTGGCAGTAGAGACAGACGTATCAGTGATTTTTACCTTTAAATCTGCCCAAGGACTTCACTAGCAGGATCAATGTCAACATCCTTGGCAAACTGGAAAACATGACTCTAGTATCTCTGCTGAAAACATGTTTGGCTTGTCAGTCTGAACTTCAAAATCTTAGCTCTGAGCTCAATTTTAGCACTTTGATCTTGCTCGCGACTGGTAGAACTGTTACAAGAATTACCTGTATTCTATAGACGGCTATAGACAGAAACATCTTCGTTATGTTGGTGGGATGTTGCTATAATTTATATAGCACTCTCTATGGGCTTGGCACAGTGCAGACTTGTATTTCATGTGGTTTACAATCTGAATGTAAATATGGGAAATGGCAAAGGAAAATGATGGGAATAAAGACTGACGGAAATAGTATACAATTATTTTGACTGCATGCATCTCCCCTTTCTTACAAAAGAGCATTTGCTATTCCAAAGGTATCTATGAAGAGACGCCTTGCGCACAGATTTGAGGAATAATATTGTATAAACAGAACTGGACAGGTAAAGAAGGCAGATGTCCAAGTTAAGAAACAGAGTTTTCACATGTGAGACAAACCTTTGGAAAGTTTCAGAGGAGATACAGCGTATTTGGGGAGGGGGGCAGGCAGATTGAATGGAAAAGGACCAAGTATATAGAAACATTGTACTACTAAGCATTAAACCAGAAAACATAAGCAGTTCAATATGGCATTTGAGCCTACATATAATTGTGGCCGCAAGAATAACTTATGCACAATTTTGGAAATCCACTACCATACCGTCGGAAGATGCTATAATTAAAAAGATCTATGAATGTGCAGAAAAGGATAGAATGACGGGTTGGCTGAGGGGCAAAGGAGAAACGGAACATTATCTTAGCTGGAACTTATGGTATATGTGGGCGACAAGGAGAACAGCAGGGACTTAAAATGGGGAAAGTTAAAAGTGAACATGGGTATTGTAATAGATCCCTGAACTTTGTAATGAGAAGATGTGGCTTAGAGACCTAACAATGAGGAAGGAAAGAAAAAAGTTGGGCTGTGAATGACTGTCACCGCGGGGGGGGGGAGGGGGGTTGTATGTTTAAAATTGTATTTGTATCTGTATGTTTTACGCTTAAAAAAATGTATAACTAATGAATGCCGATACAAAAGGCTGTATATTTACTTTATATTATTATGTATGTTTTGTCTTTTCTTGTATTTTTCCTTCTGTTTTTAAAGGTAATAATGTTTAATAAAAACTATTTTTTTTAAAAAAAGAAACATTGTAGAGGAAGCTACAGTTTCATGATGGACTGATGGACTGGAGGATGATATTGTTAAGAATTAAAGAGACACTATTTTTGAAAACTTTACCTAAACCTCCAATGCCAGTCAAGATATAAAAGTGGATATGAAATAAAGATCAACTCTGAGCATGCCGTGAGATGCCATAATTATGCTGGCTTCTCTTCAAAGGTAGCACTCCTCATTTTCATTTGGAGGAAAATGACAATAAGAAGCGGGGGTGGGGGTGGAAAGCCATTTACTACAACTAGCAGTGCCAGCCAGCGCACAGAGATAATATTGCAGTGCCATAGACATATCAAGATAATAAACAACGGACGGGTATTGGAGAAAAGGTCAGCATAATCCCAAACAGTAAAAGAAAAGAAACCAGTGACATGATAAATGTGACCGTGAAAGATCATTTTGGCTGAACCTTTGTAGGCATCACAATAACATTTTTGAATAAAATGCCTTTTCCTGCATTCCAGGCACGGCTCTAAGCAAGGTAATCTCTTCCCTCAGCTTCGTTTCACAGGTTATTGCATTCATTTGCCCACTTGCATCTGTTGACTTTTTTAAAAAAAAAATCCAAACTCATTTTCCACGTCTCCCTGCCTTTTTCCGTTCCATTAACATGATGATGTATTTAAGACATTATGATCATATTTTAGGGTCGGCCTTTCATTATCAACAAGAATAGACCTTCCCTCCATAAAAGTTGGAGCGCAACAAGTCCGATGCTATTCCCCTCAAAAATTATGAATGAGTCAAAGTCTCATTAGGTTCCACCACAAAACCGCGGTAGACTAAAGCACGCTCGACGAAAGCCCGTACGTGACGTCATCACAGCGCGACGAAAACAGCACTGTGAGCGGTAAACTTAAAATTAACGCGTAAATCTAAACGTAACCCCCCCAAACCTAACCCTAACCCTTAACCTAACCCTAACCCTAAACCTAACCCTAAACCTAACCCTAAACCTAACCCTTAACCTAACGCTAAACCTAACGCTAACCCTTAACCTAACCCTAACCCTAACCCTAATGCTAAACGTAACCCTAACCCTAACCCTTAACCTAACCCTAACCCTAACCCTAATCTTTACGTGAATCGGCTTGCTTTAATTTTATTTTATTTTAATTTATTTTTAATTTTATTTGTCGCGCTGCTGATGACGTCACGTACGCGCTTTAATCGGGCGCGCTTTAGTGGACCGCGGTTTTGACGGGTCACGTCTCATTAAGTTAGTACCAAAAAAAAAACCCAACACCCCAATCTACCCATGACATTTATTTCCTGGCTTAGAGCCGAGGTGGCGCAGTGGTTAGAGTGCAGCACTGCAGGCTACTTCAGCTGACTGTTAGCTGCAGTTCGGCTGTTCAAATTTCACCGGCTCAGGGTTGACTCAGCCTTCCATCCTTCCGAGGTGGGTAAAATGAGGACCCGGATTGTTGTTGGGGGCAATATGCTGACTCTGTAAACCGCTTAGAGAGGGCTGAAAGCCCTATGAAGCGGTATATAAGTCCAACTGCTATTGCTCTTGCTATTTTCCCTACAGAAATTGAAGGTGAGCACAGGAGGCTTGTAGGAACCAGAGTCGCTGAGCTGCCTGAAGGTTGCTGCATCTTGTGCCTTTAGACATAACTTTGATGAGCCAGACAAGTCATGCTGACTTCGGTTAGAATACAAAGAAAGGCTTCACTCTATGGGGCGCTTTCCCATAGAAAAAAAAACGGGAGGGATAATAAGAGAGCTATATCAAATTATGCATGGTCTAGAGATTTTTTTTCCCCCCTTCCTTTTTCATGCTACGGAAAGCACAAATCACTCAATGGAGCTGAACAGCGTACGATTCAGAATCAACAAAAGCAATAACTTTATTCACAGAGCACAGAGTCGATTACAGAATCCGCTTCCACAGCTAAGCAATGGCAGCTAAGGGTGGCTGGCTTTAAAGGTTTGATTACACGCAGCTATGCAGCGTGCATAAGGCTTACCAAAAGCAGACAGAAAAGACTACCTGGTATCCAAGACATTATGTTCCTCAGTATAATTGCTGGGAAACATGGAATTGAAAACTGCTCCCCTTCTAGCTTCCTTTCATCCTACGATGAACTGTTTTGCTGTGTTCAATTGGTCCTTGAATATACCTTGCACAGCTCTTCTTCTATTTTTATGCCCTTTTCCTTAAACCTTACTGCCTTCAAAAGCCTTCGGTTTCCTCACCACCACCAACTCAAAGGCGAACTCTTCTTTTACAAGAGTGGTATACAAAAAAAATATCACTGGTGCCATTCAATTCATGACCTGTTTTAAGAGAGAGATGGCAATTACTGCTTTTGATCAACCCCTTGACCGTTCTGGAGCAATCAGCTTAATTCAGCATGGCTACCTTGTCTCACTCTCCCCTCCCACCCACCCCCTGGTATGTGTGTGTGGTGTGTGTGTGTGTGTGTGTGTGTGTGTGTGTGTGTGTGTGTGAGAGAGAGAGAGAGAGGGAGGGAGGGAGGGAGGGAGGGAGGGAGGGAGGGAGGGAGGGAGGGAGGGAGGTGCAACTTCTTTGCAAGGCAGCTCCTATTGTTCCCTGCCAGGCGTGATTCTCTTCTCTGAGAAGGGCCCGCCCCCAGCAACAGTTGTCATGGTGATTACACTCCAGTGTTGATTGGAAGAAGAGGCTGTGGATGCCAGTTCGGTTCTCGCAGCTGCTATCGAAGTGGCAGCTTTTAATGAATATTGGCGAGGCGGCTGGCAGCCTCCGTTAAGTTTTTTTGCTGGCTCTTCTCAGGGCCTGGTCTATGCCAAATTAAAGTGTGCCATGGAAAGTTGGTAAATATGCACAGAAGAGTAAATATTGCCTAAAAGCATGCATTTATATACATGAAGATAAAGTTTCTCTGGGAATCCCCTTTTTCACATAATTAATTATACCGTAGACACCGGGCCCATACTTTCTTGGGGGAAAAAATCAAGGCCAAATATGAAAGGAGTTCATAAGGATAAAAATAATTGTTTAAGATCATAACTGTGCTTTACAAAGGGAAATTCAAGAGAAAACCAAGAAGAATGGAACAAAATGAAAATTCTAACAAAAATATCTAAAAACCCAACACTGTTGGGTTTTTATTTATTTTGGACAGACAATTCCATTTCCATAACCTGTTTCCTCAAAAATAAGACCTCCCCGGATAATAAGCCCAATCAGGCTTTTGAGCGCATGCGCTAAAATAAGCCCTCCCCAGAAAATAAGCCCTCCCCTAAAATAAATGCATAGCTGGTCTCTGGCATTTCCTGAGGGGAGGGGGAACATGCCCCACACGCCCCACATGCACCTGCCATTCACATGGAACGGCCTTGTGGAGGTTGCTGCCACAAAAGCTAGCTAGTGCATCCCTTCTCTTAGTGGCGGCTGCAGAAAGAGTGGCAGGCCCAGCGACACTAGGGCTGGCAAGAATGTGCCAGAAACAGGGGCAGAACTTCCGGCCCTCTCTGGATCAGCTGATCTACAGGCTGCGGACCAAGGTTAAGGGGCCTCCTACACCTGAAAAATAATAGAACCTTCCCAAAAATAAGGCCAAGCGTTTATTTCGCGGGTCAAAAGAAAATAAGACCCAGTCTTATTTTCGGGGAAACACGGTATTTTTCACAGGAAAGTAAAAGACAGTACAATTAAGTAGTACTGTTTGTACAGTAAAAGTTAAATGAGCAAAATAAAGGACAAAAGTTAAGTTTTTGAAAAAATAAATCTAAAGAACAGCTTTTTGAAATAAAGGGCTGTCCTTTATAACAGATTTCCTCCAATATTTCTGGCTTTACGGAAAGGCTGGGGTGGGGGAGAGGGGATGATTCTGCACGAGCAGCTGGCATGCGCACCCACCACTCACTTAAATGAAACTTGCACAAGTGAGGATGTGTGTTTGCATGCACTCACCAGCCATTTCCATGACCCTGTTTGCAAACCTCTCATGGCCCATTAGGGACCCACAGGTTGGGGGCCCCTACTTTATAATAAAGCATGTATGGTCACTAATTATCTATCGAAGGTCTTGTAAGAGAGGAATGAAAAGAAGCCACAGGGGGAGAAGCAATTTTCACACACATTCCCCAGATAATTATTTCTGACATCCCCTGATAGCCTGATCCTGTACAGATGTGTATAATGAAAACTTTAAAGTCAGGCATTTTGGTTTCCATCCTTTACCTGTGAAAGTGGATTCTGTAATCCATGGGTTATAACGATGGTTTAGACATCTGACAGAAAAAAGCTTGGAAAAAGTCCTCTTGACGATGACATGGAGAAATACAGGAGTCATCGACTTACGACCACAATTGGGCATAAAATGTATGTTGCTAAGTGAAAAATTTGTTAAGGGAGTTTTGCCTCATTTTTATAACTTTTCTTGTCACATTTGTTACGCGAATCACTGCAGTTGTTAAGTTAGTAACATGGTTATTAAGTGAATCTGGCTTCCCTGTTGACTTGGCTTGTCAGAAAGTCGCAAAAAGTGATCACATGACCCCCCCAGGACATGCAATCGTCATAAATAGGAACCAATTGTCAAGCATCTGAATATAAATCACATGATTATGGGGATGTTGCAAGTAAGTGTGAAAAATGGTCATGTCACTTTTTCCAGTGCCGTTGTAACTTCAGTCACTAAATGAACTGTTGCAAGTCAAGGACTACCTGTAGTGTCAGTAACTTGGACCAATGAGAACTGATTCCCAAAGTTTCCACTGAATGAATTTCCAAGGCCATAACACTCCCCATATAGCCATGAAACCAACCATATGAACTGGCCAAGCATAGCATCTAATTAACTGTTTCTGTGGGAGGGGATCCCTAGAAGACTTTTTTCAACAATATGACCCTGAATTAGAAAGAGAATGTATGTCTGCAATGATTAAAGAAGCCTTATGGAAATTCATTCCTGACTTTCATTATCTATTGATTTGAGAATTCAGGAAACATATGTCCAACAATATAAGGCAGAAGATGGTTCTTCTTTTTGTAGCAAAACAGAACATTCTCTTCATTCTGGATGGACTACAATCACCTGAAATTAAGATTATCTTTTTGTTCTTAAAGGAACAGAAGACTTCAGCACAGCTATATTCTTATTTTGCAAATGCATGCAGGGAAACCTTCTTGCTTCTAACAATAAGCATTCAGCTTTTGCATATCCTTTACAGAAATATGCTGAATTATAAAAGGTTTTAATATATTTGCTTTTGAATAGGTCCATTTCAGATTTTGTTACCTTTTAACCTATGCCAACATGAAAACATTTGAAAGATAGCTGAATGAACACAAGATAATAGCTATTATCTGACATAGACAATAGTTATTGGTTCACACATTATGAAAGCTGTTATTTGGTGTGAATCCATTTTTTCCCCAAACACTGCTATACATGGCATTCAATTCTTCTGTTTTTGGGATTCTGCAGTTTATATCTTACAACTGACATGCATTTAGGCAATTTCTATATAGCCTATTAAATCAATAAAGTGCAAGTTTCTGTGCACTGTCAGCTCTAAATTTCTCTATTGATTTTGTTTTGTTTAAGGCACTTAAAATGCCAGCAGGTAAGATGGTGTTTGCCAACACAGTGTACTAATCAAGTCCCAGGTCAAAACACAGAATGAATTCTGAAATGAATACTTTGGAATATATCTGACAACATAATGGATTGGAAGTGTTCCAGCTGACTTTTTAAAAACTTAATTCTGCTAATCTGCAACATAATACAAGCTGGCCTTCTGAAATATGACTTTATAGGAAGGCATAGACAAACTAGCAAACAATGAAGTATATAAAGGTGGTTTTGATGTTCACATGACATGCCCAATATCTATCTATACACAGTAACATTTCGCCATGCCACAAAAGGTGGAGCTGGGTTAAGCAATTTCTAAAAGTAATAATGTTCATGGACAAGCTTCAGTATTCAATCTGCCATCTAATGCCACTTTAAAATCTTAATGGCATCCTAAAGATGAAAGCAATGGTTCAAAATTTTGCTTTGAGAAGAGATCTAAAAGATAACCATGATAGACTAAGGAAGAGCTGTCAAACTCCCAGCTGGTGGGCTGGATGCGTCATGTGCTGGCCATTCCCGGTTTAGCGAAGGGGGGGAAAATCCCAATACGTCACATGATGACGCTGTGACAATGCGAGTTTGACACCCCTTGTTGTTGTTAGTTGCGAAGTCGTGTCCAACCCAACCCGACCCCATGGACAACGTTCCTCCAGGCCTTCCTATCCTCTATATCCTCTGGAGTACATTTAAGCTCATGCCAACTGTTTCAATGGCTCCATCCAGCCACCTAATTCTCTGTCGTCCCTTTCTTCTTTTGCCCTCAATCTTTACCAGCATTAAGCTCTTCTCTAGTGAGTCCTTCCTTCTCATTAGGTGGCCAAAGTATTTGACACCCCTGATCTAATGCAAACTTCTTAAACCATTTATCCGATTATGACTGATAACTGACATAGCAATAGCAGTTAGACTTATATACCGCTTCATAGGACTTTCAGCCCTCTCTAAGCGGTTTACAGAGTCAGCATATTGCCCCCAACAATCCGGGTCCTCATTTTACCCACCTCGGAAGGATGGAAGGCTGAGTCAACCTTGAGCCGGTGAGATTTGAATAGCCGAACTGCAGAACTGCAGTCAGCTGAAGTAGCCTGCAGTGCTGCATTTAAGCACTGCGCCACCTCGGCTCTGACATACTTAGGACCTAATGATGAAAATCCGAGGAGGGGTAGGGGTGGGGATTGCAAAGTTGCATATCCCATTTACTTAAATAATGAATACTAAGGTGAGTTTGGGGCCTTCTGGATTTTGATGGGTTTGGTTATAATCTCAGAGCATCTATTCCTCTTTATATGCTATGTTTCTGACACTAGAATCCTTTCAGAAAAGTATAAGTATAATCTTTATTGTCACTGTACTTAAATACAACAAAATTGGTTTAAAGATACTTTAAAATCGAATTACCACCTAATTCCCCAAAGTTTGTATGCTCCAGCTCTTGTTTTGTTGTTGTTGTTGTTGTTAATTGTTGTTTTTGTATGAAGCAGCACTCTGATAATCTCACCTGACTGTGTCAAGGGGGCAGCAATCTGCTATGTGAAAGCCACATTTCAGCAGGTGGGTAATTGTTTTCCAAATTCCGAAAGAGGTTAAAAACAGCCATCTACAGATGCGTAGCAACTGCAGGGTATTTTTACTGTATTTATTTTGGGATCGATCAGTTGTGACAGCAGGCGCCACATAGAGCATTGCCACGAAGATCTGGAATTGTGAAATTGTATTGGTGGTACAGGCAGCCCTCGACCTATGCCCACAATTGAGCTTAACATTTCTGTTTCTAAGGGAGACAGTTCCTAAGTGACTTTTGCCCCATTTTACGATCTTTCTTCCCCTAGTTGTTAAGTGAATCACTGCAGTTGATGTTAGTGACACGGTTGTTAAGTGACTCTGCCTTCCCCATTGACTTTGCTTGTCAGAAGGCGGCAAAAGGTGATCATATGACCCTGGGACACTGCAACCGTCATAAATAGGAGTCAGTTGTCAAGGCTCTGAATTTTGATCACATGACCATGGGGATGCTGCAACATTTGTAAGGGCGAAAAACGGCCATCTTACTTTTTTCAGCGCTGTTGTAACTTCGAACGGTACCTGAATGGACTGTTGTAAGTCGAGAACTACCGTCTTTCCCCCCAAATAAGAACCAAATGGAAAATAAACCCTAGCATGATTTTTCAGGATCCACATAATATAAGCCCTATCCCAAAAATAAGCCCCAGTTAAGATCGTCAGCCAGACAGATGTATTTAGTACTACATTTTCCCCAAAATAAGACCCAACTGGAAAATAAACCACAATGCATCTTTTGGAGCAAAAAATAATATAAGACCTGGTTTTATTTTTGGGGAAACACAATACCTTGATACCTTCTTTGGGTTGCTCCTTTTTTTACCCAGATTCTTAAACAGGGATAGATCGAGGTGCTCACCTGGACAATGCAGCTCCCAATACAAAAGAGGCATATTCCTTCATCAGTGGTTCACTGCTGTTTAGGCCATTAATCAAAAGCTGCAGACCACCAAGGGAAAGCAAATCTCTCGCATTATCCACCTATGTAAGATACAGTTCCACATTCATGTAAGTACTGCATTAAAATACACATATACAGAGATAAATCAATCCACACATTCTAGAAATTAAATGATGATGAGGCTTTAAAATCAAATGCAAAACCTCTTGCCTCAACTCAAATAACGGTTCCACCACAAAACCGCGGAGGACAAAATCGCGCTCGACGAAAGCGCACATTTGACGTCATCACAGCGCGACGAAAACATCGCGCTGTGATTGAAAAATGTAAAAAAAAAGCGAAAAGCTTACCCTAACCCCCCCAAACCTAACCCTAAACCTAACCCTAAACCTAACCCTTAACCTAACCCTAAATCTAACCCTAAACCTAACCGTTAACGTAACGCTAAACCTAACGCTAACCCTTAACCTAACGCTAAACGTAACCCTAACGCTCTAAACCTAACCCTAACCCTTAACCTAACCCTAACCCTAACCCTAACCCTTACCTTTATGTGAATCGGCTTGCTTTAATTTTAATTTTATTTCAATTTTTAATTTTTTTCGTCGCGCTGTGATGACGTCACATGCGCGCTTTCGTCAAGTGCGATTTTGTCCTCCGCGCTTTTGACGGGTCACGCAAATAACGCCACTTCAATTTTTGGCCCAGCCTCTTTGCAATCTTTTACAATGTTATGAAAGGTCACACAATCTGCCAGTATTTTTTTATAGAGAGAATATTCCTCGGGTAGAATCCCACCCACGGGATCTCTGGATGCAACCCTACTGTTATTTAGTTATAATCAGCCCTGGAGGAATTAATTGAAAATTCATTTACTGTGATTAGTTTGCTAACTTCCTGTACAAACAATGTACTTACTAGAAGGAAGAAAGCTAAAGTTCGCATTTCTTTAGAATACATCCCTGGGAATCTAGTGTGTTAAATGGTATTCTAAGTAAGACTTAATTAATAAGGTTAGGGAGTTAAAAAACACACTTGGGAGGCAGTAATAAACAGATTAGAAACTTGTCAGCCAGTACAAATGATGTGGAATGAGAATTTAGAACATTGATCGTAAAATGACTAAGCTGACATGAGATGTGATTAAGAGAAAGAGTTAATGGTAGCCTTGATGAATCAGGGAAAGCCTTTGTAAAAGAAGAATGCTGTAGTACTCAAATTCAAACCATGCCCGATTCAAAACTTGAACAAATGAGTTCAGGTTCTTTATTCAGGAAGGGCGAATTCATTAATGCCTGTTTCTACAGCTGCTATGGTAGCTCTGTGGTTAGAATGCAGCACTGCAAACAAACTCTGCTCACTGCCAGAAGTTTGATCCTCACTGGCTCAAGGTTGACTCAGCCTTCCAGCCTTCCGAGTCGGTAAAATGAAGACCCAGATTATTGGGGGCAATACGGTGACATTTGTAAACAGCTCAATGCTATAAAGCATTGTGGAGCGGTATATAAGTCTAAGTGCTGCTGCTATTGCTAAGTGCTATTCTATAAAAACATGTGGCCATGTAAATGTCAGTTCCAGGAATGCCACCAACAACGGCTAGAGTTTTTTTTAAAAAAAAATTTCCTCCTACCTGATGAACATAGTACTCAAGATCGGAAAGTGCTGTGATTTTCTCCTCAAGCGTTGAAGCTGAATTGTTGAATTTGTTGATTAGTTTAAGCATAATTTCAAGGTCAGTTTCCATCTGCAGATTGAGCTCTCTGAATTCTTCCTTTAGCTTTTCGATGGAACGGAATCTCCGTCGGATGTCCTCCCGGTGAGCCTAGAAAACGGGGGCAGCGAACCAAAAGACTATAAGCCAAAAGTAAACATGATTGTTTCTCCAAAGAAACGCTGCTTCTCAGCACAAACATAAACAGCATCTATTACTTTGTGGCCAGATACAGGAATAAAGAAATAAATATCCCTTAATAATTCCAATCTACTCTTTTTGTAAGATTCCTATTCTCATTCTAGGGGCTGCTTCTTTCTAGAAACTGGGATGGGGATGGGGAAAGAGAAAAAAAACAACCCTCTGGATTTTAATGAATCCATTTCTACTTAATGCCTGTTATTTCTGTTGTTTTGCTTTCTATCGGTAGCAATCACCTGTTCAATGTCAACTGATATGCGAAGTGAACAAATGCATTCAGAAAGCAAAGAATAAGGCCTCTAGCTTGAAACATCTGCATGCTAGAATGAGGAAGAGATGGAACAAAGTGAAAAGCACATGAAAAAGACTCCACAATGTTAGAATACAATTTAAGCCACAATGTGGCCTTTCAGCTGCTCATTTACTACACTCTCAGGTGCTGGGTAGGCAATGAGCTGATGCTCAAATGTCTTTATAAAAAAAACCTGGAACATCTGCTGCAATTGTCTGGGAACTGCCTGAGTTTGTAATTTAAAAAAAAAATCAAAATCATTTCCATCTGAATCCTGCAAGTGAAAAATAGATGGATACACATTTTGATGAATATTAAATTAGCTTCCTTACCTGCTCTCATGCATGGATCCTCACAAAAGCATTAGAAAATAAAAGAAGAAAGGCATTTAGAAGCCAAAGACAGATTAGTTCATTAGAGCAGAGGCACATTTCCCAGACTGCCTCTAAAACAGGGGTCCCCAACCTGTGGACTGCCGCCCACTAGTGGGCCGTGAGGGATTTGCAACTGGGGCCATGGAAACAGCCGACGGGCGCCCATGCGTGCATCCTCACTTGCGCGAGTAGGAAGGGAGCGTGTGCCTTTAGACTCCATTTGCGTGAGCAGCAGGCGCATGTGCATGCTACTCGTGCAAATCAAGCTGCACGCACGCTTGCGGGCTGCTTGGGTGAACCATCCTCTCTCCCCTAGTCCGCAAAGCTGGAAACGGGGACTCTGCTCTAAAAGTCCTCTCCCAATTATAATTTGTAGTGTGAACACAATCATACATCATGAACTGTGCGCATAGTGACATTTTATTTTCGGCATGTTCTAATTAAAATTACATTACAAATTAAATCACAAGGAGTTTGGTTTGCTTGCTTGTTTGTTTAAAAGATTTGTGTGCCACCATCTTGTTTAATATGTGTTCCCTGGATGTCATTCAAAAACTCAAGTGTGAGCCTCAGTCTGAACAAAAAAATGTGCATTCCAGCACTGAAAATGGAGGGTTGTTTCTCTTGCTCTTTCAGGGGAGAAAACAGACATGATAAGGAAGTAGAGATTAGCAGGATTCAGCCAGACCAGACCAGACCCATTTTTTTGGTTCACATTTGTGTCAAGGATTTCACTTCCTTTATCAACATTTTCCCCATTGGATTTAAGGATATGTGCACTAAGGGCTCGACAGCCTTCCCGTTACTGTTTTCCTGGATTTATATCATACCTTTTCTTCTGGTGTATCGTCCGCTTTTGTGGTTTCTTTCATTTTAGCCAAGGCCCTTTTGAGTTCTTGCGTTGTGAATGAATTTGGGTCAATATCTATTTGGCCTAGCCTAGCATAAAAACATAAACCATAAACAATGTATCAACAAAGGAACAGATATATCCCCTTCAGAAAAGCCATTCTGACCCTATTTATTTAACTAAACCAAACAAAAAATGGAGGAAACAACACATGGCACAAAGCAAGGTTTACTCATATATTGTTTTAATACCAAAGATGTTCTTAAAAAAAGGATAAAGTTTACACCTCAGTTATTTTTGTTGGGTATAATTACTGATTGTACAGTTGTAGAGATTAATTTGATTTTGCACTTAATAACTGCAGCTAGATTGTTGGTGGCGCAATAGCAATAGCAATAGCAGTAGACTTATATACCGCTTCATAGGGCTTTCAGCCCTCTCTAAGCGGTTTACAGAGTCAGCATATTGCCCCCAACAACAATCCGGGTCCTCATTTTACCCACCTCGGAAGGATGGAAGGCTGAGTCAACCCTGAGCCGGTGAGATTTGAACAGCCGAACTGCTGAACTGCAGTCAGCTGAAGTAGCCTGCAGTGCTGCATTTAACCACCGCGCCACCTCGGCTCTTCCAATACTGGAAGAAGGAAGATTTGCCTACTATTCAAGAATGGACATTGAGAGTAACAAACCTAGCCGAGATGCCCAAAATATCTGCATATCTTAAGGACCATTCAAACGATATAAACTGGAGTGGAAACGATGGATTGATTATACTCAAAATAAATATGGGACTAAGAAATTCCAGATAGCTTATGATTAGAGACCTGGAATGATATAAATTGTCTAGAGCTAGTCTAGCAAGGAGGAGCTAAAGCTCAATTGAAAGATGTTCTTAACAATCTTTTTTTAAAAAACAATTTTAGATTGTTTTTGTTAAAGATTTATACCCTGTATTGGTTCTGGGAAGTCGCGGGGTGGGGGGGGAAGGTTGGGGGGCGGTTTGGGGGGTGGGAAGTAAATATTTGTAAAGTTTGTTTTTCAAAATTCTCATTAAAAAAAATACCAGAGATGTGTAAGTTTTTAAGAAAAATCTACAATCATATAAGCTATGCTCCAAAGCCATCAGCAGGAATGGACAGAAAGTTTGTCTATGGGTTAATATCCATGTATTGTTAATGTCCATTTTAATTTTAAAAAGTCATCTAAAAGAAAAACACAGATAATTCAAGAGCTAATTGAGAGTGAAAAGTATTTTCTCTGTCCAGAGTACATATCTCTGTAGAAGGCAAACGGAGGACTCGAAATATATAGTTTCTACAAAACTAAAGAACGCTTTTAAAAATACAATGAATAAATCAATAATTGAAAGGAAAAAGAGACAAGAGGTGGACAGGAAGACAGAGAGTCAGAAAACACATGTACAGGACTAGAGTGCGATTTTTCTTTTTTAAATTTTGAGGCGCTCTGGTTTTTATTTTTCCACATATTCATAATGATTGGATGGTTCTTGTCCATCAGGGATTATACTGTATAAGGTAAACAAACATAGTACCTCTTTTAAAGAAAAATTTAAAAACCTGCCTATCAGAAACAATAAGAAAACCCATGTTCTGAAGGGAGGACAGAGAGCAGAAAATAGAAATTCATCAGACTATACGCACTGAGAATTTTTTTTAAAAAAACCACTTCATATTTTATCCACTGAAAGGGGACCCATGATAGAAAAACAGTTGTTTTATTTTTCTGACTTTGCTTCCAAAACTGCAAAGGTCTCTGGTTTCACCAACCCCCTAGGTCAGTGGTTCCCAAACTTGGCAACTTTAAGACTTGTGGACTTTAACTCCCAAACTTGGCAACTTTAAGACTTGTGGACTTCAACTCCCAGAATTCTGGGAGTTGAAGTCCACAAGTCTTAAAGTTGCCAAGTTTGGGAACCACTGCCCTAAGGTCACAGTTAGGCTTCCCAGCTGAAGACATCGAAATTCAACACTATAATGTTGTTAAGACCCTTATTACGCAGGTAGGGTTCCCAACATCTCATCATAAACTTTTCCATATACAGGTAGTCTTCAACTTACAACAGTTCATTTAGTGACTGTTTGAAGTTACAATGGCATGGTGGGAAAGTTGCATCATTGCAGCATCCCGGTGGTCAGAGGTGGCTTCCTACTGGTGTCGGCCAAACTGGTAGTGGTATGGCGCCCTGGGTCGCTGGAACCAACGGCAACCTACCACACTGCCGAACTAGTTCCCTAGTTGCCATCGTCACCTTTGCTATCTTGTCTTTGAGCTCTGCGCATGCGCAGAACAATTTTAATTGAACTGCATGTGCATGTAAAGCATGCACACAAGCTAACCATCAGCTAACCCACCCCTACCCGTGGTCACGTGATCAAAAGTATGACTTTTGGCAACTGACTCACATTTATGATGGTTTGCAGTGACCTGGGGTTATGTTTATGAACTTCTGACAAGCAAAGTCAATGGGGAAGCCAGATATACTTAAAAAAAAAAAACGGGTTACTAATTTATCAACTACAGTGATTCATTTAACAACTGTGGCAAGAAAGTTTATAAAATGAGGTAAAACTCACTTACCAAATGACTCACTTAGCAATAGAAATTTGGGGCTCAATTGTGGTCATAAAATCGAGGACTGCCTGCATTTTGTAAAAATTGCCCCTTACAAGATAATCTAATTTTTTTGTAGTTCAAATAATGTATTTGAATCATCTTGCATCGAATTCTTAATCTCTTGGTCCTCACATTTAAACATACTAATTAGCATCAGTGTTTCTTTTCCATCAAAATGCAATCTTTATTCCGAAGGAACTAGTAATTAAGCATAATGAGTACTGGCATGTTAATAGAATTGTTAGATGGATAATTTTCTAGTTATTATTTATTTAAATTCCATCTTCCAGCTTGGTTAAACAATCAAAATGGCTTACAAAAAGTTATTCCCTGATACATTATGTACCCTCTGGTTAACTTTTGAAGCCCCAAGGTTAAGAACAATATTGATTCTAATTCTGAAAGGGTGTACCCCAACCATTTATTATACTGTTATTTTATTTTATTTATTTCATTGTAAGCACTTTTAAGATCAATCAACTTCATTAGGGAAATAAGCTTTCATGAGTAGCAACACATGACACAAAAATGAATAAAGCAGCTTCACTATTGGACTTAGGGGACTTTAAATACAGAAAGTGGAAGCAAGAGAAAGGTGGGTGGAGAAAAACAAGCTAATGGGTTTACACAATAGCATAAATGAAAGCCACATACGGAAATAATGGTCTAAGAACCCATTGTCCCTATTCAAATCTTCTCTAATGGATTGCATTTTTTTTAATGCATTGTAATTTAGTTGTCTCTCCTTGTACAGTGCTGCTGACGTTCCTCTGTTTCACTACTGCTACCTTGAGGTCAGTGATGGAATGTCTTGGGAGGCTGAAATGTTGTCGCCACTCTCTTGTTACTGTTTGAGCTACAATGTATGATTTGTGTTTATTTATTCTTTGTATGTGGCTGAGCTGCGCAGTGGCTAGAGGCCTCTGACTCTTGCCTTCCACTCGGAAGGTTGAGAGTTCAATCCTAGATGTTTCTCTATCAGGGCGCAGAGAGAAAAACATCTGCTACGAACTCCATGTAGGCTTCAGGAAGGGAATCCAGCCAGCAAACACTCAGCTCCATTCAGTCTCCCCGACTTCACCCCGATAAAAACAGATTAAAGGATCATAAAAAGAAATAAAATCTTGTACATGGCTAATCTGTAGGTATATGTGTGTAGGTATGCTGGTCTTGTTGTATTCAAGTCTTTTCCTGTGTAAGATTGAGATTGTCTTGGCAACGTTTCGATGAGGTCTCACTCACCATCCTCAGGCTGGTGTTTTCGGCTTAAAGTGTGATCGGAGCTGCCGTCTTTTTATAAATCTTGGTGGGTGGGTGTGGAGTGCTGCCGTTGTTTCAGTAAGTGGATTGATTTGGCTATGTGGCTGTATCATGATTGGTAGATTGGTGCTGGCTGTGTGTCCGTTGTTTTTTTGTGTTGCAACGGCCTGGACGGTAGTCAACGAGCCCCACCCACCACCCAGGCTGTTGCAACACAAAACAACAATATATAAACTAGATTCCAAGGTCTCCTGGATTCACCAAGACTAGTACACTAACTGTAAAGCTAAATTGAGTATTTACTTTATACTGGTATTTTTTTAGCGTTGCTTTCTACTTGCATTGTGATTATATCATTCCAGTATATCAGGAATTTATTTTACAGTGTGGGTGATGTACTCTAATAGATCAAAATTTCAAACAATATCTATGAAAAGACCTTGCTCTGGAAAGAGGCATCTTCCTGATAGCGTTCCCTTTCAAAGAAACAATGATAGCTAATAGAAGCTGACCCACTTCCATTTTTTTTTTAAGTTTTTAAAAATCTGTATACCTTTTATTTTTTGGAGAGTCTTTTGTGTCACTTTTTTCTTTGTAGTCATCTGGAAGCTTGGCTAATTTTTCTCCAGTCTGAAGATTTAATTGTACATGTAATCCTGCAGGAATAGCTTGACCTAAAAATAAGAAGGGATTTCAATTTTGTCTCTTTCTGTTCCATAAATATTCAAAACCATATTCAAAAAGGGAACCAATTAAAAATTAAAGAGTATTAAAGTTCCGTCACTTTAGTTTAGTATAAGGTCATCTAGCTGGAGACCCCTTCTATGCCCTCAGATGCTGAATAATTTCCAGCATTTCTCACTATGGACCTCTTCAATGCAAATTCTGGGATCTGTAATTCAGCAACACTTGGAGAATCATAAGTCTGGTTGCATAAATATTTGCATATATGTGTTAGTCGTTCCTGACCCTAGGGGGAGGTACTCATCTCCATTTCAAAGCTGAAGGGCCAGCACTTTCCGAAGACATCTCCGTGATCATGTGGCCGGCATGACTAAACACGGAAGGTGCAGGGAACGATGTTACCTCCCCACCAAGCATGGTTGCCATTTTTCTACTTGCAATTTTTACATGGTTTTGAACTGCTAAGTTGGCAGAAGCTGAGACAAGTAACGGGAGCTCACTCCGTTAGGCGGTGTTAGGGATTTGAACTGCCAAACTGCCGACCTTTCTGATCGATAAGCTCAGCGTCTTAGCCACTGAGCCACCGCACCCCTCATAAATAGAGTAGCATATTACAAATAAATAGTGTAATATGCTACTCTACCATATTTAACTGCTCCTTTTACAGAGATTACCATTATGGAACCCAGGGCCATTTCATTATGGAACCCAGGAACCAGGGTTCCTACTGGTTCAGCCCGGTTCAGCCGAAATGGTAGTGGTTTGCCGCCCTGGGTTGCCGGAACCGGCAGCGACCCAGGCCTGCTGTGCCTCTGAACTGGTTCCCCAGTTGGGGCAGCAAGGTGTGTTTTTATCATTTTTTAATGTTCTGCACAGACCTATTTACGGGCAACTTTGTTGTACACATGCGCGGAGCATGTGTCTGGCGTGCACACAAGCGAAGCACGCGCACTGAAGCGAAATTAATGCCAACAGCAACTTGCCCCTGGACCACTTGTATGCCAAATGCAGACAGAACACTATTATCAACAGTCAGAACTGAATTGATTGTCTGAATCCTTGCAACACAAAATTAGAAATCTCTTTTAAAACAATATGATTAGCTAAAGTCCTAATTTGTACTGCAATGAATTTAGGTAATCAGAGCTTATTATTTAGAATCAAAAATTGGTCATTCAAAAAAATAATAATAAACTGATAATCTGACACAAAAAACACGTAAAATTAGAAGTAAAACTTACTTAGAGCCACCCATTCCAACGATCAGCAACTCATGAGTTTCTATACTCACAGAGCATTTATGGCAATGGGCTTCACAGGATAAAGAAAGATAGGAATAATTTCTAACAGAAAAGGATGAGAGTAGCCTAGATTTCCTGTGAAATTTTCTGTCATGTATGTGTTTATCTTTTAAAAAATAGTGGTTTCAGCATATCAGTGAAGTCACTAGGAGTCAAGTTTATTCAAAGGAGACTTGTAAACTTTTCAATTTGTTGAAAATCCTGCAAAACAATCTCAATGAAGGGACTGACAATGCAAATACTGAGCCATTCAAGTAAGATGAGAAAGGAGTCATATACTGAGCCAATGGGTATTTTAAAGAAGACGCAAATGTAAAACGTGAACAGAATTAAAATGTCACAGAGAAAATATACGTTCCGTCAAAATTGCACAGCATGTGTTTCTAAACTAAGAAAATTCACAAATGAACAAATTGAGATGTCCATTGATATAATCTGTAACTAAAGTACAGGTACTGCTCAACTTACAACTATTTGTTTAGTGACTGTTCAAAGTTACAACAGCACTAAAAAAAAAAGTGACCAATGACCATTTTTCACACTTACAACCACTACAGCATTCCCATGATCACATGATCAAAATTTGGCCATCTGGCAACTGACTGATATTTATGGTTGCAGTGTTCCAGGGTCATGTGATCACCTTTTGCAACAGTGTTTCTCAACCTTGGCGACTTTAAGTCCTGTGGACTTCAACGTCCAGAATCCCCCAGCCAGCACAGCTGGCTGGGGGATTCTGGGAGTTGAAGTCCACAGGACTTAAAGTTGCCAAGGTTGAGAAACACTGTTTTGCAAGCTTCTGAGAAACAAAGTCAATGGGGAAGCCAAATTCACTTAACAACCGTGTCGCTAACTTAACAACTGCAGTGATTCACTTAACAACTGTGACAAGAAAGATCGTAAAACTTAACCACTGTCGGATTTAATAACATAAATTTTGGGCTCAAATTGTGATCATAACTTGAGGGCAACCTGGAATCTTGCAATTTTTCAAGTGTATCCACTAAGGGACATGAAATGTGTTCTCAGGAAAGTTTGAAATGCACAGTCTTTTTATTTCGGAACTGAACATGTTTATTACATTTAAGGAAAATAATAATGAAAATACATGACACAATAATTGGTGGGGTTTTTTTTCATTTTAGATCTTATTTAATCAACAAAGATGATTTGAACAGCGTGTCTTACAATATTAACTTTAGCTTTTGTATATAAAATATCTTGTTCATAAAATGAAATATTTCCTTTGTCTGCATTTCATAATTTGCCTTCATGTCTACACCTCTAAGATATAAATAAACAAAAAGGCATAATCTAATTAAAGTATAACTGACTTCATTTTTTAAAAGTGCACATTATCTATATATGGGTTTTTTGGGTTTTGAGATACTGGAGGAAGGAGGAAATATTAATAGCTTAAATCAGTGGTAGTCAACCTGGTCCCTACCGCCCACTTGTGGGCGTTCCAGCTTTCATGGTGGGCGGTAGGGGTTTAGTCCGATACTGAAGCACTTTCCTTTTTTTAATTTAATTGACTTCCCTACTTTATAAATCACCATTACTGTGCAACCGGTGGGTGGTTAGAAAATTTTACTACTAACAGAGATACAAAAGTGGGCGGTAGGTATAAAAAGGTTGACTACCCCTGACTTAGATATTCATTTTCACTTCTATTCATTACTTTTTTAATGTTTTCCCTTAAGTCATGCACTACTGACAAAAAGAGCTTTAATAATGTAGCTCCTTAAGAGGCAGCCTCATTTATTAGAACTTTCTTCCGCCAATTAATTAACAGAACTTTCGATCAACTGAGATTTGAAGGTTACTAAACCCTAGCATTTGTGGATAAGCACATAAAATAATGTAAATTTTATTCTAAGCATCCAGTACTGAGACATTGTCCTGTGAATGGGTCACTGAGTGCATTTGTATGAATGCAACCAGAGAGGACAGTTCTTCTGGCACTGCCATTCAAGCAAAGCACATAATTCACCTGAAGAATTAAATACAAAATTTGGTGATGACTACTAACCCGGATCCTTTAAAAGGGCAATGGTTAAATCCATGGAAAACAGTTCTATCAAAGGCTAGTACAGACATCGCATTACCTTTAGGCTGGGGGCAGCATGCCTCCCAATACCAGGTGCAGGGCAAGAATGACGGAAGAGGGCTATATTCCATCTAGGCACTTGATTGGTCACTGTAAGAAATGCTGGATTAAGCTAAATCTTGGCCTAATTCAGCCCTTCTTTCCTAACAACACTGAGCGGAAGAGTAAAGAGGAGTGATTTAGTCCCTTTGCAAGCTTCCCTTGTGAATTATTTGCACAACTCTAAAAATAAACCACGTCTCCATTACCTGGCCGGACAGTCTGCCACTGATTTGTTGGATAAAACACTTCCAAGTCTTCAGAATCAAGAACCTCTTCTTCCACCTCGATCACTTCCAATTCTTCCTTGTTCTGTTCTTTTAAATCACCCTCTTCTTTTTTTGTCAAAGCAAATTCCTACATGAAGAAAGATAGGGTTATTTTTAGACCTGCATATAAAGGTAAAAGTAAAGGTTTCCCCTCTCCATTCATGTCCAACTTGGGGAGGGGGGGGGAGTAGCGCTCATCTCCGTTTCTTGGCCAAGGGAACCAGGGTTGCCTGAAGATATTTCCGTGATCATGTGACCAGCATGACTACACATTGTGTGGCAGGGAATGCTGTTAATTTCCAAATTGGTACCTATTTATCAGGTTGCATGCAAACTTTTGAACTGCTAAGTAGGCAGGAGTTGAGGCAACTAACAGCTCACCCCATTGTTCGGCACTTGGGTCTTGAACCTGGGCTGCCAGCTTTCTAGCATGTATATTATCTTTTATTAGCGAAAGTACTCTATGTATTGCACATGCATTAGAAAAGGTCTGTTAAAAAAAACCAATTAAATGTGTTGGTAACCATCTGCATTGAAAGCACAGTGCTAAAAAGAGAAAGATTACCATCCCACTCGCCCATATTCATTCTGGCTGATGGCTTAACTTTCTTTAGTGAAACGTATTCAGTATTTGTTTATTAAAAAATACTTACCGTAACTCTGTCATTCAAGCATGAAGAGAAACTTGTTATAAAAAGCAGCAAGACCACCAAATTCAGCTTTGTCACAATGGAGGACCAAAAACAGATGTGAGGCATTGCAACCTGAAATTACACAGTTGATTAATAAATCCCCGCCCATTTCCATCCGTTATTTTCATCACATTGGACAATTTTACCATATTCACAGAAAACAAACATGACATTAAGCAGTGAACATTACCACTCCAAAATATATATCCCAAAGCTCTGTTTCAAACATGGATACAAGGGTAAATTTCATAAATGTATGAATTTAATCTTATCTCAGAGAACACTATTTAGTCAAGATCAAATTCATCCTGGAGAATACCATTAAGATAAACTTATTCTTATTCTATGTGCAGATTGTATACTTTAATTACATACCATATAATTAATAGGAGAGAAAACAGTGATTCAGTTAAGTAGTCCTTGTATGCTTTTTAAAATAATGATAAATGTGCACAATTTCTCCTAAAACTGCTTCTTTCCTTAATTTTATTTTCCTTTTGAAAGATACAATAGAGCAATGATGGCAGACGTTTTTCTGCTCGGGTGCCAAAAGGGCACACGCATGTGCAATAGCGCACACCTGCGTGCTTATATCCATAATGCATATGCATATGTGCACACACACACCATTCCCCTCCCTCCACACATGCATGCAGGCCTCACTGAAGCCTCTGGACTTCCAGTAGGCCCGTTGTGCCCATTTTTCACCCTCCCAGGGCTCCAGAAGGCTGAAAATCAGCTGGCCAAAACACACATGTGAGCTGGAGCTAACATAGGGCAACGCCTCGTGTGCCCTCAGATATGGCTCCGTGTGACATAGGTTTGCCATCACAGCCATAGAGTCTGGATGGGAAATCCATGATTATCCAAGTAAAAACATATTGTGTGTCCCTTCCCGCTAACTATAAGGGCAGCAACTGCTCAGAAACATAAATAAGAGACAATTGGGGGGGGGGAGGCAGGTGGCACATGTTCTACACACCTATAAAGGTGGTTCTTCCACCCTAGTTTTGTCACTTAAATAAGCATGCTCTCCCACTATCTGCTATTAGTATTATTTTCTGCATATATGGAGACAGCAGCTGGGTAGTTACCAGGAACCCTGCAAGGATAAATGCAATAAAGAAAGCTCTGTTACTCACAAACTCAAGGAAAAGTATTGTATTTAGCCCCATTCTCCTCCATCTTTCTTTGTGTCCACCTCCTTTATTCTCCTAATCTTTTTCTTCACATCCCCTTTTTCTTTTATTCTTCCCCCACCTTTTTTCTTTACCTCCTGCTAAGGAAATTCCTTCAGTGAAAACTGAAATAATGGCAACAGTCTCAGTTATGCCCTTCCTTGACAGGAGTTCCAACTGTTACGTGCTACCTTCTAGAAAACCAGCCCTACTTTGCTCCTAAGAATTAAATCAGTGGGGAAGCACCCTTGGCATCCCATTTGTGGCAAGGAACGAGAACAATTTTACTCCATCTCTGTCATCACAAAAAGGCCTTTTAAAGTCTTTGAAGTACACCATTCATCACAGGAAGCTCCTGAACAAAAATGACTGCTGAGCACTTCTGGGCCCAAAGGAACAGTGGGAACTAGAAACATTCACACAACAGGGTCCCTTCTCCTGGCTTCATGCTGCTTTGAGTTATCAGCCTGCAACACTATCACTGTGATTTTGAGGCAATTTATGGTCATTTGTTCTGCCTTGTAAACTCTAGGGACTGTTCCTTTGCATTCTGTATTCTGGTATTTGACCAGCTGGTTTTGCAGTGGAGGTAGTTTTGTATTATCACATCTTCGGGGTTTTTTGTTGGTTTTGTTTTGTTATCTTAATCTGCTCGATTGGATAATGTTCCCAAAGTATGATGGCATATACCTAGCTATTGTGGCCTGGCAGGAGCCGTTGGAGCTGCCACCAGACTCCGACAGCGAGGAGCCCTATGAGTCGGCCTTGGAGGATGTGGAGGACCCTGGACAGGGTTCCGACTCCGAGCAGGGCGCAGAGAGACTGGTTGGCCACCAGGTAGTGCCTGAGCCTTGGATCAGTGTGGAGGAGACAAGGGAGAGTGATCCAGAAACCAACAGTGAGTTGTTCCGGGATGCACGCCGTCGAAGGGCTACTCGGCGTCAAGAACAACTACGTAATTATAGGAGGTAATTACGCTCAGCTGATGGTCATTAAGCTCCTCTCCAGACTATAAAAGAGACTGCTTGTGCCACGCCCTTCTTGCAGAAGTCAACGCTTGGACTAAAGAGAAACGAACTTGGCAGGCTGGATTGCTGCCAGAGTTAGTCTGAATTGCTGCCAAGGTTTGTCAGACTTGCTGCCAAGGTCCTTATCTGTTTGTTTATTTGGCTTTCAGTCTGGTCTTGTTATTAAAGGACATTCCATTTTACGCTTGTCTCGGCTTTCGTTACTGGACGGAGGAGGGGGTCAGAACACCTAGCTAAGGATCAGGAAGGATGTGCTGTTCATTTAATGTTTTAGGCCTATAATTATATACTGCTAAATAACTGAAAAGTGTCCTAAGGTAGATTCTATTTCATCACACTACCACCTAACTGTATAATGTCAAGAATACTTAGGAGGCATATTAGAATGAGAGAAAATATGGATCAAATATTCAGCTATAAGTCTCAGTTAGTTTATAATTATCATATAAAGCCAGAAAAATGAGTAAATGATGTAAATTCTGCTTAAGGTAACAAGAGGTGTATCATGCAAATGAGAACCCTTGGGAGACTGTGAGCGTTAGCTCCCTCTTAGAAACAAAGCGAGCCAGTCACTCTCTCTGAACCCTAGGAAGGAGGCAATACCAGGCCACTTCCAAAAAAACCCACCAATAAAACTACCGTCCAGGTATCAACAGACTTGTTGCCAGGGTGCTTCCAGGTGTGACGCTTGAAGGCATACAAACAAAAAAAATCCTCCAAAACTCAACCCAAAAAACCCAATTTTCAAAGCAATATCATTTATTTATAACTTATTTCGTTACTAATAAATTGTTTCTGGCTTCAATGTTTTATATTGGTGTTTTTTTTAATTAACTGTAAGCCTCTCAGAGTCACCTTGTTGAGATGGGAGGCATATTAGTTCAATAAATAAATAAACGAAATTTCTCAAGAGCAGCCTCACAGGTTGGTATTAATAGAAATATTAGATCATCTTGAAGGGTACCTATTATATTTAACGGTTGATTAATCCAATTCAAGATCAAATACCTTACAGACCTGGCCCCTATTCAGTGCTTATCGAGAGGCTGGTCTATTTGGGCAGCAGTGGGAGAGAAGATGGGAGGCAAGCCACACGGAACCGCGGCAGTTCCTACCACGCACTTTTTACTGTCCACCCCGGCTTTATAAAACTGGGTCAGAAACGGCCAATCCATCCATAATCTTCAGGATCGTGTTTAAGAACAAAATAAGCCGGTTCTACCGTGGCTTTATATTCCCGGTCCCCAAACTTTCCCCCACCCCTATCCTGGCTAGGTGGCTCAGGGGCTAAGACGCTTAGCCTGTCGATCAGAAAGGGCGGCAGTTCGAATCTCCTAGTACAGGTCTCCTGCGTGAGCAGGGGGTTGGACTAAATGACCTCCCAGATCCCTTCCAACTCTGTTACTGTTAAAGTTACATTTATTTACGCAGCAGCATTCCAGCATCCAACCCTCAAGAGCCAGCTAAAGCAGAAGAGACCGGCGACTATTCCCCTTCACTTGTATGGCGTAGAGCGAATACGATACCCGTTGCACCCAAAGGTTCCCAACACAATCCCCATCAGCCACACAGACAGCAATCGCGAGGCGAGCGCGATGGGAATTGGAGTCCAAAACATATGGGCAGCAGGTAGGACGACGACGAGAGAGAAGAGATCCCCGGCAGCTGAACTGCTGACACCGCCGCTCGGTACTTGGAAAGGGATGCCCGGCTGCCTCGGAAGGAGCCCTGGGAATACGCACCGTGCCCACGCAACCTTCTTTTCACCCACCAGCCCCTACCTCTTTGCGAACCCTCTTCCAGCAGGAGCCGGACCCTCGAGCCGCCCCGAACGCGCTCTTGACCAATCAGGAAACCCCGCGTCAACCCCTCCCCCTCCCCCACTCCACGCTCAGAGTTCTCAGACAAGAGCCCCGCCCATTCAAAGGAAGCCGCCCCTCCCTACGTGGCTGCCCTTTAAGAGGGGACATAGAGATAACAAATTTAGAGGCGCTCATCAGCTCGCAAGATACTACACTTCCGGGGCCGTTAAATGCCACTCGGCCCTATCCAGATTCTATCTCGGACTGACTCCAAAGGTCAGGAAAAAGCGTTCATTGCTTTCTATTTAACCTCTCTTAGCTTTCAGTCACAGTATATTTGCATGTACATATGTTTAGCAAGTTTCTTTCTCATCTAATAATGGCATTGTCAGCTTTCATTACCCTGTAGGAAGTTATCATCCAGCCCTCTCCCAGAAAAAAATGAAATATCCTAGGAAATATTGAAAAGGCAGAATATTTCTCTGGATGTGAAAAGGAAGAAACGTGTTTTAAAAGACAGAATAACTGCCTGGAGCTTCCTGCCCATCCCCCTTTGTCAATGAGCCATTAAAGGACAAGCTACACCACTTTACATAATAAAGAGTTCTCCCCTTCAGCTCCAGGGCAATGGGATTAAGGCATGATAATATTGGCCCTTTACCCAACTCACCACATGGCATCTGAGAACTCAACTAAACCTGAATTCAAAAGGCAACCTAGAAGTTGCCCCTGCATGGCCCCATGGTAGTCTGACAACCAATCAGAATACAAGCTCAAGATCAAAGGCCAGAGGGGGATAAAATCAGGGACTCAGCATCTCAGTCCGCCCTTCTCTTCTCTTCTCCGCCAACATTGAAGCATGCGATCACCGTTTCTGTTCAGGACTCAAGCCACGTGGTCCTGTCCACCATTAAAACCATCTTTCCAAGCAGCCTCCATGTCTCCAGTGTCTTTTTTCCCACTTGGAGCCGAACCCAGAAGGGCATTTCTTCCAACAAACCTAACTATAAAAAAACCTAAATTTGAACACAGGAGGCATCTCCAGCTATATTATACTGAGTCAGATAGATCACGAATGTTCAGTTTAAATAAAGAATTTTTTTAAAAAAACAACAATTCTAGCCAATAACTCATCCTGCAGAAACAAAGGCTCTAAATTAAGTTATTGTCTTATATCAATAGTTTCTACAGCGATATGTTCCTAGTTATTATTATGAATTTGTTATCCTGCCTTTTATTATTAAGCTGCCAAGGTAATACTAACCTACATTGAAGAGTGAGGGTTGCTTTAAAGGAGTGAACTGTGCCAGCTCTCCATATATTTAAAACTTGCCTTACATTAGTATAGGCAACCTGTCGAAAGGAATCATGTAGACAAGTGGCTCTCTTCCCTATCTTTTTTTAAAGTATTAAGATAAAAATGGAAAAACACTTCCAACATCTTTATTTCAAAAATTTATCTGAGCTACAGATATGCCTCCTTGGTTTTTATAGAAAGTATAAATGATGAGGGCACCAAAGGTTTGTTTGCAGGCACTTCCCTTCCCCTATTTGTCTTGAGAGAACAAAGGCAAAACAATATGAAGTAGCAGGGAACAAGTAGAGAATGGTAGGAAGATTCTTCACCTGTTTCCCTGAGATTGTTGTGACTGGCCATATACAAAGGATGACCTTTGGAGCCTAGTCAGTGGTGGTGAACTCTGACCCCTTTTATGACAGCAGTCAGGTCTTGTTCAGAAAATTCCAAATCAAGCCCCAAATTCTGCTTCTCTGTACACGTAGGTGATACCTGGCTATATGAATCTAATTTTATTAATCAGGAGACTATAATGTCAACATAAGATATTGAGATGTGGAAATACTGCTGATTCTCTGCAATGACATGTTAGCAAATGCTTCTACAGAACTTGCCTGTAATTTGGCACAATTTCTTCTTTTTTTATAAGAACCAAGCCACAGTTATATGCCAGGCTATTTAAATTACAATAAAATAACTGAACAAGAAAACTCAGAAATAAATTAAATGGAAGCATAGCTGCATAGCATGATGTAACAATTGGAACCTAATTTAGGTAGTCGTAGTTTTCTGTGGCTAACCATGGTTTATTCAAGTAACCAATTAATTGATCTTACCTCGCACACTAAACCTATAAATGTATGGGCTAGGACTAGGTTCTCCAATATTCTATTGTAAAAAGTATCTAGCTAGCTTGTATCTGGGTATTCTGTGGGAAAGGAAATAGTTTGTCCAGATAAATTCACTTAACTCTATTTTAATATATTTCATAGAATCATAGGGCTAGAAGGGATCTTAGAGGTTTTCTAGTCCAACTCCCTGCCCAAGGCAGGAATCCTTATAGCATTCCAGATAAATGACTGTCCAATCTTTTTTTGAAAATGTTTTACTGTGTCAGAAGTAAAATCTGGTCGGGTTCTTATTCCAAGCTAGGAGAAAGACACAGCAAAAATGAATGGAAGGCAGGCACAATTGGAAAGGAGGTCTCCATTTATTTGGTAGTCAGAAACAACAGTGACAGCAGCATGTTAATGGGGTGGGGTTGAGAGTGGATGGGTTTTTATACAATTGGGGGGGGGTGTGTGATTGAGATGCCTGTTCCTGTGCAAGAATATGTCCTTTAATATTTTACTGGCTATTGCCAGATTCCTATGGGGTCATGTAGAGATCATGACTGGCTCTACAGGCAAAGGGGAAATGCATACCCTATGTGTTTTGTTTGTCTGAGCTCATATTGTCAGTTTCGCCTCGTTGCCTATTTTGCTGCTTATTTGGAGTTTTGTTTATGAATAGAGTGGCCTGGCTTTATGAATGAATACAAAATACTCATTCACAAAGCCAAGCCTCTTCAGGCTTCTGCTTGAGTCTGTTTTCCTATAGCAGAAAGACTGGGGCTGCTTTCTGCCTTTGTTAAGATTTTTCTCCTCTTCTCCTTTAGAGGAAATATTCTGCCTCTTTTAATATTTTGTAGAATATTTTATTCTGGGGCGGGGAAGATTAATCATTAATCATTCTGTCAAGAAATTCCTCCTCAGTTCCAGATTGAATTTCCATCTAACAAGCGTCCACCCACAGTGTCTTGTCCTGTCCTCAGGTGCTATGAAAAATAAATCAACCACCTCTTCCCTGTGTTAGTCCTTGATTGCTGTTTTTCCAGCACTAAAAATGAATTTATAAAGAGCCACTTTAATGTAGTTAAGGCATCAGGCTAGAAACAAAGAGGCTGTGAGTTCTAGTCTTGCCTTTGATACAAGCCTGATGACTGTGGTTTAGTCACTTTCTCTAAGCCCAAGGAAGGAGGCAAAGACAAATCACTTCTTTAAAATTTTGGGAAGGAAACTTGACAAGGCAGTCTCCAAAAATCAGACACAACATAATAGAGTGGGGGGCGGGACTAGTTCTTAACCTGCAATAGTTGGGTTGAAATCTCCTGTTGAGACATCATATGTACAAATTGTTTTTTTAATTGGTGTGAAAATGTGAAGCCACAGAATACATTTAGGATTCATCATGGCTACTGCCACTGACTTCTATACTGTGTGGACTGAACCATGTTGAACTCAACATGGTTTATTAAATTAAGGTAATTAATGTAATAATTATTAATTAATTATTAAATTAATAAACCATGTTGAGTTCAACATAGCTTATTAAATTAAGGCAATTGTCTGGATTCTTAGAACTGTTGAAAGAAATGTCCTTCTGGGTTCAGCTCCAAGTGGGGAAAAAGACACTGGAGACATGGAGGCTGCTTGGAAAGATGGTTTATTGTTGGACAGGGCCACATGGCTTGAGCCCTGTGCAGAAAAGGTGATCACATGTTTCAATGTTGATGGAGAAGAAGAGAAGGGCTGAAGGAGGGGCTTGCTAGGCTTTTTATACCCTGTTTAGTCCCACCTCTGTTTCCTGTTCCTGTGTAAGAAATGTATTCTGACTGGTTATCAAACTCCCATGGTGCCATGCAGGGGGCTACTCTCTAGACTGTGATGAGTTCTCAGATGCCTTGTGGTCAGTTGAGTAATATCCCTTCCCCCTACAGCTGCAGTGAGGAGAAGTCTTTATTATGTAAAGTGGGCTGGCCTGGCCATCTTAATGGCCCATTAGCTGGGGATGGGCAGAAAGCTATAGGCAACTATTCTGTCTTTTGAAACATGTTTCTTTTCACATCCAGAGAAATATTCTGCCTTTTCAATATTTCCTAGGATATTTCATTTTTCTGGGAGAGGGCTGGATGATAACTTCCCACAGAACATAAGTGAAGTATGTATTATTGGATCTTCACAGGGCACTGAGTTTGTCATATTTAAGTTTAGCTTAATTTTGTAAACGGAGGCTTATTGCATTCATATACCCGATTCCGATGCTAATTTAAAGAGGGAAATGGTTTTAGTGCCAGTAAACTTCCTCTCCAGATTTTTTTTGGGAGTGGGCAGGGGGGGACACAAGACTTGAAGGGTGGTAGGGGAATCAAAGCTCAGCTTCTCGCGATAGAGGCTGGGCAACAGAACGAGCGCGTTCTCTCGCGAGAATCCCATTCGCACAAAATTCGAGGTCCTGCGGCCAGACGGCGCATGCGTTGGTTAGATTAGCGGTCCAATGCGAGCGGTGTGGGACTGAGACCTACGCAGCTTCGTTTTGGGATTTTTTTTTTCATCCTCTTGGTCCTTTTCTCCCCCAGGCTTTATTTGCGGTAACGATGGCAAAATAAGCGAACGACTCCTTTTCTTGCTGAGGTAGGAGTGGTGTAGCAGGGTGGTGTCGATTCTTGTTAGGCCGCGAAGGCTTCCTTTGCTTCGCCGTTTGGCCTGAACCGTTGGTAACTTGGAAGGGAGGAGGGGCGCGTGCTGCTCTACCGTACTCTTGCGCATGCGTCGAGGGAAGAGAAAGGCAAAAACCCTTCCCGCCGGAAAGTGTTCGTGCGCGCTCTCAGTGAGAAAAATAGGCCCGGCGCCGAAGCCTGAGGTGTGGTCGTGCGCATGCGCGGGTCTTGGAAGCCAAAGAAGCGTTTTTGAGTCGAGGTTTATACGACCTTTTTGTTCTTTGTTACGTAGGCCGCCTTCTCTTTTGGAGTAGTTAACTGGTTTGTGTCTTTATCTTATGTACCTGGGTGAAGATAGTGTTCCTTAATTTTTTTCGTTCTGGCGACGATCAAATAAGGTCTATGTGTGTTTGCTCAGAAGTAAAGTTCGTTTGCATTCAGGGATGCTGATTACCAAATGCATTGAGTATTTAATAGTGTTTTACTCCTTTGGGCTATAGGCGCTGCGGGTAACGCATGTTATTTTTCAATCCTAACTGCAAAATTTGAACCCAAGTTTACTGATCGCCATTTTAAGACCATGCATCGAATATTTATCCTCTGCTACTGAGAGGATTGGATTCGATCTATTCCAATTAAAATGCAAACGGAAATATTTTTATAAAAAATTGCATAGAAAACTAACTTTCTTCCGCCCGTGCTAAGGTGGGAAGTTGCTCTTGATCGGTATCTTTTGTGGGTGATGGTTTATGTATATGAAACACAACTGCAAGTTTGAAGTTTTTAAACACAACTTGAATCTTAAACCTTGGTTGTAGGGTGGGTGGGTGAGTCTCTATTCTTTCAAGATTCCAGAATTATGGTACTAATTCTACAAGCCTCATATTGATAGAAGGCCCTTCATCAAACGCAAAAAATACTATTGCAGCCTACATTTAATCAGGATTTTATATTGGAGGTGTATTGAGACTAGTAACAACCATTTTTTTCCATGATTCTTTCTATAAAATTCTGCAAAAGTGAAATGTTTAAAGAATAGAATTAGAATGTTTGTCAGAAATGGTTAATTTATATGATTGCAATTTTTTTTTGTTCAACACATGTCACAGCATAAGAGATGGAACATTTGAATTGGGAATGTATCTACAAAACTTTCTGTTGCCCCAAATTAATGGGGCAAAGTCTCTCTCAGTATAGCCACATTAATCTATAACATTTCTGAATTAAATTTATGAATAGTTTAATGAACGTAGAATTGAATAATGAATGTCTTTACCTTGTTTGCAAATTCCTTATTTTGCTGCAATTGTAGGCTTATCTCTACTTTTCTCCCTAGACTGGCAGCCTTGAGGTAATATAATGCACTGTTGATGGATATTTGGAATTATTCTCCAGTTTTGTTCATTCCTGAAATTATGTGTAATGACATAAACAATTGGTATACATTTTTAAAAAAATGTTTGTGCTTGCAACGGAACCTGGAAGAGCAGCTGGCCGCCATGCACATGCCCACAGAGAGGGCTCTGCGTGCCACCTCTGGCACGCGTGCTGCAGGTTCACCATCATGCAGGATTGCCTAGCTATTTTTCTAATTCCTTGAAGACAACTCTCTTATGAAATATAGTTGTTATAAGAAACAAGTTTAGACAAAGGAAAAGATATTCTTAATAGTTTCTCAAGTCTGAACCCTGAGATATTGCACTTGGATCTTAGAAGTTCTTAAAGCAGTTTAAATTAATACTCCTGTCTAATAAAAACTGCTTTTTAAGATTAAATATTAGAAAATCTGCTCAAAATAATAGATCAAATCAGTCTAGTTTTAACATTTTTCATACTTAGATGCAATTTAGAAGCTCAGATGCAGGAAATCAATGGCCTATTTATTCAGCTTTCTTTCTTTAGCACTTGTGATTTGCAAGGTATTGTACTATATTACAGTAGTCACTTATAGCCTTCCATTGTTGAGGGTTTTTTGCACTTAGTTTCAGGGATGACTCAATTCTAACAAAACCAGAAAGGAAGTACATACTTAATGGTCCAAATTTCTATAATTGCTTCTTGTAATGGAATTGCTCTCTTTCAATCAGCTTTTTTGCTGCTTATAATAATTTTTCTGAGATGCAGGGAATAGAGTTCTACAGTGGCTGGGTCTATGCTTTGTGCTAAGTTGTAAAGTATGGTTTTTAATATACATATCTAGGTTATGGCTTAGCCTGATTATGGGAATTAACCAATACTCCAAGAGTTTCATGACCATTGTTAGATTTATATAAGACAATTTTTATATTATGACTGATGTCACTCTACTTTCTAAAGTTCTGGAGGATGAAATTCACTTATTTTACATTAGCTACATAACAATTGATGTTTTGTGAGCATGCTACATCTACTGCCTCTCATATTTTTCTTGATTAGTTATTATTCATTCAGATCCTATTAAAGTATACTTGGGGTTCTGATTTCTTCTTCCAATGTGGAATCCTTTACATTTATATTAAATTGCAGTTCCCATTTTAAAGCCTATTCAACTTTACACAGCTTATTTTGCTGCTTTTCTCAATTCCTTCTTTCTTTTTTCTTGAATAATCGGGAAATCTCACTCACTTATAACCAATTCCATCATAGAAGTAAGACATATTAAGGACTCAGTTTCTTCCCTTTGTGAAAAGTATCTCTTTAATTCTACTATATTTCCTTATCTTTAACCAGTTATCAGATAGTGGAAGGATGTGATAAAATACTTCACCATGAATTTTTATAAGCTATTTTGAAAGAGTTTTAAAGAAGTAATGGCATAGGTTTCTTGAATCATGATCAAATACAGTCTTCAACTTATGACCTTTTATTTTAATCACAGTTCAAAGTTATGGCCTTGTAATGACTTACAACCTGCATTCATGCTTACAACCATCACTCTTGGCCATGTGATTACAACTGGAGGGATTGGCAACATTCATATTTATGACTCGTTCATCACTGTGTCATGATTGCAATTTTCCAACCTTTATCAATTTCCATCAAATATTCCTTTGGGGAAGCTGGACTTGCTTAATGATTTTGTTTTCACTTAATCATGGTTATTTGGTTAATGACTGCTATAAAAATGTTTACTACTGTAAAGTTGACTGACTCAGCTTACAATTGCAACAACTTATGGTATAATTATGCCAGAATTTCCATCATAAGTCAATGATTAAGCTGCATTTACATTCCTTACAAAAATTTAAAGCTTGAAAAATGACCTATTAAGAGAAATATTGAAAGCTCTTTCTGCAGTATATTCTTTAATATTTCATCACTAACATCTGTGCTATGTAATTTTAACTGATCTGTAACTACTTGTACCTTCTCATACTTTCCCTGGATCCATTATTAAAATTTGAAAAAATGCACATTTTCCGGAGTGAGGGACAGGAAGCTCTAGTGGATGGTATTGACACGCCCATTTGGCCACGAGACTGGGATGAAGCTGAAGACACCCCTCTGTGCTCCACCCTTCTCCACTTCATCTTAGTCCGGCTAAATAACGAGTCATATTTTTAACTTCTCCTGCAATTTCTATCTCTACTGGAACCTCCTTGCCGCTGTAGCCACCATAGCTAGCTCTCTGCTCTAGACTGTAAGTAGCTCTATGTGGTTTTCCTTTCTAACCACCAAGGAGTGTTACTTTGTATCCTTGGGATCGGAGAGAGCGCTGAGGTCACCGCAGCCATTTCAGGCTTTGCCAAGCACGTGGCGCCGATCCCTGGGGTTTTTTATGCGATCGGGAGGCTAGAGGCTAGGGATTCCCAGCCCAGAGGGCCCCCCCCCATCGCACCAATCTACTGGAAACGGCTTTGGCGACTGGATTTGAGCTGCGGAGAGCACAGAGTGCTGGGAAGAGCACAAACCTTTGTCCTTTTTTGAACTGAGAGTGCACGAAGCGACCCGGGCCAAGGCAAGCCTCAGCAGCAGCCCCCAAACACGCCATTCTCTGGCTCGGGGTGGCAGGCGGACAGCAAGTCCAAATAGCTGGCATCGGCCAACTACACGGAGGGCTTCCTCTTGGGGCAGCCCTGGAACCGCTCCTCGTGGAGGACAAAAACAAGAAAAAAGTCTTACTCACTTCGGTGAAGAAAGCGGAACAAAGGTCAACTGCAAGCACTCATATCAGCCCCTGGAACAGGAAGCTCAGCAGAGCAGGTACTCTTTTCCCAGGTCAGAGAGGTCATCTGACCGCAACTTCAGTGGGGACAGATCCCGCTTCCAGCCTCAGAGTAAGGGGCCCTTTCGAGGGGGAGGTGGACACCCCTATTTGTATTTTTGTATTTTATTTGTATTTTATTAATATTTATAGGCCGCCCTTTTCCCCGCGGGGACTCAGGGCGGCTTACATAAAATAGGGAGGGGGGGGTTAAACAATAAACATAAAACAATACATAAGAGTAAAATAGAACACAACATTCATTCTTCATTCGGGTGGGGACAGATTGTGATCTTATCCCCAGGCCTGACGGGATAGCCAGGTCTTGAGGGCTGTGCGGAAGGTCTGGACGGTGGTGAGGGTACGAATCTCCACGGGGAGATCGTTCCAAAGGGTCGGAGCTGCTACTGAAAAGGCCCTCCTCCGTGTAGTTGCCAGTCGACACTGACTGGCGGATGGTATTCGGAGGAGGCCCAATCTATGTGATCTTATAGGTCGTAGGGAGGTAATTTGCAGGAGGCGGTCTCTCACCGGGGCAAATAGGTTGAACCCAATCCCACCTATTGGCGGTCGCCTGGCTCTCTTCTCCGAGGCCTGGGCGAGAATTTTCTCTGATGCCTGGGTAATCAGCACTGTCTCACATGTGCTTCAGCTAGAGTTCCTCTCCATCCCCCCCCCAACCACTTTCACACACTTCCCCTGGCACAAAATCTAGACAAACCAAGGCGGATGCCTCAGGCCATTAAGCATCTGCTTGACATTGCCGCGATAAAACCGGTCCCCTTGGATCAGGTGGGCCGGGGGTTCTACTCAAATCTGTTCCTCGTGCCGAAAGCTTCGGGGGGGTTGGAGAGTTATTCTCGACTTGAAGCTCGTGAACCAACATCTTGTGTACCGCAGGTTCAAGGTGGCCTTAAATCCATTCTACGAGGCGTATGGGAGGGAGATTACATGGCTTCTATAGATCTCACGGAGGCTTATCTCCATATT
Source organism: Thamnophis elegans (assembly GCF_009769535.1). Taxonomy (NCBI): domain Eukaryota; kingdom Metazoa; phylum Chordata; class Lepidosauria; order Squamata; family Natricidae; genus Thamnophis; species Thamnophis elegans. The sequence continues at coordinate 16,969,632 of NC_045543.1, read as the reverse complement.
CCCATCCTCCTATGCCACAGGCGGTACCTGCGGTTCTCCTACCTGGGCCGCCACTTCCAATACAGGGCCCTTCCCTTTGGGTTATCCTCTGCACCTAGGTCATTCACCAAGGTACTGGCGGTGGTGGCAGCCTACCTAAGGGGCTTTCCCATTAGGCTACATTGCTACCTGGATGACGTCCTCGTCCAGGGGGCATCCCCGGGTCAGACGAGGGCGGACCTCTGGCAGGTCGTGGACACCCTTCAGGGGCTGGGGTTCTCCGTCAACTTCGAAAAGAGTTCCCTCACCCCATCAACTAGAATTCTCCATTTAGGTCATAGACTCCAGTGCAGAAAAGGGTTTTCTCTCCCCGGACTGCAGGGCCAGTTTGGTTAAGATGATTAAGCAGGTCCGTAGAGACCAATAGCCTTTCTATCCAGCTTGTTGGGGAAACTCATATCCTGCATCGAAGTAGTACCGTGGGCACGGTTGCATGCCAGGATTCTGCAGTGGCGACTCCTACTGTTCCAGAGAGCCAACACCAGCAGTGGTGAGGCCAAGGTCGAGGCCACCCCTTAGGTACGGATTTCCCTCAAGTAGTGGCTGTCCCCAGCCTTATTCATGGGGTGCGAGTTCAGGGACCAGGAGCGCCTCATTCTCACCATGGATGCCAGCCTGTTTGGCGGGGGGGTGACCCTGGGGTCCCGGTTGGCACAGGGCTGGTGGTCCTGGCAGGAGATCCGACACAACATCAACTGGCTGGAGCTCCGGGCAATCCATCTGGCGCTTTGATATTTCTGGACCGCTGTCGAGGGTCATCACATCCTGGTACTCGCAGACAATATGGCGGCCAAGGCCCACATCATTTGGCAGGGCAGCACGTGTTTCTGGGCACTGCACACCAAAGCGATCGACAACCATCAGGCCGACTGGCTCAGTCAAGAGACGGTGGAGAATGGAGCCTGTCCCAGAGCGTCTGCCGGAGGTTCAGACGGCCAGTAGTAGACCTCTTCGCCACTCCAGCCAACACCCAGCTTCCGCGGTTCTTCTCTCGGTTCCCAGCTCGGGGAATTTAGGGAGTCGACACCCTTCATGCAAGATTGCCAAGGGGACTTCTATATGCTTTTCCTCGCCTCCCTCTCCTCCCCGGGGTAGTTCAGAATCTAGTCAGGGAGCAGGCAGAGCTGATCCTGGTGGCTCCTCACTGGCTGAGGAGACCCTGGTTCATGGACCTCGGGATCCTGTCAGTCCAGCTTCCATGGCGGATACGGGGGGGGGGGGAAATAGAGCTGCACCAAGGGAAGCTGATGCACCCGGAACCACACTGGCTGCAACTAGCTGTGTGGAGATTGAGCGGGAGCGCCTAAAGGGACCTCAATTTTCTCTGTGGGTGATTAGAACCAAAGAGGCCTCTCGCAGAAATGCGACCTCGAGGATCTATGAGTCTACATGGGTAGCGTTCGTTTCCTGGTGCAAGACAAAACAGATTGGGCCCACTAGGGCCTCGGTACCGCAGGTCCTGGAATTCATCCAGGACTGCCTAGACAAGGGTCTCGCCCGGGGGACTGTGCGCAGGCAACTAGTTGCCCTTGCCACTTCCTGTTGTGAAGAGGTTCCTTCAGGGGGGGGGGGGTCGCCAACCTGCACCCTCCAGTGGTGCATAGATTCCCCACGTGGAATCTTCCCACCGTGCTACGGGCTCTCATGGAGAAGCCCTTTGAGCCGTTGAGAATGGTTAGCCTGAAACACCTAACTTCCAGACCTCCATAGAGGACATTTGCAGAGAGGCTACATGGGCATCCCCATCGCCGTTTATCCGTCATTACAGGTTGGACTTGTTTGCATCGGCTGATGCAGCGTTTGGCGCAGGGTGCTACAGCAGGTTATTGCAGAGCATGAGTTCCCCACCCATGGGACTTAGCTTTGGTAGGTCCCATCCACTGGAGCCTCCTGTCCCTCACTCCAGAAAATGGCAGTTGGTCTTACCTGAACTGCTATTTTTGGGGCTCGGACAGGAGGCTCCAGTTCCCGTCCTAGGTAGTATGATAGCTGGGGTGGTGGGAATTCTCCTTTGTGCCTTGTTTTCAGGTCTGAGGGGAGCTCACTTTGATGAAGTGGAGAAGGAAGGGTGGAGCACAGAGGCGTGTCTTCAGCTTCGTGGCCAAATGGGCGTGTCAATACCATCTACTGGAGCCTCCTGTCCGAGCCCCGAAAATAGCAGTTCAGGTAAGACTAACTGCCATTCTCTAGTTGTTGAGTACAGGTACCAAGTTGGGGAATAAGTTATATGTTTTTCAAAGAACTAAGGTAGATGTTTGGATTCATTGGTTAGTTTTAAGTCATCGGTTACATTTTAGTTTAATTTAATTTCTCCTATTTAAAAGTTCAGTTCAGCATGACTAATTTGCATATTCACTGCAAACACAACAATGCAACTGATTTTCCCTTAATTTCCTCATTCCTTTTTAACACATTTGTAATGGTTTATTGAATATTTTTGAAAATATTATCGCTGATCATTGTGTCTTCCCCATATGATCATCAATGGGGTGTTAAATAGGGGGTATCTTTTTGTTTGCTTTTGTAAGTTTATGCCCCTTTCTATTCTCATTTGTGCAAATACTAGCTTTCTCTTCTAATTTCAATTTTTTTTGTCCTTTTAAATTTGTATATCTTTTTGGATTTGTTTCCTCTTCTGTCATCTGTGATGTGCTTTGTAGCTGAGGCATTATCTTGTAGTTTACATCTGAAAGTTGTTTCATTTAGTTTGGAGAAGTTGGATTCTCACTTCTCCATTTCAAGTTGCTGACAAGAAAGGGCTCTGGTCTTTGACATGGCATGACACGGAGGCTGGCATAGGAAGGCCAGTATACAATTTGTTGCTATTGAATCGTTCATCCAATCTAAAGCTTTTACTGCCAACTACTCTTGAGAAGGATTTTTGAAGAAAAAACAACCTTTCGTGCTTGTATTTGGATTATCAATGTTATTTCATGAAGCTTGTATCTTAGAATATAAAGTGTAAATATTCTGCAGCCTGCTTCTTGGCAGATTATGGAATATATCATTAGACATTCATTATTTGGTTCATCTAGTTTTGCTACATGTTGCAGAAATCCAGTTGAAGGCATTGCTGTTTCAGTGACTGCTTTGTGCATGCATTCCATTCCAGAGGTAATCGCTGCTAAAGAGATTTGCATACATTGTAGGGTTGTACAGTGGTTTGGAAACATATGAGGTAGTGGATATGCAGCTCCATAAAAATTATTTGTCTTCCTTGGAACACAAGGCTCATTTTTGCTCATTTTCTTCTAAGAATCGCTATTCAAGAGAATATCAGTTCTTTTCAAAGAAAAGTTTATTGTACAATTGTAATTGCTTCTTTTATATAATACCTAATATATAAATGCCATCTTATTTCATTTTAAATGATCTATAACTATTTGGGCTATTTCTGGAATTCCAGAATTTAAAAATTGTTGAATTAAATATTTTATAGGTAGGCCTTCACTTATGACTGTTCAATGATGGCCCCAAATTACTATGACCTCAGAAAGTGTGCTTTACTTCCTGCCCATTGCAAAACGTGTGTGCACACTCACGGTTCTGTGATAATGATCTGGGTGTTTGGCACACTTGTTGGCAGCTTGTTTTCACTTACAACCAGTTTTGTTTATTTGCTAAATTTATTTATTGCCCATCTTGCCTTGAGACTTTTTTTTTTTTACAAATAATTCAACGCAGCAAATATACAACCAATACATCTTCCTTCTTCCCCCTATTTTCCCCACAACAAGCAACCCTGTGAGGTGAATTGGGCAGAGAGAGTGACTAGCCTATAGTCACCCAGCTGACTTTCATGGTGAAGGCGGGATTTGAACTCACTCTTGAGATAGCCCAATGCCTTACACTAGACCAAACTGGGTCTAAGCATTAACCACTAGACCAAACTGGTTCTCATTAAACCAGTTGTTGAGTGCCCTGATGTCATATGATTGCCATCTGCAATCTTCTCTACCAACTTCCCAAGAAAGTCAATGGGGAAGCTGGTAGGGAAGGTTGCAAACTGCCAATACCTGCCAAGAGGACTCCCTCTGATGTTTTTTTTTTTGGGGGGGGGGGGGTTGGCTGAAATCCTCCACAGGCAGCTCTTTCACTTAACTGTATACTTAACAATCATAACTGGAAGTGCAGGGATTGTGGTGATTAAGTGAAGCAGTGGCATAATACCATAATTGCTTCGCTCAGCAACTGTGATTCCAATCCCAATTAGGGTAAATTGAGGACTACCTTATAGTTTATATAAAAAGCTTATAGATAGCTAGGTGTGTATCTGAAATCCTGGAATGAGTATAGAAATCCAATAGAGATTATTATACTGCTATATACATGCCAATCTTGGCTCTAAAGCATCTGTAGCGCTAGAATGCAAAGTGTTTTCCATTCACATCGCACAACTGAATTTGGTTACACTATTACTTTTCCTGCTAACTTCTCTTTGAATATAGTTTTTATATGCTTGACTTAAGGCATTGGTTTTCAATCTAGTGCGCAGACCCCTGGGGGCTGTGATGTCATCATAAGGGATCCGTGAAGGCCTAAAGAAATATTGTAATTTAAATCTAGAGTTAAGTCTTGGTGGTCTATGGCCACAAAAGGCATTTGAAGGGAATCCGTGATGAAGGAAAGATTGAGAATCATTGGAGTAGGGAATTTCTTTCAAAACTGAAGTAACTATTTGTCTGATTTTACGCCTTGATGTAAGCAACCCTAAACAAAATCTTGAATGCAGTACACATACATTTCTATACTAAGCAATATCATTTTTATTGTTTAAATCAAGTAGTCTATTCTTCAATAATTAAATGTTCCCATATTTCCATAAATTATTCTTCTTTGACAGGCCCCTGCCTATTTGCAAATCGGTTCTCAAATCTTTGGTTGAAGTTCAACATTACATGAATGAACATCTCTGTATATTATGAAACTTTCTTTACTGTTACCCATTATGCCTCATGTTGTGCTAGGTTGGGGGAACTCTAGGGAGTTAGAGAGATAATAATTGCTTCTCCCACCTACATGAGTGGAATAACTTCTCACAGAAAAATAATTTATTTCCATTTTCTGTGCTGACTTTTTATCCATGGCCCTCGTAAAAGGCCAGTAATACAGTTTTGTTTGTTTCTACATAGGCCTTTAGAAATATGTAATAATATACAGGGCTATATCTTATAGGTAGAAAATCCTATTTCTCTTATTTTCACTCCGGTTTCTACTTGAGGCAAAATAGAAAATATTCTGAGTCTTAATTGGCAATGGTAAAATAATTCTTAAACTTGGCATATTGACTTTTAGTTTCTTTATATGCCTCATCATATTTTAAGACTTAAGTCAATATAATTCTTGCAACCTTTTATGGAGACTGATTACATATTCTACTTTTTTCCAATTCCTCATACTGTTTCACCCTGTAATCATAATAAAAGATGACAAATAAAAACAATTGAACCATAGGGAAGTAAAATTATCCCGATTTGGGGAATGTTGCTATTGTCATTTTTCTCCCTCGCCAACTTATTGGGGTATCCCCTTTGAGTATTCCATTTTTAAAACTTCTCTGATATCTGCTTTTTTCTTTGTAGGTTTACATCGATTTCATATAAGCCTGGGCAGTTGCAGCTTATGTGGAAACCAGGCTATGCAGTGAAACCATCTGCTGGGCAGCCCAACTCTGTCAGGAGGTACTCTTCAGATGCTCCTGGATCTGACAATTGTCCAAATCCTTCAAAAATTGACTAAAATCAGAGGTGTAGTTATATGTGTGTTTTAAGTAATATAATCAACCTTATCAAATTGATGGATTTTTTAAAAAAATCAATTCAAAAGATATTTTCTCTTGAAACACACAAATAGTAAAGGTCTTTTCTAAAAAGATGATCATTGAGTCAAACTGAAACCTATTTTTCAACAAGAAATTGCTTATACTATGCTTTTGTGTTTAAAGATTTCATCCCTGTATTCTCTTAACTTTTGATCACTACTAAAAAAGAAACAAAATTAATAAAAATAGACACCTTTCTTGATTACTATGCCCTTTTATTCCAAAACAACAAGAAAAACAATTGAAATTAGAGTATTGCCCCAATGCAAAAGTTTAGCAGTTCACTGTACCTGTTAGGTCTTAATTTGAGTCAACCTTCTTATGCTACTTCGTAGCACCTGCTTTTCTAATGTCAAACTCTGCTTAGGAAATGTTGCACTAGCAGACTACTGGAAATATCTGTATAGAGGCTTTTCTCATCACCAATCTCCTCTCTTTCACTATTTAAGAATTAGGAACTCGGATCAATTAATGCTACTTTTTATCTTTGTCAGTGACAAGATGTCAGATGGAGTCAGAAAAATTAACTCAAATGACTATTAAAGAGTAAACATTCCATTAACCTTTACATTGTAGATGCTTCCTACTGCTAGGAGGTTTCTAGCTACGTAGTCCATACATGCACTGAAAAAAGATCACCAGGCTTTCTACTGGTCTTTAAAAAGGCTAGACTCATCTGCTAGGGTTTTGGCACCTGTCAATCTGGAAGCAATTTATTTGCCCTAAGCAAGGGGGTAAACCTTAAAATATTTTAAAAATATTTGAAATAATTCTTATTCCTAAACTGGTCAATATTACTTAGAATGCGATTCCAACATTGTACACAGGCTGGTTAAAACTTTTTTTTTGTTTAGGAATTCTTATGTTCAGTCAAGTGTCATAGATTATATTTGTCACTTGACATTTGTCCATTCCTTCTTTTCTATGTCAATTGACATCTGCTCTCTGCTTGCAATATTTTGACTATTCTTCTGTATTACAGTTGTTTGGTACTTTTCAATTTACTCCCCACATCCATTTACCTTAACAAAAAATAACTGGGTATTAGTAAAACATCTTTTTACAATAGATACCTATTGTACCCTGCATCTGTTTTATCCAACAATAAACAATTGCTTTCAGCAGCATTTTAATGCAATATTTTTAAGTAGTCCATGTAACACTTCTTTGCATGTCATATAATTGTCTGTATTTATATGACTTAGCAACTTGCTACAGTAGGTGTTACTATCAAAATTTGTTGGTTACATTAAATATCTATTCACTTACCAATAAAACTTGGTAAATATTTTGTACACTTTGTAAGTATTTGCCTAATGTATTCTTTTCTTGCTAAATGAGACAATAATTGCAAAATATGTTCACTTGAAATGTCATTATCCTCCAGTCTGTTTCTGGCCTTTCCTCAGACTATTTGTTCTGTAGCAAGAATGGGTGTTACAATTTTAGAGTTGAGTGAGATTTTTAAAAGTGTTTGAAGTACAATGAGGCCGCAATTGTTTTGGGGGAATTTATAAAATTAGCATTCTGAGATACTTTAGAAAATTCTCATGAACTCTTCTTCAAAAGCCATTGCTGAAACAAATGAGCTTTTGATACTTACTGTTGGTATAGAAACAACAGCATAAATAAAAGCCTACTAAATGCAAATTACTAGCTATATATTATGGAGTTCTAGAAGATAATGCCTATCCTTCAACAGTAAGGTTTATTATAATAGTGCAGAGAATTTCTCTTCTTCAAACAAAACTTCAGTCTCACAATCAGGTGCCGGTGAAGTTTGGGCCTGATTTGAGTTTATGTAGCATAGGCTATTAGTTTATGTTTGAGACTGTCTTTGGAGCTCCCAAAGCCTAATATTCTTTCAAAAGTCTCAAATCAGTTACTCAAATTTTGAACAAAAATTACTTGGTCTCATAAAGGTTCATTAAGTATTCAGCTATTAATGTTTCATCTTTCACCAATGTTATAAGTCATAGTTTTTAACAAATGTGAATTATTTTTCTTGGTTCCATAGTTGATATACTGTGGTCTTTTTTCCTGGAATCTAAAGCGGTTAAGATGTATGCACCCTGCAATTTAAATATGAACGCTTGAAAATAAGTATATTTACTGGCAAAATTTGGTGCTTATTGGGGGGTGGGGGATTCAATTTCTTATCAAAAGATTAATGATCCAATTTTTGAGATTACATAGGGAAATCCATGCAAGATCTTAAATTGTTTTTAGATCAACATGATGCATACATTTTAAAACTGCATCTGCATAAAGGATTTTATGACTAAAACTGCTTGTTTTTCTACAGACTTGTTTGGTGTTTCTCAGCTTGAAGAAGATCTACGATCATTATTGATCCCTTTCTTGGCGTAAACTTATTGAAGTGACGTTTGCCTAGCTTTCTAGAGTGAGCTTTCTTTTCAGACATCTCTAAAGTTTGATTCATAATAGACAAGCTTATAGTTCAGCAATGTCCAAGTCATTCCACCAGGCATCTCTAAATAGGGATTCCCAAGGTCATGGACGTGACCTCTCTGCAGGAATAGGCCTTCTTGCTGCTGCTACCCAATCTTTAAATGTGCCAGCATCTCTTGGAAGGATGAACCAGGGTACTGCACGCCTTGCTAGCTTAATGAATCTTGGAATGAGTTCTTCATTGAATCAACAAGGATCTCATAGTGCACTGTCTTCTGCTAGTGCATCTTCCCATGCCTTACAATCTATATTTAACATTGGAAGTAGAGGCCCACTCTCTCTGTCTTCTCAGCACCGTGGAGATGCAGAGCAGGCCACTAATATTCTAGCCAGCCTTGGTCTGTCTACTAGAGACTTAGATGAACTGAGTCGTTATCCTGAGGACAAGATCACTCCTGAAAACTTGCCTCAAATACTTCTGCAACTTAAAAGAAGGAGAGCTGAAGAAGGTTCTTCACTGAGTTATGGTAGAGATGGCAGAGCAGCTGCACGGGAACCACCATACAGAGTTCCTAGGGATGATTGGGACGAGAAAAGGCATTTTAGAAGAGATAGCTTTGACGATGGTGGTTCTAGTCTCAACCGAGTGGTTGATTATGATCATGGAAGTCGTTCTCAAGAATCTGTATATTATGACAGAATGGATTATGAAGATGACAGATTAAGAGATGGAGAAAGGTGTAGGGATGACTCTTATTATGGCGAAGCTTCGCATAAATATCGTAAATTTGACAGTGAGTATGACAGACTGAGTCGTGTCCCTGAGAGATCTCTCTTTGAGAAAAAAAGAGGTGCTCCACCAGATAGCAATATTGAAGACTTCCATGGATTCTTACCGAAGGGCTATCCCCATCTGTGCTCTATCTGTGATATACCTGTTCATTCTAATAAGGTGAGTTCAGTATCAGATGCTTGTTTTTCTTTACTTTGTAGTCCCTATTGCTTGTTTCTTTGCCTCAATTTCTGTGTTCTAAATACTTTTACAAAGGTTTCAAAAGAATTTTAAGTGACAAAGCCACTTAGTTTCCGGGGCATCATTAGCAAATCATGAAACCAGGACTTTTAATATATTGTTTCACCTATATTGCTTAAATTCAGGCCATCTAGTCTACTTATATTTTGCATCTACATAATCTCTCTACTTGGTTTGGGGTAGCTTTTCATTTTGTTTTGCAGTTATTCAGAGGCTAGATTCAACATTTCTTCCCATCTGTCTTGATTGCTAATTGGCTCTGGTTAAGATACTGTCCTTGCACATTCAGTTTTTTTCTTCTTGTCCATAGCCTGAGAAAATACTTTAATGGAAGGTCCTGGGACAAATTTGTAGGGTGATAGCATTTTTAAACTAATCCATTCTTTTTAAAATTCACTTTAAAAACTATTTTCATGCTATGGCTGAAACTTCTCATTTTTTCCTTCCTTTTCACAACCTTCTTATATACTTTAGGCTCACTTTTTATTACACATATTGCATCTATCCCTTTTTAGAAAGATAAACAGATTACTGCTGTACAGTATATCATGTTCTTATTGGCAGTTTCTGTTTAGAATAGATCTTTTAAAAAGTTTTGATCAAACATCGTTCTTATATTGTAGGTCTGAAACCAAACAAGTGTGGCTTATTCGTATTTCCTAATTGTTTTACAAATGGGTTCTCTGTTAGTTTGCCAATGGGAAACTAAAGCTGAATATTATTACTGTTGTTACATTTTTTTCTTTTCAAAGCATATGGTCAGAAATCCAGGTAAGAGTGCACATTGTGTGCTTAAAATGATTTCCTTGGGTATTACTAACACTTTCTTCACTGTTGTCCTTCCTCTTCAAAAAAAAATACCTTGGTGTATGCAAAATCGTTTTCAGACTAATGAAAAACGAAATATTGTCTGTTCATCTGAAAGTTCTCCACTTGACTCTTCTATATCTGAAACTTTTTTTTCTTACCTTAATACAATATCTTTGCAAACCTCTGTGATCACATTGTTTTAGTAATATGAAGAAGTCGTTACCAACCTTAATTGTACTTGTGCCAGATGTAGCTTTCTCTGCTGATGCAGACTGATCCGTTTCACACATTTTGGCCCACAGTTCAAAGCCCATTTTACTTAAAACAATACTGTTCTGTGCAAGGCAAGATCTCTGATCTACACACTGCCTTGCAAGTTAATGCATTATTGGCTGTATCCCCATGAAGCATGATGCACATCATCCCAGCCAAATGCGTAGGCAGTCTGTTGTGACACGCTTGGGATCTTACTCTTTTTTATGTGCTTTACATAGTGTTGCTTATCCCATAAGGAAATACCACGATGAGCGTGTGCATACATAAATACCATTGAGGTCAATCTCAAATTCAGGTTTCTAGAAATCAGTTATATGAAACACTAGCAATGACAGTTCATAAGAGGGATGATTATATAGTTGTCTCCTGCACTTAAATCCCGTTGCATTGCTCTAAATAGAACCTCTTGCTTTCTTCAGTTTATTAAAATGTCACTTTATTTGGAATATTAAGTATGCTGACTTGACACGTTCAGAATTTCCAACTATTAATTTTTGGCTGAAGTTTAAAACATTTACAGTTTTAATTAAAACAAACATCTTAATTGAAAGATGTCATTATAGCATGTAAGAAAAAAGGTCCATCTGAAAAAAGGTGATTCTGTAAACAGCTAAAAAAAAACCCCATAGAATTCACATGCAATTGAAAGAAAAAAAATCTAGTCTCCTTTTTTTTTGTTCTTAAATATTTCTAGTGCAGTTTCAGATTGAAACAGGCTGTACAAGGAACATAATAAATTATTGAAAGTAGTATACAAAATCTAATATCTTGACGGTGTTGTTTACTATAATTTGAGGTATTTCCTAATGTTTTTATTAAGAAAAAATCAAAGGCATATTGAAATTTCCCCATTATCAAGGACAACCTTTCCTGACTACTAATGAATTTCAAAACGAGTGGCAAGGCTGGTTAAAAATATGTTTCTTGTAATCTTAACCAGATAATCCCATCTTTGCGTTGTATTTTTAAATTGTATATTTACTGTGCTTGGATACCTCACAAGCATTTTTAGTCTAGCCATATCAATTTTCCCTTCTGTTATGATGTTTTAAGGATTCTAGAGGTATAATACCTTTGCCCTGTAAAAATGATTAGAAACAAGGAATTGATTAATCTGTTCAAAATTTTAGAAGATTTGATTTTAGAAGCATCCCACCTATGGCTCAGTGTATTTGATCCAAAAATATTAGAGCAGCCCAGCAAAGACTTTATTGAAAGATAATTTCTGATTCATAATACTAGATTCCATTTTAACCATAGTAATATAGTTTGACAATAAAATAATAATAATATTTGGTTCTAAAATTATTCATTCAGCTTCACTTAATATACTGAATATTTTGAGTCAGTCAAGGTAAGTGTAATTCATAACAGTTACTTTAGAGCTATAAAAGAGGCTTTGCAACTAATAAAAAATTATTTGTAGTTCAGGTTTGAAATGAGGGATCCTTGGTGCTCTCTGAGCTTGGTTGCTTTCTTGCAGGCTTTTCATTACCCAAACTTGGTAATATCACCAGTGCTAGTACTAGTGCTCAGAGAGCACCAAGGATCCCTCAGGCTTTAAAACTTGGGGTTCTATGACTTGTGAGTTGGAACTGGTACTATTAGGAAGAGCACCTTATTTCAAAAGGTAGAGGAATCTTTGAGTCTAACTTTATTTCTGACTACATGAATGCAGCTGTATAGTTTTCTTGGTAACAGTAATGAGGAAGTTTGCCATTGGCAGCTTCTGACATGCTTTTCAAGTTCAGGATTTAGCCTGTAGATCTGGTATATCTCATGGCTTGTCATTTGGCTAAAACAATTTTAAATTAAAATAAGGTTGAAATTCTCTGGATTATAATTCTGCAGTTGGTCCCAGTTCTGAGCTTGTGGAAGCGCCCAGTAATTTACTTTAAAACGGTAGCTTTGTCATTGTAAGGACACCATTGAAAACTAATAAAAATAGTTATTCTGCGAAGGTAAGGTAAAATGGGACTATTTGGTTTTATTTTTTTCTTTTATGCTGACATTAATTTTTTTAGCCAGTAATATGAAGAAAAATTGTAAAGTGAATTGATTTTATGTAGGTGTTAAAAGAAATTTAGAAAGCAAGCTACAGCTAATTGCGAATAATAGCTAGTGTTGAATATTCTTAATATTAAAACCAATAATTGAACTTTAGGGATGTAATTACAGTCTTCGTCCTATCCTGGGTCCCTTGACTGGGACGTTGTGTGCACTGGCCATTATCATGAAGGGTTGACTTTTAGATGACTGCTGCTTTTTGTAAATTACGATTTAAAAAGCAGGCTCAAACAGAACCTGTTTTCTCTTTTTTGCCCCCAATTATTTTGAGGTGCAGATGGTTCTATTTCATTGAAGAACAGATTGCTGGATGTGCTTGATACAGCTGTACATAAATATACATTTAAAATTTGACTTAGGGTTTTTTCTTCTACAAAACTTAGAATGTTAAACTTACAAGCTATTGTGTACACAGCGATGGCTTAGTGATGGAAAACATTTTTCTAATGCAATAAGAAAATGTTTACCAATATCTCTAGCTACTGTATTGTCTTGAACACCCCATACAAATTCCTCTTGAGAAATCCTCTCACAACCAAGATAAAATATTGCATGGCAAGCTACAGATGATGCAGAACTAGTAATGCTTTGATGTTGTATTTTACATAAGGCAGAAGTATTTTGCACTAGGCCCAGTTGAATATCTTGAAATAATTTGAAATTGAAATATAAACAAAAGGTACATAAAATGCATGTTTCATCTCTTGGAAACACTTAAATTTAAATTGTTTCATGATAAATTACTGTGCAGTACACGAAACTCAAAATAGATTTTTGTTTGAATGTTAATTTCTGTAGCTTTTTGATGATAGCATAAAGTCTAAAGGCAAAACCTGTACGTGTTTATATAATATTCTAGAAATGCTGTTTCTGATCATCACAACTTTGCACTTCTGCAGGAGTGGAATCAACATATCAATGGAGCAAGTCACAGTCGTCGTTGTCAACTTCTCCTTGAAATGTAAGCATTTAAACATAACTTTCTTTTCATAATTGTACTATTTTGCTTGAAAATGAAGCATTTATTTTAAAACTTAATATAATATTGGATTGTATTATAATGATAGGCTTTTTAAAAAATTGCTTGCTTGTATACAGATTTGAAAGTTACTACTTTTTATATTTAATGGGATCTTTTTGACCACATATTTTTGATATGTTTAACTGTTCATTCCTGAACCTTTGCAAATCTGCTGAATTGCATGACCACAGTATTATGACTTCTGTTTCACTCTCAGTCTCCACTGATTCAATAAATCTTCATATTTTGTTTCAACCTAAAAACTGCTGTTGATATAAATAAGACTTTATGAGTCTGTAAATTAAAATGTATGGAAGCTTTCAATATGCATGTAGTAGAATCTGGAATGTAACGTAATATTTATAAATGCCTTTAGAAAAAAATGCATTGCATTGCTAATTCAGAATCCAGTATTTTTAAATTACTGAGAACATTGGTGTTGGCTCTGAAACTGTAATGATCAACTTATGCTTATTTATACATTTAAAATCTTGGGCCTCAGATACAAAATACAATGCATGGTATTTCTAGCCCCAACAGTTACGTTTCGGAGATTGATTAGTCTGTCTACTTCTTTTTTTAAAGATACCCTGAATGGAACCCCGATAACGACTCTGGACATGGATTGTAAGTAAAGCTTGCTTTCTCCCATTTAAATAAAATGGCACAAGAGATATCAAAGGGGAAAAACATTTCCAAATTTTCTATCATTTGCATTTTTCTTCATTCCCTTCTGTCCTAGTTATTTTTCTGTTCTAACTGAAATCTTTTAATAGTTAATGCTTCCTTATGGCAGAACACACCCACTGTTTTTTATTTTTTTATTTTATTGGGGCATACACAGACATAAACACATAAACTCATTTGTCCCAATGTCTAAAACTTGCATTGAGTGATTTAAGTAGAGTTTATATTTTGCATTAACAGAATTCATGTGCACCTTCTTGAAATTTTTTCTGATTAAGTTTGTCCAGTGTCACATTAGAGACTGTAAATTATGATGTTTTTTATAAAAATTGAAAGTGTGAAAGCAGTTAGTATAGTTTAGAATTCTACATTGATAAGCTATTTGAACTTTGAGTCTATTTCTTCTATTTCTAGTTCTAGGGACATATTGGAAGTATATTTCTGAGGTTCAAAAAATGTTTGATAGCACTATTATCTGACATCTGTGTTGCTGCTGTTGTCATATTAATAAATATTACGTGCAGATATCAAACTATGGAAATAGTTATTGATGGATTACTGTTTATTTTCATATATCTGATTTCTTATAACTTATATACACAAAGCTGAATTGGAGCTTGTGAAAGATTATATATTTTCCAAAACACAAAATCTCATTTGTTTCTCTTAGGGGTGATCCCTTTATGTTGCAGTCAACAAATCCAGCCCCAGGAATTTTGGGGCCACCTCCACCTCCATTCCACCTGGGAGGGCCACCTGTTGGATCAAGAGGTAATAAGTAAAATCAATTTCTGACAGGACTATATATCAGGATATAATCATGCAGTGAAGTCAAATCATCAAGAGTAGAACTTTTTAAATTAAAAAAAGCTGACTATGAATATCAAATGGATGTTCAGTATGCATACTAATAACATTGTTACCTGACATTTGCAGTAGTACTGTTTGATCATATTACATAAATACTATATGGAATTGAAGTGTGATTGCGTGGATATTACTTTGAGTTATATCTTTGATATGCCAAAATTTCAGATATATTCTAAGTCAAGCTGTTTAAAGTTCTGCATTATCATATGCCACAAAGTCAACACTCTTTTCTAATTAACTATATTTTTCTCTTATACTATATTGATAGCTGGAAATGGAAACATGCAAGGACCTAGACACATGCAAAAAGGCAGAGTGGTTAGTATTCAATTCTCTGAAAAATTAATGTACATTTCCATTTAAGATTTTTGTTCAACAATTACTTTTACTTGAAATGAGTATCTGCTTTTTATGAAAGAAGTTATCCACTATCTGGATTATATATATCTTTTCAAACCATATGTTTACAAGTTTAAGTTACCACATGAAACTACAGATTGTCCTCAATCTACAACTAGAAAACAACTAGAACTTTGGTTACTAAGTGATGCAGTTGTTAAGAGAGTCATCACATGACTAGATCCAATTTTGTGATCATTTTATTGCAGTCATTAAGAGAATTACATTAAAGAAATCTATTTTCCATTAATTTTGCTTGGCTGAAGCCAGTTAGTAAGATCACAAATCAATTACATGCCCATAGGGCCCTGCAGCTATAATAAATGCGAGCTGGTTGGCAAGCATCTAAATTGTCACATCGCTGCAGGGACAGTGATAGTCATAAGTACAAGAACCAGTCATAACTTCGAGGCATTACTAATGGCTGTAAAGTCAAGGGCTATCAATACCATGTTCGATGGAAGGCTGTTCATCATGTGACACTCCAGCCTAATTTGCCTAGATAACAAACTGCCCTAGCTGCATGTATCTGCTCTTGTGGGCAAGGTGAATTGGTATCCTCATTCTGTGTCTCATACTGTGCCCATGTACTGGTAGTTACTAATAATGTGTGCATTTGCAAAGCTGGTTTATGGGGATATACTTTTAAACTGAGTAACATTTGTGAGTGGTGTACATTTCAATTTAAGGCAGGATGTAATTGTGCATTTTGTTCCATTGTTTTTATTGACTTGCTTGTTATGAAATTGCTTAAAATTTGCTTTTGAACTAAGATTAGAAAGTTCATTTCTGTGTTCATTTTACTAAATGTGTTGGTTATTACTGCTGGCAATTAACAGGAGACAAGTAGAGTTGTGCATATCATGGACTTTCAGAGAGGGAAAAACCTGAGATACCAGCTGCTACAGCTTGTTAAACCATTTGGAATAATCACAAATCATCTCATACTGAACAAAATTAATGAAGTAAGTATTAGTCCTTTTATATGATAGAATATTTTAACAGTGACAGCCATCACTTTCTTAAGCAGTACAAAAATTAATTGAAATACGGGGTTTGACAGGAACAAATGTAACTAAGAGAAGGAAGCATATTGTCAGTTTTGGAAGCCATTTTTTTCCTTTTTTCAGCTTTCTGACTGCCACATATTTTAGCCTGGGAATTTGGGAGAGGGGTTTGCTTGGAGCGATAGAATTTTAGCCATAATAACATTCTTTCTTCTGAGAATCAAGGACACTTGCCTGCACCTGAATGGGAGTGTTTGAAGATTGTCTTCAGTTGCGTTGCGTTGGAGTATTGGATTAGACCATGTGATGAACTTGTCGGTGTGGGGCAAGGGTTGTGAACTTTCAACTGGGTGGGGAAAACCTGGAAGCTTTAATAAATTGGAGCTTTGAGGAATTTCAGGCCTTGGAGTTTTATTTCGTTGGGGATGTTTCTTGGAACCATGACACACACGTTTAGATCTAAAGGATACCATTTGTCATTATTTTTTAAAAAATGATTATATACTTGAAAGAAAAGATTTCTCCAGAAGACCAAGACTTAATGTATATTTATAGCAGCAAAATAACAATATTGATAGAGTTATTTTCTTGATTTTTATTCTTGCTCATCTTTTTTGGAAAAAAAATCCCATAAGTTATCTTTGTTTTATTTTAGGCATTTATTGAAATGGCTACCACTGAAGATGCACAAGCTGCAGTAGAATATTATTCAACAGCACCAGCCCTGGTTTTTGGCAAACCTGTAAGAGTCCATTTATCACAAAAATATAAAAGAATAAAGGTAAACTTCAATTTCTCATTTCCAATGTTTAATTTTTTTATTTTATTATCTCTCTTCTGATGTTAAGACTTAACATTCAATACTGTGTATTGATGTTTTTAACTCTTCAGGAACCAGAAGGAAAGTCTGATCAGAAATTTGAGCCTCCAAAGCAACAGCTTGGTCGTGTGATCCATCTCAGTAATTTGCCTCATTCGGGCTATTCTGACAATGCTGTACTTAAATTAGCTGAGCCCTATGGAAAAATAAAGAATTATATATTGATGAGAATGAAGAGTCAGGTAATTCTATAGGACTATAAGAATAAGTAACATTAATTATAGTAACATAGGTAGAGTTATTTCAATAGAAATATAGAATTTAAAAAACCTTGTATGTAGTGGTTGAGCAGCTTTTGCCCTCTTTTCTTTGTTGTAATTAACTTTTCATCCCTGACATGATTCATGTGCATACGAAAATCTATCCATTAGAATTACGTATCCATCTGCTTTATCTTTACTACAAGGTATTATAATTGATTTATGATAAAAAGTTACCTAGCTTTGTTCCCTCAAAAAAGTCAATCATTAAAAAAATGTGAATTGAACACTTGCATATATTTTTTCAATAGGCTTTTATAGAAATGGAGACCAGAGAAGATGCTGTTGCTATGATGGAGCACTGTTCCAACAAAGCCCTTTGGTTCCAGGGCAGATGTGTGAAAGTTGATTTATCTGAAAAATACAAGAGATTAATATTACGAGTAAGTACTTAAGTTAGCATAAGTTTGGGTTCAAGATGAGTTCAGTAAATAGAAAGTTTGATGTACGTGGCTGTTTAATGTGCATAGTGAAATAGGAATATGATTTGCTATTACTAATATTTGAAGTTGAATAAGAGACTTGTATTCAGGTTTGGAAACACAGGAGAGCAGAAGTTTTCCCCCCATTCCACTTTCTAAATCTTGACGAGAGACTAATCCCTTCCAGAGGAAAAGCCTATGTTAGTAGCTTGCGGATCCTGATTAGGTGGCTGTAAGAACTATAACAAGATTAATTCAGATTTGCTAGTGATAATATATTGAAACACCTGGGTTTTCTATGTACCGTGGAGCATATTTGTACTATTGCAATCCCTAAAGTTTTGTTTCCACATCTTAATTTGAAATATTGTTTCAGATTCCTAACAAAGGAATGGAATTGTTGAAGAAAGATAAGCCAAGGTAAAAATCTTTCAATTAATTAATTTGCTTAAAAATACAAAATGTCCTTGATAATACATGTTTTGATATCCTAGATAATACATGTTGTTTTCCTTACAATATAGAAAAAGAGGAATCTCTCCAGATAGCAAAGACTCTGGAAGTGAAAAGAAATGTAAGATGGATGATACTGAGAAAGGTGAAAACAACAGTACTGAAGGCAAAGAAGATGAGAGAGAGGAGACAGAGGGGTTAGATGCAAAAGATGGTGGACAAGGAGATCAAGAGGAATCAAATTTACTGCTTGAATCTGAAGATGAATTGCTAGTAGATGATGAGGAAGCAGCAGCATTACTGGAGAGTGGCAGCTCAGCAGCAGATGAGACAGATGTTGCTAACTTGGCTGACACAGCTACTGAAGAAAAGGAGGCAGCTGAAGATGATGCTGCAAAACCTGAAGACAATACTGCAGCTACTTCAACTGCAAAAAAACTCAAAAAGGTAAGATTACTAAAAGAAAATAAATAGTGTGTTTTAACCAAAAATAGTTTTCTTATTTTGTGTTTTTTGCAAGTCAGAATGTCAAAATGCAAGTCGGAATTTGGGAAACAAAAGTTTTGAATTGTATGTGTACAAACAATTTGCTTCCTTGGCAATTGACTGTAAATCTGCATTGGATGTTGCTATTATTGCATGACAGAATGAACTTATCAGTAAAGGAGAATATTTGTAACTCAGGGTTGAAAGGAGGGGTCCTTGGTGCTGAGGTTGGTTTTTTTCTTGCAGACATTTCATTACCCAAACTAGGTTAACATCATCAGTGCTAGTAAGGATTGGGGTTTGCTCTCAGTTTATATTCTGGTGGCTTCCCCTGAACTTTGAAGTAGTTCAGTAAACATGGTACATAAAGAATTTGAGTATCAGCAGCATCTGAAAAAGGGGTAAATTGATAACCGTTTTTGCAAAATGGTTGTTTTTGGAACTGAGCTTAAGCAAAAATAAAAATCTTTTGAGACAATTATAAACCTTGAATGTTTTCTATATGAGAGAGTAAAAAAATTTAAAAATGAAAATTTCATGCCAAGAAAGGATTGACCCCAAAATATTTTCCCTTCTGGCATGAGTTATCAATTTATTTGTGGGTACAGTTTTTCTTGTCCTCAAAGGATCATAATTGAGTCCAAAATGAGTGAGACATTTTTAAGTGAGTTTTGCCCCATTTTACGACTTTTCTTGCCACAGTTGTTAAGTGAATCATTGCAGTTAAATTAATAACTTTGTTAAGTGAATCCAGCTTCCCCATTGATATTTGCTTGTCAGAGGGTTGCAAAAGGGGATCTGGGGACACTGCAGCCGTAATAAATATGAACCAGTTGTCAAGTATCTAAATCTTGGTCACGTGACCATGAGGATGCTGCAATGGTCATAAGTATGAAAAATGGTAATACGTGTGAAAAATGATCATAAGTCACGTAACTTTGAACAGTCACTAAAAGTACAGTTGTAAGTCAAGGACTACCTGTATTTGCATCTTCAATTGCCTTGTTTATAATTTGATGTCTAAATATTTTAAGAACTATCTATTTCAATCAAAGTAAGTCTGACTGATTAGAAAAACTACCAAAAATCTCACTTTCTAAAATAATTTTGGAGGTGAGCATGGTGAAGTAAGAAGGTGACGCCTTTCTATGGAAGAAATGGTATTAATGGATGGAGATCAGGCTGTTTTTCCCTCATTGATGGTTTTCCAGAAAATGTTAAAACTTAAATTGTTTCAAAAGGCCATTTACGTATGATGCCATTTTGTTTTCTTGTTACTTTTTGTGGGTTCTTTTCTCTTTTTTGTGCAAATGATACTATGATTTACATTGGTTTTAAAAGGAATATGTTGTTTCAACAGCGACATGTAGGTAGTTTTCCAAGAAGCATGAAAGGTTTTGTCACTCTCGATGAAGTTGGTGATGAGGAAGATGCAGAACACCAGAAACAATATAAAGCTGGCCTAATGAAATTGGCTGGAAAAAGTGAGGACAATTCAGCTGAAACAAAAACATTAAAAACAGAAGAAATGGAGCAGGAAGATGAGACATTTGAAAATGGCACTAAAACAGAGAACTTAAAGTTGGAATCATCTGAAGGGGCAACCAGTACAATGACAGGTGAAAAAGATAACACTACCATGCAAGAAACTAAGACTGAGCACGATGAACATAGAATTGGACCATATCAGCCAAACGTTCCAGTTGGTAAGAATGATTTTCTTTTGGATAATATATACTGTGTGCGCGCACCTACACTCAAGCAAAAATGCTGGATACTTTATCTTACAGCCAATAGATGCTTGAATATCAATTTGTAATATATGTAAATAATTTTTGAGACCTTTTAAAGTCTAATAGAATGGCTCACCATAAATAAAAATATTTAGATCTGTAGATTTAGCTTTTAAAAGGTCATTGATTTACATTCAGATTGTAACTTACTCTTTTCAGTAAAAATGCATTATCACAGCTGTCTCCTTCCAGCCCTATGATTCTGTGATCTTGACATTCCAAATACACTATGTCGAATTCGCAACTTCCTTATTTGTGCTCTATATCTAGGTGTGACCTATGTTGTCCCCAGAACTGGATTTTACTGCAAATTGTGTTCCTTGTTCTATACTAACGAAGATTCTGCGAAAAAAGTTCATTGCAGCAGCCTTGCACATTATCAAAAGTTGAAGGTGAGGCAAAATTTATCAAGGTGCCCTTTACTGTTTCACACACTTTTTGAGATTAATTTGTTTTTTAATAGATAATATCTAGGAATGTAGAAAAATTACTTTTCCAGGAATGAGAAGTCTGGAGAATTTTACTGCTAGAACACTCACTGAAATGGCAAAGCAATATGATCTAAAAGACGAGCAATACATCCAACAATACAATTCATACCTACATGTTTAAAAGAAAAGGTCAAATGAGAGATCTAATGTCACTATGTTTGTTTTGTATTGCATTTAGTGAAAATCTATGCCAAAAAGACAGAATTGTTCACAAAGGTTATGAATACAATATTTAAACTCAGTTCAATCTAAATTGAAATAAATCACAGTGTTAAGCCTTGGTCATGTTAAGTATATATGTCTACATAAGTTACTTCAGATGTAATTTTGCTGAGTCAGGCATTACAGTTAAACATGCCTTGTTACTTAACACATTTTGATTCAAGTCTCTTCTGTGTTACAGAAACATATGGAGAAAATGGCTGAAGATCAGAAACCAAAAAAAGAGGCTTAAACGAAAGGGGGGAAAGGCATGCCAATTTAAGGAAAAATGTTTTATTTTTGTTGCTAATCTCAATACAGTAAAATTGGGAATGCTATACTACATAGATCTTAGTGAAATAGAAGTTTAATTCTGTGATGTGTTTAATGTTACGGCAAAATATACATTGTCAGATCTTTGCTCAAAAATGGGATGATATTCACCATTTCTCTGCAGATTCAATCTTGAGGTACTGACAGCTGTTTCAGCAATTGAAGACCACAGAGAATGTCATCCCCATTAAACTTTTCAAGGTTCACATTCAGTTAAATATAAACAGTTACTATTTTTACCTGCAACATTCCACATTCTAATATAAGTCTAACTGATATTATTGTTCAAGGGACTTGCATTATTTCATTTCATTTTTGAGACTATTTATCAAATTTGTGTGGTTTTTTTAAAAAGTGGAAATGTTTTTTGTTGGTATATTTAGGTAGTGAGTAGGAAAAGCGATAGCCAGCTTTTAATAAATCTTGTGTTTTCTCTGAGTCATTGTTTTTCTGTCCTATTTTAATAGGAAGTCAACTCTTGCTCTTCTGACCAGTATTATTTTTCTGGGCTCTTGCTTGCAATTGAATTTAGTACTTTTTCATACATCTTCAGTATAAGCAAAAGCAACATATGAACCATACATTGTAAATAGTTTTACTTTTTTATGTTTGTACTTCAGCTCTAATCTTAGACCAATTACTAACATATAATTGGACATGCTTCAAAGTTTCCTGCCTAGAATTGGAGCATACATCTTGAGATTGGTTTCATCCTAGGATTGTGCTTTTGATGTAGCTTCACATAGCTAATATGAGTAGCAGTTTTTGTGTAAAATCTGTTTTCTGTTGTTATCACTTAACAGCTTACATATATGTGAATTCAAGTTATTATAGTGTCAAACCAATAAACCAAACCAATCGAGTAATCTATGCCTCGCTTCTGTTTACAAACAATTTTTGAAGAACGTGTGGCCTTCCAGAATTGCTGCTTCCAATATAATCATTGCTCATACATACAGGGGTTTCTGGGACTTGAAATTTTGATATTATAGTTAAATATTGTATGGTAGTCCTGGTAATTGGGATCAATTTTTTTGTCACTAAGCAATGCAGTTGTAAAATGCAGCATCGCATCGCCACATTGCTTACTGTTTCAATCCTGGCAGTCCCTGATGTGATCATTAAGTGAAAATTGTGGGTCATTAAGTAAGCAACTTGTAACTTTCTGCCAGCTTCCAACAAGCAAAGTCAAAGGTGAAGCCGGCATGAACGTGCGAGTCCTAGGCAACTTAGAAGCAGGCTGGCAGGGAAGTAAATGGGTGCCATGGCCCGGTGTGAGCGTAGCTCCACATTCTGTCACCCCTGCTGCCCCCAATATATCTTGCCATCTGGTGGTGGTGATGGGGCACACCAGGCCTGGTCTTTCGCAAAGCTCCAGCTGCCCCATCTCCATAGTGCAAAGCTGTAGCCACCTCAGCCCAGACAAGCACTCAAGTACAAAGGTCCAGCTGGACCTGTCTTCATCTTGCAGTTCACTGTCCCCAGCTGACTTTCACCTTCTTGCTCCTGCCACTGAGAAAGTGCACCTGGCCAGGCCCTTTGTGACATAGTCCAGGAGACCTCGCAAGGTTTCGAGAAGGCTGCTTGAATCCTTGGGAAGATGGCTTTGTGTGCTCAGCAGCTACCTCATGAAGGGCCATGCTGGGCATCCCTTGTCAGCAGGCGCAAGAGAACAGTAAAGCTCAGTTGGGTGTGTGGAATACAGGGCAGTAGGAGCTATTTAGTGCAGCGTGCCAAAAGGGCAAAGAAATGGAGGAGGGGGGAACATAGGTGGGGATTGTTGAAGCACATTCCGTAAATGCAGCTAGGCAGGCAAGCACCCAAATTTTGATGCCATGCACCAAATAATCAGTATTGTATGAACAGTATATGCTATCACAATTCATTATTTAGCCTAGCCTAAGAAATCCCACACGATTTGAAGATCCCTGTTGAGGATTTTATTTCATTACTGAAGGGGAAATTACTGTAGTCGTGTACTTTTGAATAATCAGTTGGATTCTTTGTGAGATCAACTGTAAAACCAATAATATAACCCATTAGCCATAAATATATTTAATGTGCATTTCTAAAGCCATTATAAAGCAATTCTAAATGTATAGAATCATGCAGGAGAGCAGGATGTTATGGAGGGCAGTATTAATGAAAAATTGATTTTGGAAATATTGGAACCTACTAGGGACTAAAAAGGGGAAACTTTTGTTAATTTTATTGTTTTTAAATAAACAGTAAAAAACCAGAAAAAAATGTCAGGACAATAGTAAAGAAATTGCTTCCAATCTTCATCACACTGAGCATAAATAAACATTAAAAATACAGATAGTCCTTGACATATGACCACAACGGAGTCCAAAATTTCTGGTGGTAAAATTTCTGTTAATTGAGACAGTTATGTGAGTTGCTTCATTTTATGCTCTGCCTTGCCATAGTTGTTAAATGAATCACTTCAGTTGTTAAGTTAGTAACATGGTTGTTAAGTGAAGCTGGCTATCCCATTGACTTTGCTTGTCAGGAGGTGGTAAAAGATAAACTCTGGGACACTGCAAGTATCATAAATATGAGTCGGTTGACAAGCGTCTGGATTTTGATCACGTGATCAAGGGGATGCCTCAAAAAGCGGTAAGTGTGAAAAATGGACATAAGTGATTTCAGTGCCATTGTAACTGAACAGTCACTAAACGGACTTCAGAGATGGTATTCTACCGGTTCGCTCAAACCAGTAGTGGAAATTGTGGGTGATGCCACAGCTGTTCCATGTCCAGTTCTTCATCTTTCTTTTCCTATTTTGCTATTCTCAATTTTGTTTTCTTCCATGCAGATTGTAATATCTAGGTCAGGTAAAAGTTTTTTTTTAAGCATCTAAAAGTTATCCATTGAAATCTAACTTTTCTGAGATACTAATTATTAATACTTCATTATTTTTTAAAAAGTTACAGCAGGTTAGCATTTTATTGTTCTTCTGCCTGGTCCTTTTAATTCCTTTTAATATCCATTTATAATTAGCAAGCTTTGGTTCCTAATATGGTTTCAATTGCTTTGCATGAGTATTTAATTATGTACTTGTTTTTCAAATCTTATAGCAAAAATCTAATATACCAAATCTCTCTGGTGTCCCAGTTCATTTAAAAACTTTCTCAAATCAAAATGTTTATTTTTGTTTATTGCTAATTGCATATTAATTTAAATTCCTATGTTTCTGTTTAAAATTGTTTTAAATCCAAAGAAGTTAAACTCCTGATGTGCCAAATTAAGCTCACAGTTTGAAGATCTTTAATATCCATAAAGAGGTTAAACTGAGCAGTTCAGAAAATGAGATTGGTTGGCTTGGTGTTTTTATAAAAGGATCTGCCACTGTTGAGAGCAA
Source organism: Thamnophis elegans (assembly GCF_009769535.1). Lineage (NCBI taxonomy): Eukaryota > Metazoa > Chordata > Lepidosauria > Squamata > Natricidae > Thamnophis > Thamnophis elegans. Next base: position 16,944,507 of record NC_045543.1, on the reverse strand, counting down.
AGTTATCCATCTCCCTTGGCTCCCAGACCTCAAATCAACCACTGTCTTACGGTCTCCTTGCAAAGATTGCCATTCGGAATACTCTTGGGCAATTTCTCAATCTCTTCTCCAGAGAGATCCGAAGAATCACGGTAGCCATTGTTTCTGCTCATTCGTGGAGAAGTCTTCAGTGAGCCAGGAACGGTTCATTTTTAAGAATTAAAGATCCCAGTTGGATTCATTACTTTTCTGCTTTGCTCTATTTGTGGTCTCATTATTTGATTGTTGTCTGTCAGATAAGTAAAATGACTACAGCTATGAAGAATTTAACTGATGCTAGTAGGGATTATCTGGAGGGGAAATGTCAAAGCCCAAACTGGGAATTGGAAGAAAGTATGTGGGAATTTGAACATATGAGGAGAATTGGAATAAAATTGTTTAAATTTGAGGCTAGTTCTTCATTCTCTATCATTAATTGCACACACTCATTTTCAATTTTCAGATAGGATTTTTTTTTTTAGTTCAAACACAATTAGCAGCCTAATTTTTTGGAATTGTGAATTTGGCTGTCTTTTGTGCAATGTGTACTTAGCCTGCAGTGAAAAGTTAAATCTTGAAAATGCAGAACATATAGGTCATACCAATTACATTGCTCGTTTATAAAATAAATAAATCTTCTCTTTCTTTTGAAACGGGGTATTTGCTCAGAACAGAAGAAAACATTTTGTACTTAGGTCAGCATGGTCTTATGAAACATTATTCTTTATGGCAAATTTAAAACTTGTTTTTTCATGAAAGTAGACAAAGTGAAGAGAACATGTAGCCTAAAGAAAAATTTAACAACGACATGCTTTTCAATAACTTGGCACATATTAGATGCTTCAATAGAGAAGCATAAAATAAAACCTCATTCTAGCAAAGCCATTTAAAAGACTACATGGAATAGACAAAATTTGTGTCCAAACGTTACCTCAAAATAATGGATAATAATGGGTTGTTTTTAACAATTTACATAAATTAACATTTATTCCAGTTTATATCATTTGTACATCTAATTATGAAAGAGATATACTGTATATACTCAAGTATAAGCCTAGTTTTTCAGCCCACTTTTTGAGCTGAAAAAAGCCGCCTCGGCTTATACTCGAGTCAGTGAAAAATTTGCCTGAAATGGAGGAGAAAAAGGGGCGGGGCCATGCCGCTGGGTGACGCTCGTGAATGGCCCAGTGCCCCTGTGAGTTTCCCCTCCCTCTGTGTCAGTTTGCCGCGCAGCGCGCACCGCACCATCCCCCCTCCTCACGTTCTAATGTAATGCAGGGCTGTCTTACGATTCCCCTTCCTCCCCCTCCTGCCGCTCTGCAACGATGTCCCACCTCCTCCTTGTTATGGCAAGCAGCCACATAGCGATGTCCCACCTCCTCTGGTACAGTGATCCAATGATAGGAATCACTGTGCCGTGTGTCATAGGAGGCGGGACATCAGCATCACAGCGGGACATCAGCATCATGAGGTGAGTGAAGTATTTCATTGAATACACCAGTATTGTGTGATAATAATTTGTTATGCAGAGCAAATTTTTACAATGGCTACTGTATATTTAATGGGCACAGGCAGGCTGTATATGTTATTCAATGGGCAATGGCATTATTGGTATCTATTTTTATTTTTGAAATTTATCGGTAGCTGCTGCATTTCCCACCCTAGGCTTATACTCGAGTCAATAACTTTTCCAGTTTTTTGTGGTAAAATTAGGTCCCTCGGCTTATATTCGGGTCGGCCTATACTCGAGTATATACGGTAGTATAATTTATGGCAATTAACATTGTACAATTTGGATAAATTGAGAGAAATTTACCACACACATTCTCTATCCCTCATACCTAGCAGTAAGACTTATTTCTACAATTTTGCAACTAACTGCAGCCGGGAGGGGGACAAGCAAAAATCTACACGGACAACATCATATTAGAATCAATTATTTAGCTGTGGCACCACAAAGAATTTAAAATATAGTACATTCGCTTAGCCTGTAAGTAAATGGCAGCTTTTTTATACATACTAAGAATTTGTCAATTCTGTGTGCAGATTTTGGTAATTTTGGTAATTACCAAATTTTGGTAATCTGCCCAAACCCAAGTACATATATTTGATCTGTATACAACTCAGAGTGCCCAGGTTCTGGGTGCAGGTGTTCTAGAGTGGGAGACTGGAGAAAAAGGCAAGCCAGGGGAAGTGACTAAAGGAAAGACATTGGGAAGAGAAGAGGATTGCAGACTAATCAGATATGCTCTGATTAAATTTAAATGCAAAGACAGGAAGGAAGGAGATTGGTGACTGTGTGTGTACAGGCTAGATAGAGGAGGAAAGGCAAGAAGTATACAAGTGTGTTCTGACCCCCGCTTCTTCGCTCGTTCACAGAGCTGGCTGTGAGCCCAAAATAAACATAAATAAAGTCTCTAGCAAAAAGGTTATGCAGCAGAATGCAAAAACAAAGAGCTCTTGCAGCAAAACCAGGTTTACAGAAAGAAAGCAAATCACTTATCCATGTGCCTCTCACAAACAAACGACTGACGAACCACTAACAAACGTTGACTTCTGCAACCAGGGCGTGGCACCATCAGTCCTTTTATCTCCAGAAGCCGACACTAACTAGCAACAGCTGGAGCAACATTCCTGCATTCCAACTCAACTCACAGCAAACTTCTGCTGAGTCACAACAGAAGTGTATATGCTGTAATAGTCCTCTAGCTTCGTCTCAGCTGAAACTTGGCAAAACTCTTCTGAGTTTTTTAAAATTATTATTAAAACTATTTGCCACCCATCTGACAGTGTGAAGGAATCAAACCAATTCAATATCCATACCCACACCACATGGTTGCTTCATTCATATAATGAAAATGCATTTTCTGTTTCAAGCATATCCAGAGTATATACTCATCATGCTATTCTTTTGAGGCAGAAAATATTACCTAAGGTGCCAAAAAAAGAATAAGTAGCGGCGACCAAAAGAAATTGGATACAGGAAATAAAAGGGAATTTTAACCAATTGTCATTCAATCCAATGTAATACACTGTATTTTGCAATATTGTACCTGTCTAGCTTTGCCCTTTGTTTTTTGAGTGGGACCAATTGGTGATTATTTGGAGAGGAAATCTGGGGTGGGGGGAGGAATTTGTTTAAAGGGAAAGGATGGATTTTGATTGTGTGAGGAAGATATATTGTGCTTATACGTTGGTAATCCCTATTACAATTTTGTTTATTAATATCTTTCACAGATGGGTTTATAGAAAATGGGGGAAGATATAGAAAGAAGATATGTTTGATTTTATTTTAAGAGATAGTGACAAGTTCTTAATGTTGATTGCACTGGCTGGGAATGAAGGGGGAGGATACTTTTTATTTTTCTATTTTTATAGTTTCTTCTTCTGCACCTTTTTTCTTTAACGTATTTCTTTTGCAGTTGTATATGTTCTACTTGATAATACCCCTAATAAAATTATTCAAAAAATGTTGATGATATGCCACATAGGAAAAGGAAATCCAAAACTGCACAGACAGAATTAAAGAGAAAACCCAAGAAATAAGAAGCACGAACCTGGTGAAACTCAGCACAGTAAAAGATGAAATAAATAAATATTATATTAATATCTTAGCAGTGGGACATTGCAGTTCCGCCATCCATCCTGCAGCTTTCCCCTCATTCATCCCTTCTTTCATTGTCTAGAACTCTTCTCTGTAGAAAGGTGGGGTAAGAACCTGTTGGGGCATTGCAGGCAAGACTGCAACCAGTGGGGAGGTCAATCCCTGGTTTGGCCACTACCCAGTTATCTGCCATGGTGCCATCTGCTGAGGGAGAGCAAGTGCCCATTGGCATCCCTCCTATGCATGACCTGGGGTTGCTTGATTCATAGGTTGCAGTTCAACCATCAATGGCTGGCTGGGGTGGTGGTTATGGGCCAAGCCCCCCTCTGCTGGCTTGGAGGAGTTTCCCATGTTGACGGCCCAGCCGGTGCCCAGTGGCATCTCTGCCATCCATGACCTGGGAAGAAAACCCAATTTGGTGGTGCTTGATTAGTGAGAGATGCTGACCAAATCCCTTCTGCTGGCTCAGTTCATTTATTGCTGTATGGAAGGAATAATTATCTCCACTCCAGTCCATTGCAGCTTTTACTAGTGAAGGGGGAGAAAGATTGACTCATGTTTGGCTGAAGGTCTGGGATTCCAAACATCTTGTCACTTCCAGCCATGTGAAGAATAATCCTTTCCAGCCCCCTCTGGCTGCATCTTCCCAGGCGCAATAAATCAAAAAAAAATCCTCCTACGCAAATTCCTTTGCTGCTTGGGAGGTATGTAGAAAAGCATCTCATCTCATCTTATCTCAAAAGACGTTCTCTTAATTATTTGCTTATATTTTACGCTGACCCAGTCAGCATTGGGAGTCAGCACCACTCACCAGCCCCGTGCTGGGTTTATTTTAAAGAGAGCTTTGCGATAATGTCAGCGTTCCAAATATCATGCAGAATTAAATCAAAGTCCAAGGCAGAGCTATCCTTAAAGTTCCAATTTAATAAGACAGACATGTTGGCACAAACCGTGGAATCCCAAATCTAAAAGCTTTCTGGGATTTCACTCAGTTGAAAGTTCATGATCTTATCCCCACAACCATAAATACATCACATGCTCCAATCTTCTTCAGCCACGCTGGCATTTCACCCATCTAGTTCCGGCCAGATGCAGAGGTGCGGAGACAAAAGCGTGACCCGTCAAAACCGCGTTCCACAAAAGCGCGGTCGACGATAGCGCGTATGTGACGTCATCACAGCGCGACGAAAAAGATCGAAAAATTGAAATAAAAATTACAGCAAGCCGATTCACATAAAGGTAAGGGTTAGGGTTAGGGTTAGGGTTAGGTTTAGAGCGTTAGCGTTACATTTAGCATTAGGTTAAGGGTTAGCGTTAGGTTTTTCGTTAAGTTAAGGGTTAGGTTTAGGGTTAGGTTTAGGGTTAGGTTAAGGGTTAGGTTTAGGGTTAGGTTTGGGGGGGTTAGGGTAAGGTTTTCGCTTTATTTTTACATTTTTCGATCTTTTTCGTCGCGCTGTGATGATATCACATACGCGCTTTCGTCGACCGCGCTTTTGTCTACCGCGGTTTTGTGGTGGAACCGACAAAAGATGACATTGAGCTTCTAGATAGCAATGACAACAAATTCCACAATTCTACTCCTTTCTATTCCCCCCCCCCCCAATTACTACACTAATGAAACTGCATAATGAAGTAATAGAGAGTGTGGCAGGCCAAAGGTCCTAAAAAGGAATATGACTGCAGGCCTGACAGTGGCTTAATTTCGCCGCTTATTCTCTTCTGTTTTCAAATTTAATTTAGCTTACCTTTTTTTGGGTAGACTCTTTTATAACAAAAGGATTTCCTCACCAGATGGACACACTTTCTCTTTCCGTTTTCCTCCCGTTCCGGAGCTGTCCCAACTTCTGTGCTTCTGTCGTCGGCAAAAAGAGCTTCTCCTGGATCAATCAGGGACTTTGCGGTGTCCCCGAGATCAGCAGGACGTACTCTTCCCTATCACCGTCTCTTCAGGACGGTTTAGGTCCAAACAGACTGTCCAGTGGCAAAAGGATCGACTGTGATCTTGGAGCTTCAAGATCGCACGTCGTGTCGTTGTGACGTCAGCATCCTCTCACCCTTTTTTTTTGTTATTTTTTACTTTTGTGGCAAGCCTTTCTTCATTGTGAGTCTTAGCTTTCCTTACTTCATCTTTACATGCTCGGGCTATTTGCTGATATTCTGCCTTAGTTATGTCCCCCCCTTTCCACTTTTTATACTTAACTTTTTTGTCTTTCAATTTGTCAGAGAGTTATTTATGCAGCCATGCTGATTTTTGGGGGGAGCTATTATTTTCCTCTTCATTGGTATTGTGCTAGACTGATCTTTTTTGTGCTAGACTAATCTCATTTTTCAAAATTTCCCAAGCTTCTTGAGTTATTTTCCCCTTGAGGATTCTCATCCATGGAATTTTTCCCAAGCTCTCTCTAAGTTTATTGAAATTAGCTCTCTTAAAATCCAAGACTCTAGTTTGACTTTGTTCTACTACTTGTGTTTGCATAATGTTGAATTCCAATATTGCATGGTCACTTGCCCCCAGGGTTCCTATGGCTTCAACACCTTCTATCATTTCCTCTCTGTTAGTGAGAATTAAGTCTAATATGGCCAATCCCCTTGTTCCCTTCTCTACTTTTTGGGAAACAAAGTTGTCTGCTAGGTTCGTTAGGAACCTGTTGGATCTTCCACTTGGTACAGAGTTTGTTTCCCAATTGATGTCAGGGTAGTTAAAATCCCCCATTACTATTGTGGTGTGCTTCCTACATACCTTAGTTAGCTGACTAGCAAAAAATTCATCTACTTCCTCTGCTTGGTTGGGTGACCTGTAGTACAGTCCTATGGCAATGTCATCCCCCCCCCCCTCCTTTAATATTGACCCAAATGCATTCAAGATAGTTCATTGTTGTGCTCTATTTCTGTAGAGATATAGTTATTTCTTCTATATAGTGCAACTCCACCTCCTCTTTTATTTGGTCTATTTCTTTTAAATAATTTAAATCCTTCTAGCTGTATATTCCATTTGTGGGTTTCATCCCACCAAGTTTCTGTAATGGCAACAATATCGTATCTGCCCTCATTTACTTGAATTTCTAATTCACCCTGTTTATTCCTCATACTCTGTGCATTGGTGTATAGACATTTGAGTCCATTTTGATTGACCCTGTTTTTTACTGTCTACATAACCTGTGTTATGCCTGACTGCCCCTATTTTCTTGCAACTTGTATGAGTCATACACGATATGGCATTCACTATTAAATGCTTGGTTTTGCTTGACAGCAGGAGTAATAATCTTACCTGCACAAACATCTGTTACATGCACTGATAATCCTATGAGTTTTAGATTACTGGGGACAGAAATATTCTGTATCAATTAATTCTCTGTCCCCGCTGTCCAGTTTAAATGTTTATCCAGAAAATCTGTGTATTTAATGCCAAGTAACTCAGTCCCTTTCTTGGATGAGTGCAAACCATCTCTTTTGTACAGTTTTTCATTGGACCAGCTGCAGGCATCATGACTAATAAAACCAAAGCCTTCCCTTTTACACCACTCCTTTAGCCACATATTAAACTCTGCTACACGCCGACCCTTCTCTTTTGTTTACCTCCTTCAGAGGTAAAACCTCTGAAAAGATAAGCCTATCACCTACACTACTAAGTTCCTACCCCAAGCTCTGGAAATCATTCTTTACAGAAAGTATATCTTTTTGGGACAGATCATTTGTGCCAAGATGTATAATAGCATCAACATCACAGTCCTTACTTGCATTCTTGACTATCTTAAGAATACGCCTCTTGTCTCTGCTGGCAGTAGCAGACACCTGACCTCTTTTAAAGCCTCCATATCCTTTCTTAAATTTACATCCCTTACGATTGAATCACCAACCAGAAGGTGACTTCTCTTTTTACATACCTTGATCTTCTTGTACGACTGATGTGTGATACCTGGGTCCCCATTTCGCCTTTCCAAAGAAAGTTCTTCATTTTGCACCATGATCCCCTGCTTATTTAAGTCATCATTATCACAACTACCTTGACCTGTCTCTTTAGTGTCCCCATTAAGGTCAGCAAGGGCGCTATATCTGTTATGCTGGGTCACAGCAAAAGCTTTGTGTTTATGGTTCACAGCTCTTACCCTGCCAGATCCCACAGTTGTCCAGACTGCTCTTCTCTTGCAGGATCTTTGCTGTAGAGGGGCTGATAGCGTGACATCTCTATAGTGTGGAATGGCCGAATTGGGCACCTAATTTCTGCTTGGAGAGCACAGATTAGAGATTCTAGACAGGTAATCTGTCTATGTAAACTAGTAATTTGTTTACAAAGGGGACAAAACAGCTATTACATTGAACTAAGCTGGTCATTTTGAAATAAAACAAAATCACAATCTCAAGCGCACTAATCCAGAATGTATTATTGCTATTTTAGTTTATAGATATATGATTCTTTGTCTCTCTGAGTCCCACCTTGTAGAAAACAGCTCCAATCACCAGCCTCGGGGAAGTTCAGATGAAATGGCGTTAAAGGACTACTACCTAGTCCTCTTTGTCTCTCTGACTCCCCCTTTGTAGCCAGCAGCCTAGGGAAAGTTCAAAAGAAATGGAGCATCTTAACTTCCTCCAGACTTTCAGAACAAAATTCAGTTTCTTCACCCTGAAAACCTGAAGAGAACATAGGTCATTGCCAATTATGAAGTATAATATACAGCTGGTCCTTGGCTTATTACCATAATTGAGTCCAAAATTTTGGTTGCCAAGTGAGAAATTTGTTAAGTGAGTTTTGCCACATTTTATGGCTTTTCTTGCCACATTTGTTAAGTTAATCACAGCAGTTGTTAAGTTAGTAACCTGGTTGTTAAGTGAATCTGATTTCCCCATTGACTTTGCTGGTCATAAGTTCACAAAAGGTGATCACATGACTCTGGAACACTGCAACTGTCATAAATGCAAGTCAGTTGTCAAGCATCCAAATGTAAATCACTGGCCATGGGAAAGTTGCAACAGTCATAAGTGTGAAAAATGTTCATAACGGTCACTAATTGAACTGTTATAAGACGAGGACTACCTGTAGTACCCCCTAAACCTGCTTGATGTCTGTGGTCTGCATTAAAAGTGATATTTCAGCTTACTGAACAAACCCAACCAAAATTTATTCAGTAAACCAGTTAGCAATTTCACCATATGTGGTTTAAAAGGCCTCAAATTTAAAAAGCCGTTGGAAGTCTTCTAATTGGCTCATCCTGTAAAATATCATAGAACTTATTCTTAAGAATGATCGCAGTTTTCCAGCCTGCGTTAGACAGAAAGCGTCAAATATTTAAAAATATTTTTTAAACCGGTTTTGATCATCCTTTCCCTTTCAAAATTTTCTCCCCCAGGGAGGGAGGAGGGAGAAGCGCTCAAAGGAAAAACCGCCCTTGTTCAAACAGACAGGAATCCCTCTAGACCTTCGTAGATCTACGATCGTTGTCGGAAGCAAAAGAAACTTGCGTAGAAACGGGTATTCGCAAAAAACACGCAGGCGGAGGAAGTGACATCACCTCCGGCCTAAGAGGGGGGGGTTGTTGTGTATCCAAAGGAAGGGGGTGGCAAAGGAGAAAGGGACCTGAATAAAGAAGGGCGAGAAGCAACGGCCAGCTGGGGAGCCTCGGGGCCTGAAAGGCGGCTTAAACGAGGGGCGACGAGGGGCGCCTCAGGGCTCGGAAGCGCAGAGGGGCGGAGCCGAATAATTGAAGGTGCCATTATTTCTTCTCCATTCGCCTCTTTTATCTTTCCCTTAACGCCCCCGACCCGCCGCTGGAATTACGGGGCAAAAACGACGAGCGTCCCCTGAGGGGAAAGAAGAAGGACGCCACGGCGGGGGGGGGGAGCGTGGGGCGATCAGCTCGTAAGAGCCTAACGGCCTCGCCTCTTTTCGGGGCTCGAGTTCCCTCGTTGGTTTGCTCCCTCTTCCCCTCCCTCCCTCCCATCCATCCGGGTATCTGGAGAAGTGTACTACCTGTCTATAAGGGGCATGGTGCATGATGGGATAGCGCCGCTTCTTTCCCCCCGCCCGGTCGATGGGGGGGCGGAGCCGTCGCGCGCTCTAAGGAGTGGAACAAAGAGGGCGGGTGGGCGGGGCTCGGCAAGGGCGCGCGGGCGGGGCGGGGCTTGGCTGGAGAAGGGGCGGGGCTGTGGGGGCCAGCTAAAGTCAGCCTGGGGGTGTAGAGGGCGCGGCTGTCTCGCCTTCTGCCTGCCTGGGGAAGAAGGGTTGGTCTTGTTTTTGGACAGGCTCAAAAGCAACTGTAGAAGCCAGAGGTAATAAGGTGACAGTTAAGGTTGGGACCTAAGAAGATTGATGCCTTTTGATGGAGGAATCCTCTGAAACTCTTCTCCCATGTCCCAAAAGGTGCCTTTTTTTCACCCAAGAGGCAACTGGACTTTAGATAAGATAGATAACTTTATTGTCATTTTTTTTTAACTGCGAGAAGAACACTGAGGCCTGTATTAAAAATGAAATTCTGTTGCCTGGTGTCAAGAGAAAGCATATATCTACCCAAACACATACATAACACATATACACATGCTATATAGAAACTTTAATATATACCTGCACCATACATTCATACATACGTAAGGTAAAAGTTCCCCTCGCACATATGTGCTAGTCATTTTCAACTCTACCTTCCCTTCCCACCAAGCTGGTCCCTATTTTTCTACCTGCATTTTTACATGCTTTCGAACTGCTAGGTTGGCAGAAGCTGGGACAAGTAACAGGAGCTCACTCTGTTACGCGGCACTAGGGATTCGAACTGCCGGACTGCCAACCTTTCTGATCGACAAGCTCAGCACCTTAGCCACTGAGCCACTGTGTTCCTACATGCATGCATGCACACATGCATACATACATACATATCACTGCCCATTTTGAATATGTAGCGGAAAGAGTAAACTTGAGAATTCACAAGGTTGATGTTATGTGTAACAAACCTGAGGCTGAATCTGGATGTTCTGCTTTGGGTACCACGAAGCTTCCTAGCAGGTAACAAGGAAAAGAGGTTGTGAAGAGGATATGTAGCATCCCAGACAATCCTGCAGACTCTGCTCAAGCGTCGCTTATGTGTTATGTCCTGGATAGAAGGAAGTGAAGTGCCAATGATCTTTTCTGCCATCCTCACCACTCTCTGCACCGCTTTCCTGTTCTGAAGCAGTAATGCTTCCAAACCAGATTGTAATGCAATACGACAGGATGATCTCGATCGTCCCTCTAGAGAAAATGATAAGGACAGGGAAAGGAAGATGTACTTTTCTCCTTCTGGTCTAGAAAATCCAGTTGCCTCTTGAAAAAAAGCACCTTTGAGACAACCATGACCGGGATGACTGAGAATCTCCATAGACATTGTTCTGCCATTGGTTTGTATGAATCACAGGCAGTCCTTGACTTACAATAGTTCACTTAGTGACTGTTCAAAGTCACAACGGCACTGAAAAAAGTGACATTACCATTTTTACACCCTTATGGCTGTTGCAGCATCCCCATGGCCACATGTTTTACATTCGGATGCTTGACACCCGATTCACATTTATGACGGTTGCACCATCCTGGGGTCATGTGATCACCTTTTGTGACCTCCTGACAAGCAAAGTCAGTGGGGAAACCAGATTCACTTAACAACCGTGTTACTGATATAACAATTGCAACGGTTGTCTTAACAAATGTGGCATGAAAAGTTGTAAAATGGGGCAAAACTCACTTAACAAATTTCTTACTTAGCAACATAAATTTGTGGTCGTAAGTTGAGGACTACCTGTACTCATTGTAGTAATGGATCAGATACCTCAGAAAACTGAGGTGTGGATCCTGCTAATTTTTCCATATAATCCATTTGGAAGTTCTGCTAATTCATAAATTAGCAACTGCATGCAACTATGCTTATGCCAAAAATTGGATTATACATCTGTGCTCTAGACCACCAGTGTCAAAACGCATCCAGTCTGTAAAGGGGAAAATTCTTTTTGTGCAGTTGGCTATATATTATTTGTTTATCGAACTATTATTTGTGTATGCCACCCATCTCGCCGAAGCTGACTCTAACAGCTTATACACTCTAAAACATTAAAACAATAAATAAGGATCTTAAATTTAAAAATCAGTTAAAATATAGGCAGGAGGGAGTAAAGTGCTCACAGGTAAGAGGTGGGGTGTTATTTATCCCATTAGCCAACTCCAAAGTGCCACACCCCATTGGGACCCCGGACAAGTTGTCACAGCCATGTCTTCAACGCCTTTCAGGAAACCAAAAGTGGGACTGGATTTGACCTCAGAAGGAGAGAAGATGTTCCAGAGACCAGGTGCCATGTCAGAAAAAGTTCTTCTGGACCTGTCAGCTGAAATTCCTTGACTGACGGGATCTGCAGCATGCCCTTTCTGTGGCATGGATGGGGCAGACTAATCCCATCAGGGTCAGCTGGTTTCTTAGATACCCTGGACCCTGGTTTTAAAGGTGATAACCAACACGTTGAATTGCACCTAGAAGTAAATTGGCAGCCAGTGCAGCTCACAAAACAGTGATGTAACATGGATCACTCTAGGGCAAGTCTGTCAAATTGATGGGCCACGCCACCCTGTCTCTGCAAAGACAAAAAACATTGTGATATGTCACAATCTGGCCTGCGACACTATCGAGTTTGACACCCCTATTCTAGGGGCTCCAAGAACTACTCATGCACCTGTATACTGCATCAGCTGAAGCTTCCCGATACCCTTCAAGGGTAGTAGCCTCATGTAATATGCATTGCAGTAATCTATGAGAGGACCGGGGCTTGAATGATTGAATGCAGAGACTTCTGGTTATGACTTGCTTCAACTTTGAGGTGAATTCCATGTAAAGAAAAAAATAAAACCAGAAATGCTGGTCTTGGTTTAAAAGTTGATCTTACTAATATATACATAATACATAATGATATTCTAGCAAAGGAGGAAAAAGATAGCATTCTTTCAAATAGATGCATTTATTTTTGTATTAGAAAAATATATGATTGCTTATTTAGTGTCCATGATTATCACTAAGGGTTGCATCTAATGTTTTATGATGACTGTATTTTTATAATGACTATGATAATGATCTATCACTATTATTGTATGGGCACTGAGAACTTATGTACTGGAGACAAATTCCTTGTGTGTCTAATCACACTTGGCCAATAAAGAATTCTAATTCTAAATGTACGAGGATGGTTAGTGCAGTTGATTTGTGAAAAGCAAACAATTTCATTTAATGTTTAGAATTTTGATTTGCTTGGATACTAACTATTGACTTAAGTTTCTGGTAGAATAAAGGTGGGTGAGAAACCACTAAAAAGTCTTCCATATTACACATTTTTCAGATGTGCTAGTCTTTATTTTTTATTTCTCACATTTATATGGCTACCCACCTCACACAAAGCAATTCTGGGTGGCCATCTCCATCCTGTTAGCTTTGAGTTTTAATTGTAGCACTCCCAAGAAACAAAATGGGATTTGTTCTCAAAAATTACTTCAGTTGAATTTGTTTGCAAGTGTTCTGTTTTTCCAAGAAGGATAGTCTATGTGAGTTCTTTCCCCAATTTTATCCTCTGAAGAATTCTACCAGATACTTAAAGCTAGACAGTGCTTAAGCTAATGTTACCAGCAAGAATCTGGTCAAGTGAGGTTTTGAACCTAGGTACTGAGTCCACCAGCGGCGTAAAATGCTCGGGCACCGGCGGCGTGAATTATCCCAGCAGGCCAGGATAGGGGAGAGTGACAGGTGGCACTCCAAGGCGGCCGCCTTGTGCATGCCTGCACCGCTGCTGCTGCTTTATGAATCAAAACGGAACCTCTTGGGGAGGTGCAAGACCAGTGGTTGGGTCTGGTGGTGTGTGCCCAGGCCAGGCAGCGAACTGCTGAAGAATCTGTGAATTGGCTGGGTCTGGCCCAACTCCGGAGGGCCGCTGCAGGTTGGGGTTTTGGAAAGATCAGACATGCATTTCCTGCATCTTGTTTTCAGTTAATTCTGTAGTGGAACAGTGAGCTCTAATATAGAAAGGATCTTGTCTCTGGGAAAAGCATATGGATGTATAGGACAGCAGACTTAGACCTGATGAATAATGGGATGGAAACTATAGCCTGGAAAAAGACATCGTAACATATTTTTATTTTGTTTCCAAGAGGGGAGGTACTTTTTGTAGTAAACATTCAGTTTTGACATATTGATTTGTTTTGTCTATTTGGTGTTGTCACATTTAGAAAAATAAAAATATTTCTTTGTATCATCTGAAAGGACTGTTTTTAATATTTAAAATTATACAGTGAGCTCAGATTTGGTGGGAAAGCAAATTGGTAACGGTAATGTAAAATTAAAAATGTTAGCACTTTTTCTCTTTTGTAATCAAACATATTATTTGGATAAGAAGTGAATTGCTTTATAGATATATGAGCTTCTATGATAACAATAATATTATAAGCATTAGAGGCAACCACTAGTTCCATTGAATTCTTGATACTAGACAGTTAGGTATAATAACATTTTTTCCATTCTGTTCCATCATGTTTGATTCTCAGAGGCTTCCTGGGCAAGTCCATGCAATAAAATTTTTGAGAACAGGTTTGCTGATGCCTCCTTCCTAAGTCTGAGAGAAAGTGACTAGGCTAAACACCCAGATGAGTTTGTTCTTAAGGCAGAACTAGAATTCACAGCCTCCCAGTTTCTAGCTGGGTACTTTAACCACTATCCCAAACTGATTCTCATAAAAGCATATACCGTAGCAATGGCTAAAAAGTCTGTATCTCCATATATGTTAGCATATTTATCAAGTATTTTCACTGAATGGCACTTACAATATAATTTTACCATTTTTGTTCTCCCACCTCTTCCAATTTTCAAATGAAAGTAGGGCTGTACACTAGGAGTGTGGCATTGCAAAGTCATCCAATCATTGTTTTAATATTAAATTGCCCAATTTGTATTTGCATACCCTTTGGAATGTGCTTGTATGTCAAAATCTTCACTTTCAAAGAGATTGGGGGGGGAAATGCACACACATTTTTGTATCATATGAAACTATTGTTTTACGAAAAATGGCTTGCTATGTGCTCACTAGATTGTTGCACATAAACACTATTCCTGACCGTTTCCATGAGGAGCTGCTTTTGATGAATTCATAAACTGATGTGAATAGAGATGAGAGAATGAGTAACCAATGTGAAAAGAGTCACTCCAGCCTAATCCTTATACACAGAGAGACACAGACACACTTTAGGGCAGTGTTTCTCAACCTTGGCAACTTGAAGATGTCCGGACTTCAACTCCCAGAATTCCCCAGCCAGCATTCGCTGGCTGGGGAATTCTGGGAGTTGAAGTCCGGACATCTTCAAGTTGCCAAGGTTGAGAAACAATGCTTTAGGGCTTAAATGGATAAAAGTTGATGATTGCCAGTAAATCACTCTTGTTTGATTAGGGCAGGGGTGTCAAACTTGTGGTCCACAGGCTGGATGCATCATGCATTGGCCATGTCCACGCCCATCCCTATTTTACCAAAGGGGGGGCGGAAAGTCGTGATATGTCACATGACAACGTGACGACGCAAGTTTGACACCCCTGGATTAGGGCAAGGATTTTTAAAGATATGTTTTGAGAATTAAGATTCAAGTTTTCAATACTGAACAACTGTGATTATTTAAGGGAAGCATCCCTTTAAGATAATAGTCTGTGAAATGCGATAATTGAAAGCATTTCATAAGTTTCCATTAGAAGTATTTCTCATAGATTTTCTCCTTAGTGCTTGAAATAATTTATATCACTTCAAGTACATGTATATTACCTGACACAAATGCTTATTTTAAGGCTTATTTTAAACAGTAGTCTCCCAGCTGTAGGAGGCTGAGTTATAGCCATCAACTCATGGTTAAACTCTAATATGAAACAGAGCTTATCGTTTCAGTACTGGGGGCGTCATTTCAATTTTCTTAAATCCTAATTTAGCTGGCCAGCATTAAGATCCTGAATATTTCTATTTGAAAATTATATTTCTCAAAAAATCAAAATCACTTTACAAATCAAATTAGTTTGTGACAGCCACAATACTGTAAATTACCTAATAATAGAACTGTTCTGTATATCTATATATACAGGTACAGTTTAAGACTTGAGTTCTGTTCCCAAGAACTATCCTTAAGTCAAGTGTGTATGTAAGCCAGAATAGTATTACCATATAATACTGTATAAGTAGTATTATGTAATGAACTGGAATCATTGTGTATTTAACTTGAATCACTCTATATTTCACTTGAATTTTGCTACAATAGACTTCGTTCTTAACTATGGGTCTTCCCTAAACCGAGGCATTCCTAACCTGGGAATAACAGAAATCAATGAGTATAATGCAATCTAAACAAGGAACATATATATTAAAATAAAATAGTATTATAAAATTGATTAATAAATGATTGTCCAAAGTTAATTAATGGTGTAATGCATTATACAGATTGTAGCACAAACAGGGTGACTTGGTAGGGTATTTTAGAATCCTTGTCTGAAAGAAGTACTGGTAGATTGAAATCATATTCCCTGCCTGGAAATTTCTTCAAGATCAGATAAATGAAAGTCAGTCTAGAGCAGGGGTAGTCAACCTTTTTATACCTACTGCCCACTTTTGTATTTCTGGTAGTATTAAAATTTTCTAACCGCCCACCAGTTCCTCAGTAATGGTGATTTATAAAGTAGGGAAATAACTTTTACTTTATAAAATTTATAAAGCAGAGCTACAGCAAACCCCTACTGCCCACCATGAAAACTGGAACGCCCACTAGTGGTAGGGACCAATAGCAATAGCAATAGCAGTTAGACTTATATACCGCTTCATAGGGCTTTCAGCCCTCTCTAAGCGGTTTACAGAGTCAGCATATCGCCCCCAACAACAATCTGGGTCCTCATTTTACCCACCTCGGAAGGATGGAAGGCTGAGTCAACCCTGAGCCAGTGAGATTTGAACAGCCGAACTGCAGAACTGCAGTCAGCTAAAGTAGCCTGCAGTGCTGCATTTAACCACTGCGCCACCTTGGCTCCTCAACCAGGTTGACTACCACTGGTCTAGAGTGCTTATGTAGGGAGTATGTAGTAGCATTTCTATTGAGCCAATGCTCCATGGACATAACTAGAGAAACATGAGCTCTAGAGGACGCGGAGGGGTCTCCTCAGCCTGGCCGCTCACGCTCTCCACCACCCCCCCACAGCAAGCCACCTACAGCCTCACCAAGGTGGCTCCGACGGGGTGGCGGCGGTTGTGTCAGGCTGAGGTGCAGCGGAGCTGGGGCAGCCCCTGGGTGCCCTGTGAGGCGGAACACCGAGGACTTCTCCTCCGAGATCCCCACCGACTTGGGGGAGCCCGAGCGCAACTCCTCCAAGGAGATGCTCAACAACTTCCACGAGGCCAACAGCCCCAGCGCCTTCTCCCCCAACCAGCCTTGCCCGGCCCAGCAGCCTCGAGTCCTGACCAATGGCAGCACCCACCCGATGCCCCACTACGCCCAGACTGGGCCACAGCAATGCGTGGCTGGGTACAGCTAGTTTAAAATAAATAAATAAATATGCATTGATACTAAGAGTTACTGTGTAACTTGCTGCTTTTTTTCATTTTTCACAGATGTCTGAAGTCAAACAATAAGGCATCTTTTATCAAATTTAAAGAACGCTTTGGCTATTAAAATATTTTATAATTTGAATACTGGTATTCTAGTCCAGATTTAAGTTTGTATCCAAGAAAGTGTTTTTACAAGTTAATAGTTGTAAACAATTTAGAATAGAATAGAATAACAGAATTGGAAGGAACCTTGGAGGTCTTCTAGTCCAACCCCCTGCTTAGGCAAGAAACCCTACTCCACTTCAGACAAATGGCTATTCAACCTCTTCTTTAAAACTTCCAATGTTGGAACATTCACAACTTCTGGAGGCAAGTTGTTCCACTGATTAATTATTCTGTCAGGAAATTTATCCTTAGTTCTAGGTCACTTCTCTCCTTGATTTGTTTCCACCCATTGCTTCTTTTCCTACCCTCAGGTGGCTTTGGAGAACAGCTTGTCTCCCTCTTCTTTGTGGCAACCCCTGAGATATTGAAACACTGCTATCATGTCTCCCCATGTCCTTCTTTTCATTGGACTAGACATACCCAGTTCCAGCAACTGTTCTTTATGTTTTAACCTCCACTCTCCTAATCATCTTAATTGCTCTTCTCTGAACTCTTTCTAGAGTCTCATGAGGAAAAAGCAGCTATTTTTCCACCCTTTTATTTTACTGACTTTCAGCATTTGTCTCTGACTAACTCCTAAAAGAAAAAAGAAACAATACTGTATCCTGGTGTTTAGCCGTGTTAAGTGGAGCTTTTGAAGCCTTTCATTTGAGCTTGAAAAATAAGAATATAATTATTAATTTACCCACCCACTCTGCTCTGTAGAGAGTATTTAGCTATTTAAGAGAGGAGTCTAATATAACATGCTTTTTTAGCCTATATGTGCTATTCAAGGAACATTTTCCACATCGCTTTACTACTTAGGAATTCCTGTATAATTCCTACAGACATCAGATTTAAAAAATATCTGGGACATAAACAAAAATGTACAGGACAGTCTTGGGCCTTTCAGTTGCCTTTATATCTAGAGAACTCCGAAATTTACTCAGCCAATATGGTCACTGCTAAGAATTTTAAGACCTTGAATACTACATATCTGAAGGATGCCAAGCTTAGGAAATACTACCAAACCCTAAAAACTACTTTCTAGAACACATCCATAATTTCTGTGCATTGATGCAGTTTTTGGAACAGGTTTTTAAACCGTGGAAAAAACATGTTTTTCATGGATCTTTTTGAGACCATCGTCAAATGATGTTATACAATAATGACAGTTGTAAGTAATACGGCAGAGATAATTGGGAACCTGTTCTTTTAGAGCAGTTATACAGGTTTTTGGGATTTGCTCATTTCACATCATCCTTCAGAGGTGAGCTTTGTGAGGTCATAATCTCATTTGACATCAGAATCCCATGAACTCCTGCATAGCAGGATAAATCAGGAAGAGACATAGAGCTGCCAGAGGGAAGTCTGTATTTAAACACAGCTCCCTTTGATTGTTGCAAATGGAGAGAGGAACATGATGAAATTTCTAAGGTGACTAGCCGCATAAACTCCCAAACTGAGTAATAGAATCTATATGTTTTAAACAAAATTTGAAGTAAGCACAAGGGTTTGTTTGAATACATCTTTACTTTTTAAGCAATATTGTAAAATATTCATTAAACAGTATTTTTGTTTCCCTATGGGTACAATAGTAAATTTGGCTTTTAAATGCAGATTATAAAAATGCAATGTACGCTTCTAATAGGTGGTATCTGAGAAACTTTATAAGGACATCATTTCTTCATTGCTAATAATGGCTGAAGAACAATGTAATACTGTAGGCATTTAAGATGTATAGTCAGATTAATAAAATTGCAGGCCAGCATTACATTCTTATTTTTAAAAAAATCAGCTTGGATATTACTGCTGTGTTTTTAAGAAGTGCATATATTTAAGACTTGAATAATATTTTAAAATAGTGGCTTATTTTTAATTTCAATGTTCATCATTTTTAACAAGATGGGGTTTTTTTCTGGGTTGGCAAGACAATATGTGGATGTCTTTGGCAAACCATAACATGATTTTCCAGGTTCTCTGTGGACTAGAGCCAGAATTACTTCTGTAAAGGGAAGGATGTTTTGGGGCATCCATGGGGCAGAGTGGTGGTGGGCAGTCAACATTAAAATGAGGATGCAACCAGGAGATTGAAGCCCTACAGTATCATACTTACTGCATGCACATAAAAATTGAGAGCCTTTGGTTAGCCAGCCAATCCTATATTTGGATGTCATTCTCTCCCCCCCCCCCTCCCAATACCATTGTGGTGTATTTCATTTACAGAAAAGGTTGAATCCCAACAGAAACGTCTGCTGGAATAAGGAGGATATTTTTGTCAGTTCAGTTTTCTTTTTCTAATATACTTATGTTGTTCTAGAACAGGGATGTCAAACTGGATTTCTTTGAGGGGCGGATCAGCATTGTAGCTGGTTGAGGGGAGAGATGGGATGGATGCCTCCTGCAGCACCCTGCCAGCCAAAATGGGGTGTGGGGAGCTCTCACGGCCGCCCCGTGCCCCATTTTGGCTGTCAGAGGCACCACAGGCTAGTCCTTTGCTATTTCCAGGCCAGCCGTGCGGGCCAGGTTTAAGCACCCCGTGGGCCAGATCCAACCCACAGGCCTTGAGTTTGACACCCCTGTTCTAGAACATTCACCAGAACAGTTTTTGCAGATTGTCAAGAGGCTAAAGGAAGACTCAATAACAGTGTAGAGAGTCATTGGTCTTGAAAGTTAATTGAAAGACATTACAAAAGTTAAAAGGACAGAAGCATTTGTTGAAACAGAGGAAAGGAAAGAATATGAGGAAGAGACCTAGGCAGGTCGTTCCCTGACTCACTGTGATATGAGAGGAAAGAATAAAAAAAAAAAAAAAGGCTTGCAAGTAATACAGTCTATCTCAATGAGGCTTAGTTCTTGTGGAGTTTGTTTCCTGATCTAGACAACCTCAAACAACTGACAGAAAAAGCATCTTTTCTTTCCTCCAGTAAAGAAATGCATGTAATATTTTTCTGTTCCAGCCGATGCATTTTAGATTGCAATATAAATATATGTGGTGTCTTCCAGAGAATTTTTATCTCAGGTGCCCTCATCCTGATAATTTGGCCCTTCTAACTGTGGCTTAACAGGGGCATGATGGCTCAGCAGTTAAAGATGCTGAGCTTGTCAACTGCAGCTGACAGCTTGGGTTTGAGACCTGAGTGCCATGCGATGGGTTGAGCTCTCCTTACTTGCCCAGTTCCTGCTCACCTAGCAGTTTGAAAGCATGCAACTGTGAGTAGATAAATAGGTACCACTTCAGTGGGAAGGTATAACCACGTTCTGTGCACCTCAGCATATAGCCCAGTCCTGCCACATGACCATAGAAATGTCTTCAGACAACGCTGGCTCCTTCGGCTAAGAAACGGAGATGAGCTCCGTCTCCTTAGGTTTGGACATGATTGGACAGGGGAAACTTTTACCTTTAACTGTGGCTTACGGGAATGGAAGGATAATAGGTTTTCTACTTCCACTGTGAAATATATCAGTTTCTTTCCATTGTGTTTACCCTGGGAACAACAAATATTAGAAACAAAATTGTTCCATCACGGCTTATTATTTAAAGATACCTTAAGTGCCCTGTTTCCCCAAAAAATAAGCCCTCCCCTGAAAATAAGCCCACCCCAAAAATATTGCACGCAGCAGCAGCCATGAGGTGACCATGCTTGCCACCTTCTGCACCTCAAAAATAACAAGACATCCCCGAAAATAAAACCAAGCACTTATTTTGAGGGTCAAATGAAAATAAGACCCTGTTTTATTTTGGGGGGAACCCAGTAATAAAGCCTTGTAGGAATTGTTTTTTGGAAATTATTCAATTTGGATGGACAGCTAATATGATGGGTAACCCAAAATGGCTAATATTATTGAGTCTTACTCATTTAGCAACCACAGTTGGCACCAGCAATTCAGCCATTAAATGGCGCAGTTGCTAAGTGAAGCTACAGCTATGCTTATGATCTTACTTCAGTTTTCTTGTGCTTTACAAACCTGTAAAAATTGTAAATGTGAGGATTGATTCTAAATGTTTTTTTACCATTGTTTGAACTGCATACAGATAGTAAATGAGGCAGTCATTAAATGAGGACTGTCAGTAGTCAGAAAGGCACTTTCTGGCAGATTAAAAGAATGCAGTTACCCTTTGAGATTCATGGAACTGTTATAAAAGGTAAAGGTTCCCCTCGCACATATGTGCTTGTCGTTCCCAACTCTTAAGGGGCAGTGCTCATCTCCGTTTCAAAGCTGAAGAGCCAGCGCTGTCCGAAGACGTCTCCATGGTCATGTGGCCAGCATGACAAAAACGCTCAAGGCACACAGAATGCTATTACCTTCCCACCAAAGGTGCTTCCTATTTTTCTACTTGCATTTTTTGCTTGTTTTCGAACTGCTAGGTTGGCAGAAGCTGGGGCAAGTAATGGGAGCTCACTCTGTTACGCGGCACTAGGGATTCGAATCGCCAACCTTTCTGATCGACAAGCTCAGCCTCTGAGCTACTGCGTCCCTTTATATTGTTATAGCTGGGCATTTTTATAGCTGAAAAACCTGGATACTTGCTCTGGTCAGAGGAAGTAATTGAAGTTCAGTGCAAGCACTGATGCTGGTATTTAGTATTCTAAAACTGTGTTTTTCAAAGATGAATTGATAGTATGCAGATGCTAAATGCTTCCAATGCAAAAAAAGATGCCTCGGGTTGCAAGCTTAATTACTGAAATTGCAAATTACATATTTGTTGCTGTAGAACCGATTTAGTGAAATTGAAAAGCTTTTACCGATACTAATAGTAGAACTGATGGTTCACGGTAAAAAAAAAAACCGTGATGAACTAGACAGTAACAAAATGTGTACCAATAAAGGAGAATATCTATAGCTCAGGATTGAAGTGAGGGGTCTTGTGTTATGAACGTTTTATTACTACTTTTTTAATTGTTACCTGCCAAGAATGCATTGAAAGTAGCAGGCTCCAATAAAAAAGATGAAACCTCGAGGAAGTAATATTTAGAAGAGGAAAAGATTGAAAAATGTATAGCTCGCTAGGGAATTTATATCTAACATATAGCCTCCTGTACTGCATAGATACAAGTTTGTAAAACCCAGAAAATGAATTAACTAGAGATTGCAAGCTTTTAATCAATTAAGACTTCTTGCTGTTAGACTCTGTGAGAAAGCAATGGATGGGATGGGAAGATCACCGTGCTTGTTGGCTGCTTTTGCACAGCACAAGTCACACAATATCTTTATGTCCTCCTTGCCAAATTCCTGAATGGGTTCCTATTTGATACAAACTTTTATATACAGTAGTAGGATTAGACCTCTGCTTGAAGAAGACAATGTAAGTTCATAAGAGCAAATTTCAAACACCTTTTGTCCTTTTCTTGTCTTCCTAGCAAGAATCGTGCATTTTAAAGTGATTCTTTGCTAAAAAAGTTTATTGAAAGTTCAAGTAGACAGACAAACTTGTACGGAAATATCAATGATATCAATGGTATGACATCTAAGCATATATTGCTAGAGTTTCAACTAAAAATCTTAACTCCTGGGGACCCTTTCTTTCAGGCTTAAGCTCAAAGGCACAACCATGAAAGATCCAAGTCGTAGGAGTACTAGTCCAAGCATTATCAGTGAAGATATGATCATGAATGGTCACTCTCATGAAGATGACAATCCATTTGCAGAATATATGTGGATGGAAAATGAAGAGGAATTCAACAGGCAGGTAAGTGAGAGGATACATTGCCTCCTGTGTTTTTTCTTCTGCACTATTGGAAAGATCCCACTTTTTTCTGTTAATCTTGTATTCTTCCAGTGTTTCTGTGAATCTCTATAAACAAAAAAGTTCCTTCATCTCTGTTTGGTTTAAAGGACAGTAGATGTTTGATAGTAGGTCTATATCCAGTTTGCATTTGCTGTTTACCTACTACTAAGCGTGCAATGCTATATGTTGGGTTCTTGGTGCTGTTTCCTTGCAAACATTTCACTAACAGGCTAAGCGCATTAGAGAGAGGAGGTATAATTGTTTTTATATATAGCCTGCCAAACTGGTTGGAGCTTAGGAGCCGAGGTGGCGCAGTGGTTAAATGCAGCACTACAGGCTACTTCAGCTGACTGCAGTTCTGCAGTTCGGCTGTTCAAATCTCACCGGCTCAGGGTTGACTCAGCCTTCCATCCTTCCGAGGTGGGTAAAATGAGGACCCGGATTGTTGTTGGGGGCAATATGTTGACTCTGTAAACCGCTTAGAGAGGGCTGAAAGCCCTATGAAGTGGTATATAAGTCTAACTGCTATTGCTATTGCTATTAGTTTCTCCCCAGTTATTTATCTAGTGCTCTTTCCTGGTTATCTAGATGTTGGCTTTATCGTTGACTTTTGGTTAATTGTTTTAGTCGTAGGCAGATAGGGTTTATCTCTATGTTTTTAGCAATAATAGTAATGGCTCATATTGACTCAGCCTTCCATCCTTTCAAGGTCAGTAAAATGAGGACCCAGATTGTTGTGGGCAATATACTGACTGTAAACTGCTTAGAGAGGGCTGTAAATCAATGTGAAGGGGTATGTAAATCTAAGTGCTATTGCTATATATCTGCAGAAAAAGAAGCTAAGAGAACACCAATGGGTTGGAGGGGGAAGGGATACTTTGGATGCCAGCGAAAGTAAAGGAAGGGCCTTGCAGGGCTCAGACCCAATTTTGTGGCAACGTGGAAGAAGCAGGTATCTCAACTTCCTTTCCCTTTTCTGCATTTGCCCTCAGTTGCTGCAGCTTGTGGGAGCTCAACACTGAGCTCTCCTAACTTTGAGGAGGATCCATCTGAGAGATTTTTCCTCAGGGCTCAGCCAGTTCCATTCAGGTCCTGTGATAATAGATTTCCTTCTGTCGTTTCAATTAAAGATTGAAGAGGAATTGTGGGAAGAAGAATTTATAGAACGTTGCTTCCAAGAAATGCTGGAAGAGGAAGAACACGAATGGTTTATTCCAGCAAGAGATCTTCCGCAAACGATGGATCAAATTCAAGACCAGTTTAATGATCTTGTTATCAGTGACAGTTCGTCACTGGAAGATCTGGTGGTAAGCATCCTATTTTAAATATTGAATTATTTTAATCAAGCACCTTTCTTCAAATGTTACCAGTATACTTTGTCAGCTGTCTCAATCAGAAGCTAGCTGAGATGTGGCCTTCCGACAACAGTCAAGTGTATATGCAGAACAAGTGTACCATCTTATTCTCCTTCTAATCTCTTCATATAGTCTGATGGCAAGTATTTATTTTTGTCAAATGCACAGATGTGCCTTGGGAGAGAAGAGTACACAGAACCATTTGGGAGGCTAAAGATTGGATGTGAGGCTAAGTGATTAGGACAGTGGTTTAGTTCTGTAGGGTTCAGAGGTCTCCCTATTTTTTAACTTTTCCCCCTGCATTTGAGGGAATGGTCTGGTAGATGAGAGAGCCTGGAAGCACTTTCTTACTAGCATTTGCCATACAATTAAGTCTACTGGCCATGGTGCATAGTGCTGTTTTCTAATAGCTTAGGTTTAATTACTTTTTAATTAAAAGGGTAAAATTAGGCTCACATGAAAATGAGTATAGATCGTAAAGTATAATTGGAACATTAAACATTTAAATATTTCCATGATTTTTAAGCCAACTTGTAGTTACTTTGATGTCACAAATGATGTGACTTATTTAAATAGAGGAGCCTGTTGAGCATTTTAGCTCATATTCAGTATGCATATATTTTTCCCCAAAGTCACAATATTGGTTTATTTGTTTTTACTGGGTTTGATAAGTTAAATTTTATATAAATTTGCTAATAAATAAAGCTCCTATTCTGAAGAAAATGCATTTTGCTTTTAAATGATTCTTATACAGGCAGGCAGTGTCTTGAAGGAAGTGTGCCAAGTTGGCACCCACTGTCCATGTTTTTTGAAAACACTTTTTTTTTTTACAAACTCCTGGTACATTTTTTAGCTATCCAACTAATTAAAATCCTACAGTGATGAGAAAGTTGGTGAATCCTTGGGTACCATCCATAATCCTGCAGTCTTATTAATGGATAAAGAGGTTATGGTTAAATAAACAATATTCCAAATGATATTCTGTGTTGTGTCTTTATTAGACACATTCAGACAACTTTGCTTGTCTTTGTTGGAAAAAGTATGTGAAATAATCTGTGTTAAGAGGCTAATTGAGTCAGATATTCCAGTTAATGAGAGAGCAATCAGAGTTTGAGAGGTGCTCAACATGTTTTTTTTTTTAATTTTGCTTCATTTAAAACATCCAAGAAGGAAAGTAAGAGAAAAAATTATTTTAAAATAACAAGAGTAAACATTGATAACAACAAGCTAAGTAATTTATATGAGACTTTGTTACGTGTATGTACACACACACACACACACAAAAACACACACAGGTTTCAATAAAAGATAACCATATTTCATTATAATTGTCCATGCATAATCTATGTCAATAGCCAACTCATTTATAGGATGCATGTAACATGTTATCTTCAGGCTACTGGGTAATTCATAAATTTGTCTTAAATTTAAATTTAGTTTGAAGAACTAACCTCTTGGGAATAATAAGGACATGGAGAATTCATTTCCATTGTTCATCTGTCAGTTTCCTTGAGGTCAGTATGTAGTTCAAAAGAATGTTTGCATCTAAAAATTATAAACCTTGTTTCAAAGTCAAAATATATGTAAATTATTTTTTCCAAGAAGTTAAAAGCATGTTTTCATGAAGTATTACTAGAAGTGCATCATTATGATTTATTCCTCATCTCTGAATCTCATATTTAAGTCATTATGATTTTCATGTATGTTCTGAATTTATTAATTATGTAGGTATTCTTATTCCATGGGGTATTTTCTCATATAATTATACTGAATATGAGTAAGAGATATATAGAGGTTTCTTTTACATTGATAGATGGGAATCATTCCTGTAAATGTTACCCTTTGGGATAGGATAAAGACTTAAAAAGAAGGTTTTTAAAAAATATTTTGCATGGAATTCCTTTATATGTAAAATAATATTTTAAAAAAACAACTCAGTTCACTATTTTGTAAACATAGAAGTATGTCTATAACAGAATGTGTGAAGCAAAAGGAATGTTGCATTCAGGAATGGCTGAGTCTTGATCTTTAACCCAACTGAAATGTTGAAATGCTGATAAGAGCAGTTTATGGTAGACAGCCCACAAATATCCATGAATTGAAATGGTTGTAAAAAGGGGTGGGCCAATTTGAAATATTGATCAACAAGCATTGAAAAGCATTTTATTGAAGCAATTTCTGCTAAAGAAGGTTCTACTATTACTTTATTACTAAAGTATCACATACTTTTTCCAGCAAGGAAAGTAAATGTGGGGTCAGACTGTTGAATAAAGAGGTGACAGAATGCAGTGTTTTAACCAGATTCTCTTTATCTATTAATAGGTTTTCAGTGAAGCTCAGATCCCGTTATAAATCTGCAGGGTTACAAATAGTTCTAAAGATCACATAAACTCTCCCTTACAATATAGTAGATACAATATCATAGTCTGATGATGTTCTCATTTGGTAGGTATTCTTAAAATTCTATTGCTTTGATTGTAATTAAAAAGCTTAGAATTTTTTAATAAGATGAACTACTCTGACTGAGAGTAACTTAAAGCAGTTTTTAAAAAAAATATAGAACCTTTAAAGTTCCATTTTTTTGGTCTCAATGTAGACTAAGTTCTTTCGTAATTACCTGTACCTGCATATTAAGTTCATCCACTCTGCTCTGAATTTACAAGTTGAGTTGTATCTTATAAGGCACAATATTGTTTCATAAGAGCAGGATTTGCATCTCATAAGAAAAATATGTGAAGGTCCCTGCTGTATCACGGTCTGCATTATATAGTAGCCATACACATGAATTCAGAAATGTGGATAGGAAGATAATAGATTTAAATTCTTAGGACTTTGCCAGAGCTCACAAGATTCATTTTGCATATTCTGGGTGAGAATGCCAAAATCCAAAATGTGAAATGACATTACCAAATATTGAGAGATACAGCAATTTTCTAAAATTGCAATACTTTATTTATATTGGATACCTGCACCATAGATGAGCTAGAGTACCTTTGTGGAGCATAATCATCTTGTGGCCCACAAATTGAGAACTGGTCTCCTTTTAAGACTAAATTCAAACTCCATCTGATGACAGGAAATTCTGTAGTTTATGTATGCATTGGATAAAATATTTCACATGACTTCAACTTCCAGTATTGCAAATAAAAAGAATTGGATCTGTATTTTCTGCATCATGGATTTAGGATTTTAGGATTTTATTGGGAATTTATATGCCGCCCTTTTCCCTGAGGGGACTCAGGGCGGCTTACAACAATGAAGGGAAGGGAGTGCAAGACAAGACTTAAAAAGAAAAGAATCGTGATTAAAAGAAAATTAACCATAAAAACACAACATTCACTCAACATTCGGGCGGGGTGAGAGTAATCCTATCCCCAGGCCTGACGGGATAGCCAGTTCTTAAGGGCTGTGCGGAAGGCCTGGACTGTGGTGAGGGTACGGATCTCCACGGGGAGATTGTTCCATAATGTCGGAGCTGCAACTGAGAAGGCTCTCCTCCGCGTAGTCGCCAGTCGGCACTGACTGGCGGATGGAATTCGGAGGAGGCCTACTCTGTGCGATCTGATGGGACGCAGGGAGGTAATTGGCAGGAGGCGGTCTCTCAAATAGTCAGATCCACTACCATGGAGCGCTTTATAGGTGGTAAGTAAGACCTTGAAGTGCACCCGACGATCAACAGGTAGCCAGCGCAGCTCACGGAGGATTGGTGTTATATGGGCGAACCGTGGTGCGCCCATGATCACTCGCGCGGCCGCGTTCTGGACTAGCTGAAGTCGCCGGATGCTCTTCAAGGGCAGCCCCATGTAGAGCACATTGCAGTATTCCAGCCTAGAGATCACAAGGGCTCGAGTGACTGTTGTGAGAGCCTCCCGGTTCAGGTAGTTCATGGATGATGTTATACAACTGTATCATGTCTTTCCTTATTTACCTTCAGTCCAAGTTAAAAAGTAGTCATTCCTCATAAGGAACCTATTTTAGCCCTCTTATGTTTGCCCATTTATATAATTATTTTGCACCTTTTCAAGGTACATCCCCGTGTGCATAGTATCCCAATCTCAATTTTAGACAGATAGGTAAATGGCATTAGTTTTTTTTTACATTTTCAGTTACTTTCTTAAATCTGGACACAAAATTTGTCATTTTTAACAAGAAATGAGTTCTCTGAGTTTTGTTGAGTTGTGCACCCCGACTCCATCATTCTTTTATGATCACTCAAAGCAACCTCAACTCCCATTCATGGAGGTTATGTTTGGATTTTTTTATATGCATTATTTTGTGCTTGCTCATACTGATTTACATTTGCCATTTTGAGGCCTATTTAGTCAGTTTGGAGAAATGTCCTTTCAGAACTCTTCCCGATATCTTTGTTATCAAAATGCACATGTCATTAGCAGATTGGATCACCTTACTCCTTAACTTCAGTTTATTTATAAACTAATTAAAAACATTGATCCTATCACCAGTCCCCGGGAATTTCATTTTGCACTATTGCCTACTTGTCTTTTTCTTATTCTTAAGCCAATTTCCAACTCCTAAGAACATAAGCCTTTTTTATCCCTCGGCTTCCAAGTTTGCTCAAGAACCTTTATAAGGGACATTATCAAAGGTGCACACTGTGTCTGATGGATTTGTCCTCTACGTTTTTGTTAATACTGTCAAAACAAGTCTAGAAAATTAGTCTAGGAAGAGCAATATGTGATCCTCTAGATTAGGAGTGTCAAACTCGTGGCGTCACGTGACGTGACTTATCACGACTTCCCCCCCCTTTGCTAAACTGGGAGTGGGTGTGACCAGCGCGTGACACATCTAGTCCATGGCTGCGAGTTTGACATCCCTGCTCTAGCTGCTGCTGCTGCTGTATTACAAATTTGTCTTACAATAGCCAGGGGATAAAGATACTGAAAACTACAATTTAATATGATCTATAGAGCCACATGTTGTTCACTAATAAGTTATTGTTGTGAAAGTTGATTTATCTCTATCAAAGGAGGAGATTGAGATCCTGGATTGGGTGCTATCAATCAACCCAGGGGATCCTGATCTGTCTGGCTTGTAAGCTGACTCTAAGCCGTTTCCTTGGCAAGAGTATCTTGCTTTCTCCACTGAGGCCTATTTTCAGGAGTGTTTTCACTGCAAAGAACTCCTGTTAAACTTGGTGCAAATATGTTCAAAGGAAAGCCTTAGGCAACACAGTCTAAGCTTTTAAAATCTCTCTCTTCCAGGTCAAGAGTAATCTGAATCCCAATGCAAAGGAGTTTGTTCCTGGGGTGAAGTACTAAATATATGAGTAGACTGGGCCCTCTTTTGGTGGATGTAGCACAATTTCCACACTGTGAAGCCAGTATTAGAAGATTTAATTGTTAAAACGCTCTCTCTTCTTGTCACTGTGTTACACTTACGCATTGCCAAAGTTTTGTTAGTCTTGCATGCTTAATAAAAGTGCTGAGACTGTTATTAAGTCAACTGCTGTCAGAGGTTAATGAATTGGATCCAAGCTTTCTGTGAGGGAGACAATAAGGAAGGAAGCACCAGTCATGTTGAGAAAAGTACCAAGTTTCTGAGAAACTCTTGCAATTCTGTTTTTAGAAGGATTCAGACTTTGATAAAGAGTGGTCTGTTTTAATTAAAACTTATGGCGGTGTTGATATGCACCCAATAATGCCTTAATGTGAAAATAAAAGCAAGGTTTATCTGATTATGCAGATTAGCTGAATTTCAGTACTGCTATTAATTCTTCCCATTATCAAGCAAAACTTTACTTCATGCTGTTCTTTTTTGAGGAAAGTGTGAATTGTAAAAAATACCTGAATCACTTTTACAGGCCTGTATAGAATCCTTTCTCTTGGCTACAGACCTGGTTGGGGGGAGGTGGGGGAGAAAATTTGGCAATTTGAGATTATATTTGCAGCAAGTTATCATGTTGGAATGTTTGTCCCACTTCTGAGTTTATATTTCACTTGATGTGAAGTTACACATCACAGATTCTTCCAGGAATCCAGAAACATGGCACTGCCTCTCTAAAATTTTACAATCTTAAAAATTGGATTTAATTGTAAAATTTAGCATTAGTGATTTGAGTGGTGCTTTCCCCTTGCTTTGTTTAATCATCATTACACAATAGTCTACAGCACAACTTTTTTTTAAACATCTAGTACAGTTTTGGCTTCTTAAACTTCATATTTGGGTAGCTTACGCTGCCTTATGTGTTCAGTGTGAATAGTGTTTAAGTTGAAAATATTGTAAAAAAATTATATTTTTTCAAAAATATTTAAAAAAAAAATAAATAACAGTAGAAATGACAAAATGAGTGTTCATCTTATTTGGAGCTTGTGATAATGCCTTTGTTGTCCTGTTCACATGTTACATTTTCAACATCCAATGCAAACCCAATGTCTGAGGTAAAAGCTGGAAATAATGAAAAACTCTTTACAATTCTCAGAAATAATTCAAATGACATTCTTGTCAGAGAAAGAAGCAAATTCAAGTAGGTGCAAATGTGCATTCACGTTGTCCCTTTATTTAACGTCCTGGTTTGTCTTTATACAATACTAAATGCCACAAATATGGAAGCTTTTTAAATAAAATTGTGACCCTTTGAGATTGAAAGTGGCTATAGTCTTGCAAGCTGCCAATGAAACAATAAGATTAGTGGTGATTCAAGACTACATGTAGAATACCAGGAATGTTTGCTGTAAAAAAAGATACCAGCATTTCAAGTAGACAAGTGCGAAAGCCAATAGGTTGATATATAAAAACCTGACCAAAGCTTATAGTAATTGTTCCGGTGTGTAAATTCCTCAACACTGCTTCTCTTTTTCTACTTGTGGTAGCTTGTGTTTAGTGCCCTTGTTTAAGGATTGTTAGGAATGTACAGAATATTTCAAGAACAGGAGAGCGACTTCAGGTAGTCCAGACCCAAAATGGTGTAGTTCAGAATATATTAATCTTTTCATGAAACGGAACAGAACTGGTTTACTTCAGATGTACACCAAAAGAGAGTTCTGGGCAAAAGTGGTTTTGTGAAAAATGAACTGAAAAAAACCAGGACATAAAGTGGTGGCTTAATGGTGAATTTTAAAAATAGCAGTTATAATCAACAAATGAAGGTACAGGAAATCCTCATCTTACAAACACAATTGGCCCCAAAAATTATGTTGCTAAGTGAGAAATTTGTTAAGGGAGTTTTGCTCCATTTCTACAACTTTTTTGCCACATTTCCTAAGTGAATCACTGGTTTCTCCATTGACTTTGGAGAAGTTTGCTTGTCAGAAGTTTGCAAAAGGTGATCACATGACCCAGAAATACGGCAACCGTCATAAATGTGAGTCAGTTGTCAAGCATCTGAATGTAAATCACATGGCCATGGGGAGGCTGCAATGGTCATAAGTATGAAAAATAGTCATAAGTCACTTTTTTCAGTACCGTTTTAACTTTTAATGGCCACTAAGTGAACTATTGTAAGTTGAGGACTACTTGTACTGTATTTTAATAATGTAAGTCACTGTTCTTCAATGTGCTGCACTTCATATGTTCTGAATTATAATTCCCTTCATGTACTTCAGTACATGAAGGGAATAATAATAATAATTGTTTATCTTTGTCAAGTATACAAAATACTTGAGTAGATATGGTATGGGGTTTGGGCCTCTTCACATGTCATTGAATCTCAACCCAAGCTACCTTCCCACCATGTTAATAGCGAAAGATGCTAAAAGTTTACTTTGACAATAGGACCAGTTTCCCATTTCCTTTGTTTTAACTACTAAACTACCAGTTCAGATTTCTTAAAATTTCCTCTTAGGTTTCAGCCTTTACTGGTTGACTCTATGAGACAAATATGTTAATGATTGTAAAAAGATGAATGGACCTTGGGTGTTTGCACCATTTCATATGTTTATATATAAAAGCAATTTGATTCCTGGAATCACATCTAATACATGTACTTGTGAAGAAAATCTTGATAAGATTTATCTAAAACCTATTAATAGTTTAACAAAAGTTTTTTCTGACTTATTAAGGCAAAACTGCTTAACCTCAATTTTTGATTCCGAATGTTACGGGCAATATTTTAGTTCAGCTATTACCCCCAAACAGTAGGAAAAAAATGTTGTTTATGGCACTGTCCCAACAATTGATATAATTTGCTTCATTACACAATTGACAGAAATTGACAAACAACCATTGACATAAATATATATATTTATATTATTGTATTTCACAGACATTACACTTTTATGGACATTGTTGTCCCCACACTCCCCCCTCCTCCCAAAAAAAATCTGGTCAGTAAAATCAAGGTTTTACTTGCATGTGAGTATGAATGAATGTCACATAATTAGGACTGACTGCAGTAATTTGACCTTGAATCACACATGGTCAGCTCCATCAGATCCAGACTGTTAAGATCTGGATGGGAAGAAATAATATTTCGTGTATCTTTTTCATTTACCATCATCTGGATTTTTTGGCCCAGATCTGGCAGTCTTCAAATAAATGTCTTCCAACATCAAGAAAATATCTGCTTTCCTTCTAAACTCACACTGGATACTTTCAAATCAAAATGAGCAAAATTATTGTCTCTGAGTTATTGAGTTTCAACAGTGCTTAGGTGAACTCTTAAATCAGGTTTTCCCAACAGAATGTGATACAGAAGAATAAAAGTTCTTGAATAGCACACAAATGCCCTCTGATGTGTTTCAGTCATTGACCTTGACTGATCTGAGACATTTTCACGGGGATAGTTTCAATACAGCTAAACGTTTCTGCAGTCTCTGTTGTTAACTTTTCATTATACAATGAAGAACCCCTTCAAACCTTGGTACACATCCCTGATTCATCCACTGTATCGATTACTTGTTCTGATATAGCAGGATCTTTCTTTGTTCTTGACTTAAAACCTTTGAAAACAGGGCAGACTGGTACATACTTTAACCAGTGAGTCCTTTTAATCAGACCCATCCCAAATGGAAAATCGTAACTCTTCAGTTTTGCAGATTCGTCACTGTTGGCATATGCTCCAGCCTTCCACTGTACTAAGCCACGTTCCTCTTGAGTCCCTTGAAAAGAGAATGTGTATTTCAAATCAGGTGGTTTTGGAAGATCTAATTTCTTCACAAAAGAAAGCTGTGCTAATAACATGTCATGAAGTAGAGAGTTACACCATGAGATTAAAGAAATGTAAAAGTTGAAATTAACTTTCTGAGAAGAGCATGGGAGTTTTTTCCTGTGATGGGATCAACGGTATTTAAGGAACAGAAGTGTCTGCTTTTTGCATCCCATTCCATAAATAAATCAATTGGGTACTGATAGGAAATACATAATTTGTTTTCAATAGGGTTTCATTACCTAATGAACTATGTAGCAGGTGGGAAGTTGCTATCCTAAATTCCAGGGAGGTAGTTATGATACCACAAAAAACAACTTCCAGCCCTTTAACATTTAGCATATTGTGGCATATTGGTTCTTGAAAATCCTTGCCATAATAAATGTTGTAGCCTTTTATGATGCTACAAGGTAGTTACAAAATTAAAATGCTAATGTTATGAGACAGGACTGCAAGAATCTAATTTTACGATAATATTCACTGCATCTATCAAGCTACAGTATTAGAAGATTACAATGTTGAGAGTCATCTACCTCTTAATATATCTAAGCAGAAACAAAAAACAAATGGTTATAAATACAATACTTGTATATCTAGTTCTGTATTTTCTGCCACTGCTATGTATGAGGTACTATCTAGTGTAGTAGCAGCACTAATGCAGGTAACCAGAAAGCAGCAAATGTTCAAGTATAGCTCCCAGTGACCAAAATACTGTATATATTATTTTGGATGAATTTGGGGGCTACTTAAATCTATCCTTCCAAAATACAGGCTAAACACTTCAAAATAATACAGTGAAACAGGTGTACCTGGAACAGTGTTGTCCAATATAAATGCAATGCTGCCACCAACGAACATTTCTGTGGTTAAAAGCACTCTTAATATCTGGTCCACTTCAGCAATGCCTAAAAACAGTAATAATGTATAGTCCAAAATATGATCAAAATATGCTTTATACTTTTTCATTTCTGAAATGTATCTTTGTTATATTCCTCACTTTATTCCCTTTTAGAGTAGGAAACGCTATATATAAAGCACAGAAAAGAAAAGGTAAGCAATGCAAGATATAAGTGACAGGAAAAGGAAGGGAAATATAAGTAGCTAAATCAGGCTTAGTCAAACATCCTTTCCTACATCTCTTCAATCTTTCTGTCCTTATTAAACCATCCATGCTGACACTGTGTCCATGCAGTGCATCCCTCTGGCTTTTGTTTTGTAAAGTTCTCTCTCTGAGAATTCCATCAATTTCATCCATCGATGACTTTCTGGGTCTCCCCCTTCTTCTTGACTCATTCACACTTTGATTTGATCCTCATTCATTCATTTCATATAACCAAACCACCACTACTACATAATTCTAACATAATTGTTGTTCAAGGTTGATTCAGCACCCATTCTCTCATTTTGCTACATGACTATCTTAAGCACCCCATTCCAACTGCACCTAGCTTTTATGTTCACCTAACCTACCCAACTCTCACTTCCATATAATAAAGTGAGCAGAGCTGTTGTATGTAGTCATTTTCACTTCTTGTGTCATTTATTTTTCTCAATAATATATACTACCTGCAACCTTTCAACCAGCATTTGCATCTCTTAAATTTCTCCATCTGTTTTTCCATCTTATTCCACCAGGACACACATTAGATACATATCACATTTTATCATGTATAGCAGGGGTGGGTTCCTGTACCTGTCGGTACCGCTTCGCACGCGCACAAGCCACACATTGCTCACGCATGCACAGTTGACTCTAATTTGTTCTGCACATGTACAGAAACATGCCAGCAACAGCAGAAGAGACTGGGGAACCAGTTCAGGGGCGTGGCCAGCCTGAGTTACTGCCGGTTCTGTGACCCAGGCTGAATCACCACTACCAGTTCAGCCAAACCGGACTGAACTGGAAGCAACTCACCTCTGTTGTATAGCCATAACCTGTAATTGTTCACCACATTTTCATTCAAACACAACGATATTGGGTTTTAACACATTAATTCCTCACTGCATCATAAAATCTAACATTTACAGGAAATAATTTGGCTTTGCTGCATTAAAAAATACTTAGTTTTATATTCCAAATTCATCCACCTCTACTATCACTCAAGTATTCCTGGTAGATTTATCAACATATTAAAACCAAAGAACCCGCACACATTCTTAACTTCCATCCTTCCCAGAGTTCATACATGCACAGATTGTATAACTCAGTGTGAGGTTCTGGATTCCCGGTATCACCCACGGGGATGCGCATGGTGCATGTGCAAACATACATGCGTCGTACTTGCGACGCTTCCACAGGCCTCCACAACGCTCCAGCTGCTTGGCGGAGCATTGCGTAGGTGCCGTATATGCCATGCGCGTGCACGGAAGCACACAAAGCTTAAAGCATGGGTAAGGAGT
The DNA here is from genome assembly GCF_009769535.1 of Thamnophis elegans. Lineage (NCBI taxonomy): Eukaryota > Metazoa > Chordata > Lepidosauria > Squamata > Natricidae > Thamnophis > Thamnophis elegans. Next base: position 16,908,607 of record NC_045543.1, on the reverse strand, counting down.
GCAGGCGGGCGGGTGGGCCCTCTGGAGCACTGTACTGGAATGGTACCCGGTGCTCTGGGCAGGATCCTGTACACCCATACCGGGGCATACCACCTGCAACCCACCACTGGTATAACTCAAACATTCACTTTGTCACATATTTTCTCTAAATCAGCAAACTTTCTCACATTCATCCATCTCTGTAACTTGCTGAAGGGTAAAAATCTGATCTACATATTCTCTGCCTAGCGTAAAAATAGACTTGTATTTTCCAAATTATGCAGATTGTCACCTTTTGCATCTTTTTGATCTGAATTCTGCCAAACATTTCCCATGGTACATGAAATACCATGGTACATGTAGTTTTTGCATTGACTCTTAATAACTTTCTTTTATGTAGGGCAGAGATTTTCAAACTATGAGTTGCGGTCCCCTGGGGATCTAAACCTAACCCATCCATAGGATGCAGGCAGCATGCGAAACCACACACCCCTCAAGTCCATGGAAAAACCTCTCTCCACAGAACTGGTCCCTGGTGCCCAAAAGGTTGGGGGCCACTGCATTTTCCAGCTGAAATTATTGCTATTGTTTTTCATAACATTCACTTTCCAGACACCTCACCAATTTGATGATTCTTTTACTGTACTTAAAATATGGTGGGGTTTCCTCCCTCTTTCTCCCTCTTAGTCCAGGATGCTGACAATGACATGTTGTGAGAGGGCAACTAGGAAATGCCACATGCTAAACAACCTACAAACCCGATCATTGGTTCAGAAGAATGGAATAAAATTCAGAGTTGCTCAAGATGAATGGGGAAAGGCCACTTCTAATCTCAAACAGCCTGGCAGAGTTTTCATATTTCCTTAGGCGAAGACTCTTGAGTTTTCAGTACCTGTATTGATAGCATTTGGACGTGTATCTAAATAGTTTGGAACGGTAAGCCCAAAAAACATTGCAAAACCGAGGATAAAAAGATTGCGGGAGGAATTCATGTCCACAAACTGCAGATTGGAGAGACCCACTGCAGTGATCATACCTGCAGAAAGAAAGAATATGTTAAATAAATAAATACATTGATGGTGCAGTGGTTAGAATGCAGTATTGCAGGCTAACTCTGCTCACAGCCAGGAGTTCAATCCTGACCAGCTGAAGGTTGACTCAGCCTTCCATCCTTCCGAGGTTGGTAAAATGAGGACCCAGATTGTTGGGGGCAATAGGGTGACTCTCTAAACCCTTTAGAGAGGGCTACAAAGCACTGAAGCGGTATATAAGTCTAAGTGCTATTGCTGTATAAATATATGGCTAAACAAATAAATGGAGGATACTTGAGAAGGGTAGTTAAGCCCCAAACTAAAAATCAGGCAACAACAAAGACCATAAGAATGATTTCAGTCTACTGATTTTTCCTGGATGTGGTTTTAGCATAAGGGTCCCTGGGTTGAAATCCGAACATGATATGAAGACGAGGCTATCCCAGAAATGCAAATTACAGCTCTTGTGTGGAGACAGTGTGCATTACACTGTAACAAATAACACACAGGTGTTTTAGGAAAAAGCAAATATTTAGAACTGGAAAGCAGCAGGAGGAGTAGAAGATTACCCACAGTTTCTTTTTAAGTGGTGCTTCCCTCCCATTGCTGCACGGAATTACAAAAAATAACATTTTTCAAAGTAAACAATTCATTTCAACCTTGTCCTTCAATCAGTCAGAAAGATTTGTATTTCTACAAATGACTTACCAAACAAAGTGCAGAACATCCCTCCAAGGATGGGATCAGGGAGGGAGGCAAACAGAGCAGTAAATTTGCCGATGGTTCCTAAAATAAGCATGATTCCTGCACCATACTGTACCACTTTCCTGCTGCCCACCTGTGGAGGAAAAGCAATAGCACAAATAAACAACATATATTCATTATGGTTCCATCACAAAACCGCGGTAGACTAAAGCGCGCTCGACTAAAGCGCGTACCTGACGTCATCACAGCGCGACGAAAACATCACACTGTGAGCAGTAAAGTTAAAATTAACGCGAAAACCTTACCCTAACCCCCCCAAACCTAACCCTAAACCTAACCCTTAACCTAATGCTAAACCTAACGCTAACCCTTAACCTAACCCTAACCCTAACGCTTAACGTAACCCTAAACCTAACCCTAACCCTTAACCTAACCCTAACCCTAAACCTAACCCTTACCTTTATGTGAATCGGCTTGCTTTAAAAGCGCTTTTTAAAGCGCCCTGTTTTCTCCGCGGTCGTATTTGTCGCGCTGCTGATGACGTCAGGTACGCGCTTTAATCGGGCGCGCTTTAGTGGACCGCGGTGCCACGATTCATTATCAGTTACTATGGTTTGTCTCACAGTCAGCTAGATGTACAGGTTGGATTTGGCATTTTTGTCTGCCCATCGATTCCTTCCCAAGGACCCGGGATAGGCAAACGTGGATGTTTGATGGAGTTACAGATATCATTGGAGGATGTAAGCTGTTCCAAGTAAAACTCCCAACTAAATAAATTATTATGGTTTGTGGCACAATCAGCCAGACATTCAGCATTATAATTATCTGTTCACAATAATATCAAATCACAGCTGCCAGTTTTTTAGCCTTCATATGCACTGTTATTATTATTAATCTGTATATGCTTCATCTTCTGATACATTTTCTGCTGTCTCTACTCAACGTATGAGTCATGCTTGCAGGGACACACTGAGCCCGAAAGGACCTTTTGCATTTAATACCATCTGGCACATACAAGCTTTAATTTTTTTCAATAGGATTTCCAGAGTGATTTCTGAGCAAAATAAGAGCAGCAAACTCATTTATTTAGAACAACAATTGTCTCAGTTGCTGTCTCTGGTCAGTCCGGCTGCAAGCCAAGCAGAATGGTGACACATCTCAGAGGAAATTTCCCATTCAAATTACAGGCGGTGCACTTGGAGTGAGGCAGTTCAAACCTGCTTAGTTGGTGAGAAACGATGCTCCTTCCAGAGGCATTACTGATCCCCAGTTAAGAGAATCAAGAAGGTGAGTCTCTGTCTAATCCAAACCATGGAGAACTACTACCAATCTGACTAGGTGTTTTTCAGGTTAGCTGAATAGCCTGGTCTGTTCCTGCAGTTCCTTAATTTTTAGAAAACAACAATACTGTAAGTTAACTTCTGCAAAGGTGACAACAATTCTGCCTACTTAACTGGGCCCATGATATGAACAACACCGCACCAAAAATGGGCTACCTTAATGCTGGAGCAAAAACATCTCTCAGGAATCTAGAATGGCAGAATTCATCCTACAAAATTACCTTGTGATGCCAATATAAAATCTATCTATCCCAGTTGCAGATTTTGCCCAGCTGCTATAAACTGAAACATTGTGCTTCTCCCAGTGCACAAGAAGAAGCAGGAGGCAGCTGTATGCAAATCCATCAAAAGCCTAGAAACAGAAGATGCTATCTAATAGTGTAAGGGTGGTACCTTAGTGATGCCCAAGACTCCAATATTTGGGCTGGAGGAAGTAGAACCGTTGCCAGTGCCCAGTAACCCAGCAATAATACAGCAGATTCCCTCTGTAAAAATGCCTCTGAGGGGAAAGAAGAAGAAGAATCCTAAGGGTTGTGTTTAGATGTTCCAAGTCTCTCTCCTAGCAAATGTTAGGGTGATGCATTTCAGTTGATGGATACTCAGCAAATTACATGAAGATCTTGTTAAACAGTTTAAAGGAATAACTGTCAAAAATTAGAATTAACAAGTAGATGAGGGTTAAGCCAGATACAATGCGTCCATCGTACACAGATGTGGCTGCCTGTTGACTAGTGATGCTTTGGATTCTCATCACCTATTCATCCTATTCCCTGACTTTGGCAGACAGAAACCATCTGATTAAAAGAGAGAGAGAAAAGAGCAAATCCTGCCTTGCCCCACCCAATGTGACATTTATGATACGGCCTCCTGCTGATCATAGCGCTTGAGGATGTCATCTGCAGGTAGCTGCCACATCCGGAACTATTGGAAACAGCAATCGAGCCTATAGAACCATACAGACCTACTGCCCACCCACAGGGAGATAACAGGTTCCCTAATTAGATACCTTCCTAAATCCCTCTGGCCTAATGGTTCAGTCTTCCTGGGGTGATATTCCACCTCTGCTTACACCGCAAACAATCCATTAGTGTTTCATACACCCACAGGATTCAGCATTATCCATTCTGAATGTAACTGAATATAACACACACCCAGCGTGGTGTGTGCATTAAAAAGAAAAGGGTCCACTAGGTTCATCCCAGAGGAAAGCTTCAGTTAAATATTCCAGCCAATCTGTGAAGCAGCCTGAGATGGTGTGGTGTAGGCGAGGCTAATGTGCACGTTGCCTATTGATTTACTGAAAGATTTTCAAAAGAAAACCCACAATAGACATTTTTAGCCTTCAGTTAGAATTCAAATATTGACCGCCTCTGTCTTAAGAAAGGAGCAGTTGCAATATTTTGCTTTCAGCAGTGAAACAAATCTGGTCTCCTGAAACTGTTCCGAGAAACAGCCACTTTGACCTACTGGTCTGTGTTGTCATATGCTCATATGACAACCTTGACCAGGTCAATTGCAAACCTCACAGCTGTATTTGCACAATATTGTAAACCCTTTTATTCTAGTCTTGCAGCAAAGTGGGGAAATTGTTTGTTTTGATGGCTGACTTAGTAAATCCTGTCAACGCAGCCTCCTTCAATGTTTACAGTTCAGGGTAGTCTGCTTACCAAGAGAACAAATTGATTTAGAAACCAGGTGAGTTGTAAGGCCAATCGTGTTGCACGCATTGAGTAGATCTCAAGTTTTAATCAGTAAAGTGAGCTAGTAAAGCTGTTCTATCTCACACCAGTTGTGCATTGTGAATGTCAGAATGAAATATGCAAGGGAAATGGGAAAGATGGGCATTGCCAGAATTAAATCACCCAAAGAGTGATTCAAAGGCAAACATAGTGGAAATACTGAATCTTGGAATAATGATAGTAAGATATTTTTCACAGTCTAGAAAACCTTGGGACAAGGATCTCCAAAGATTGGACAGAGTATAACAAAAGGAAGGCCTCATGAATATGTTAATGAGTCAGTGTGCTTCCATAGTGAAAAAAAATATTCTCAAAATCCTTAAATATTTGAGTAAAGAAATAAACATTTGAAGTGCACCAAAAGTGGACATTTTTTAAAAAAAACAAATAAAGTTTTTTCCAATTTCCCTCTTCTGAGTCTGACCTTTGGCATCACAAAATGAGAAACCATTTTTTCTAAGAGCTTTTAGCTACTGAAGTATCATCCTCCACAATTTTTATAGGAATGTGGTTAAAATATTACCTTTGTTTCATCAGTGAAAAGCAGAACAGACACATAAAAAATATACACGTCTCTGAGCCAGATGCACCCTACCTATTGATTGCATGGACTGGTGGCGGGGGAGCGCCTGCAAGTCGGGCGCAAGCATAATAATCTCCGATGGACTCAATGATGCCAGATAATGTAGCACTGAACATTCCCAGCACAGCAGCCGCAGTCACTGTGGGCATCCCCCACTGACCTGGGAAAGCAGACAACACAACAAATATCAGCTGGCCTGTAAAATGTTGTTTCTCTAGGAGGAGCAAAGGTTGAAGTCCAATAAATAAAAATCAGGAAGCCCAGATTCGTGTGTGTGTGTGTGTGTGTGTGTGTGTCTTTTAATCACACTCAAGTTCACATCAGCCCAAAAGGTAACAGTACAATACACACACACACCTGTGTTCGTAATCCCCCTCCGCCAGTATCCATGTTAGGAAGGAAGGAAAACAGCAAAGGACAAAGGAATGGAGGTAAGAGTAGCAATAGCAGATTTTTTTTTATATACCGCTTCATAGGGCTTTCAGCCCTCTCTAAGCGGTTTACAGAGTCAGCATATTGCCCCCAACAACAATCCGGGTCCTCATTTTACCCACCTCGGAAGGATGGAAGGCTGAGTCAACCCTGAGCCGGTGAGATTTGAACCGCTGAACTGCTGATCTAGCAGTCAGCTGAAGTAGCCTGCAGTGCTGCACTCTACCCACTGCGCCACCTCGGCTCTTAAGAGTGTAGATACATCATTTTCCAACTCTTATTCTGGAGGATAAATGGGATTATTGAAGGCTAAAAGACATGAGAAAACCTTTCCTTTTCTCCAGGTTCACCAACAGAGGTGGGTTCCTACCAGTTCGCACCTATTCGGTAGAACCGGTTCGTCAAATCTACCGAACCGGTTAGAAGAGGTTCCACCAGTGGACCTGGAAAGCAGGCCACACCTACAGAAGAGGTTCCAAAATTTTTTGAAACCCACCACTGGTCCTTGGATATGATTATTCTACACTATCATGCTCATATTTATAAAACTCAGTGCCTCTGTGAAAGGTAAGGATGACTACTGCGTTTGTGGTGCAATTAGAACATTGCGTGTGTTGAAGTTGTTTTAACGCAAACCAAAGATGCCTTTTAAAAAACAAGTTTACATCATATTCTTATGCATGCCAGTGCTGTATGTGAGGTAATTTAAGGTAGTTCTGACAAGTGTCGTCGGCATCTTCATATCTGGTCACATGGGCGGCAAGCCACTCCCATCCGGTCACATGGGTGGCAAGCCACTCCCACAAAGGATGCCACACCCACAGGGTAGGTTCGAACAATTTTTGAAACCCACCACTGTTCACCAAGATTTAAACTCCTACATGCAACTCATGTCTCGGGATGTAGGTGATGACAGGAGGCTTTGGGACAACATAAGTTGCTCTCCGGAGAATGTACTCTGCTATTCAGCCTGTTTCTGGAAGTGTCTGGTTGCAGGAAGGGACTTAGCACATCAAAGGCAACTATTCCATCACAGGCTGAACTGCTAATCCATCTCTGTCAATCAGCCCAGGGGTGATCTCTCCCACGGGAAGGGAGCATGTAAGAGCAGGTAAAAGGGGGAAGATCCTGCCCATTTTCATGCAATTGACAAATAAAAGAGAAAAACAGGGAAGGAAGGATTGGAGATACGAGGGCATCAGACCTGTGTTCAGTGCAATCCTGTGTGGTTTAACATGTCATGTGGACGCATATTCCATTGCTCTCTCCCAAGATTGATGTGAGGCGAAGAGAACCGTGAGGCCAACTTACAGGGGTAGGGAAAGCGGAACCAAGGTGCTATGGACAAGATTTCTCCTCTAGCATCTGTTCTGGCCTTGAATCCGTAGGCATTGGCATCCCGAGGAAACACATCCGTCACTGTCAGAATGTAACAAAGCAGCCAGACCACCAAAATGGCTAGTATGATCTGAAGAGGAGATACACAGAAAGGCAGAACACCATCATCTCCCAGCTACATATATATCCACACTGAAAACAAGTCAGAAGACAGGAAGGAATTGTAGGAAAAGAATGTGCATCTCTAAACTATTGTCCATCTACTCAGTGTTACTCTGCCTAGTTTTTCCTTTTGAGTAATCCAGTCCTGGGAATATTTATGTTGCAAATAAATCCCATGCAGCTGAGGGAGCTTTATTCCTGGAGAATTGTCTAAAACTGCAGATTGAGAATTTTAAATATTCAAGAATGCAGATTTAAGTATTTCAACCAAAATCAAACTTTTGTGTTAAGGATTTCTTCTACATTCCTTCTCCTTTACTCCTAACAAATGTGCACAATTGATTGACAAAAACTTTTACAATCCCCCCTCTCCTTGTTACATTTAGTTTTAATTAATTCCAAGCCTCTTCTTTGTCCCATTTTTGCCTTCTTGACGCATGGGAAGTTTCTGAGTCAATTGACCTTTATGATGGATAAGAGAGAGTACTGCATGTGAATGGATTATTTACACATGCTCAGAGTAACCTATGCAGAGGAAGAATAAGATGTTCTTGCCAACCGATGCAACTGGGGACTCTGGCAAGATAAAAAACCAGCAAATTCTGACCCATTATTTTTTTGGGGGGGTGGAGTACAAAATGTGCCCACAATGAAATGATGAGTAAAAAACAATCTCCTTACTGGAAACATCTTGAAGATCTGTACCCGGATCAATATGCAGCCTTTCCCATATTTATACCCAGGAAGAATGAAAGAAACGTTTCGTAGGTACTGAGCAAACAGAATAATTAAAAAAATAGACCTGTTCAAAGGAGAGAAAAGACATGAGTGGACAGATTAGGAGCAATTGGATGCAGAAACCCTGGGATCAATTTTCAAATTGAATTTATTGGATTATACATAGATAGTTATTTATCATGAATTTACCATTATCTAGGCCAGTGTTTCTCAACCTTGGTGACTTTAAGTCCTGTAGACTTCAATTCCCAGAATCCCCCAGCCAGCATAGCTGGCTGGGGAATTCTGGGAGTTGAAGTCCACAGGACTTAAAGTCGCCAAGGTTGAGAAACACTGATCTAGGCATTTCCTTACACAAATCTGATACCTTGCAGTTATATTAGGAGTACATCTCTCCAAATCCCAGCCAGCAGAGCAGCAGCTATGTTTATTAGAAATCTTGGGCTGGAAATGATTTGGAGGACATCCCATTAAAAGAAGGCAGATTCTGCCACTTCTAATAAATCACCAGTCGGATTAGAAATCTCCTACGAACTGGCGCAGAGTATACCCTGGCTTGACAACTTCAGAGAGCATCTGATCTGATTTTCTGATTTGTGCTGAGTAATTTTACAAAAGTACTTCATTCTCTCCCACCATGTCCCAAAACTGAGACAAGTGTGTGAAGCTTAACACAAGTTCTTTGTGAACTTGCATCTCATGACTACATGATCTTTTCTATAGGCATATCTAATCTTGGCTAACTTAGCTAACAGGCGTACTAGCTGAGAATCATGAGAGTTGAGGTTCAGTAGAGCCAGGATTTTGGCTGGCAGATTTAGAATCTTCTGACTGTGCTCATCACTCAGCATCCATGGGCAAGGCTGTCATCAGCCCAGTGGTGGGTTGCAGGCGGTATACCCCGGTACGGGCGGAGCCTGCCTGGAGCACCAGATATCATTCCGGTACGATGCTCCAGAGGGGCCCCCTGCCCGCCCGAGCTCCTTACCAGTCTTTTAAGTCTTCAGTGCTTTCACGCATGTGCACGGCGCGTACAGTGCCTGTGTGATGCTCCGCTGAGCAGCTGGAGCATCGCAGAGGCTCGTGGAGGCGCTAAGATGCATGCGCGCACTGCATACGTTCATGTGGACGTCGCCGGGCCCGTTCCAACCGGTACGGAACCCACCACTGCATCAGCCTTAGAATATTGATGCCCTGAGAGGTTAAGGAGCTTCAGTCCAAGTCATCAGCATTCAACTGAGACCTGCTGAGGTCAGAGCAAATATATGAAAAATGTATCAGTTGGATTTGAGCAGAATCAGATAACTGTCAATGCTCTCACCAAGAGAAGTTCAGTGCTCCTTCCCACAACATATTCCTCCAACTCTTGGCTTCCTTGCCTCTCTAGAGTGACAGAACCATAGTGAACCAACAGGTTGGTATAAAATGTGAGGTTCCAATTTAAGCCCATAAAGCAAGCTTCTCTGAAGTTAGTCGGAATCACAGAGAATGAATGTGGTGACTGAAAGGTTCATAATATCTACTTTATATATTCTATTCATGAGCCTTTAACCATTAATTATGGGTAATTCAGCCACCAACACTCATATGTGGGTTGTTCCTCAATTTGTAAAATCATGTGGCCTTTCTTTGGTCATAAATTAAAATATAGCAGAACTGCAGAGCTACAAACCCCTTAGGAAAAGAGAGCAAGAGATTCATAATATTCTCACCATGCCACTGTCCTATTCTACTTATCATGCACACTTACACTCATAAGTGTGCACAAGGAGAGTCTTTCTGAAGATTTGAGCCACTGGCAACCAACCATCCAGAACTTCACTCTCTGCTTCATTTGGCTTGGTCTGGCAGTTGAGTGAGGAGATGAGAGCATCTGGCCAACGGGTCAGTTTGTATCTCTGCAGTTCACTCCTCTGAGCTCCTACAGTAGTTCTGTAACTCTACAGCTTTTGCTCCACTCTTGCATCAGTCTGAAAATCTGGTGTATTGAAAGAGGAGCACCTACAATGCAGCAATGCCCCAGTGTGTTCCAGCTCTATCTCCTGCTGCTTGGAAGACTGAGAGACCTATTAAGGAGACAGTGGGTGTGACTGTCAGGGGCCCAATGTAGCTGAGCAAGACTCCAGGAATGCCCAGCAATCCAATCGCCACTTCCACCAGGCTGGAAATGATGATGGCTCCTTGGATCTAGGGCAGAAACCGGAAAAGGATGAATTAAGTTGAATAAAGAGGCATTGCAAATACAGTGTTTCAGCAAGACAAGCATGGCTGTATTTCACTCACAATATTTGTAATAATCCTAATTTAGGAAGGATAATCCTCTGTCTAAAGAGATTAGACATTTCACAGATTGACTGATTTCCTGAAGCCTGGCTTAAGAGGAAGAACTCTAAGTGGGAGAGAAAACAGATGCTTCAATGTTGGCTATAAGCTGCAGCACCTGAACTAGCAGACTAAGGAAGCCAATGGAGCCACTCAGTTGTCCTCTTCCTCTCTCCCCCCCCCCCCATGGAAAGATGCAACTTACTTTTTAAAAAGACAGAAACATTTAGAAGAATGCATGCATTTTATGATATCCTTCATTGTCACTGCTTGAGAGATGAATAACTGTAGTTTAGGACAAAAAGCCTGCTTTTTTGCAAGGATGTATGTAACTTTCTTGATTTTTCATATTTATGTGCCCAACTGGTTTGGGTCAGGGATGGGTTGCTACTGGCATTACTGCTGGTTTGACATGCAAAAAAATGTGCGCACAAATGTGCGCTTTGCTCACACACACCCCAACACGCACTCCGTGCGGATGCACAATTACACCTAAAAAGGTCTGTACATGCGCAGAACATTATAAAAGGGTGGAAATTACATTTCTGCAATGGAGATTGTTCTGCACATGCGCAGAACCAAAAATAAAGATGATGCCACTGACAATAGAACCGGTTCGGGTGCGTGAGTGGCCAAGTTACTACCTACTCCGCCAAACTGGTCCAAACTGGTAGGAACCCACCTCTGGTTTGGGTTGGTTTACAACCCTTTGTAAAAGAACACTTTTGTACAAATTTGGTTCCAACTTCCCCTTATTCACTAAACCTTAATCCCTAGCATTAGGGTAGCAAAGAGCCATAGGAAGACTTCCAGCAAGCCATGAACTTAACATACATAAATCCCCCCAGCTTAGCCTACATATCTGGGTCCTGCAATCACCCAGTGTGCTTTCTTGCCAGCCAGCTTTGAGCAATAAATGCAAAACTAGTAAGTCTAATCCAAAGATTCTTCTACTTGAAGGCTACACTAGGATTTGAATAGCACTTTAAGAGCTGCACTCTGACACAGAGAGTCAGGGTTTGGGTGATTTAAAGAGTGAATGGATGCCTCAAAGTAGTTAAAGCATCTATTTTCATCTTTAAAATCAAATTAACTTCTCCCACCGACTAATCTAAATTTTAAGCCCCACCACTGAAAGGTATTTTGATGAGATGCACAGAGGGACTCCCTGACACCTGTTGCATCAGTGCCTACCAACAAAGTTTCCTCCCCCTCCGCACTGCCCCCCCCAAAATCCAAACAAAATAGAAACCTCTATTTTGGCAGAAAGTTCAGGGCTTGCTGGAAGTCTTCCTATGGCTCTTTGCTACCCTAATTCTCCAGGAAACTTCTTGGCGACCAAATCTTAACCCTAACCTTGTATACCTTAGTTCCTCCAAAAACATACTAAATAAACTCAATATCTCATAATAGGGCACAGTTCAAGCAATTATTTGAAATCTTGTCTTCGGAGATTCTCAATCATCCAGGTATGGTTGTGCTTTTTCAAAAGGCAGAGGTGCTTTTTCAAAAGGCAACTGGACTTTGTTTTTCCTTGAAGACATTTTGCTTCTCGTCCAAGAGAAGCAGACAGTCGGAACTGAAAAAGCTTCTTGAATAAGCAGTGAAACATCTTCAAGGAAAACGAAGTCCAGTTGCCTTTTGAAAAAGCATCCCTGGGACATATTTGAAATATTAGTAAATATCATATTTTATTTGCTTTATCTTGCCTAACATACCATCTAGTTAGCAAAGAAGAAATGGAAAAAGTTAAAATTTAAAAGTTAAAACACACTTCCCTCAATGGGTATGGAAAATTACTTATAAGTGCAATAATCATATTTTATTGGAATAAATAAAAGACAAATTTGGAAAAGAGGCAAATCTGAAAGAGGCTCCTAAGGATTAAAAAAATATGCTTATAACTTTGTATTACAAGGGAAGATTCAAGCACAAAACCAAGAAAACAAATAACTAAATGAAATAAATATAAAGGACAGCTTTCTGAATTGAAGGGTTGTCCCTTATAATAAAGAACATTTGGTGACTGCATTTATAAGCAGAAAATGTGGGAATTTGCTGGCAACAAATTCCTTATAGGCTATAAAGAATTCCTCCTGTTCACTATTTCCAATTAATGCCTGATTTCCTGAGAAATGTGGCTGGATGTTCATCTGGGAAGGCTGGGGTCAAACTTACTTCTCTCATTCTTGGTTGCCATATGTGAGAAGTGCTCAGTGGTAATGTCCAATTGCCATAGATTTGGTCTGCATGAATTAAGAAAGAAATTGGGGTTAAAGAGCACAACTACGTATATAATAAACTTTCTCTTTCCCGAGGAAGGTAATTCCATTTCAGAACAGCCTGAATCCCAGAGAGAATAGTGGACATGGGGCAATGTATTTCTTCTCCCTCCATCCCATTTATTGATATAATGGTGGTAGGTACTATGTGTTGCGGAATAAACAATTGTTTAAGTTGTGTATAAATGTATGCTTCTCCCAATTTTGTTATACAGAAATGACAGTTGGGTATACCAGGAGAAACAAAATAAATTGAATGCAATGAGGATGGGGTCTTTCAGAAATATTGTGGTAAAATAGAAAAAGCTTGGGTCAAGGTGAAGAGGCTGATGATTGGATGCAAACTAAAAGGAAAACAGAGGGACCAGGGTAAAAGAAATGCCAATCCTAACTTATAAAAGTAAGATTGAATGAATGGGTTGAGGAGGAGGAGGAGGACGAGGAGGAGGAGGAGGAGGAGGAGGAGGAGGAGAAGGAGAAGGAGAAGGAGAAGGAGAATGAATGACTGAATGGGTTGAGGAGGAGGAGGAGGAGGAGGAGAAGGAGAAGGAGAAGGAGAAGGAGGAGGAGGAGAAGAAGAAGAAGAAGAAGAAGAAGAAGAAGAAGAAGAAGAAGAAGAAGAAGAAGAAGAAGAAGAAGAAGAAGAAGAAGAATGTATTTATTGAATGGAGTTTATAACAGTAAAAAAGAAAGAAAACTAATATAAGACCATGTGTGTGACCATGGTGTGTGACCATGGTGGATGCAAGGATGCACTCTACAGACTGAAAATTATGGAAAGCTATGGTGAATTGTTTCTATGAACTAAATCTATGTTCCTTTTTAAAATTGTACGCACTTAATATCTTTGGCTTATAATTTACTTGCTTTTTACAGTCTACATAATATTGCTAAACCCAAAAGTCTGTATCCAGACCCCAAGATGGCTTTGAATGTATGTATTTTGGACTCCTACATGCTGTAGTTTCCAAAATCAAGGGTAAAGAATAATAGGAATTCTAATCAGAAAATCTGGAAGGCAAGCAATTTGTCTACCACAATGTTTCTCAACCTTGACAACACTAAGATATGTGGATGTCTGGCTGCGAAATTCTGATTCTTGTTTATAGACACATCACATATGCAAGTAATCCTTCACTTACGACCACAATTGAGCCCAAAATTTCTGTTGCTAAGCAAGACAGTTGTTAAGTGAGTTTTGCCCCATTTTACAGCTTTTCCTGCCATAGCTGTTAAGTAAATCTGGCTTCCCCATTGACTTCGCTTGTCAGAAGGTTGCAAAAGATGATCACATGATCCCGGGACAGAGGTGGGTTTCTGCCGGTTCACCCTGGGTCGGGTGAACTGGTAGTGGTGATGGGGGTGGGATGCTCCACCCACTTGCCAGGACACTTCTGCCCATGTGCAAAAGCATCGTGCGAGCGAGCGTGCACAAGCGAAACGGTAGTAATATAAATTGAAACAACAAAGTTGCCACAGGGTAACTTTGATCATGTGCCCATGCAATGGCCGTAAGTGTGAAAAACAGCCATGTCATTTTTTTCCAGTGCCATTGTAACCTTGAACGGTCACTAAACAAACGGATGGAAATTGAGGACTACCTGTATTACCATTTGGAAAGCTACTGACTTCCTTCACTCAGTTAAAGGCTTCTGAAGATATTTCTATTCTAGCTCCTGTCAACTTACAGGCTATCCAAATTTCATTACCTTCTGGAGGACATTTCCATTTTTCCAGGGCCAAGATGGATTTGGCAGGAACCAGGAATGCCAGGGCACTGGCTTGAAACAGAGGAAGCCTGCCTTACAGAAGGGGGGGGGGGGAAAGTGCATGGATTCAGTGCTGCTGTCAGGGAATTGCACATCAGGTGCCCAAAGGAAGTCTGACTGACACAACTTTGTCGTTTTATACAAATAAATATATTTTACATCTAGTTATACAGCAAACTAGATGGTCAGGCAAACACCAAGTTATAGTTTTATCTAAATAAATATGTTTTACATCTGTATATACAGCAAACTAGATAGTTGGGCAAACACAAACTTGTAATTTTGTATAAATAAATATATTTTACATCTGTATATACAGCAAACTAGATAGTTGGGCAAACACAAACTTGTAATTCTGTATCAATAAATATATTTTACATCTAGTTACACAGCAAACTAGATAGGCAAACACACATTTGTAAGATTTATCAAAATAGATGTATTTTGCATCTGTATATACAGTAAACAAGATAGTCAGGCAAGCAGGAGCATCATGAGGTAAATCACGGAGCACATAGGACACCCAGAAGAAAAAGGCGGGGAAAAAGGGAAACTCCCCCTCCACACCAGAGGTGGGTTCCTACCAGTTCGCACCTATTCGGTAGAACCGGTTCGTCAAATCTACCGAACCGGTTAGAAGAGGTTCCACCGGTGGACCCGGAAAGCAGGCCACACCTACAGAAGAGGTTCCAAAAATTTTTGAAACCCACCACTTGTCCTTGGATATGATTATTCTACACTATCATGCTCATATTTATAAAACTCAGTGCCTCTGTGAAAGATAAGGGTGACTACTGCGTTTGTGGTGCAATTCAGAACACTCCATGTGTTGAAGTTATTTTAACGCAAACCAAAGATGCCTTTTAAAAAAACAAGTTTACATCATATTCTTATGCATGCCAGTGCTGTGTGTGAGGTAATTTAAGGTGGTTCTGACAAGTGTCTTTGGCATCTTCATATCCGGTCATATGGGCGGCAAGCCACTCCCATCTGGTCACATGGGCAGCAAGCCACTCCCACAAAGGAGGCCACACCCACAGAGTAGGTTCGAACAATTTTTGAAACCCACCACTGCTCCACACCCACAGCATCCAATCACAGTGCAGATTGCCTCAGGAGCCAGCACTCTCCAATCAATCAACTATAACTGTGTGTTCTGGCTCATTGTACAATCCCACTGTTCCAGCTACTAAATTTAAACATCTTAACAGCTTCCCCCTCATAATGACCTCTTCTCTGTTACATTCACCAAGGAGCAAACCAGATGAGCCGTACCTAATGCCCACAGTGCTTTGGATGAGGGTGGTGATGCCCACACAGCTGAAGATGGTGCCAATAAGTTGACTGATGGTATACTGGTCCTTCCCTACACAGAGAGACTCTGCCAGAAGGAAGGGAACGGCGATGGTGCCACTGAAACACGTCAAGTAGTGCTGGAGGAAAGATTAGGGTGGAGGATATGTCAAATGAGCATAAGATCAGACGATGTCTCCAAACTGACACACAGGCACCACTGCGTTGGGATGCAGCTGTACATTCATTGGTTATGTAGAAATGCTGAAATTCTATACAACTGAAGCCATAATCTGTTGTTCTAATATGGATAGTAATTTTCTCAAATAGAGCTTATCCTTTCCCTGTAAAATATTAGTCAAACACATTTCCTGAGAGTTCTGTGACATTTCTTTAAACTGTGAATTCAGCGGTGAGGGACTGTAAGAGTGCATCCAAAATGGGACCAATGACATGCCAAACAAAGGGGTCATCATGCTTGGAATATTCTGAGATTTGTTGAAATCTTTTTTTAAAAAAATTAGAGGCAAGAATGGCTTTTTTCAATGCCCAAATGCCTTTCCCACAGTTACCTTTTGCTCCTAAAATGGCATGATGGCAGTTTTTCAATATCTAAAGCATTGCCACAAAGAAAAGGGAGTCAACTTATTCTCCAAAGCACCTGAAGATAGGACAAGAAACAATGGATGGAAACTAATCAAGGAGAGAAACAACCTAGAGCTAAGGAGAAATTTCCTGACAGTTAGAACAATTAATCAGTGGAACAACTTGCCTCAATAAGTTGTAAATGCTCTAACACTGGAAGTTTTTAAGAAGAGGTTGAACAACATTTGTTTGAAATGGTTATTCTGTTAAAATATTCATGTACTGATGGTGAGCATTAAAGGGCTTCACCGAATGGTGGAACTATTTTGTTTAGAATCCAAAATAAACCATCATGCTCAATTGTTTCAGGTCAGCTACTCTTCAGCAAAACCAAAACATGAAATATTGTGATTGGGCCTGATTCAGATTAAATGAAATCTGGACTCTGTATATCAATTGCCACCCTCTTCAATCTACACAAAATATCACACCATGCTTTATTCAGCATTTCCCTCCCCTCCACTCTAATTTTCCCATCATCTTTCCTCTCTGCCCTCAGTTGACTTCCCAATATCCTGGTGTAACAAATCCCACCAGCTTCCTCCATCCCCACAATTTTCCAAGTATCATCCTTCCCACCTGTCAGCTGCCTCCTTCTGTGTCTGAGTGCTTCATATTCCTCTGGTTTCCTTTGCTCCCATTTTCCCATCTTTTCCTTTCCCTGTCTCCTTCCCTCAGCTACTAAATCTCTTGCTTCCTGTCTCACCCTGAATTATTTCTGCCAAGGGGGAAAAAGGGGCTCTTTTTGTTTCATAATCAGAGCAAAGCACTGAAATATGCATGACTTATTTGGGACACAGACCACCAGGAAACCCCTATCCTATGTAGAGAATGGGACGCACAAAGTTGTGTTCATTCTTGTTGCAGCTGCATTATTGGAACTGTGACAACAGATGAGATCATAGTTTTGGTGGCTTTGTAAGGGTATTTTTCTTCTCGCTATAAATTTTTCAATTTTCAAAAATAGATGTATGAAAGCATAGTCCCAAAATGAGATTGGGATGCAAAGTTCTATACATGTTAATATTGCAGAGATAAATGAACAATAGAAGTAAGATGCAATCACCATTCAGTATAAGACTCATAGCCAAGGTACATCTTGTACCTTTTCAACAATGGCACCATTGATGAGGGAACACACACAGTGACACCTAAATACTTGTAAACAGTCACTCTGTATTGTGGGTGGAGAAGAAACAATCAGCATGCCAAATATTTGTTAATTTAAAACAAGCCAGGGAGAACAGCAAAAGAGCCCAGGAGGAGCTAACTCAGTTTAATATACCTGAAATCCAGGAGGATGCAAAGATACCATGGGGAGCATCTTCGATTGTATAGAGCATATCAAATTCTTCTGCTCTTTGGAGAGGGGTGGAGCAACACAATTCCCATTTGCTGCTTTTTGCTGAAAATTAAAAAGATCCATGCACATAAAGGAAAAGGCTTGGAAGATTTCTGTTAAATGGAGCAGGTGCCATGATAACCCCTTGTGTATGTTACGTGAAAATGATGCACCAGCAATGAACACACTGTCTCAACACTTGTTACAAACTCAACTACAGCCAGTAGAAATGGATAGGAGTGCTGAATTTCACTGTAATGCCTGAGATTATTACTTGTTTTATTAGTCTTCCGCCTCAATCTTTCTCCCTGTTCTTCATTATGGAAAAAATGAAAAGTCCATCTTGGAATACAAGATGAGGAGGAGATTCGCCAGGAATAAAGAAAGTCTGTATCTTCTGTTACTTTCTTAACAATGACTTACAACTCTTGGATATATTTGAAACTTCTGAGAAAGATGGACACCACCCCACCCAAATGGAAGACAATGGGATTCAGTTGCTCATGTGTCCACTGTGTCTATGATGAAAGTATGACCACAGTCAGGTTCTGTAGTCTCTGGTCATGGAGGAACTCCTAAATTCTCAAAAACAACTTTCCTCAACCTGGAATCTGCTGAATATATTGTACTACAACTTTTATAGTTGGCTGGGATTGCCTCCATCATAGCTGGAAGCAGAACTTAGGGAGAGATGGATACAGGAATCTGGGACGCAGATGTGGTACAGCAAAAATGGGTGATTAATCATGCTGCATTTATCATTGTGTTCTGCCCTATCCAACCATGAGCTTCTTTAATATCTTGGTAATGGGTATATTTTCTACTACACCTTCCAGAGTTCATGCAAGAAATCCCAGATTCATATAAATAATTCCATCCAGTTGTTTATTCAGAGGAAGACCACAGAGCCAGTTTGGTGTAGTGGCTAAGAACCTTGCCCAGAAACCAGAACCTTATGAATTCTAGCCTTGCCTTGGCCTTGAAAGCCAGCTGAGTGGACTTTGGGCCAGTCACTCTCTCTCAGCCCAACCCATCTCTAAGGATTGTTGATGTGGGAAAGTGGGAGGACATGAGCACTGAGTATGAACACCATCAGTGACAAAAATAAGGTGGAGTAAAAATTGAATAAATAAGTAAATACATACAAGATCACGTTACATCCACAATATAAAACCGGTAGAAAAATAAATAGGGCAGCCTGCTGAACTTTCAAGAATTACATGCTTTGCGATGCTAAATTCCAGTGCTCCACAACAACTAAGGAATCCACTATGGAATATACAATACTTGTGTATTGAAGTTGGAATCCAACTTCAATGCACAACACCTTTGAGTCATTCCTCACTGCTACCTTTAAGCATTCCATGAAAAGAAGTGTGGGTGCAGAGCTAGACATCTTCAACTTACTCTTCCAAGATCACAATCAGGTATACTATGTACAAACAATATCCTTGAATACTATGGAGGCCACATTAGATGAGTGTGAGTGTGATACATTCACCCCAAGTTTTAGAAAAGTCCACAAGGATTCTGCAATGAATTTGGTATCTGCCCTATCAATTGATCTAAGAATAACACAAAACATACTGACAAATAATTTATCTAGCAAAAAAAAATGATATTAGAAATTACATGATGTCAAATTGTCCATATGTCTCCATATGCAGAAAGATCAATGCTGTATGGAAATGTCTTTGAAACTATGTCAGGCTTCATGGCAGCCTGCTGTTGCTTGTTTCTCTGCTAACGATCAACAAAAATAGCCTATCACCGTTTGTTTTAAATTGTGCTTCGTATTTCTGAGAAAGAATAATGTTACGTTTAATTTACCTTGCAATGAGGAGGCTCTTCAGAGTTGCTTTCCATGTTTGTACAAAGCAAGACCAGACTTTCTAAAGGAAGAGAAAATGTAATAACAAGCATATTTATCACCTTGGAAAGGACTTTAGACAACACACCAAAGCTTGTCAATCTGTAACTGTAGCTATTGGCTGTTGATTAATATTATAATGTATGGTTTGAAAGTTCACACTTTCGTAAGAATATTACTGGGTGAAACTGGTTGTCCCCCCTTTTAGTAATTATAGTTTTTTCAAAGCTTTGTGGGAAATAGCAGTAGCAATAGCAATAGCAGTAGACTTATATACCGCTTCATAGGCCTTTCAGGTTTACAGAGAGTCAGCATATTGCCCCCAACAATCTGTGTCCTCATTTTACCCACCTCGGAAGGATGGAAGGCTGAGTCAACCCTGAGCCGGTGAGATTTGAACCGCTGACCTGCTGATCTAGCAGTAGCCTGCAGTGCTGCATTTAACCACTGCGCCACCTTGGCTCTTAAACGTAAGAACAGTTGCCATATAATTAATTTGCTAACTGACTGTTACCATTAACTGCAGCAGTGATAAGCACCAAGGAATCAATATATGGCAGCCTGTAGAAATTTGTATTTTAGAAAGTATCTCAGCAAAGTCATCTTAGATACCGTAATCAGTGGTAAGTCAACTTACCTGTTAATGCATCTCCCAAAACATCCTCACCCATCTGACAATCCTCTCTAACTTCCATCAACTATTGACACATCATCCCCCATGTAATATCATAATCTAACCTGAATTGTATTAATTATAATCATAATAATTCAACAATTCCATAGATTAATTTTAATCAGGACCTGGTTTTCATTTATAATCAAATCAAATGTAGGAACTGAAAGTTTGCTATGACCAAAATTAGGTGAAAATGCATACATTTTACCGGTGAAGTTTGTTTCCAATTAAACATTAGGAGAATTTGTCATGTATACCAGCCTACCTGCACCAGCCCTTACCTTACCTTCCTGAGGTTATTTGTCACACTTGAATCTGTGATGTTGCTTGCCAGCTTCCCTTTAGCTACCAGACTGTTCTTGGAGAAGATTTCCAGTGTAAAAGTACTTTTCTCCTTTGCAGATTGTGACTCATGAACTCTGGGCTTTACTTTCTAAATAACAGACGGTATGTAAGCAGAGGACCAGCCAGCATAATTGGCTTACAGGACTGTGGAAAAGCACCGCCCACTACAGACTGGGGAGGTATTTAGAGATATCTCCATGTGATTGTGGGATGGCAAAATGGTCATGGAAAGAAAGGAATAAGATATCTAAGAAAGAAAGGAATAAGATATCTAAGAAAGAAAGGAATAAGATATCTAAGAAAGAAAGGAATAAGATATCTATTCTGGAGGAATTGTGGAATATGGGCAAAATCTATTTTAAAGTAGCAGTTCAAACAATTGCATCACCAGAGGGATTGGCTGTTAATTCAAAAGAGAAAATGGAAATGATCAAAACACAGATTGCCATGTAGAATGTAATTGATTTACAGACCCACTTGATAGAAATACTTTCTCCCAAACTCCAAAGAAAGTACATTTTAGTCATTTTATGGCTGTGGACAAATGAACAGGCATTCTGCCAACAGTTATATACGTACTTCTAAAGAAGCAATTTTTCTTCAGTTGGCACAGCCACTTTACTCCCTGACTTCTCAATTCCTTATCTTCCTCCACCCTTGGCAATGTGCCCAATGATATTTCTCCACAAATAGTCACTCCTAGAAAGGGTAGATACGTACATAGAGATGTAGAAATCAATACAGGAGTCTATATGTTTACAGTTGCAGAATGGTTTTGTTGTAGATGTTCTTTAATTAGACTTTTGCATCTCTATGTAGAATTATGTAGCCACAAAGAATTAACATTGCTATGCCATTTGGAGATGTACAATATGTCGTTTAATAATAATTGTAAAAAGAAATCCCCCTACTGCTGATGAATAGTTTAAAACCTCTCTAATCCATATGCAAAGTTTTAGACAATTGCACTTTATAATTCACTCTGTGTATTGACCTGGACAGCCTGAGTTTAGCAGAAGGTATGTTTTCCTAATGTTATGCTGGGGTTTCTACCATGAAACCAGAGAAGGACTTAAGGTAAATATCTGATTCACACTCCTACTTCTTGACATTGCTCTTCTATAGTATGTAGAAAAGATCCTGCCTCATTAGCTGTAACCACCAACTTATCATACATAAATGTTCATCACACAAGGACTGGCATTTGTGTTACTTGCATATCTTGACTATGGCTAAATCTGATTTCTCCATGTTAAGGAATTTATTGATTAAGTAAACTAGCTGTGTGTTGTTTTGATTTAGAGGAATATTAACTAATCCTATTAAATTGTGAAAAATGATCAGGTTACTGGAGTAGTTTCTGGTTATACTTTTTTATGTGCCTTCAAGTCAGTCATGACTCCTAGCAACTGTCTGAACAAGGGCATTTAGTTTTCTGGACCAACTTTTTCAGAAGTGGCTTACTATTGCCTCCTTCCTTGGGTAGAGAGAGTGAGTGCCTGGCCCAAGGTCACTTCTCTTGAGCTTTGTGCCAAGAACGGGACTTGAACTCACAGTAGCCAGGATTCTAGCCCAGGAATCTCAATCATTACACCAATCTAGCTTTCCTCTGTGAAGCCATATAATCTGTGTTAGTGTTTTGAATGAAATATGCCCTAAACTTGTATTCCAAGAGTCAGCAGCTACAATGAGCTATCAGTTCAACATTTCTCTTACTGATATTCCTTGCATAAGCAGAAGGACTAGGGGAGCTTCCAACACACATGATCTTCATCTCAATTAAAATATGGCACAGGACAAGGTAAAGAGACAAAACTGGCTAGTTAAGCACTGGTGTGAGAAGAAAATCAATCCTAACTATGCAGAGACAGGAAATCGAAGCCCTTCCAGTTTTAGCTGAATTGCACTTCCCACTCTCTTTCATTATTGGGCATCCAGCTCTGAATTAATGAGTAAAGACATGAGTAATGAATTAATAGCAGAGGGACTGTCATAGCTGTAATAGCTGAGAGGTCTTTCAATAAGTTGACCAGAGCAAAATGCTCACCATCTTGAAATATTAAAGTGTTTTACAGTATTACTGAGATTAAAGAACTTGATTATCTAAGACAAGTTAAGTGGAAAATAAGATGGGGTATTCACAGAGGAATTGCCAGAGAAAGAATGGGGGAATTATTTATTCCCACATTTACCCATTCAGTTTTTGGCTATTACAGTCAAAAAATATTAAGCTCTCTATGTCTAGACTCAGGCAAGGAATGAAGACTTTGCTATATGTGCAGGGCAAAGTCCCTCTTGGAGCTCTTTAACTAGAGGTCTATTAATTAGACAATGAAATTAAGAATTAACTACTTGGCTATGTTACAAGAATATTTGCCACTATGTGATGGAGTAAGAGATCCTTTTGCACAGAAGAGGCACCAGAACTGCTTAAAGTTAAAAATCTAAGAAAAGTCTTCTCCAACTACCTTAGCTCTCCACTCAGTTTGGGGAAATTTTCTTTGCCATCACCATCCATCCATTTATAAATCATGCATTCAGCTGCAACCAACAATTAAAATAATATTAGCTTATATCAGGATGGATAACATTTTGGGGGGCAATCTTGTAATCTGAACATTGTAAGTAACCGGTTTGGTTCCAGGATTGTTTTTCTGTTTGAAGTATTGCTGTGATCTTCTTTCTTATATAACCAGAAGCTCAACTAGTTCTGTCATGTACTTTAGAATGTTTTACATTTGCAGAGCATTCTATGTAGTATTATCAATACTATTTCAGTCAGAATCTCCTAGGAAGTGTATCTTTTTATTCCTGTTGTTCCCTAATTGGAGCTAACCGCCAGTACTATAGCCATTGCCAAACTGTTGTTGAGACTGCAGTGCCCACAATTTGCAACCCATACTGTCTGGGAATGCATCTTGTAGGTTCTAGTTTGAAGAAGGCACTGCATATTTTCTTTTGTTTTTTCATAGAACAGATCATAGCTCAAGGGGACTGAATCTTGGTTTATATCAGGGAACGGTATAATAGAAATTGATGTGTCTTCAAATCTACATGGCTGCTGTTAGGTTTTTGAAAACTCTGGTAAATCTAATCAGCAGAGAGCTTACATAATTGTGCTTCCTAGCTCTTCCCCTTAGCTGTGTAATTAAATTAAATGAGTTGTTTCAAGGTAATTAAGTTACTGTTGGCCTTGACAATCCATGAGCTTGATCACATAGTCCAAAATGAGCTACTTCAACTGAATCTTAGAGTGCTTTAGGTTTTCAGTAGGTAGAACCAACACCTAATCTGAGTGGGGCGATTATGAAACATGTGAAAAGTATAAAGAAGAGAAACAAACTTTATTGCATCTGTATCGAAACTTAAAGCTGTTAACTTTATTTATTTACTTATTACACATATTTGTATGCTGCCCAATTAATTTTCAGCCATTCCCACTCAATAGCTGCTTCCAGTTGAGTAGTATTCTTGTAAGGATGGATCCTCACAAGTTGATTTTTTTAAAGCTCTTCTAGAAGGACCACAGAAAAAAAAAGGCCAAATAGTCTAGAATAGCCTTAGGAAGCAGGCTATTCTAGGAGAAAGTAATTACTTTCTGTAATTACTGTATAACCAAGAAATCTTAAAATGAGGGGATCTGAAACATGTCCCTTTGGTCAGATACAAGGTTGATGGTTTGATTCTACTTGGAGTAAAAGGACAACAATGATCCAAGCCATACATACCGATCAGTAGTGGGATTCAAAATTGTTTACTACTGGTTCTGTGGTTGTGGCTTGGTGGGTGTGGCAGGGGAAGGATATTGTAAGATCCTCATTCCCTCCCCACTCCAGGAGAAGGATACTGCAAAATCCTCATTTCCTCCCATTCAGCTGGGACTTGGGAGGTAGAGAATAGATGGGGGTGAGGTCAGTCAGAGGTTACTGGTTCTCCAAACTACTCAAAATTTCCACTACTGGTTCTCCGGAACTGGTCAGAACCTGCTGAATACCACCTCTGATACCGATACCTTGAATTGGATCTGGAACACTACTAGCAGCCTTTGCAGCGTCCCCAGGATTTGTGCTTTTCTAGTAATTTAGTTTATCCTGGTCCACGCAGGACTCTGCATTTTGATTGGGTCAGATACAGCTTCTGAATGACCTTTAACGGCAGCTTTGTGGAGAGCAAATGCCCATTTTTGTAACATTCGCCGTGCTCCCATATTATTTGCAGGATATTATTTTACAAAAGTGTAAAACTTAGATTACAGAAATAATAATTGTCTTAACTGGAATGCTGTTCCACCTTTGCTTATGAGATCTTTGAGTTGTGCAAAGGGATAGATTTTAATGAAATCCCAGTTGATTTTTCATGAATTGACTTTGCAGTTTTGCAGTTATTAGTTCCAAGAAAGAATGGTAAGGAATGCCAACAGAGATTTGATCTTCAGATCATGCATTCTCTCAAAGACATTATACATTGTTTGTGAAGGGTATTTATTTGTCTAAACAAAGTATAAGTGTCTGCATTTTAGGACAATGTGTACAGCTGCGAATATCCATGCAAATGTGCAATTAAAATATAATAACATCCACAAATAATCATAACAAAATGCAGCAAATGATTAACAAATTGTTTGGTTGAATAACAAAGAGCAAAAAGCAATTAAACAAAATAAAAGCCCAGCAATTTGTCTGGGCAAATGTTAGCATTTTTAATCCGCAACAGTAAATACCGTAACAGGAAGAAATTTCACATGTTTAGGGGCCAGTTTAGGCCCATTAATCTCTATGCAGTCAATCAGTTAGTTTGTTTTAAGCATTTATATGCCCATCCACCATCTCTGTCTCTTTCTCGCTCTTTCAGTTGCCTCTTTTTTATGTTTTCTCTGGGTCTCTTCCCCATTTCTTGAAGTTTTGTATTGTTTCAATGGCTGGCTCAATTTATTAGGAAAAAATAATCCAGTGATGAGATGATCTCTAATTACCCTGCTTTGTAATGTGGAAGAGTTGAAGGGGTATCTCCCGGGAAGCAGAAATAATTCAGTGCTTTAGAATTATGAAAACAATCAAACATGAATTATTTCATGTTTACACATTCCTCTGCAGCATCGCTGATTCCGACTGATCGGGTGCTGTATGCCAGGAAACAAAGTATAACAAATATTCAAAACCAAGTATCACTCCAACTGTACTAAAATTAAATTAATTAATATATATATAATTATTGCAATAAGTACAGCACCAAACATAATAAATAGCCGATACCATTTGACCACATGCTGGTTTCTTTTTCCTCCAATCTCTCAACAGATATATACAGCATGCATTTATATATGTGACCTTTTCACTTATTCTTGTTCACCAGTCCAAGACTTTATCATTTCCCTCTTGATTTACCTTAAGAAAACAAAAAAAACCTTGGAAATTCAACATCTAACCTAAACATTTTCTGTTGTTTTTGTGGAAATCTTGTGTTCCAATTATTAACCACACCTTCTATGGCACAATTATAGAAATACGTCTCCCATTGTATCTGATGGTGCCTTAGTGGGTATCGGATTGCAGATTCAGTGATGCTGAGATGAAGGGGAAATGTTTTAGGTGTTTCAGGAGGAAGAAACGTAGAAAAATGCTGAGGAACCAGATGGATCAGATAAAACAAAACAAAAAGAGAGACGGTTGCTTATATCTTACACACAGTATGTGGACAGTCCCGTATAAATGTGATTTCCTATGGGAGAATAAATACGTGCAGGCATATGAGTGGTCCCAAGTCCTTTTTGGGCAGTGGGAACATCTGGACTGTTGAGAACATGTCAGAAGAAAACTAGTAATGGGATGGTTTGCTTGCTCACATACGACTGATTGGTGTAAAATTCAGCTCATAAATATATAAAAGAAGAGAACCAGTTAGTGTACTGGTTAAGGCACCAGGCTAGAAACCAGGAGATGGTGAATTCCAATCTCACCTCAGGGGTGGGCTGCTGGGGGTTGGCAGGAGTTCGGGAGAACCTCTAGCTAAGATTCTGTGCAATTCAGAGAACTCCCAAATCCCACTCCTGGCTGGCCCCACTTACCCCAGCCCGTCGATTTCGATTTTGATTTTATTGTATTTCTATGCCACCCTATTCCCAGAGGGACTCAGGGCGGCTCACAAACCAAGTCGGGGGGGGGGGGGAACAAACAGGAAAAAAAGAAAGACAACGGACAACACAACACCACAATTTTAAAAACAATTCAACAGCTACACCATTCGAGCGGGGACAGGAACTCATCAGCCCCAGGCCTGTCGGAACAGCCAGGTTTTTAAGGCTTTGCGGAAAGCCTGGAGGGTGGTGAGGGTCCGAATCTCCACGGGGAACTCGTTCCAGAGGGCCGGAGCAGCCACAGAGAAGGCCCTCCTCCGGGTAGTAGCCAATCGGCATTGGCCAGTGGATGGAATTCGGAGGAGGCCTAATCTGTGGGATCTAATCGGTCTGTTGGAGGTAATTGGCTCCCTCCCAGGAGTCCCCATGCAGACTGTTTTGGATGTAGGTAAGTTCAGGGCATGCACAAAGGGTTAGAGAGGAAGAAGAACGGGCCTGCCAGAAGTTCGGGAATGATGGCAACGGGCCCTTTTCTGGTCTCTGGAGGGCCTCCAAAGCTTGGGGAGGCTGTTTTCACCCTCCCAGAGGCTCGAAAAAAACCTCTGGAGCCAGGGGAGGGCAAAAATGCCCCCTCCCGGTGCAGGAGGCAGACTAGGCCACGCCCACCATGGCCACGCCCACCCAGTAGCCAGGCAGAGAACCCCTTGCTAAAAGTTTTGAAACCCACCCTGCCTTAGACACAATGCCAGCTGGGGGATTTTGGGCCAGTCCCTCTGTCTCAGTCCTAGGAGGCAATGCCAAATCACTTCCCATTATCTTGCCATTAAAATTGAAGGACACTTTCAGACACTTGCCTGGATTTGAAGACAGACAGAGACAGAGGAGGGAGAAAGATTTCATGAATTGAGTTATGCAGCCTCTCCATGAATTTGTTGATCATCACACCATTGTGAGAAAGAAAGAAAAACTTCACTCTTTTCCAGGCTGATGAATATTTTTACATCTCTTTGCTGCAACTCCTTAATCATTTTGGCCCTACCAACTATATTCTTCCCTTTTTCCAGCATTTGAGATACCATGACCAGAACTACCTACTAAATTCAAAACATAGTTACACCATTTTATTAAATAAGGACATTATGATTTGTTTAATGTCAATGGGAAGATGTCATATATCAGATGAATAAATCAATCAATCAGTGAGAAGAGAATGTGCTTTGTTTCCTGGCAAATTAAAGATAAGCATAGATCACGCTACAGGGATCAAAGTATAATTTGTGTTAACTTTAGCAATCAATCAGAATTGCATATACCAGCAATTATCATTATTAATAAAGATATGAACTGCCCAGATTCAAATAGTGGAAAAGGGAGTTGCCAGAAGGGGGAAAGAAACTGCAGAGAGAAAGAGAGAGAATATTAAAATTTAACCATTCTTTCAATATAGACTTTAGAAAATCAACAAAGTAAGTCACCAGCCTTCACTATTTCTCTTGGTTTCATTGCAAATGGCTGCTCTAAAGCTTTTCCTTTTTTGTTTGGTATCAATCTTCAATCAAAAGACCTCAGTTTCTGCTTCCCAGAGGTATGTATTTATCTTTTAGTGAAAAAGAAAATAAGGACATAGGCCCAAATGGATGTAGAAATCTGAACTTTATATTGCCAAATTATTATGGGGAGAAGACCAGAGATGGGTTGGTGCCAGTTCGGCCTGGATTGGCTGAACCATTAGTAGCAGTGGCGGGAGGCTCTGCCCACCTACCCAGACGCTTCTGTGCATGCACAGAAGCAGGTCACGCGCGCGCGAGCATGCGCAGGAGCGCGCTTGAACTGGTAGTAAAAGAATTAGCAACCCACCTCTGGAAAAGACCCATAATGAGAAACTTGTAGCATAGATAAATAACATATCAATTTAATGCCAATATATGCCACAGTGAGATTAAACTCAAGACGGAGCACAACTGTCTATTAACAAGTCAATTTAGAGTAAAGTTTTTAAAAATTGACACCTAAAATGAGGAAACGACTCTCTTCCTCCTGATTGAAACAGAAAATACCGGTAGTATTATAAAATCAATACTATATCCTTTTCTTTGTTTCTCTTCTCTCAAGCAATTAGGTTTCTGCTAACTTTTTATAGCATAATTAACATGAGGGCAGTAATCCAAATCTACAATGATTTCGTAACATTCAGATCCCAATTTTTGATAAATCATTGTAAGGGACTTTCCAAAAGAAAAGAAACTTCAATAGGTTAATAATAAACTTTAGATCACAACAGTTATTAATAAGTTAATAAAAAAACTTCATATCACAGTTGGATATTTTCTCTTCAATAGATAAAAAATAAATTTAGCCATCAAACTGGAATCCTTAAACTCATTTTATATGTGGATGAACAGAATTTATTACATGCACTGTTTTCCTTGGATGTTAAATCCCATTTTTGCTCAAAACTCTTGCGAATGGAATCATTCCATACAAGTGAATGCTTTACTTTCTCTAGTCCTTGTATTTTGCATGTTTATTCAGGGATACAGCCTTAATCTTATCACTTGGGTGCTCTTCCTGCCTAAATTTGGCTGATCCAGAGATTTCCCAAGAACAGACTGCATGGTTGTTCCCTGAGAGATCATGTCACTCACGTAATAATGAGAATGACATAATCACAGTTTTAGAATCAGCTCATTGTTTTGAAACTTTGATAATCATTTCACCACTGAAGTCTCAAGTTTCAGGGATGAATGGCGACCCATCAGCTGAGAAAAAGGTTATTCCCCCCCTTCCTCCTCTACCACCGTCACCTACTGGATGACAGGTCCCAACTTCCTCATGTGGTTGGTTTGGGACAATGGGGAACTTCCCTTGGCCCAGAACAACATGACTAAAGCAAGACACCCAAGACTTGCACAATGGCAGGTGCCTGGTGGAGTGGAAGGATTGTGAGGGTGGTAATTTCACTCTGCTGATAGATCTACGTATAGATTATTTAAATTGGAAAAAACATAAAACAAACAAATTATATTCAAGAATATAACTGTCAAGGCTGCCTCCCTCAGTAACCAAGAAAGAATCCACTCATCTCCATGTTGCAAAATTAAGAGTACTTTTACTGGTCATGAGTAGATAGCAGCTAAGCAAAGCAAGATCTGAGGCAAAAGCGCGCGTAATCATTGATATCAATGTGACCCAACCCCCTCCCCTTGGTAACCCCATCCCATGGTCCAATCCGTACACCCCACAGGTGTCATGTGGGAGACATCTTCAAAAAGCATCATCAGGTTGGTATGACGGACAGTTGGCCTTGGCGGCAAATCCTCTATCTGCAGCATGCGCAGTAGATGGTGAGAACAACTCCCTTTTTACAATCACTCCTGTACTGAATACTTCCCCACTCAAATACCATGCCCCCATTCCCCATTTCAATCATAGCCGAAAGCAAGCAGCAAAACAGAGGCTGACAATAACTTTGTAACAATATAATCACACTCTCAGAAGTCTTCAGTTCCATTTTCTGATGAATCTATACGGAGAAGTCACCAGATGATTTCTCAAAGTTGGAATGTGATCAGAAAGGGGTATTACGTAGCTCTGAGGCTCAATGGCAATATTTGTCCCATCAGCAGAACAATATAGGAGTTTCCATTATCTTTACAAAGTTATCCAACTGCCTTAAGTGAAATTCAAGCCCAATATCTCACCAACTTTATGGAGGACATAGGTTTTGAGTCTACATGAATTAGCGTAATGAAACCAATAAAAATATTTTAAAATTAAAATTAACCTAACACACTGAATCTCTACACTTTTATAGATGTTAAATTAACTATACACCTATTATAGGCCTTGGGAACCATGTCATCTCAACACCCCAAGTAAAATAAGATGCAAATGCTTAAATGGCTTTCAATCAATTTCTCACTAAGCACTTTGCCCAATTTTGAGGTTAAAACAGACTTGACCACTTTGGTGGTGGTTTAAGTGAAGTCTTGGAAAAGGGGGATTTCTATTTGGTTCTTCTGATTTCTTGGTGGCCTTTAACCATAATCAGGACAGATTATTTTCATTCTCTTCCTTCTCATCTAAAGAACCAAGATATCCAAGTGAACTTGGAGCAAAAGAGGAGAGAGAAGTCATGAACCATAGCTGAATCCAACCTCTGCTTTATATTTCAGCTGAAGCCTAGGAGGACTTGCCAAACAACCTCATCCACTGCTAGCCAAAACTGTGCCCCAGATCAACTGGTTTCACCACCCACCATACTTTGGTTGACAGAAATTGCCTTCAGACAGGCAAGCAGAGATTTGTTATAACAAGAACAAAACTAAATCAACACCCAGCATTTTGGTTTGGTGACCTGAATATTAGCTAGAGTTATCAAACAAGCTGATTTCCTTGGCAAGTCCTCTTGTGTTCTATTCAACAGAGAAGAAAATTACTCCCAGATAGCCAGGAGTCAAGCAGTGGTGGTTCAAACAACATCAATAGCCACCAGGAGGAAAAACCATATAAATAATTGCTTTGTGAGTGAGTAGATGGCCCCTACATTTGTATATTACAAATAGAATAAAATATAAAATAAAATAAATAATAAAGTAAAATTAAAATAAAATAAATGAAATAAATGAAATAAATGAAATAAATAAATAAAATAAATAAAATAAATAAAATAAATAAAATAAATAAAATAAATAAAATAAATAAAATAAATAAATAAAATAAAATAAAATAAACAAAATAAATAAAATAAATAAAACAAATAAAATAAAAAATAATAAAATAAAATAATAAAATAAAATAATTATAAAATAAATAAATAATAAAATAAATAATAAAAATAAAATAATAATAATAAAATAAAATAAAATAATAAAATAAAATAATAAAATAAAATAAAATAAAATAATAAAATAAAATAATAAAATAATAAAATAAAATAATAAAATAAAATAATAAAATAAAATAATAAAATAAAATAATAAAATAAATAATAAAATAAATAATAAAATAAAAATAATAAAATAAAATAATAAAATAATAAAATAAAATAAAATAGAGGCTTTCCTAGCTAGATGGTTCCAGGAAGCAGAGTTGGGGATTAGGTGCTTCCAGGAAAGAAGGGCAGGGAGAACCCCTTTAACAAATATGATTTCAGGAACCAAGTTTCATATGGTTTCCGATTTCATACAAGTCATGTTTTTTTAGTTCGTACTGACTCTTGATTTCACAACAGAGTGATATATAAGTGATAGGGACTTTTCATTTTAAATGAAAATGGCCATAGGAAATAAAACAGATTGTAATGACCTAATTGCAGTTTCACAACGATGGAAAAAACACAAACAAGTTCCCTCATTAACATGCCCTCTTTTTCCAAAGCAAAATCAATGGGGAAGCCAGATTCCCTTAACAACCGTGTTACTATCTTATCAACTATGCTGATTCACTTAATAAAGGTGGCAAGAAAGGTGGTAAAATGGGGCAAAAACTCACTTAACAAATGTCTCACTTGACAACATGAATTTTGGATGCAGTTGTTGTCGTAAGTTGAGGACTACTTGTATATCTAATCATAACTCTCTTCAAAGTCACATGTGGATAAGCCAACATGGATTTATCTGGCTTGTAGGGCAGTATATTATACTTCAGGATTATATGGTTCCTTCAGACATTTCATTTGCTCATAGTGAGTTTCTGGTTTGGTAGGCTTCTACATCTATGTAGGATCGCTTACATTAAGGCAAAGACAGGCAGAGGCTCAAATCATCACATATACCATATACCATGAGAAATGTGCAATAGTTTTCCAGTTCCACCCAGTCTCCATTCCAGCAGATCAGTCGGACCTCCCCAATCAATGTGGGTTATTCCAAAACATGCTAGATGGGCCAAAGCTCTTGGAATGGCACCTTGCAACATTATTTGGAGTCTAGAGCACTTAGCAATAGCACTTGGACTTATATACCACTTTACAATGCTTTATAGCCTTCTCTAAGTGGTTTACAGTCAGCGTATCGCCCCCAACAATCTGGGTCCTCATTTTACCAACCTCGGAAGGATGGAAGGCTGAGTCAACCTTGAGGCGGTGAGGATTGAACTCCTAGCTGTGGGCAGAATTAGCCTGCAATACTGAATTCTAACCACTGCGCCATCATGATTCTTTTGTACACTCATGGATGCTCAGTCATTCAGAATGGGAATCTCATAATTCCGGTCCATGGTTTCTGCAGCTCAGATTTTTGCATTCTCATTCTTTCTCTTTCAGTGATCAAGTTTTGTGGGCTTTTCCAAAATCTGACAGAGAAGCAGACATTCTACGGAATCTGACCACTGCTTTTGAGGTAAGTTTTGGCAAACCGTGAATATAGTGCAGAAAAGATGGGTTTTCACATTGCATTAAATTGTAATGGATTGAATTTGCTTTTGGCTTAGTGTGATGTGAAATGAGCAATGCTGGTTAATAAACGGTTTAGCACAAACCCAGCCAATTGTGGTTGGTTAATGATCAACAGCTTAGGGTGATATATAAACCCAGGAAGAATACAGTACTCATTTATGACCATTTTTGGTAGTATTTAGAATGGAGTTTAAGAAAAAAAAATGTACATAGAAGGAAAAAAAGGTGAAACAAAAGGGCAAAAGTAGAATAACTGCAGGAAAAGAAAGTTTATATAGGTATATATTAATCCATTCCTCAATATATTTATAAAAATATATTGGGGGATAGATTAATCTCCTAATAAAATGCATAGTGGGTAAACTTAAAGAGGATGTAGAAATTGCTTGGGACAAAATGAAGAGCTATACATCCATTGGATTAGGCAGCTATATTAAATCTGAATTATCACCACATAGAAAGGTGTGGAGTTACGCTAATGGTGTGTCTGAGAAAGTGTGCTTGGTGGAATATTGATATGAAAGAGGGTGACGAAAAGCACATCGAAAAGTAATTGCTGCAAAAAAATATTCAAAAATACATATGGTGCATACTGAGAAAAAAGAGATTAATAGAATATTGTGAAGGATCACAAGGAATGGACATTTTGTTTTGGAAATAGGCAAAGATATAAACGAGACTGGAAAAAATGGATCGATTATATAAAAATTAAATATGGGACTAAGAAATTCCAGATAGCTTATGATTAAGATCAGGAATGATATAAATTGTTTAAAGTTAGCCTAGCAAGGAGGAGCTAAATTCAATTTAAAGATGTTATCAATTTTCTATTCTTTTTTCAAATATATTTTAGACTGTTTTTGTTAAAGATTTATACCGTGTATGGGTTCTGGGAAGTTGGGGGAGGGAAGGCTGGGGGGGGGTTGGGGGAGGGAGGGAGGGATGTATATTAGGCTTGATGAGGGGTGTTAGATTTTAAAGTAATATGATTGCACATGTATACTGTCTTCTCTTATTTTTTCTTTAAAACTAAGATATGTTAAGTATATTGATATGGAAGCATAAATACCACCAACATAGAATGGAGTTTGCCCAGAAGCTGAAATACACCAAGTGAATGAGAGGAAGAGTGGGAAGCAGAGGAGAGAAGAAAGATAGGAAGAGAGGGATAGGAGAGAAGGTAAGGGGGGAAGATGAGGAGAATAAGGAGTGGAATGAAGAGAGAGGAGAAGGAGAAAGGAAGGGGAAGTAGAGTAGAAAAGGATGATGGAGGGAAGAAAGGAAGTAGGAGAGAGGTAGAAGAAAGAGGTGTATGGAGAGCAGAAGAGCTAATAATGGGTTTTTATCTTTCTGGGCGTTGATGGCAAGAGGAACTGATGTATTTACTACTTAATACAATATGATATTGGCTATGTAATAGTATACATGTGATTATATGTTATGAAAATGGAAAATAAAAAAGTATATTTAAAAAAAAAAGAAATAGGCAAAGAAAACAAAAAGAAAAAAGAGGAGACTCCAGAAAAATGAAATTCAAAATAAAAAATGGCATGAAACTGAAACTGGGAATGCCAGAAAGCTTTCTAAGGGAATGGTAGAGATATATCGAAGAGTGGAATTGAAATGAACGCTACAACTGTCCAAGAAAATAATATTATTGAAATAATGCTGTGAGAAAGTTGAAAAGCAAGAAGGCTATAAATATATAGAGGGAAGGTGGATGAATGTTAACATAGGGAGCTGGTTTGCTTTTGGTTAAACTGGCTTTGCAATGTTCTTTACCTGTATCAGTTTTTCTCTAACAATCAGAGCAGTGAGTAGCTTCCTTTCTTCAGTAAGTTGACATTTGCAGAAATTCAGCTCACTTAAATAGCTTTATGGAAGGTACCAGCAAGTCATACATGCTCAGAAAACAGAAGAGCACAGGAATCAAACCCTATATATGTGTAAAGGTAAAGGTAAAGATTCCACTTACACATATGTGCTAGTTGTTCCCAACTCTAGTGAGCGGTGCTCATCTCCGTTTCTAAGCCGAAGAGTCAGCGCTGTCCAAAGATTTTTCCGTGGTCATGACTAAATGCCGAAGGTGCAGGGAACGCTGTTACCTTCCCACCAAAGGTGGTTGCTATTTTTTCTACCTGCATTTTTACATGCTTTCGAACTGCTAGATTGGCAGAAGCTGGGACAAGTAACGGGAGCTCACTCCATTACGCGGCGCTAGGGATTCAAACCACCAAACTGCCGAACTTTCTGATTGAAAGCTCAGTGTCTTAGCCACTGAGCCACCGCATCCCATATATGTGTACCTCAGCCCTAAGAGTTAATCCTAGTCTTTTTTTTTCTCCAATTGTTTTGAACCAATGAATTCTAAGCCGTATGTTTCCCAGCCTCTAAGATTAGAATTTCTTCCATTTTTACACAATGGTTCTGCCTATCCTTACTTGTCATGTTGCCATCTCCAGTCCTTACCAAAAGTATATGTGAAGATTGCATCTGTGTCTGGCAACTGGAAGAACGTTGTTATTGTTCCCCTGCACAAAGGTGAAGGTAGCAAGAGTACATGCAAAACCTGGTGTGTGTGTGTGTGTTTGTGTGTGGTGTGTGTGTGTGTGTGTGTGTGTGTTGAGAGTGGGAATTAATGAGTTAGGTGTGCCAGCTAAATTCAGGAAGAGCCCTGCAGTTTTGTCCCAGTGGGTCACTGAAAAGTGTTTGAATGTGAGAAAGATCGATTGTATTTATTGATAGAAAAAAGTGTATAATAAAATGAACAAGCTAGAATTGTGGAAGATTTTACAGAAGTGTGGAGTGGAAAGCTATTCCTAGACTGTTGTAGAATTGAAGTAAAAACATAGATTAGGATTAGCAGTGAGTAAAGTAAACATTTGTGATGTCCCCTTAGTTAACATATTTATAGGAATATGCATATGCAGAATACTTATGGTGCTGGCAATGGGAACATCATTATTGCATCATGCAATTTATATTAGATAGATAGTCGCATGCTGTAGGAAGTTAGCACCCACTCCTCTCCTAGAAGAATGAAATATTCTAGGAAATATTAAAAAGGCAGAATATTATATTTCCATGGATGAGAAATGGAGAAGCATGTTTTTTTAGGCAGGAAGCAGACTCACTTTTAATAGCCCCCATCCTCCTCAATAGCTCACAGCAGATGTCAGCACTTGAGAGATAGATAGCTAGGTCTATTCATAAGCAAATGCCCTTACCCAGGATCCAACAAAGGTGGGATTGACCCTCTACCCATCTAGCAACAGGGCTCAGTACATGGCACTTGGAGAGATTACATCACCCAGCAAGATTCAACCAAGCTTGGAACTCTACAAAGTTATCCCAGCATGGCCCCATGGGAGTCTGACAACCAATCAGAATACATTTCTTACACTGGAATAAGAAGCGCCAAGGCAGCGCCCAAGAGAGGATATATATCTCTCTCTTATTCCTGCCCATGTGTTTTTTTTCTTTTGCCCAGGATCTCAAGCCATGTGATCCTGTCCACCATTAAAACATCTTTCCAAGCAGCTTCCATGTTTTCAGTGTCTTTCTCCCCACTTGGAACTGAACCCAGATGGACATTTCTCCCAACAATCCAATGAGAATTAATATGTAAATCGAATTAGCAAAACCAAGGTAGATATGTCAGAAAATTACTAGTTTTCTACCACACTAGTCTGAGTTTAGTTGCAGACCAAGTCGAAAGGAAACCCCCAACTACTTCTCTCCAAATATTTTGCATAAAAAGAGCATAAAGTAAAGGCTGCAAGATAAAACAGATTGCCATGAAAAGTGTAACAAGTATTTGTCCCATTCTCTATGTCATTCTCTTTCATTTCAAAATAGATTGTGCTTTGGCAACCTGCTTCCTCCGAAAACATTGTAAGGAATAAGGAGGTACATTTTTATGTCAATGTTTCCGATGTAGATAACGTGAAAGCGGAGCTTAACCGATCTGCCATTTTATTCAGGTATGATACTTTATGTCCTGCTCTCCGTGCCTGCGAGTAGGATACTATCAAGCCATGTTTTTTTTAAAATCAGAGACGAGGAACCGTTATGCTCTTTCTTTTCAGAGTTTCTTTGGAAGATGTTCAGAAAATTATTGATCTACAAACTGTCAATGACACTGTTACCCCTCGTGGTTCTACTTCATTCTATGAACAATATCACTCTCTAAAAGTGGTAAGACTTGGTGTAATTGGTCCCTTTATTCCTAAAACTATGGTAGGTTCTCAGGGAGTTACTAACCAAGGATTTCGTGATGAAACAGTCGTAAGGTTGTTTAGGTCAACCAACAAACATCTTCCCTGGATGCCATGAGCCAACAATTGCTCCGTGTGATTGACCAAATGGAATTGAAAGAAGACAGAGTTGCTATTTCTCAAGAGACCCTCTAGTTGGCTGCAACTTGGATTTGCAACTTGGTAGTTCTCCTGGATTCATGAAGGTGGAGTATGACTATAGCGGGGATCCTTTGTAGATTTTTTGTAGATTTTATTAATATTTGTAGGCCGCCCTTTTCCCTGAGGGGACTCAGGGCGGCTCACATAAAATCGGGGAAGGGGAATACAGACATTAAGATAAGACATATAATAAAATAGTAGACAACATACATTCATCATTCGGGAGGGGAACTATCCTTGTCCCCAGGCCTGACGGGCGAGCCAGTTCTTCAAGGCTGTGCGGAAGGCCTGGACGGTGGCGAGGGTGCGAATCTCTACGGGGAGCTCGTTCCAAAGGGTCGGGGCTACTACTGAGAAGGCCCTCCTCCTTGTAGTTGCCAGCCGACACTGGCTGGCCGATGGTATACGGAGGAGGCCTAATCTATGTGATCTTATTGGTCGCAGGGATGTAATTGGCAGAAGGCGGTCTCTCAAGTATCCAGATCCACTGCCATGTAGGGCTTTATGGGTGACTAATAGCACCTTGAGGGCCTTCTCAGCAGTAGCCCCGACCCTTTGGAACGAGCTCCCCGTGGAGATTCGTACCCTCTCCACCGTCCAGGCCTTCCGCACTGCCTTGAAGAACTGGCTCGCCCGTCAGGCCTGGGGATAAGGATTTCTACCCCGCCCGAATGTTGTATGCATGTTGCTCATTATTTTATTATGTGTTGTTGTCTCAATGTTGTATTTCCCCTTTCCCT
This sequence comes from Thamnophis elegans, assembly GCF_009769535.1. Lineage (NCBI taxonomy): Eukaryota > Metazoa > Chordata > Lepidosauria > Squamata > Natricidae > Thamnophis > Thamnophis elegans. Next base: position 16,870,388 of record NC_045543.1, on the reverse strand, counting down.
GGTTTCTGTGAGCCGCCCTGAGTCCCCTCAGGGAAAAGGGCGGCCTACAAATGCAAATAAAACCTCTAAACCTCTAAATCCGGAGATCGACAGGTAGCCAGCGTAGCTCGCGGAGGATAGGTGTTATGCGGGTGAACCGAGGTGCACCCACAATCACTCGCGCGGCCGCATTCTGTACTAGCTGAAGTCGCCGGATGCTCTTCAAGGGCAGCCCCATGTAGAGCACGTTGCAGTATTCCAGCCTAGAGGTCACAAGGGCCCGGGTGACTGTTGTGAGAGCCTCCCGATTCAGGTAGGGTCGCAACTGGCGCACCAGGCGAACCTGGGCGAATGCCCCCCTGGTCACAGCCATTAAATGGTGGTCAAACGATAGCTGTGAGTCCAGGAGGACTCCCAAGTTGCGAACCCTCTCTGAGGGGTGTAGAATTTGACCCCCCAGCCTGAGTGATGGAATATTGGTCGAATCTCTGGGAGGGAAACACAACAGCCACTCGGTCTTTTCTGGGTTGAGCACGAGCTTGTTAACCCTCATCCAGTCCATAACAGCTTCAAGGCCGCGGTTCATCACGTCTGCCGCTTCATTGAGTTGGCACGGGGCGGACAGATACAGTTGAGTATCGTCCGCATATTGATGGTATCTAATCCCGTGCCTGCGAATGATCTCACCCAGCGGTTTCATGTAGATGTTGAATAGTAAGGGGGATAAGACCGAGCCCTGAGGCACCCCATAAGTTAGGGGCCTAGGGGACGATCTCTGCCCCCCCACTAACACCGACTGCGACCTGTCCGAGAGGTAGGAGGAGAACCACCGCAACACGGCGCCTCCCACTCCCACCTCCCGCAGTCGTCGCAGAAGGATACCATGGTCGATGGTATCGAAAGCCGCTGAGAGGTCGAGGAGAACCAGGATGGAGGAATGTCCTCCATCTCTGGCCCTCCAGAGATCATCGGTCAATGCGACCAAAGCGGTTTCTGTGCTGTAACCGGGTCTGAAGCCTGACTGGAAGGGGTCTAGATAGTTTGCCTATATTTTGGCTGGTTTACCAGGTGGGGTCCTACTGGAGTGCACACCTTCATCACCATTACCCTAGACCACATTTTAAGAGTTGGATTTGGTTTGAAGATTAGTGTGCTTGAAAACTGCAATTGGTGTAAAATGCAACTAAGAGGAAATTCTGACCCCATCACCCAGCCTAAAATTATAATGGCATCTTCCTTGGAGGTTTTTGAGAAGACTGTTAAGGTTGAGGGTTTTTCATAAGGCCTTTAAAGTAATACATTATGGTTTGCTAGAGAAAGATCCAATTATTGTCATTTTGTCCGTTATTTTTATGCCAGAGAGACAAGTCCAAAGTTATGCTTCTTTTCATACACTAAAGATATACTGTATTTTTTGGAGTATAAGATGCACCTTTTTCCCCCCAAAAGAGGGTGAAAATCTGGGTGAGTCGTATACACTGAATATAGCATTTTTGGCCACCCGAAACCCCGCCCGCTTCACAAAAATGGACATGCAGAGGGTTTGGGAGGCTTGCAAAGTGCTCCTAGGGGCTTGGGAGGGAAAAAATGAGTGAAAATGGGCCTTTTTGCTTGTTTTCCCCCCTCCCCAGCCCCCAGGAGCACTCTACAAGCCTCTTAAAGGCTATGCATGCTCTCTTTTTTTTGGCAAAAACCAGACTCATTTTCATGAAAAACGGGCTGCTTTTTGCTCGTTTTGGGGGGGGATTTTTTCCCCACAAAAAAATGAGGTGTGCAGAGGGTTTGGGAGATCTGCAGAGTGCAAAAACTTTTTTAAAAATTTTACCTCTTCAAAATCTTGGTGTGTGTTATACTTTGGTGCATATTGTACTCCAAAAAATACGGCAATTTAATTTTCTAAAAGTGGTAAGACTTGGGGTAATTTGTCCCCAAGTTTTATGACGCATATCTTGTACCACTAATGTAATGCTTTTAATCAGTTCAAAAACCTATTTGACAACAATTAAAAAAAAATCACGTTTAATATACAAAACAATATATCCATGTTTTATCTTCTTCTAATCATTACATTAAGCCTGTAAAGTAAGCTAACTTGATATTGTTGTAACTATATTGCAGAAACAGAGTTAGGTCACATCAATTGCTTTTTCCTGCCTCTTCCATTATTCTTTTAATTGTCGGAACACACAAATTGCCTAAATGGCTGTTCTGACCTTCAGAAATATTGATTGTATCCCAACACCGTGGAACCTGGTATAGTCTGTGGTCAATATACAATCACCCTGGGAAAAAATTAGGAAAGACACAAATAGTAGTTGGGATTCTATTGATGTCAACTGGAATTAACTGACGGAATAATAGAAGGAAGTTGTTGCTTCAAAAAAATTTAAATGCCCTATCTCTGCTGAAGGAGCCATTTTATCTTTTAGATATATACATGGATGGATGAAGTAGTTGCAAGACATCCTGATGTCATCCAAAAGATACATATTGGGCAGTCTTTTGATAAACGTCCACTTTATGTTTTGAAGGTATGTTTGGCCAAACCTCACAATTTCTTCAGAAGGTGAAATGCTATTTGGACCAGGTAGCGGTGGAATCAAGGCAATTTGGAAACCCCTCTATTATGTAGTGGGCTTCAGTAGGCAAGAACCAGACCAGCATAGGTAAAACAGTATTTATTGACTTAAAACTGGAACTGAGGAATAGCAGGCAAATGCCTGTAATTTATTCTCTAAGCCCACAGGGTCTTAACCAATCATAATGCTTGAAAAACCCGCCCAAATATGAATCTTCAAAGTTTCCCTCCAAAACAATTGGAGCTAACAGTGAGGGTCATCTAAGGAGAGAAGGAGAGAAGAAAGGAGGGAAGGAAGGAGGGAAGGAAGGAGAGAAGGAGAGAAGAAAGGAGGGAAGGAAGGAGGGAAGGAAGGAGAGAAGAAAGGGGAAGGAAGGAGGGAAGGAAGGAGGAAAGGAAGGAGAGAAGGAGAGAAGAAAGGAGGGAAGGAAGGAGGGAAGGAAGGAGGGAAGGAGAGAAGAAAGGAGGGAGGGAAGGGGGAAGGAGGAAGGGAAGGAAGGAGGGAAGGAAGGAGAGAAGGAGAGAAGAAAGGAGGGAAGGAAGGAAGAAGAAGTAGGATTGTTGTAAAATAAGATCGGTTTATGGGATGGTAAGAAAGCAACTTCAATTATATTGTCAACTGTAGGGGAGAAAAATTGTTACAAATACATATTATTAATAACAGTTATGAGATCATATAATTGTGAATATATATATGAGAAATAAAAATTTATAAAAAAAATAAGTTTCACTTTAGCAAAGCTTAACACAACTATATATATATTCAATACATAGCACCCTCTGGACATGCCCAGTTGCAACCGAAATTACTTGAGAAAATGAAGTTACGAGAACTGAAAACTGTCCTACTATTTTCTTTCCACTGGATTTTGATTTTATTTTCAGGAGAGGGACAGTTTTAATTTTTTTTTCTTGTTGCACCGATTATCAAAACTTGAAAGTAACAAGTTATTTCAGAAACTATTTTACAAGTGATGTCGATTTAGGATAACAATATGATCAAGTAGCCATATGTCTTCTTGGAAACCTATGCTATTAAATTCCCTTTTATTAGCTTTTGGCTAGAAGCAGAACTCCCAAAAATGCCATGTGGATCGATTGTGGAATCCATGCAAGGGAATGGATTTCGCCAGCTTGTTGTCTCTGGTTTACAGGACACGTAAGTTGATGGTTTTTTTTTTAAAGTATTTATTAACTTGCACATACATTACATAGCCACCAAGGATACATAAGAAAAAGGGAGGTGCTTTTCAGAATTTGATAAATAAACATGAGTTCTGGTTCCCAAGGAGCTTGGAGTCTTTTATTTATTTTAAAGAGGAGGTAGAAGGCTGAGTGAAAAATAAAGGCAGATTCTGTTAATGAAAGTAAAAACTTGCAATAAAATAGAATTTATTCATCTGGATGGGCTTGTTTGGATGTGCTACCATGTAAGGCTGACATCAACCTTGCACACCTGAATGTACACTTCTCCCATCACTTTACAGCCCCAGAAACTGGGGAGGGTCTCTTCTGAGATGGTTGACATGTCCTCTTTCCTGCTGTGGGCTGTTTCCTCTTATCTGACCATCCCTCTGGCTGTAGCTTTTCCTTCTTTCCAAAAGTCATTCCCACATACCATTACAGAGAATGAAAAATTCAGGAGGTCAACAATGATTGTATTCATATAACATCCTGATCCATAAACTAGCCACCCATTTAAGCCTAGTATGTGACAAGAGATCAGGTCATGCAGTTTATCATACTATGTAAATTCAGATCATGGGTTAATTCCACGATTTATGCTTTTGCATAAATCAGCTTAAAAGGATAAAGCAGGGAACAGATTAAAATTATACAAAACCAGTTCAATGTCTGTTGAACTGGTTTGTCCCTGGTAGAATTCCTCATTCTTCATGGGATCCTACCGGACATAGGGTAAAATGTATTAACCCAAGAAGTGAGAAGCAATGGCGATAACTAGTAAGCAACTAGATCTAGTCATCTTTAAACTTCGCTCACAGAGTGACTGAGAGGCACAGTGGGAAATTTTTATGGTGATTACATAATTCAGAGCCTTATATTAAAAGGTTGCTTTAAAAAAAGGCAAGCCTTCTCCTTTTTCACTTTGCTTGTGTTAAACTGTCTCCCTTATCATCTGTTGACTTAGTATGGTGGGACTTGTAATCCAACATATCTGACTAACATTATGTTGGGAAGACAGCAGTGGTGGGTTTCAAAAATTGTTCGAACCTACTTTGTGGGTGTGGCCTTCTTTGTGGGAGTGGCTTGCCGCCCATGTGACTGGATGGGAGTGGCTTGCCGCCCATGTGACCGGATATGAAGATGCCAACGACACTTGTCAGAACCACCTTAAATTACCTCACACACAGCACTGGCATGCATAAGAATATGATATAAACTTGTTTTTTAAAAGGCATCTTTGGTTTGTGTTAAAACAACTTCAACACACATCACAAATGCAGTAGTCATCCTTACCTTTCACAGAGGCACTGAGTTTTATAAATATGAGCATGATAGTGTAGAAAAATCATATCCAAGGACCAGTGGTGGGTTTCAAAAAATTTTGGAACCTCTTCTGTAGGTGTGGCCTGCTTTCTGGGTCCACTGGTGGAACCTCTTCTAACTGGTTCGGTAGATTTGACCAACCGGTTCTACCGAATAGGTGCGAACTGGTAGGAACCCACCTCTGGAAGACGGGCACAAGAAGTCTGTCCTCTGAAAACAGGACAAAAAGTGATAGGAGTAGAGATAAATTATGCTATCTTGAGCTCTTGGAGGAAAAGAATTCCAACAAATGCAGGAGAAATTTCTCCATAATTATTTAATAGTGGGATCAGATACATGCTATTGGTGAAACACCACTATTCACCAGAGCTAGCAAAAGACAATGAGTGGGTTGCAACCCCTCTACATAGAATTATGCAACTTAGAAAGTAGCAGTGCCTTAATAATTGATTGGATATAGCAACCTACTCAGCAGTTTCCATTAAATCTTATTTTTGTATCCACTTCTAGGTTGCACAATTTCTAAACAGGGATGCAACAATGGCAAGACTCCTACAGAACCTTGATTTCTATGTCATGCCAGTAATGAATGTGGATGGTTATGACTATACATGGACTACTGTAAGTATACATTTTTACTAGATATATTATGAAATTTGGACTGGAACGCTTGAAAGTCCAAATAATCTACATTGAGATGACTTGTTACAATGTTGCATTATCTTAGGTGTCATAAAACAATATTCAAATCAATTAGCTTTGTGCTGCAGGATTACCTCTTTTCTTTAAATGTTACTAGAGGAAGGAATGCAAATTTCCTGCTAGTTCACACATAAAATATTAATTTCAATTTTTACAGAATGATTCATTCTTTGACCCTATTTTCTGGGTCAATGATGCTGGTTCTAATTAAAAAATACGCTCACTATATGTATTTATTATGTAATTACTTATAAGTACTGTATACTTATAAAAATAATACCTTGGTTAGAGAGTGCAGTACTGCAGGCTAGCTACTTCTGCTGCCCGCCGGCTGTCTGCAATTCAGCAGTTCGAGTCTCAATGGGTCAAGACTAACTCAGCCTTCCAGCCTTCCGAGGTCGGTAAAATGAGGACCCAAATTGTTGGGGGCAATAGGCTGACTCTGTAAACTACTTAGAGAGGGCTGTGTAAAGCACTGTGAAGCAGTATATAAGTCTACGTGCTATTGCTATTAGCACATGGTGAATCTTACCACATGGTTACAATTTTCTCTAACTCTAAACCCTTATACCAATGTTTAACACGATGTATGAATCTAGAATCTCAGTCTCATCTCACCTCACTCACAGATAGTTGCAGGGAAGAAAAAGGTGAAAAGCAGCTCTCCTGAACTAATTAGGAAAATAGATGGGGCACATGGATAGAGAGAGAAATATTGGTCCCAAGTTCTCCTTTGCCTAATTACTGTAAAGTGAAATAGATGTGTTCACCAAGGCTTAACTTTAACTAGAAAGATGCTTCTGCTCAACAGGCACGGATTTCTTACAGTCTTCTATTTTTCAAGCTTGGGATTGCCAACAGCACTTGGAGCATTGGTGGCCTTAGTTCTAGATTCCAGACTTCATGCTCTTACAAGCACTTTTGTCTGCAGTGTAGATTACTTTGGCCACGATGCCCACAATCAAAACAAATACCGCAGCATTTAGACTCATTTAAGCACACATTTACTTGCATCTGTAAAATGTGTTAAAATTTACAATAATTTGTCAGTTGGTCTTACCTGAACTGCATGTCTTGAAGGATGACGTGCGAGCAGTCACATCTGGGTATTGTCACGGCCCATCTGCCCGGAGACTGTGGTAAATCTTGAGGCCACTCCCTCTATTCCTCCTCTGACTCTCCAGATTAACCAATGGTCCAGTCAAGGCGAATCTAGAAGGAAGGGAACAGGGCAATCCCCCAACTCACCCCCTGGTCCCTGACTGACCGGTAACTATCTGAACTCAGGCCCACCCTGCATTGGGCGCACAAGAGCCGGGAAGTGACTGCTCCCACGCCATCCTTCGAGACATGCAGTTCAGGTAAGACCAACCGACAGTCTCCGAAGTGGGGTGTGAGAGGAGTCACAGCTGGGACATACCAAAGCTAGGTGTCCCTGGGAAGGGCCATGAGCCTGAGTCCCCCCGAGTATCTAGCACTCTCTGGAAAACTCTCCTCCCAAAGGATGCTTCCGCGGAGGCGAAAGCATCCAACCGACAGTGTCTGATGAATGGGGAGGGCAAAGTCCATGCTGCCACCCTGCATATGTCCTCAATGGGGGCCTGGGTGGCCCAGGCCACTGAGGTGGCTGCACTCCTGGTGGAGTGTGTGGTGATGCCACCAGGAGGCCTCGCGCCTCGTAGGCCTTGGAGATGGCCAGACTGATTCATCTACTGATGGTGGCTGGGGAGACCTTCGCTCCCCTGGTTGCAGGGTGAAAGGAAACGAAGAGGGCCTCCGACCACCTAATGGCCGACATGCACTTCAGATATGATGCGCAGTGCCCTCCTGACGTCAAGGCAATGCCAGGATCTCTCCCTTCCTCTAGAGGGAGATGGACAGAAGACTCACCTCCCTCAGGGGCTCAAATGGTGCTTCTAGTAGTGCCTGATGCACTGTGGGTAGGTCCCAAGAGGGAAAATGGGGCCGGAGGTTGGTTGCTTCTCTGAGGAACTGCTTAATGAGGGGAAGTTGGGACAAAGATTGGGTGCCCATTCCCCCCAGGATGGTGGCAAAGGCTGAAACCTGCCTTTTGAGGGTGCTAGGGGACAGACCTTTCTCCAGTCCATCCTGGAGGAAATCCAGTATCTGCGGGACTGTGGCTGATGCCGGTTCTACCTGAGCAGACTGGCACCAGGATGCAAAGGAGACCCAGGTCGCATCGTAGATGCGAGTGGTGAAGCTCCTCCTGGCAGCCTCAATGGTCCCGATGACCTTGGCGGAAATCTGGGTCTCCCTTAATTGTTCCCACTCAATCGCCAGATGGTCAGTTGAAGCCAGTCTGGGTGGACCAGACTCCCCTGGAGAAGGGACACCTCCCCTGGAGGGATCTTCCAATGGGGAGAGGTTGACATCTCTATCAGATCTGCGAACCAGGGGCGACAGGTCCAGTAGGGAGCCACCAGGATGACCTCTGCCCTCTCTAATACTAGCTTCCTCAACACCCCGGGAAGGAGTGGAAGGGGAGGGAAAGCATAGAGAAGTCCTGATGGCCAACTGCAGCGCAGGGAGTTGATGTCCATCGCTCCCTGTGTTGGGAACCACGATATGAACCTCGGAAGCTGGGCGTTCAACGGGGAGTTGAAGAGATCCACTGCCAGCTGGCCGAATCTCTGGCAGATCTGGTCGAAGATGCTGGGGTGAAGTTGCCATTCTCCGTGGTCTACTGTCTCCCTGCTGAGCCAGTCCGCCTGATGATTCTCCACCCTGGAGATGTGTTCTGCTCGGATTGATAGAAGATTCCATTCCGCCCAGTTCCCCAATCTCACCGCCTCGTCGCAAAGTGCCACGCAGTGGGTGCCTCCTTGCTTGTTCACGTGCACTTGGCTGCCACATTGTCCATCAGCGCCAGGACGTGCTTCCCAGATACCTTCGCCTTGAAGCACCGGAGAGCCAGGTGGATCGCTCTGAGCTCCAACCAGTTGATGTTTTTCCGCAGGTCCGTCGGAGTCCACCATCCCTGGGCTAGCTGGGAGTTCAGGTGTGCTCCCCAACCAAACAGGCTTGCATCTGTCATCAGGACTAGCCTGTCTGCTGGGGACATCCACCAGCGGAGGAACAGGAGTACCTGTGGTGTCATGAGGACCTTGAATTCTGCGTCGCTCGTCCCATTTCTTTGGTGTGGGAGGAGGAACCACTGCAGCTCTCTGGCATGGAGCCGGGCCCAAGGCACTAACCTGATGCAGGAGATGAACTTGCCAAGAAGCCTGGAAAGAAGAGCTATGGGAACAGATCGATTCCTGCGAATCTCTAGAATCAATTGCACAATGCTGTCCCTACACTCCCCCAAGAGGAAGACCTCACCCCCCATCGAGTCAATGATGGTTCCCAGATGTTGGAGTCTGGTGGTGCGAGTCAGGTGACTTTTTTCAAGGTTGACCGAGAACCCCAGGGACCTTACGGTGGCAATGGTGAGACTTAGGTCCCCTTTGGCCCGAGCCGCCGAAGTGGCTAATACAAGGATGTCATCAAGGTAACAATGTAACCAGACCGGTTTGGAGCGGAGATGGGCTGCCACCACGGTTAGGACCTTGGTGAAGGTCCTGGAAGTGGAGGCCAACCCAAAGGGAAGGGCCCTGTATTGGTAATGAGTGCCCCCATAGGAGAACCTAAGGAACTTACGGTGGTCCGGTGCAATCGGTAGCGCTAACTGCTTCTGTGCACAGGCTGATTATAGAGCGCATGAGAAGAGTTAGCTTAGCTGATCAAGCAAGCTAAGATGAGAAATTCAAAGGTAAACTCTCGTACCAAGGAGAGCCAGCTAAATTAGCTCCTTCTGGGCCGAAGACTGAGGTTAATCTGGGGAGTCAGAGGAGTAGAGGGAGTAGCCTGAAGATTTACTTCAGTCTCCGGACAGATGGGCCGTGACAATACCCAGATGTGACTCCTCCCACGCCCCACTTTGGAGACGTATTTAACTGCCTACTCAGAAAACACTGCGGTATAAACGGGGGGTTCTTTGGGAAGCCTTGTTTTCAAAGGTGCAGTTATGTGCTATGAGATTTATTTTATGTTACAAATTATGCATTGGTGATGTTAACATTAAAATATTTACATTCATACTGATGTGCATGTGTGTTCCCTACAGAATCGAATGTGGAGAAAAAGCCGGTCAAAGCATGGCAACAACAAGTGCACTGGGACAGATATGAATCGCAATTTTGATGCAGGCTGGTGTGGTAAGATGCTTGTTTGTACATATACACAGGCACTATGAATATTTATTGCAATAATAAAGTATAAACCGATCTACATATACTTGGGGGAAACAAGTTTCATACTCGATATATAAAATGCTGTCCAAACCTATCCTATATTAAACACCACTGAATTCCATTTTATTTTCCAATACAAGGGCATTGGATTGTATTGGACTATATATATACCATCACCAGTCCATGCTAGTCAGGGTTAGGGGTATCATCACAACAGTTCTGGTGAACATTTGACTGGAGAAGGCTGAACTAGATCTTAATAGCTTGGGAAAATGTACAAGAATACAAAAAGTGGTCCATATATTACATCAGAAAAGCATCCAGATCCACCCAGTAATGAAGGTTTTCTGACGTTTCAGTTAGTTGCAAGCTGGAGGAGACAAATGGTACCCTGTTTCATCCTCAAATGAAATGGTCTTTTTTCTTAAGTGAGGGGCCCTTGGTGCTCTCTGAGCTTGCTTGTTTTCTTGCAGACGTTTCATTACCCTAACTAGGTAACATCATCAGTGCTAGTAAGAAGTGCTGTTTGCTGTCAGTTTATATTCTGAGGATTTGCTTGTCTTTTTCTTAAGGGAAACTAAGCAGCAAAACATCACACACAAAGCATCCATAGTATACAAAGAGAGGGCAACTACTTCCCTGTGCCTTTATTTTTTTTGAAAATACTAAGGCTCTATTAGTGCCCTTCAATGTTTGTCCTCAACTTGTACTGTAATTTTTAAGGAGCCAGAAAGGAAATTGCTTAAATAGAGGTTTTTTTTAAAAAAAATGACTCAAATTAAGTTTTGCACATTTTGCCAATAACCAATTATTTATTAAATAAATAAATAATAAATAAATAAACAAACCCCAACTCATGTGAATTAAAGGTCCACACGTGTGCCTCAACCTGAAAATGGGTGAACGCTCTAATAAAGGATTATCAGCAGCAGATTGAGATTTGACAAGAAGATCCCTTTGTACCAACAACCTATAAGGACGTCATTGTTTTAACCTCCAATATAAGCAAATAATTAAATAAATAAATATTGTTTTCCATTTGTTGCCACAGGGTCCTATAATTAAGCTTTTATTTTTCTTCTTAAATAAAGGAAAAGGTGCATCCAGAAATGACTGTGAAGAGACTTACTGTGGACCTTACCCTGAGTCTGAACCAGAAGTAAAAGCTGTGGCTAATTTTCTCAGAAAGCACAAGGATCGTATTAAAGCATATCTAACAATGCACTCTTACTCCCAGATGGTCCTGTTTCCATATTCATATACTAAAAATATATCTAAAGATCATGATGAACTGGTAAGAACCCTTCTCCTTAAGTCTGAGCTCAAGACGGCCTTTGTGATCGGTTTTTGGACTTGGCTTTTGTCTTCCTTAAAGAAAGAGTACAAAGGGCACTTCTTCATTAAGAAAAAGTGACTAAATGATGAGTGCCTGCCCATAATGTCAACAAGACGTTTTAGCAGGCCATATTATTATGTTATAAAAGCAAGTAGCGACGGCATCTTAGTTTGGTTTTCATGTTCTTCCTCCACCACTTATTTCATTTGAATGCAGCAAGCCATTATTTACAAAACAGAATCAAACCACGGTTTGAAAATACATCAGGCTTTGTATAAAATACATTCAGCTGAAATGGAAAATTGCCATAAAGTATAATCAAAAGTTTCTAATATCTTCCCTCTGTGATCATTCTCATAACAAGCAAACTATCTATTCCCACATCCGAACTGAATCATAACACAGCTGCCTTATTTTTAGCTTTCATGGACTTACTGAGAAAAGAGACTTTTAGATCAGAATCCCTGTACCCACTGTATTTATCATTTTGAAGGATGCTTCAAGTCTGAGAGGAATATAGGATATTCAGAACAAGTGTATAAAATAAGAGATAATTCATAGTGTGTACTTTTCCTATCTAAGTACGGGGGAATTACATTGAAGGTTATAGCACAATAGTTGCTAGGCACAGAAGCAAGTTTGTATGATGGATGCATGTCAATTGGGACCAAACAAGAACACATGTGTTGAGTATTTCTCCTAAAATGAATGTTTGTAAGCCAGGCTTTCTCCACACCCCAAAACAGGGGATCTATCTCACTAGAATGAATCAAGAACGGAAATCATGGTTTGTCGCATGTTTAGATATAAAAGAAATAGTACATTATAACAGATAAAAACACACTATATTAAACTAGTATAATGTAGAAAGGAGTATGCTGTTTATCATGAAGCATTGCTTTTTGATTATTACAATTAATGAAAAAGGATTCAGGAATTAAAATTCCAAAAGCATTAGATTGTATGCCCACATAAACAATTTCGGAGCCAGAGAATGTAATTATGTAAGTAAATAAAAAAAAATATATCTTTATTTTTGTAAAGAAAAATGAATGATCAAATGGCCAACCCATCAGACTGAGGATTGCCATAGTGAGCAATTAATTGCCCTTGGCAATAATAGCGTCTTTCAAGGATGCAGAACTTTGTTATCAGAGTCTAGACACTGAGATTGTTTGGCTTTACTGACAAAAGGATTTTGCTTGTCCTGTGCTCTTCAAGAGTTTTCATTGTGTAACAAAAAATTGAAAGATTGCTGCATTTAGAGCAGCGTATCTCAAACGTGAGGTGTGGACTTCAGCTCCCAGAATTCCCCAGCCAATATTTTTGGGAGCGGAACTCATTTGTGGGAGTTGAAGCCCACGTATCTTAAAAGTTTCCAAGTTTGAAATTGGAGTGCAATGTTTTCTCCATAGTTGCTGGAATTCGTTAAGATTAAAAGTGCTGCTCTACAAGGACAATGTTCTTCTTTTGCTCTTCTGTAATCTCACAATCTGTTGCAGAGGCTCAATTTTGGGAAACCCAAAAGCTTGTCAGTCAACAGCATCTGTTCTACTACCAGACAAATATAACTACATTCAAAATTCAATTTATTTCTGCAGTCACATTTTAGGCTGTTTTAGCTAAATGAAAGTCAATGTTGCCTTGCACATTAGATTCCCCTCCCCCCCCCAAAAAAAATCATTTGTCAGCCATAATATACCGGTAACAAAAGGGATTTCAGACTACAAACCAAAGCAAACAGACATAGTATAACTGGAGAAAAAGACACAAAAGCAAAGGGTAAAATTCGAAAGCATGCAATCACTGGAAATAGGGAGATTAATAAAAAAACCCATGGACACACAATAGCCTAGTTTTTATATCATGGTAAACCACAGATAAGATTTTAATCTCAAGCATGCTAGGTCTGGGACCAACATCTGCTTACTTGCAGCTTTAGGTTTTTTGTGTTTTCTGTAAAAAATGTACATCTTTTAATTTTGTTACAATGTTGTGAAGAATTCAAACTCTCTGGGCCATCCTTGGGAAACTTAGTTTTAAAGGCAGCTCATGAACATCCAGAACAAGATGAAAGTCTTTTTTGGACAGCTCTCTGTTTGCATTCAGACTTGAAACATACGTTCTCCATGATGATTTAATTAACCAATTCTTTTCTTTTCAGCAACTGGTGGCAAACCAAGTGACTGGTGCTATTAGAAAGACATACCACAATCGCTATGTGGCAGGCCCTGGTGCAAAGACGATCTGTAAGTACAGGACAAGAACATGAAGTACCTCTGTTTATCAACAGGCCATTGCTGAGCTTGAGTCCTTAATACTTCTGGTTTTCCTCATAGATTTAGCCCCAGGCGGTTCGGATGACTGGGCTTACGACCAAGGAATTAAGTATTCTTTTACTTTTGAGCTTCGGGACACAGGAAGATATGGATTCTTACTTCCTCAGCATCTCATTAAGCCGACCTGCTACGAAGCGATTACCGGGATCAAAACTATAGCTTCGCATGTGATTAATAATATGTAAAACATACAATCCCATTTTGGCATTATACGTTACAGCATTTCACCGAGTCCACTTAATTCACATTGTTTTGCTATTTTAATTTCAAGTAAGACTTATTTTCCATGCTTTTTTTCTATGATTAATAGTGTGGGTAATGAGCCTGTTCAAACCTGATTCTGAAGAATGGCTTTCCAGCTCACATGAACACAGAATTGCTCAACTGCTGTTAAAAGCAGCTGCAACTTTCCTCCCCCCTCCATATAAACCTGAAGAAGGGTGCTACTGCTTTAAAAGGTCAATTGGAACTCTTAAGGGTTAGGGTTAGGGTTGGAAGACTAAAAAAAAATTGTGGCTGCTTTAATGAGTAGCAAAATAGTGCTATCCTTATGCAAGGTTCAAAACCTTTCTTTTAGATCATTTCTGAAATATGGCTCTGTTAGAAATAATTGATTTCCATGTATTGTCTGTAAGTACATTCAGAGGCAAATGGCCAGATTTTAGGCGTTTTTCTAGAAAGAAAGAAAGAAAGAAAGAAAGAAAGAAAGAAAGAAAGAAAGAAAGAAAGAAAGAGGGAGGGAGGGAGGGAGGGAGGGAGGGGAGGGGAGGGAGGAAGGAAGGAAGGAAGGAAGCCTTTTGGCCTTGTGTTCTTAATAGTGGTTAATAGGTTCCTTCCTCCCACCGCCCTCGGATCCCTGAGACTTAGCTTCTGTGGAGGCTCCCCGGATCAGGCCCGAGTCTCCCTGCGGCGGTCTGTAGTCGCTGAGGGCCGAAACGAAGCTCTCCTTAGGTCACAGCCACTCTTCGCTCTCCCACAAGCAAACGAACTCGCCTCACAAATGCGCTCCGGAGTGATTCCAAATGGTGGCGGCTGCGCGCGCAGCCGCCTCCCGCTCTTTTCAGCTGACCTGAGGAGAAAAGCACGCGAACCAGCCAACCATCGCCACTGTTGCTGGGCAGAATACAAACCGCCCGGGCCTGCTGCGAAAATGCCTGCAAAGCCTCCCTGAGTGACAGTTGGGGCTGGGAGCTTGGCTGGTGGCCTGCGAGTCTCACACCGCCCCCACCGCTCGCCAGAGGCCGCTGGACAAGCGGCTGACAGTCCCCTGAGGCGCCTGCGACCAGCGGACTCAGGGGAAGCCCAGATCGCCTCTCAGCTGCAATCCAACATGCACATTAGCAAATAAATCATCCAATATCAAGGTATAACGGTGGTCCAAAGTGGGAAATTTCTCCAGCCTATCTGACCTTGGACTGGAGCACTCCCAAAACAGTCCCTACGGGCGGACTGAGTTTTCAAACTGAGCATGCAGAGGCAAAGGGAGGCGTGGTCAACAGAAAAACATCACTCAGTCCAAAGGCAGATAGGCTGTGTTAACCCACGCTTGGACTCTCCGAGCAGTGCACTGGAGAAACCTGCAAGCAGAGGATCAAACATGCATGAAAATGAGGCTTTGTAGTGGTACTGATCCCGAACTTAAGAGTAATATAAAATATTTTCCCTCCTAATTTGGCAACTGTGTGGTGCTGAGACTATCAGCGCTTCGGTCAGCAACATTAAGCAATTTTAACAAGAACCAATAAACAAAACCATCTTGGTATCTTATAATTGTCTTAAGAGCACAAATAGATAACACCTGTAACTGGATCTTTTGTCCAGTATAGACAATGAAAATATTTACATTCTTCTTCTTTATGATATAAGCCTCCTGTCTCATCAAAGAGCAGGCTAAATTACACCACCTATGTGCAAGAGATAATTATAATGTAACACTGCAGATGGTAGAACAAATCTTAAGAAAAAGACCCAAGGGGGAAATTTCTTCCCCAAATTATCCAATGGCACAGAACACTGATAAACTTAAAGAAAAGGACCAATAATGGAGTGGGATATTTAGGGAAAGAAAACAAAGGAAGAGGCAGAAATAAAACAACCTCAAATGGTTCCAAAGCTCTGGTTACAGTCTGTAGGTTCACCGACAAAAGGGCGAACGACAAAACTGCGTGTTCTAAAGCACTCTGACGAATGAGCGCTGAATCGCGCTGACAACAGCGCGGCGACAGAAGCGCGCTGTAAAACTAAATGTAACCCTAAACCTAACCCTAAACGTAACGCTAAACCTAACGCTAAACCTAACGCTAAATGTAACCCTAAACCTAACCCTTACCTTAACTTAAATCACCCTTCTGCCGACACGCTATTGTAAATCGCCCTTCTGTCGACGCGCTGTTGTCGGCGCATTGACGTCGCAGTTTTAGCAACGTGGTTTAGTCGGGTGCGGTTTTGTTGTTCGCCCTTTTGTTGGGTCACGCAGTCTGAAGACCATCTGTGGATGGTCTTGGGTGCAGCCAAAGTGAAATGAAATACATCTCACCCAAAACTGCACCTGCCAATCAGTCTCTGGTTTTTTTTTGGAATATGGGTGCTCTTAGGGGCTGATCATAGGAAAAAAGCATCCTTGGTTGGGGAGACAATTGCAGTCAGCAAAACAAGCAGCTAACTAACAAAGTCAGTATGTTCAAAAAACCCAAAAAGTGTATAAGCACGCACATGCGCGTGCACACACACACACCACTATTAGCATCTGCACTTTTAGATTATGACCTAATACCTTTCAAGGACATTTGATGAGGATGCCTAGATATATTTCAAATGGAACCTTTTTCGCACATTAACCACAAACTAAATTAAACATCAAGAGTCAGTTTCAGAAGTAGCCCCCATCTGAGACCTGACCTGGAGGAAGAACTGGAAAAAAATAATCCCACTTTTTCCTCTAGCATCTGAGGAATTCCACTGAGCATGATGCGCCTGGATTTATCACATCTTCATAATTAAAAATATAATTTTCTTCATTTAGATAACATACATTGCATTTTCATGATTCTTTTTGGATGCTAAAGATTATCAGCTTGCTGATCTTACTGAGTAGTAATCTTACAAAGGAAATGTTATGGAAAAGAGAAAAAACAAATGGAAAAAAATCAGAAGTTTTCTTTTAAAAAATTTAATAGATGATAAAGCAGCTATCCCAAAATGGACATTTTTACACACTTAAACACAAGTGACTTTTTAAATAAAATCCATGGTTAGAACTCTGTTGTAAAACATGCAGCAAAACCAGACAAAGTGGTCTTCGTTCTTTGTACTGAATACTTTTCGTTGTCATTCTGTCTCAGAATCCACACACGTACTCTTTGAGTATTTTCATTCTTGTGGCAATATCATACTTAAAGGAAATAAGACTGAAAACATCAATATTATCAAACAGTGAAACAAAACAACCGTAGGGCCAGGAGACTCTGGCTCAGGACAGGCACATTTCTGGAACATATGGTTGTGAAAGTTTAGTGTCTTCTGTCTTATCTGATCCAGATCCTTGCTGCACAGTCTTGCGTTTAAACAATCGTAGGCTTAGCCGTAGCAACTCATTGTCCACCACTGGAGGATTTGTGTAGGTTTGTTTTGTTGTGCCCTGTTGGGACAGGATACGACCTATATTAGCAATGACTGCATGATAAGTATTCTAATGTATGATTACTAGCATTTCAGGAGGAGCATATTTTATTCTGTAAAAATATATACACCACTGAGATTATTGGAGGCACAGCATGAAAAGTTCTAGATCAACGGTCCCCAACCTTTGCAGCTTCGCGGTCTGGCTAGTGGTGGGTGGGTGGAGAGGGGTACCGGGCTGCACAAGCAGTGGGCCGGCACACACGCATGCTCGACTTGCACAAGCAACAGGCCAACATGCGCACACATGTGCACAGCTCAACTTGCGCAAGTTACATGTGTGTGTGCGCGCGCGCACCGGCCCCACAACTTGCACAAGCTGATCTGGGCACCCACAACTCATACAGCCCAGTTATGAATAGGGGCCACGGCCTATGGGTTAGGAACCCCTGTTCTTGATGAAAGATGTCCAAAACTATAATAAGCCTTCTGCAGACAGATAAGACGAGGAAGAAGTCAAAGCAGGAAACTCCAAATATGAAGAATCAGGTACCTTTTTCGCAAGTTTAAATGTAAATCAATTTTTCAAAAGAAATATTTCCCCCCAGAATTCTGGGAGAAAACAGTCATGCTTTTGCGAGATGGACGGCCATGTAAATATGGCACATAAAAATGAATGGAATGAATGAATACACACATTTTGAAGATTATGCTTGCTAGAATATAAAAGGCACTTCTGAATACCATGCATTTCACAAAAAGACTCTGAATATTATTTCAGTGGAACAATAGCTGCTCAACAAATAATCCCACTTTTAGAACTTTCATTAACTTCATGTTGCTTTCACAAAGAGAAGGAAAAAAAGGCTTTAAAAATAAATCAGCAAAATATGTTGCAGCTATGTAACTGGATGACTATATGGACAACGATTTCCGCATCAAAGTTTACTACATGTTAAAATACATTTCAGGTACTCACCTTTTCATTTTTCACAAGCTGCTTGCGGATTGCAGAATCCCTCCGAAAGCAAAGGGCTTTACAGCAAGGACCCAGGTTGCACAGCAGTCCGGCTCGCTCTTCTTTTCGCAATAGGGCAGCCATATTCAGAGCCCCAAATTCATGCTCAAAAAGGCTCTCTGCATCTACAAAGAGGCAATGTAACGATGAGATTTCAAGTCTTCTAAAATGGGGATTCAGATCACCAATATCAACAAAGACGCTATCTATCTTTAGAGAATATATGAGAAGTCACTACTTCCTCTCCCGATATCCAGTTCCCTGAGTCTAGTCCAACCCCATTCCCTTAGAGCACCTCCCTTCTCTGTGGTAGGAAGAGGAACAGATTACATGATTGCCTCTGGAGAAAGGGAGATTTTATACACACAAAGGCAGGGCAAAATTATTTCAACAGAACAACTCAATAAGGCCTTTACAAACCTGTATGCATTATCCTGGCGAGCATTTTGCTCTGATTTATAAACGGACCCTGCACAATTAGAAGCAGTCTTTTCAGAGTGACACGTGCTCAAAAAGAAAAAATTGATACAAACTTTTAAGGTTTTCTAACGTCTCTTCATGATTTGCTGGGAATAAACTGATTACCTTTAGGTTTCTCCAAAGATCTCTGGCAAGTTTCTTTTATCTTTGTGAAAAGCTGAGGGCCAGCCAGTTGTTTGGAAATGCCAACTCTTAACATGACAGCAGCTGGAGTAAATTTTAAAAGAGCAGCTCCAGGCTCCCGGGGCTCCTTTGGCTGTTTTGGCATCAGGCTAGACCAATCTACATCAATGACATCCACCGGATCTGCAAACGCATACAAAACAAAAACAAAACTTAAGATAATTTTCATTTATCTTTTCAGCCCATTTCTTAAATAAAGAGCAGAAAACCTGAGCATACAATAACTAAAGCAAACTAGTAAAACCTAAGAGGAGACAATAAATTGTAGAATAAGACAAATGCAAATGTTTACTCTGAAATAACGTTATCTCTTAAAGATGCCAAAGCACCCATTAGGCTGGCACAAAGACTGTTGCAACCGTTTCCTGGCTGCAATCAGTTGTAAATCTCACTGAGGCAATCGCTATCCCGCTCAAAGAAAAAACAAAATGGGATGAGACACCCCCCCCCCCCCCCACTTTCAGTTGGCTGAGGACACTCATTCCCTGTTTGGGAGAAGGCTGTTTGTGTCTTCTTTCAAATCTGCTTCCTGGGAAAGATCCAGTTAAGAAAGTAGACTCCGACCCGTTTCCAACCGTTACAGAGGCAAAAGGAAAGTAACCTTATGGAAGCAATGAGAGGTGCTTCTTAGCTCACAAAAGACAGCCTTCTTCAATTAAGAAAAGACCCTTTCATTTTTTAAGGAGAATCCCCAGGGACTGAATCATCAACCAGGCCTGTCCTGTCTCTGTTTTAAAAATGTTCATCTAAAAATGCAAGGTGCGCCGATTCATGTGTCATAGCCTAATCCAAACAAAACTGATTGGAAAACCTGGGCAACTTTGCACTGCCTTTGGCCTGTCTCTTATGGCTATGGCACTGATATTTCTTAAACCATAGTTTCCCACACTCTTCTTTCTCATGACCAGTTGAATTGGAACAGCTCTATTAACGTTATCAAGCCAAGATGATTCGTTTTCTTTGGGCATAGGTTGTGCAGGCTTCAGGTTCTGAACTCGAAACAGTAATTTTGGAATAATAATTTGGCTTTCTAGTACATATAGGACTGATGTAAATGGTTTTTTTCTAAGCTTACCTGGCATCTTCTCTTCATCCTGCTGATCGTCTCTTTTTTCGGCATCACCTGCCAAAATTTCATCCAATTCATCATCACTGATTGGCTCATATTCTCCAGCACCAGATTCCATGGACTGCATATCATCTATTTTTGTTTCATCATCTCCACCTGAAAGACAGAAATGTTGCAACATGCACTTATTCTGTCAAACTCTCCACAGATCCAACAGGAATGGCACGCTAAATGAGATGATGCAGAAGACCTAATTAGATTTGCTTGTTGTTCGTGTCTGGAGTCAGATCAGAGAAATTGCACTCTGGGTTTAATCTTTTTTCATTCATTTCCTTTCTACTCAGTATATAATCCCATCAAAACTGTAATTATCGGGAGAAGGGTGGATGGGAGGTAGGTATGCATATGACCTGTTTCTGTCTCTTTTTACTCTCCTGTCTCTCTTTCACCATCATCAGAGTTTTTAGAGAGCAAAAATATCATTTGTACTGGGAAAAGTTGTGAAAGTAAATTTCATTTGGTCTAACAGTAACTATGCTGCTCAAAAACTATATGAGGAAACCTGAAATGTAGAACGTTCAAATAAGAAGATTATTTAAATGAAGCCATTTACAGGTTTGTTTAAAAGTAGAAAAACTGCCAGTGTTTGTATTTTCAGAATAACTTACCTTCTACGTTTTCCACTTTCTCTGCTTCAATTCCATCTTCAAATCCTTGCAAAGAACTTAGGTCTTTATCCTGCCTTTCCTTCTCCTGGGAAGAAGAGTCCAGAGCAGTGGCCTCAAAAGCCTGATGATCTTTACTTGCTTTTGTCTCACTATGCTTGGATATTTCTGCTTGAGAGGAAGTGCTGACCCCTCTCTCTCTTTCCAGATTTTCAGAGAGCAGGCGTTCTTTTTCACGGTCCAGATCTCTTCGTTTTTCTCGTTGTCGGTCTCGTTCCCGAATCCTGTCCCGCTCTCTGCTCCTCAACCACTCAGATTTAGCCGCATCTCGGTCCCACTCTCTCTGTCTCCCGTCCCGTCTCTCTCTTTCCCGTTCACGATCATGCTCATGCCGGTCTCTGTCTTGCACTCTTTCTCTGCTATCAAAGGACCCAGATCTGGAGTGACCTTGTCGATCAGATTCAGGAGAACTTCGCCTTGAACTGTGACTCCTTGAATCTTGTCGATCTAGAACACACAATCAATTCCATCAGAACAGACGATCAGACTTCCATTTAGAAAAAAACTCAACTCAGAAGAAAGGTTTAGCAGGACAACAAATCCAGACACTATATACCAAATTGCACAAGTTCAGATTAATAAACCATGGTTTACTGACCCGAAAGCAAATCCTTTGCCTTTCCCTATTTTACTGATCACTTCTAAAGGAAAATTTCTAACTTGCAGGAAGTCTGCCAGGGACATGATACCACCGGTAGAAAGAGCTGAGGCCAACAGTATCAATGCCTAGTTCTCTCTTCCCGTTCACCTTCCTCATGCATCCATTTCACATTCATGTTTCCTCTCTCATCTGAGTCACACTCATCCCCAAAATAAAATTTTGATTTTTTTTTTCAAGTGATCCCAATATAGCTTTTTAAGAACCCAATGACCCACACAAAGAGCCAAGGAAGCAAAACCTATTGGAAAAAATAAGTTTTCCTTTCTTGTCCAATTCCCTCACTGAAAATAGATCCATTAGGACTACTGATTAGAGGGCTTTTTTTTTTTTGCAAACTACTAGTAACACACGAGCTTCTAAAAAGCCTAACTGTAGGGTATGAAGAAGGAAAGGCAGGCTGAATGTTGCCAAGTTCTGCTTGAATGACATTATCCCCAAACAAGTTATTACTAACCCCTTTATAAAGCAATTTTATAACATTAGCCATTGCACATTGGAAACAAATCCCTCCTCACAGGAGCTCCTTGAGCCTCTATCCTACCCCTATCCCAAATTCTGGGCTTCCCAAGGACTGAGTCTCAGGGCAGCCACGGATACGGCACAGGAGCAAAGAAAGCCACACAACAGAAATTACCAGAAGAAGTGCTACGGCTGGCAACCCCTCGTTTCAACTGATCGATTCTGGACTTCCGCTCTCCTGAGATTTCAAGGCATCTCCGGTCTCTGTCGCTTGAACTGCTGTGTAAGATCTTCTTAACTGCAGCCTGGTCATCTCCGCTGCGATGTGCAGAATCATTAGAGGGTGATCGGAGTCTACTTGAAGTACGGCTCCTGTTGCTACAGAGGCTGCTGCTACGCTTCTGCTCGGCAGGGCGGAGGTGAGGGGCTTCTTCAACCACGTGAGAAACCTCCAGGGTTTCGACTCGTGTACGGTGGCTAGTTCTATGGGGCTCCTCAGAAATCCTTTCTAGAACCGTTTCCCCTCGTTCTGGAACATCTTCATCTGACCAATCACTAAACGTTGTATCCTCCCTCTTGGGAGGAACTTCTACTACTGCAGTTTTCTCAGGCACTGCTTCCACCACTTCTTCTTTCGTGGTTACGGGTGGTGTCCTGGGGCCTTTTTTCTTCTTCTGATGGGGGCCACTGTCTTCCTCAGAAGCCTCAGAATCTCCCTTGGATCTCTTGCGCTTCTTTTCAGCATTTTTCTTTTTCTGACCTTTCTTGGGAGAAAACACTTGAGTTTTCTCTACTGGCGGTTCACTGATATAGCGCTCTAACCTGCCACCATCATCCTCTTTCTTCTTCTTTGCTGTTTTTTTCTGTATTTTAGCTTTCTTCTTGTCTTCGTGCATGTGATCTACTGCCTCGTGCTCTTCAGAATCCCGTTTGCTTACATTATCTTGGATTCTGGTCCTTGTGCTCTCATTTCCCTCTCGCTGCTCTCGCTGTTTGTCCCCAGAAGTACCCCGTTCTTTGTAATCGCTTTCTTCATGTCTCAGGCTTTCCTTTCGCTCTGGCTTTCTGTCGCTCTCTTTCCAACGGCTCTGCTTCTCTTCTGAAAGGTGTGAAGGACTAAGGGAACGTGATTCTTGAGGACGTACAACCTGACTCAATAAACGCCGTTTTTCATCTATAAAAAAGAAAATGTGTCAATGCACATGATTTTGGAGCAAATCTTTATATCTAGGAATTCTCTTTAACTTACAGCAAAGAAGAAAAAAATCCAGCTATACGTTTTGTTATGAGAAGAGGAAATTATTAAGATAGGAGGCTTGACAGGAAAGTTACTTGTAGGAAAATCATCGACACGTATACACATTCTTCTTCTCCTAAAAATACATCCCTCTTTTCCAAAGTCAAATGACTTTAAAAAAATTAATTGGTTTTAAAATGAGGCTGTTAAACATTACTGATTCACAGATTTTCGAGAATACACCTTTGGCCTTCTTAACAATGGCAATATCAACAAATTACTCTATTCCACTTCATAATTAAAAGGGACATACAAACAGATAACAAAGGGTGACCTGGATAATTTTTTTACACTGGATTTACAAAAGAGACTTATTAAAGTTTTGAAACTGTCGCGAGAAAGGACAAAACAGAAGTGAAACCAAGTTTTACAACATTATATGAATGAACTAAAGATTGTTGGAACTAAAAGGAAGGAAGTAGGCCATAGTTGCAAGCAGCCATCACAGCATCCCCGCAAACATGTAATCGCAATTTGGGCGCTCGGCAAGTGGCTCACAATTATGATGTGGTCATGTGATCACCATTTGCGATCCTCACTGCCAACTTCGAACAAGCCAAGGCAATGGGGAAGCGTGCAGGAGATTGCAAATGGTGATCATCTGACTTTGGGAACTGTGAACATGTAGAATTCACCTAGCCATGGCAATGGCAATTGGGACTGCTATTGTAAGTCAAAACAAACACATGACAATGTGCCTTATAACTGTGTTGCTTAGTGATGGGAGTTCCTGATCCCAATTACCACTGGTGAAGACTACCTGTAAATACTTCTATATACAGGAGTTTAACTGTACAATTTAGCTTACCTTCCTCAGCTACAGATGCCACTGCACAATATCACATGATGTTCTAGGTACCAAAAATAATGGACCAACAAATTCATAAATAAATGGATGGTCAAAATCTTGCCAAATCTCAAGAGAGAACAAAAACCCCTCTTGTAAATTAGAAAAGGCTACAGTCTTACAAGTTTTGAAGGTTGGCGGACCCTATCTTAGAACAGAGTGGGTGTTATGTTCATAAGAACTGTATGGCCAACTCCTGCTAGTAAGTACATGCTTTCACTCACTCTGATCTTCTCCACTATTATAGGCATCACTATCAGGTGAATGTTCACGGCGGCGTTTAGGAGATTTCCGAGGGCTGGGGCTACTTTCATTTCTGTGACGTTTTCTGCATTACCCAAAAATAAACCGTTAGTCATTACATTCTAGGTATTTAAGTTCTAACAAATTTAATTCATCTTCTACCATGTATATAAACACGACTGCTACACACCAATTTTAAAAATCTAAATTGAATGTCAAGAATCCTCTTTCCAAAAATAAAAATAAAAATGTTTACAGAAGACATATGAACTGTCAATGTTTGTTTGGATAATGTTGGGTATAACTTGTTCATTCAATTTACTGTCTCACACTGCATAATTATTTATTTTCTTTTTTAAAAAACAAACTCACTTTGATTTCCTCTCTTCACGACTATCTCTTGTGGTCCTTTCTTCACGGACATCTTCTCTCTTGTCCCTGCGTTCTTCTCTTCCTCTCTCTTTGTCATCCCACTCTCTCTGTCGTTCCCTTTCTTTGTCTCTTTCCCGGCCCCGCTCTCTTTCCCTTTCTCGTTCTCTTTCTCTTTCCCGTTCTCTTTCCCGCTCCCTTTCTCGCTCCCGTTCCCGTTCCCTGTCATGGTCTCTATCCCGTTCCCGTTCCCTGTCCTTATCTCTTTCTCTCTCACGTTCTCGCTCACGGGCCCGATCACGTTCTGCTTCTCTTTCTCTTTCCCTCTCCCTTTCTCGCTCCCTAGGTCTTTCATCCCTCCTATCTTCGTTCCTGTCTACTCTTCGTTCTTCTAGTCTTTCATCACGATCAATATCATCATTTCTTCCTTGGTGTCGTATGGGTGAGCTTTGTCTCTGATCTGTAATGATAAACAGGTTTTAATTCCAATTTATAATCATCTAATTTATTTTCCAATATTTGGGCACACTAATGCTTTAATGTTAAATCACTGCAACAGATGTGAAATAATTAATTCTGAAGGTATTATTTAGGATGAGTATCCATAATGATAAAAATCTATGGAGATGGAAGGTTGAAGGGGGAAATGACAACCTCCACTGTAGAGCAAAAAAACCCATCTTGAATTTAATATTTCTTTGGGAAATTTGCTCAGTAAACAGAACTGTGCTAAATGAGCTAGCTGATTACTAGTGCTTGTAATTAAAGTTCATGAAGTCGGTGTAACTTTCACAGCTACATTCATCTTTAATGCTATTCTACCATTATGCCCTTGTAGTCATTAATAAGTTAATGGTTAAAAAAAACCACTCCTGAAGAGTACTTACCTCTTTCTCTATTGTCACGCTTATCCCTTTCTCCATGTCTCCTTTCAAAAGAAGAATCTCTTGCATGCTCACGGCTTTCATAGCGATCCCTGTCAGGGTAATTGCTCCGTGATTCCCAGCTTTCATGGTAGCTACTACTAGAATTATGGCTATCAACTTGAGAGCTTCTTGTTCCTCTATTGCCTATTGAAAACAAGACACATGGGAAACATGAAAAAAATCTCTGCTGCCAGAGATTAGTTACTACAGATTGATTAAAAGAACTGTATTTCATAAAAGGATTTGTAAATTGTGCACTCCCAATATGCATTCAGGGAAGTTAAAATGTAATTTCTGATCTAGGATGATAATTTGTGTAATATATTTGCCATAAAAAAGCTAAATATAAGGAAGTTTTGCTTAAAATCCCTGTTCTTTTCAAGTAATAAACATTTCAACCTACAGAATCCATATGCAGAAATCTAAGCAATTTAAGAGCTTTGAGCTTTCAACTCCTCAGTTGAGCCCAGATCAAACTCTGTGGTGAATTAAAAGGAATTCAGATTCATAAAACTAATGCTGGAAGAAAAAAATCATACTCAAAACAAAATCCAGCACTATGAAAAGGAAAGCCTTGTTTGATCATAACAGAAAGATTTAAAATCATCTGGCAAACAATATTTCTCCAGCAAAAGCTAATCTTTAGACTAATTTTCAACAGCTTTGCTTCAGCAAAGGAGTCTGCATTCATACAATCTCCTAAACAGTTGTTTCAAAAATTAATTCATTTATCAGTGAATTAAAGGAAAGGATCTTCTCAATAGCAATGTGTGACTAAAATTAACTAATCTTTTAAGATAAATAGGGCATTTTTTCTTATTAAAAGGAGAAATCCATGTGATAATAATTGCCATCTGTTCCACGTTATTTAATAATTTTTAAGAAATACGCACAGGATCATTGCACTATGAGTAATGGTGACTAAATTTGGTGAAGTCATAAAAAGAAATAAGCTGTAATGTAATTCATTTCTACCCTATTGATTAAACAGATGTTTAAGTAAACAAATGGTGTAACATTCTTATTATTTCATGTATTATATACCCTTGTCTGTTAATTCAGGACCTCTCCCTCTGC
Organism: Thamnophis elegans; assembly: GCF_009769535.1. NCBI lineage: Eukaryota > Metazoa > Chordata > Lepidosauria > Squamata > Natricidae > Thamnophis > Thamnophis elegans. The sequence continues at coordinate 16,843,721 of NC_045543.1, read as the reverse complement.
TTCTTCCAGATATTCTGGATTCATTTCTTGTTTCACTTCTTGAGTCCGTCCGACTTTCAGCTCGAGAATTATCTTCCCTGCCATGGGCTCTTGCATAGCTACGCGATTCCTCCAAATACTGCTCCTCTTTCTTATGTTCTCGACACTCTCTTTCCCTGTAGTCATGTGAGTCACGTGTAGAACGTACGTCCCTCTGATCCCGGCTTTCTTTATTGTCTCTACTGAATTCCCTGGCATCACGTGAGTCACGAGCATCCCGAGATTCTCTTGGATCTCTGCGTTCTCTATTATCTCTGGTTTCCCTTCGATCCCGTCCGTCCCGGGATTCTCGATCATCTCTGTGATCTCTGGGGGTACTTTGCTCTTGGTCATAGTCTCGTTCATCCCGGTTGTCTCTTTCTCTTCCCCTTTTTCCTCTTGTTTCTGGAAGTAAAATAAATACAAATGTAAATATATGATCAACTTAATAGTACAGGTAGTCCTCGACTCACAACAGTTCATTTTGTGACCGATCAAAGTTACAATGGCACTGAAAAGGGGACCTATGACCATTTTTCACACTTAGGACCGTTGCAGCAGCCCCATAGTCACATGATTTAATTCGGATGCTTCACAGCTGATTCATATTTATGACGGTTGCAGTGTCCTGGAGTCATGTGAACATCTTTTGCAAACTTCTGGCAAGCAAAGTCAATGGGGAAGCCAGATTCAGTTAACAACTGAGTTACTAATTTAACAACTGCAGTGATTCACTTAACAAATGTGGCAAGAAAAGTCATAAAATGGGGCAAAACTCAACTTAACAAATTTCTTACTTAGCAACATATATTCTGGGCTCAATTATGGTCGTTAAGTTGAGGCCTACCTGCATTAAAAAGCAGGGGGAAACATGAAAAAGAAAACATTTCAATGGCATTTTTGTGGTGAATAGCCCATATTTGTTTGATGCTGATTAAACATAGTTCTTATTCTACCACTGCTAGTCTTAAGACCTTTCTAATTCATAATCCAAAAAGTTCTAAAAAGTCCTACTTCCCCACTTTGAAAGTCCGCATAATATTTTGTTTAACATCCACATTCAGAGAAAAGATAGGAAAATGGTCCTGAAAAATACTTTTTAAAGCAGATGCTCCATGAGTCTAGAAGCGTCCTTTCAAGCAAGCAAATTTAATTAAAAGGCATAAACAAATGAGAAGAGAGGACTCACTGGAAAAGGCCCTGATGTTGGGAAAGACTGAAGGCGAAAGAAGGGAACAGCAGAGGATGAGATGGGCAGATAGTGTCATTGATGCAGTGGGCGTGAGTTTGGGCAGACTCTGGGAGATAGTGGAGGATAGGGGGGCCAGCAGGGGATGCTATGGTCCAAGGGATTGTGAAGAGCTGGACAAGACTCCAGCGACTGAACAACAACAACAAAGAACCGTTCCATTAAATAGGGACTATCTGTATTCAGTCTTTATGGTTATTCATACCATCTCTTCTTTCATGGCGACGATCATGTGACTGTGAAATCCGCTCGTGATCATGCCGGCTTCTCTCTCTAACTGGTGAACGATGCCTTGAAGAAGCCTGTTTTTGCTGTGGAGAAGGTGATGCTCGGTGAGGATAAGGAGAAGAAGACCGACCTACAGGCGGGGAAGTTGTCCTTTTGTAAGAGGGGGAAGGGGTTCTTTTGTGACGTGGTGATGGAGAACGTCTTTGAATAGACGAACCCGACTGAGATGAAGAAGAATGATGCATTGACGATACAGGAGAATGATGCTGTGTTGGTGGTGATGCAGACCTGTAAACATAGAACTGTATATACATCTTGGTGCTACACACCTTTTGAACACTATTCACGCAAACCTTTATAATTATCTCTTGCTAAAATTGCCTTCAGATTGGTTCCAAAAGTAGAGCAGAAGTTTCATTGCCAAGCTGATTCTTTCCTGTCCACAATTTTCCTTGCTAGGCATTTGTTTTCATTAATACCTGAACAGTATGTTTGGCTTTGGGTGGCTAAAAATATGCAGTATTCAAATCATGTTTAAATATCCGTATACTGTATAACCAACAACAGGCGTTCCCTGGGCAAATTCTATTAGATTATAGATCAATTTTCATCTGCTTACTTATAGCATTTCTCAAAGCTCATGATTTCACCCTGCGTACAGAACACCCTATATACAGATTTACTTCTTCTATTACCAGTATGGGATTATTTTTTCTAACCTGCCTTAGGCAACCGTGAAAGGCTTGCATCCCAACTATGAGAGAAGCCACCATTCAAAATAGGTAGGGGCATCCCTGGAAACCTGCAAAATTCTCTGTATTGAACACAAAGGAAATCCAATGTTCTATTTCTCCCATACATATACTCTGTCTCACACACAGAAATTAGGATAAAAATTGAGGAAGAATCCATTTTTTAAAGAGGATCATTAGAGCTGATAAGAGAATCATTATCCCTTCTTCCCCAGTATTGATTCCCCTTCAAAAATGTTCTCCCAAAAACAAGAATTTTAAATAACCCCCCAACCTCTTTATGTTAATGGAAGTTGTTCCCAAAACTCCATACAATGGGAAAGATTCTTCAATGGGAGCTGATGCATGCAAGTGAAGACTATCCCTTCCTTACCCAGCAGTAACCCACAAATATAAAAACTTTGAAATAGTTGTTATCAATGATAATGCAATGATAATACATATTAAAACCTGGAGTAAAAAAAAAAATCACTTGCTGAAATGAAATAAGCATGTTTTTAGAGGTTGTGGGGGTTGGACAATAAGGGGAGGAATGTGTATTAGTTTGGGATTTTAATGAGTTGTGTATAAGACAGAGGTTACCTATGCTTCATATGCTATGATTAATTTGTGCTTGTTTTCAGTTCTTCCTGATGTTCAAAATATGTTTTATTACATTTTACCACTTGGGACAAACAATAAGAACAAGAGAATTAAAGCCAGCTGGATGACCTTGGGCTAATCACAATCCAATTCACAGGGTTTTTGTTATGGGGATAATAAGAAGAGAAAGGAATAATTATCAATGTTTGCCACCTTGAGTTCTTTCTAAAAAGTAATAAAGGTGAGATAAAATATAATAAAATGTGGCTTTCACATTGCAGCAAACTCTCAAGAATAAGTGAAGTCTAAAATACATAGACATAAAATAACAATGCACAGACACAAAGATATTTTTTAAAACCTACCTGCGGGGAGGTGAAAAAGAATGTTTATGACTGCTGGATTTAGCTGGAGCCCAAGATGTCTGCCTTCTTCTTGTGGCAGGAGAATACTCTCGTGAAGAAGAATTGCTGCCAGAATGGTCTTCTGGACTAGGTGAACGTCTCTGTCTGTGGGAACTTTCTGAGGGATCCCTGAGGAATAGTCATACAGCCAACATATACAACATTGTCATTAACAATAGCATGGATACTGTTATTTATAGCTTGAGGCAGCATATCTCCATTTAAAGGAGAAACATACTCCTTCCTAGAAAATATACTATAAATGCCAGTTTGATATAAAGTATTATCCAAAACACCAGAATGTAGGGCAAGAAGTAACGCAACCTTGTGAAAGAGAGATCCAACTTAGATATTTTTTTTCTGATAGTGAAAACAATCACGAAAATAGCTTGCACTTTGGAGTTATTGATGCACCATCACTGGAGGTTTTCAAAAACAGATTGGACAACCATTGGACCAGGAAAATATAAGATTCCCTGCTTTGACAGGGGGTTGGATAGAAGACCTCTGAGATCCCTTTCAGGTCTATGATTCTATGTTCTATGATTAAGGTGGTGGCCTTGAAACCAGGAGAAGGTAAGTTCTAGCTCCACCTTAGGCATGAAAGTTGATGGATGAGAATCACTCTCTCTCAACTCAACCCACCTTATAAGATTGTTGTTATGGGGAAAATAGGCGGAGGAAGAAATATTGGTATGTTTGTTGCATTAAGTTACTTATAAGTAATAAATGTGGGATTTAAAAAAAGTCTAAAAAAATTGTCAAGGATCTGAAGATGGAAATAGCAATAGCAGTAGACTTATATACCGCTTCATAGGGCTGAAAGCCCTCTCTAAGCGGTTTACAGAGAGTCAGCATATTGCCCCCAACAATCTGGGTCCTCAAATAACTGATTGCTATCTATTTTCACAAATCAAAAAAAGCCACCCTAGGTTTCGTGCCAGTAAGACATTTGCACATCAGGAATCACACTCGACTCTCTCTAAGTGGCATCCATTAACACCAATCATCCAAGGCAGGGGTGTGAAATCCAATTTCATTGACGGCCGCATCAGAGCTGTATTTGACTTTGGAGGGGAGCCCAGGGGGCATGGCCAAGGTGGGCGTGGCAGTTCAACATCACTCGTGTTGGGGATGCCTGTGGCGGGCTAAGTACTCTGCCAGCAAAAACGGAGGTCCGGAGAGCTGCCTGTGGCCCTCCCAAGCTACATTTTTGCTGGGAGGGGCACTGTGGGGCGGCCCTTTGTTGTTTCCAGGGCGGCCCCACAGGCCAGATCTAAGCACATCTGATCCAAGGCATGTTTCCATTAAGGAAGTGATTCCCTTTCCCATTCATTTTCTCATGCACAAAGCTCATTTGTCTCACATTTGTTTTGGAAGCTGGAGGGATTCCTTGAAACACATTTTGCGAATGCATGGGGGACAACAAAGAGAAAAAGAAGATTACAAAATTGGATGGAGCGAGACTATGGCTGCTTGTTGAACATTATATTTTGCTTTTAGGAGTAACCTGAAAATGTTCTGAACAAAACGATAATAATACCAAAAAACGAAACAAACTGTATTTACCTTTGCTTCTCTTTTTTTTCTTTATTATGTCTCTCAAAATCACGTCCCCTTTCCTTTATCTCCTTTGGCTTTTCTTCTACCCTCTCTTTAGCTTTATACTTTTCCTTATGTTTTTTCCCTTGAGTGGAGTCTTCTTGTACTGGAGGTGGTGGGCTAGGCGTGCGAGGACCTTTCTTTTTATTGTGGTTATTTTTTGAATTTCTAAAAACCAATACACAAGCCAGTATTTTAAAAAATTAATCCGCTTGTATTATAATAATATTTCCTGAGTGCCCATGCGATATGTTCTGACATCTAAAGTACAAAATTGATCTAGCAGCTGAGCCCATAAACATTGCATTAAACGTCCACTTGAGGTCTTCCATAGTCATTCAAATGTGAAATTGCAGTTCTTGACATGGTTGCCATGGATAAATCTTCTGTATGTGCCTCTGCCTAAGAGCTGGTTGCATAGGCCTACCTGCTACACAAACTTCCATTTGGCAAAACTGTACACGCATAAAGAGTGAAATCCAATCACTGAGGAGAAAAGAAATTAACTTTCCTGTCTATATCCTCAGAACTTGCTTCAGAGTTATTTGCCAAAGCAGATCTGAGGGGAACTGCATTGAGGGAAAAACAGAGGGGAAATCCTTGTCATATAAGAAGTCTTCACCTAAAGACCAGAGTTGGTGTCAACTCTGAAGCGAAGTTGGCTGAAGTTGGCCATCTTTTGCTGCCTCATAGTTGCCATGAACACTGAAGAGAGAAGTAGATAGACTGATTAACAGTCAAAACAAAAAGTTTCCTTGTGGGAACCAAGGTCATCCCAACAGATGACTTTGTCATGTTGAAGGAGGAGTGACCAACCAGTCTGCCAGCTTTCATTGGACAATGTGACCGGTAACACCTGGGGAGGGGAACCTTTGCCCTTTTAATTAGGCTAAAACCCACGGGAACTTCTAGAGTTGGTTTTCACTAGCTGTGCCAATATGATGTATCCAATAAACATGTTCTTTGAGGAATCTACCGGCCTTGGAGTTTTGCTTTTGGCAGATGTGTTACTTGGAACACTGACACCAGGTCTAGAATCAATGCCAGGTGTTTAGCATTTTACAAATTTTGTTGAAGTCTCCCTCACAAAAATCCTATTCCATATAAAACCATATCTTGCCAATATTGCTGGTCGTCTCCACGTTGGGGATACCCCCACAGGGCCATAGGACTGCTTGGCAAACAAAAGCACAAACCTAGAGCAACAATCAAGGTAAGCGATAACCATGTTGTTATAAAATATGCCAATCTGCTTACCTCTGTGGCTCCAGGAGTGGGGAAGATACCGTTGAAACCTTCTTCTCCCTCTTAGTGGCAGTGGAGGAAGATTTAGGGCTTGTCCTTAATTTTGGAGATTTACTTGATTTTCTTGGTGAAGGTGAGGATGATAATTTTGATCTAACTGCCTCCGGAGAAATCTTAAAAAGAAACAATTAGTATTTTATAAAATCTAGTAATAATCTTGCCACAAATAACAACCAAGTATCAATGAAATTGATTCATACCAGAAAGCAATTCCTTTATCTAATATTCATTATACACATGCACACATAGCCTCTAAGAACCACTGAAGGATAAAAATTTGGTAAGTTTTAAATTTCATTATTTATTTGGCAAGAAAACAAGACATTTTAAAATGTAGTCTAAAATATCAATACATGTTGTCAACTTTCCATGCCGGTAGGAGTCATGTAACAGTTCGGATTCAGAACTACAATGAGGGTATGTATATGTGTGTATAGAGTATATATCTGACTAACAGGAATTAGTATCTTGAAGATTTGTTAATTTGTCCAATAATGTCCCCTGATTTAGTTATTTATGACTATGCATTGATTCTTTTCAAGATACAAACCTCTTTTTTAATTACTATTTCTTCTCTTTTGTCCATGTTTTCTTCTTCAAGCTTCATTAACTCTCTCTGGATCTTCTGGCGCTTCATTTCCAAAGATAATTCATGGTCATAATCATAATTAACATCTCCGTTATCAGAATCTTAAGTTATGAAAAAGAAAGCAGGAAGGACGAAGAGAACAAAACCGGTTAGTAAACTCTTTCTTTATATAAATACACTCTAAAAATAACAATCATAATTCAATAAATACCACCATTATGATTTCCCATTTCATTTAAGAGGGATTCTAATTGTGCAGTGAACATGATTTTTGAATGTTATTCAGCGTTGGCAGGGCAGTAGTGTATGCAGATTCAAAAGGGAATATGTGTTTTCTCCATTTAATTCTTGAAACCATCTGCATTCTCATAGTCTAGCCACAGACTGTATTAAATGCAAATCTAAATTTTCTTCCCAAAGTGAGAGGAGATAAAAAAATATTTACAAGAAGAAGAAAGGAACAAAAACAAGTGCCTTTGCTATTGCTTCTGTATTATCAAACTGGCTCTTTTAGCACTAATCAGAATCAGTAACCTCTGTAATTAAATCCTTCAGTGTTGCCTTCTTCTTCATATGTGAACACAGTCCCCCCTCCCCCCCTCCTTTTGTCTTCTTTTCTGCTGTTTTTGCTTCCCGGGTTAGGTAGCAACAGCATGCAAGGGTTTGCTCTTCTAGAAATTTGCATACTAATGACATCTCAAGCAATGCAAGACTAGGAGTGCATCCTAATGGGTTCAAAGATTGTTATTAAATACTCTGTAAATTGACGGTACAATACAAAGAGGTAATCCTCATTTACTGACCATTTGTTCAGCAAAGAATAACTTTATAATCCACTCATAACCATTTACAACCATCACAACAGTCACGTTGTTGCCATTACAGTTAGTATGTCTTGTCCTGTGCCTGAACTGCATCCCCCCCTCCCCCCAGTCTCCAAACACACACATTGCAGAGTAGATAGACTGTAGGGGAAGAGACTGCAAACAAGCAAACTGTTGGCTCTTCTAAACACTGAAAGCAATGCATCCATGCCAGCAGTCTGGGACTGGGAGCCGTGGGTGCACTATGCAAACAGCTTGCACTACTCACTTGAAATCTCTTTCTCTCCAATCTCTCTATTTTGTGGCATGGCGAGGAGTGATTTCTGTATGCTACATAAATAGCTTATAGTATTATTTTGACATTCAAAACAGAGCACTCTACAGGATAAAGAAAAGTAGAGAGATGGGAGAGGAAGTTGTTTGCTCTTCTATGCATCAAAAGCAATGCAATCACATTGGTAACTGGGGATGAGAGTTGCAGACACACAATGCAAACAGCTTAGAGCAGGGGTGTCAAACTCATGTCATCACAGCAGCATCATGTTACTTTCCCCCCCTTCACTAAACCAGATGTGGCCATGGCCAGTGCATGATGCATCCGGCCTCTGGGCCGAGAACTTGACAGCCCTGGCTTAGAGTATTCTCTTGAACTCTCGTCCCCTCTCATTTCTCCACTCTACAGGGGTAGGGGAGAGATGAGAAAAATCAAGCAATTTCTGTAGACAATCTATTTTTTGCTTGACCTTTACAAAAGGTTTAGAATGGCAAGTAAAATACATGTTAATTTGTTTGCAAGGTTTAATGGCGTGTTCAATTTACCGTCTCTATTTGTTTCCCAGTCAGGATTATCTTCTTCACTCTCTGGAGTCCTTTCTTTAGTAATTTTAATATCTTCCTTTCCCCTGTGCCTTCCTCTTGTAGACTCTTTCTACCGAAGAAAACATTAAAAAAATTACTTAGCATTTTTCAAAGCAGAACATGAAAACTATTTTAATGTTACTTTTATCTGTTGGGGTGTAAGTTCACAGCTGACTTCATAACTCAACTCTTAACTTTAAAAAACGGTATGGTGAAATGTTGAAATTGATAAAAGGTTTGATATATTTAATAATCTATATTAAGAAACCTACTCAGAGAAGAGTATAAATCAAGATCAAATGCTAAGCTGTGGTTTAGAATTCCAGAAGTTAAGCAGAAGCAAGCCCTTGGCTTTAAAGTCCTTGAATATCAATATGAAACTGAAAGCTAATACTGATTATGCTTTAGACAAAGCTCTTAGCTCATTGGTAATTTCAGAAAATTTCCTATACTCTGATGTCCAACTGTTAGTTGCTACTTCATTCCCTTCATGAAAGTTTAAAACCTGGACGTTGCAGGTAATCTAAATTCCCTATAATGTGTGAAGTAGAAGTTGTGGCAAACAGCATTTAACAAAGAAACCACAATTTGGAATCCAGTTTTTAAAGTGGCTTTAGGGCTGTTTTGTAATGTTTTGCTCCCATTGCACATTATAGGAAGCAACAATTAAGGGAAATACAAGATGGTAGCAATGGGGCAGCCTAGACATGCAAAAGACTTCTTTATCTCTTAAAATTAGATCAACCAAAGTTGGCCTGTATTTTACTGACAGTACATTCTGTTCACAAATCAAAAATTGGAATTATAATTGAATGCTACATTTTGTATCATGAATTTCTATATAATTTAAAATAAAAGTTTAAGGAAAAGGATAAACCAAGTGGGAAAGTATTCAAAACCCAAAAATTCATCATTGCATGTTCTTTTAAATTAAGAAATGGTTTAATACATTTCTAGAATAACTTTTGTTCTGACTAATTGATGTCAATGTTTAGCGACCACATGGATAGAGTTTTTCTAAGATGATCAATCCCCAACCTGGTTCTGCAAGTTGTCCAACAGTAGCTTTTGATTTACAGGCTTCTAACATTTAAATGTATAAAATGTGCACAAAATATATATTTTATAGCAACTATATAATGCTCTTTCCCAATGTTGATGGTTCTAACAAGCTTCCCTAACATCTCTACAGTCGCATGAAAAGTAATCCCTGGTCAAATGATATATTTCACTGAATCTCTATGTGAAAAGAAGCTAACATCTCAATATGGTAAGGAAGTTTAACTTTGTAAACAACATGTCAGAAAAACTAATTCATATATATATATATCAAGTTATTTATTTACTCAATTATTAAAAAAGTGAGTATGGCAAGTGACAAGGTTTGGACACCCTTCTAGTTGATACAGTAATATATATTTTAAAATATATATATATGTAGCTGTTAGTAAGGCTCCAAAAGGTTAACTGATTATTTAGATCTACAATTAGCCAGATGAACGCAATTCCATAGATGAATAAATACTGAACCTTCTATCCTCACTGATTGGGATTATTCTTCTGCCTATTTTCAACAACTATGAGCATAGTTAAGCAGCTGTCTGAGCATTTGAAAACAAAGACAATTCACCCTTATCAAGTATAGGAGGGCTGTAACAATATATGAACATTTCTAGCTAGTAAGTTTAACAATATGTTTAAGAAATGGAAATTACATAAAACTGTGGACATTATGGCAAGATCTATAAAAATTCTGCTGGAAAACTGGTCAAATCTTTAAAACAGAACTTACAGATCTCTGCTATTGACATGTTGAAAAGCTAAAAACAAAACACTGGAATACTTATCTACAGGTCCATAGTGCAACACTCTTTATACAGTACAATGATGAGCAAGAAATTATCAGAAAAAAGTACTCTGATCTCATCACAAAAATATTAAAGTAAGTCTTGATAAATCTAAAATGTGTGCTTTTGACTGAAAAACCAAAAAATTATCTGTTTGACCACAACTAAAAAATATATTTGAAGAAAAAAAAAACAACAAAGCATTGGGGGCGGGGGAGAACCCACTTTCTTAGCTATTATTCATAGATGTGGCTCTATTATGATTTGAGGTTATGCAGGAGCCAGAGACACAATGTACCATCCACATAGAAAGAAGAATGGCTCCAACCTTGTATCAACATAACCTAGAAGCTAATGCCTCACAGTTGGTGAAGAAATTGAAGCTGAAGATATTTCAGGAAGACAAACATATCTTCCTACCCACCATGACATACAAGCCAGTCAGGGTTACCCTGATCCACAAGATGGGTGGCATACATGCATAAATACTGCCTTGCTTAACAACAGAAAATTCTGGTCCCAATACAGCATAAGTGTTCAAGAAAATGATAAATTATAAGAAATTATAATTAAACAAGAAACTTTAGGTAACGTCTTAGTGTGTAGTTAATTCCCTCATTGAACACATTATGGAAACTACCATTCTGTTACATCTGAAAGAACTTTAAATTAACAAGCTACACATATATTTAAATAATAGAATACAAGGTGTACCTCCTCAAATAAGATTCTTAATGACAATTTCTCCAGATGACTCAGCCAGTTTTCCTATCCAAAATAATAAGACTTCTACATTTGTTTTAATTTAGAACTTTCTAACAAATAATAAATCTAACATTTCAACTTCCTACAATGATTTAAAAATATAAGCTGTTAAGTTTATTATTTATTTATTTATTTAATTTATATGCTGCCCATGACTCTGCCAACTATAGAGGCATATATATGTATGAAAAATAATGAAACTCAAGCATAGACACTTGACCTGAGTAAAACGCATTTGAAAAGACTTAGAAATTGAAATGACCATAAGTATGAGCTCCACATGGGCAAATTAAAACTATTCAGTCATTCAACAACCTAGGTATTTACAGTGAAATTCTTTTCTTTGCATAACAACTCCTAACAACATACGTAGCCATGAAGCTTGCCCAATACATAGGTCATATAGGTTGTAAAAAAAAGAAGTCAATTTTATACTTTTTTTTGCAGTGCCTGTTAAATGATTGTCATGGTCATTAAACAAAACCAATGGTTTACTATGGATACAGTTTTGTCAAAAGTTGTAGTTAGTTTTCAGTAAAATTGGTGTTAAACTGACTGTAGGAAGCTGCCAACTGCCATAAATGCAGCTGTGTGACCAAGTGCCCAAAGTTTGGCCATATGACCACGAAGAAAGTCCGACCATCATTAACTTTGAATCCAGGTCATAGGTCCTGTACTTTAGGTTGGTTTAACTTTGACTGGTCGCTAAGGAACCAGTCATAATTCTATACAAAGAAAGAAGAGAGGGGTTGGATTGAAAAATACAAATGTAAAACAGAGGTGGGTTGCTTCCGGTTCGGCCCGGATCGGGCAAACTGGTAGTAGCGGCGGCGAGAGGCTCCGTCCACCAGCCCAGATACTTTTGCTCATGCACAGAAGTGTTGCACGAGTGCACCCAAACCAGTAGTAAAAAAAATTGGCAACCCACCACTGATCTAAAGCTTATTTCAGCACTCAAAAATGCAAGAGATGATGTTACTTAGTTTGGTAATGAAACATCTGCAAGAAAACCACCAAGTTCAGACAGCAGCAAGCACTCTACACTTCCCCAATTTGGCAGTTTTTTAGATACTGAATAGGAAATTTGGGGAGCTGCTCCCATAACACTGTGGTTTACTTATTATATTTGAATAACTGGTGGTAAAAATCAACACTAGGTAGGGGTGCATGAAAGCCTGACAGCACTACAAACAAAAGATTGTAAATTTGCAAATTCCTTCATGCCTTTGCAGCCCCACTGCTTCCTGAAAAACTGCTCTGGATAATTTTTGTGAAAAGTAGTACCAAGGGATACAGGAACTATGGGGAGTTGGTAAAAATCACACCATCCGTTAGATCAGCAGTGATCCTCTTGATTCCCTCTATAAATGTAAGAAGTTCATCAAGGCACAAACCTGGATCCAACCTATTATGCCCAGTTATATTTTACAGGACACACCTCTCTGTTTCTTATACTATTGTAGAAATCCTGGAGAGATATGCATCCTACCCTAACAGGAGAAGGCTGTTCTTCTGTATTATGTTTCTGGGAGTCACTTTCAATGTCTTGCCGCTTATTCTTCATTCTTTCCCGAAGGTCCCCTGTAGGCCTTTCTGGTGACCTGTATAATGAAGACAGAAAAGACAGCTGCTTCTATAGAATTTATTATTTAAGGAAGTTTTAGGTTTTAAGTCCCGCAGTTCTGTAGTTCAGTTTCATTTCCCAACCTTTATAATTTCTTGTTTATTTAACACAGTTCCTGTCATGTTAATCAGTCACAACTGATCTTGCCTAAGATGAAGGGAATTTGTGTGATTATTTTAATAAAGCTAAACTACTGTTAACAATGATAGAGAAAATGCAAACACACTGAAAAAAAATCATTGGGCTTATTCTCAAAGACTATAATTCCTTTCCCCAAAGAAAAGAAAAAAGTTACACAAATAGACATGTTATGATATCTCACAATAGCTATTTAACCATATCGGATAAAACTGTGGACTGAACAAATACATATGAGTTATTGAATCTTAATGTGAACCTGTATTTCAATCCTTTAATCCTTTTAGTTGAATCTTTTTCAAAATTTTCCATTCAGAAAATTTTCCAATAAATATTAAAGATTTTCCTTTCTAACCAATGACCACACAAAATGCATAAACAAGGATTTAAACAAGAAATTAATTGGACCCTGACAGACTTTTACTAAGATTTAGAGCTGGAGCTAATCAAAGGCTAACCTAACTTAATCATTAAACTAATCAAACTAACAAAGCCAGTTGATTGATCATCTCCAACAGCATACAATTCCTGACCAGGCTTCACTTCTTTTTTGGCTAGTCTCAAAAATAATCTGAATTGTTTACATTTATCATTAAAAAGTAATTCTGCATGTCTTTCTTACCTTGGGACAAATATCACCAAGGTAGAATGCTTGTTAAATTAAAGTCTATGGAAACAAAACTATCTGAATATTTAAAAATATTAACAATTAATAAATGTAAATTTAATTAATTTAAATGTAATTAAATAAATTTGTTCTGACACCTTCTAAAAAGCTTAAAGAATGAGAACCGATCTTAATTCTGAAGGAGAGTTGTCCACTGCTGAAAATGGTACATAAAATTTTCTCATATGCCCCCAATGTGGGCCTTCTGTGTCTGTTAAAAATTTTTAACATCTGGATAAAGTCAAAATAGAATAGGCTCAAATATTGAAATTGCTTAAAAGTTGAGATTAACTTCCTGAATTAAGCCCAGAAAAATATTAGCAACTGGTGCCACATTTTTAAATATTACAGTGATATGGTCACCATTAATGGCAATTACTAAACTACAGGGAATTTGAAAACTGCAATAACCAAAACATGAAATAGCAGGAGGGATAAATATACTGAATGACAAATACATTCCCATTCATATGTCACTGGATTAATACTCTGTGCTGATTTATTTAAACATGGTATTTATTTTATTTTAGCCTGATATATTTGGGTCTGTCTAGTCTGTCAACTCTTGCATCTTAAAAATCTCAGCTTTGAATTTCTATTTCTTTGACAAGTTATAGTTGTGAAGAAGCTGACCAGATAGGACTCTTGTAACTCTGTGCTTATGTGGAGCTGCCTGGGAGAAGAAAGACACAGCAGTTAGTTAAGACAGCAACAACACAGCAAAGGATAATGAGAGGCAAAACAACAGTGGAGTAGTGTTCTGAATGCCACTGTTATCTGTCATAGGTAGCAAGCATGACACAGGTAGCAAGTATTACTCTCATTGCAGTAACTTTTCTTTCATGTGACAATATATGCGCGCTACCTGGACTATCCTTGAAGAGTATCTGGAAGTTACAACTGGTACAGAATGCACTGGCATGGATAGCCCCTCGGGTGGTAGATGTGACACTGCTATTATATGAGCTGAACCAGCTGCCAGTTTGCTCCTGGATTCAATTCAATGTTTAGGTTAGCACCTTCAAAGCCCTTTATGGCATGGGCTCAGGCTACCTGGGGGACCACCTTACCCCAATGGAACCTGCCTCTCTTGTTCCAGCAGAAAGGGTGTTCTTCAAATTCCAGCGGCTAAAGAATTTCGGCTGGTGAGGTCCAGAAGAAAAACCTTTTCTGGTGGGGCCCCACCCTCTGGAATATTCTCCCATTGAGATGAAGTTTGCCCACACACTCCTGGCCTTCTACAAGAGTCTAAAAACTTAGTTCTGTTGCTTGGCCTGGGAGGCCAGCAAGGGTCTGCTATTTTTGGGGCAGCTGACCAAGTAGAGAAGATCCCCACTGCCAGGCCACCCATCATCTCAGTTTTTAAATTTTCTACTATATTTTTTCCTCTAATTTTAATTGTTTTGGGTACTTTTTATTACTTTATAAATTTCCCCAAGTCGCTGTATCAGTGAAATGGGTGGCGTACAAATTTAATAAATAAATATATTCTATCACTAGTTCACAGCTTAGTTAGAGGGAATCCTGATCACATATGGCTATTCCCTAATTTTTGAATTCGCCACATATCAATTTTCTGTACAACAGACTGCTCCATCTAAGAAAACAATGCAATTACAAGATTTTGGGCTGCCAAAATCCTGGTAAATTATCTACTAGGAGCTCTTTTCTGCCAGCACAAAGATCCTGGCATTCATTTCTAACAATCAAAGGGGACCTGCCTTCAATTGCACACAATACTTTGGTATAAAGAGAAAATATGTAAGCTCTCTAAAGAAGGTATATATCAATTAGAATTAAGATACAGATTAGAAACAGATAGATTACAGATATGTTACTAATTTCAACAAGAATTTTTTCCCCACATATTTGAAATTACAGAATACTGTAAGCAATACAGAGAAGTAGTTTTACGTTTAAGCACCTAATATTTACAAATAATCAGTTGCATTGAAAAAGACATGACTTGGGAGGATGCCTACAGTAACTAATTACCTCAATAACCTCAAGCAATTACTATATTTCTTTTTCTATATCTTCAAATCTGAAGAAGACTGTCAAGTTCAAATCTGAGGGAATACTCGATGTCACTTCATTCTGTTAACTACTGAAAACTCAATATATATCCAGTTTGAAACATATACACACATATATAGCTTCACAACAAAGACAAACAGATGAAATTTGATCTATATCCCAAAATCACAAAGCATCTGCAACTCGCATGCATTTTTTCTATGCTTGAATAACTGAGCTAAACTAAACTGTAATAAAAATAAATATTCAAAAATATAGGTGTTTTCCACAGGTAGAAAGAGACTGCAACATACACCGTATCTATTTTGCCTGAAAGCAGATATTGGCAATCTAAAGACTTCAAATATTAAAAAATAACAGTTAGTCCCTGGGTTAAGAACATCTGTCTTAAGAACCACCACTACATACGAACAGGCTGTCTATAATTAAAAATGGTGGGTAGTGTTATCCTTCCTCAAGTCAACGTACTGCTGAAATGACATAATGCTTTCAGAAAGCTGTATGTTTTTAATATAAAGCCTGTTTTCAGCAGATCCTGAAAGCACTGCACGGTGTCAGCAGTTCGTTGGCTTGAGGAAGGGGAACGCTGCCTACCATTCTTAGTAATAGGCAGTTCCAACTTGCATACAACTTCCAGTTAAAGAATTAGGAACAAAAATTGCTCTTTACCCAGGGACTGCCTATATAAAAATATTATCAAGGCACGTTCATTCTTATTTATCACTCAGTAGCACATCCTAGTTTGCTACCATTCTCATTTTGTTCCTGAGTGATATTCAAAGTATTTGCTTCTAGTTTTAAAAATGTACCAGAATCTTTTTCCAACAAGAAAAAGTATAGTTAATTGCAGTTGCAATGGAAGCTAATGTGTAATTTACAAATTCTCCATATTGTTATAGGAAAGACAGTAGCCCCACCTTACCCTTCTATTCTAGGATGAATTATTAGGAAAATGCTAATTATTTTTTGAATACGTGATATAAATGCTTATTATTTTGACATTCAGATTTAGCTCAACTTAAAACCCTGAGGTAATGTAAGACAAATATTAAATTGTAGGGCTAGGACTTAAATAAAGCAAAAAAAAAAATCTAAAATGATTAGAAGTTTAAAAATGGATGTAAACATTCACTATCTCCAGTTGTTTAAAGAAGATATAACTTTAGAAAAATTAAATAATGGTGCTATTTAATGCTATTATTTAAGATAAATATTATCTTTATAATTTAAAAGATATGAAATTAATGTAGTTAGAAATATTAAAATGGATTCCCATGAATTTGCTAATTTTATTCTCTCAATAGTAAGTTAACAAGTAATTATCTTGTTAACAAGATAAGGAATTATCCTGTGGAAGAGAGCTGCTAAAGGGGAAAGTGAAATAATGTTGATAAGGACTGAAAATAACTGGAAACATTCAGTATTGAAGTAGGAAATCTAGGCTATTCTAAACACAAAACACTTCTCAAAAAAGATAGAACAGGTATTTTAAATTTAAAACATTTCAAATTTTTGCACACAGCTAGTCAAGACAACTCCCCCATACCCCTATTATTTTTCAGAATAATTGTTTCCCTATAACAGCCAAAAGAACACAAGTATTTTGATCAAGCTCATTGGGAAAGGAGGCAGAAAAAGAAAAAAAGGTTTTAATTTTCCTCTGCAGGTTCATTACACTTTTCACAGCCTGTCTAACAAGTATATTGGCAGAGTGTGCATAGCACCATCTCTGCCTCTTTGAATGAAAATAGATCTGCTTTTTACCCCAGCACTGGTAGCGTTTCAGGAACAGCCTTTTTCTCACTTTTCCTATCTATCCTGTTTTATTTATTTATTCCCAACTGAACTGAGTCTCCGTTTCCAACAGGAACAGCATAACAGAAAAACATTACCTGGAGTTATCTCCACACACTGGCCCCTCAAATGTTATATTTAAAACATAAATAAAAGGAAAGTGTATATCCTTAGGAAATTAAGATACAGATAAAAACAAAAATTAAATATAGATTTTTACTTAAGATTTAAGTTAGTTACATAGAGCTTAATGTGGCCCACACACAAAAATAAATCTATAATAATCCAATATTTTCATGAATACATTTATTTTATCTTGATACTAAACAAAACTTATTTATTCTATTTATATCTGGTCCAAATGCTATGGAATGTTTATAGACAAAAAAACAACCAACCACATGTAACAGGCAAATCAATAAAAATGTTATAAACATTAAAAACCAGCAGTATTAATAGAAAAATATTAATAAACAATTAAGGGCTGCTGAAAAAGGTCTTAGCCAAGCATTCCTGAAAATAGAGAATCATTTTCCCATCTGCATGGAGTATTATTATCTTATAAGAAAGTGTATATATGCTGGTAGATGTATAATTGTGTATGCATAGTGTTTGTTTCTGTCAGTACACACACATCTGTCTATATAATATATATTAATAATATAACATGTAATATACAGGATTATTTAATTAACAGTATTAACATTTGATTTTCCCAAACATTTTGGAGACATTATTTCCTTCCAGATTTTATTGGATTAAAATTTTTATCATCTCTGACTATTAACTTTATGGACAGAAGATAAAATTGTAGTCTCAATAATTGGAGGGCTATAAGATACCCATCTCTAACCTATTCTACATTCATTTTATATCCATAAATAACAGGATTATACAACTTTTCCTATGCTCCCAATCTATATTTGTAAACAAGAGAAAGAAAACAGGACAGAAATTACACTGGGAGGAGGCTGAAGCCGTTCACAAGTCTTCTCCTGAAGATTTAATAACTATTTAACATTTGATGATTTAATGTTTATTTAAAGAGCTCAAGAAAGTTCCATGCTTGCCGGGATGGGGGGTAGGGATCAGAAATCCATGGATTTCAAAGTCTTGCTGTTCTCCAATCTAGAAATTGTTCTTCTTCATGAAATGCATTAATTACCATATGGCAAAAAATAATATGTGTAGTCAGAAGACTTGTGGATCACCAGAACTGTGGATATTACAATGGGATTTATTTTAAATCATTTATTCCTCATAGTGTTGAATGATTTAATTTACTGATCTGAACTGCTTTACTTTAAAATCAATGATGATCAGTCATCAATCTAGGCTTTATAGCATAAATTCCCAAATATCACTGAGGATTCTTATTTCTACAATATCTATTTATACTCATGCAATAGAAACAGTTATTAGTACTGAATATTTTTATTAACTATTCCACGAGCAAATATAAAATCATAACATATCATTTGTGATTATACATTTATACATAATTAAAAGTTATACATGTTTTTGTTGCATTTTTGCACTTTTAAAAAGCACATTTTGTCTTTTTCTTTGACAATGTATGCCTTTTTGTCTTTATGCTTCTAGTCATTTTTAAAAGCAATAAAACTATAAGTAAAAAAATATACAGAATCAAGCTTGTTTCTTAAATGAATTTAAGTATGCAATCACAGTGATTTTCAGAAAAGACTGCGATAAATTGTGTACAATTTAGATGACAGATTATTCACCAACTTTAATGTCACATTCCTATTCTAATCATCTTCTGCTTCCGCCATCTTTTTCTGCTCCCATCCTGTCAAACACTTAACTGCTGGAGTGCCCTCCCTTTTTTCTTGATCCCCTTCTAAGATGTTTCAGGTTTCCCCACCACTGAAGAACTATTCTAGTTAAACTAACTAGAGACTTAATTGAAGAGCATAACTTCAAGAACAATCTTTATGTATTCTTTTTTTTTTCAACCTATGTACTTTCTTTGCTTTTGAGGGGAAAGTGGTTATTCTCTAAGGTGTTTTTATATGTTTCTGTAAAGATACTGTATATGTTTCTGTAAACCTGAGATTTATCTGAGTATGTCGCCCGTCTTTTTGATTAGAAGCCCTACCTTCTGCCATCCTATAGCTGTGGCATGAAAGGTCTAAATTTTCCACTAATATGGTTTGCTAGTTACACTGTAGCACCATCATGCTTCCTCTGAAACTAAAGAAAGAATCATTATCACTTTATTTGCAATAATGAAAAACACTGGTCCATTTGACAATGATAATTTGCTATAAATGGAGTGGCTCCTAATATATTCATAAAATGGCCATATAATGATTGTTTGCTGCTTAATACATTTTGTATTCTAATCTAAAGCATAATTTATACAACGTAAATTCACAATTGTAATTCCATATTCATATGAAAATCAGAAATGAAATGTTTGCCATTCCAAACAATAATCCAAGCTCCTTTCCTGTTTTTCCTGCATTTCCTTTCCTGCATTTCTCAGCTACAATTGGTAGTGTATTCCCAAAGTAACCCCCTTGAACACTACCGGTTCTGTGGGTGTGGCTTGGTGGTGGGGTCATGTGACTGGGTGGGTGTGGCTATGTAGTCATGTGACTGGGGGGTCAAAAGACAGAAACTCACTTTAACAATGTCCTGCTGGAGCAGAGGGTTGGACTAGATGACCTCCGGGTCCCTTCCAGCCCTGGATTGCTGTGCTTTTTCAAGGTATCCTCTGAAGCTGCGTCTAGTGCCAGGCTTGTGGTCCTTCCTCCCGCTTTTTTCCCTCCCTCCCTCTCTCTTTCTTTCTCCCTTCCCTCCCTCCCTCTTTCTTTCTTTTGCAGCACCCCCCACCCCGTTTTTGGCCTAGCAGGCCTCAGGGAAGCCTCCTCCAAGCAAAAACCGACCCCTCGGCCCCTCCCCCCATTTTTGGCCTAGCAGGCCTTAGGGAAGCCTCCTGGGAACAAAAACAACCCCCAAATGCTAAAAAAAAGTTTGTAAAAAGTTCCTACCATCACGCAGCACAGCTGATTGTCGAAACTTTTTTTTTACTTTGTTAAGCATTTTTTTTACTACTGGTTCGGGCGAACGGTAGCATTTTTTATAACCGGTTCAGGCGAACCAGCCCAAACCGATAGCATTTCACCCCTGCCCTGGAATGTAATGTGACTTATTCACAGATAATTGTTTATAGGATTGCAGTCTAATTATTTTATAAACTACTTTTTCATACCTCAAAATCTGTCTTCCAATCCCTGTTCCCATGAACACACATAGAAAATGCATGGAAAAGTATAGGAGATAGCAAAAATTAGCTACTGTTCCATCTCACCTGATGCAAATTTGTTAGGGAAAGGAATTAATTGGATTCCAGACTACATACATACATTTTAGCTAAACAAAACGCTACATATTGTAAATACAAGTAAGACTAAAGCTCTTCATGAGGTACTAATATAAATAAATTTCTCATATATATCATTTTTTGTTTTATACTGACAACTAGAAAAATAATTTTGTCATAAAAGTGTGAAAACATATTTACTGATCACACTGCCAGGTGTAAATTTTTATGAAGAGAAATTGAGAATTTGGTGTCTTCATCACTTACTAGAGAGAATTTGAGCAAAACAAAACTGCAATAATTTCATTTTCACTTCTGATTATCATTGGTAAATTAAAGCAGAAATCACGTAATAACAAAAATATTTTGAGTTTCAGAATCAACACTCAAAAAGTGAGAGAATAACAATATTTCCAGAATAACCATATTCTTTATAAGGCACATCATTGCATTGTAATTTTTTTAAGATGACAAGAAAACAGCTTGAAAAAGCATCTGAATATGAAGCTGAGTTCTTCATTTACCTTCGGTAACTGCTGCTAAAGCCTTTACCTCGTGGAGAAGGGCCATGTACGAATCTACATGTGTTCCCATAGAGGCAGTTGCCAGTCTTCAGCCAGTTACGGCACTGTGTCTAAGAGACAGACATTACTGGGTGAATTTCAAACTAATGTTGGAATACTGCTCGCGTGAAGATTCACAGAACAAATAATTCCACATATCATTCCAACCAAACAATAATTTAGTGCCAAATCTGACAGTGCTCATTAAACAGAAGTCATTTCAAGGTATATTGACATGAACTAAGATCTCTTCTCACTCACAACTAAAAGATAAAAGAGTTTTTTTCTGACCATGTATCACCAAAAATGTGAAACATGTAATCAAATATTGGAATTTGTTCTGTTTTTAGCTAAACAATTCATCCATCCATATGCTTCATTCTGCAGAATAGGGATGGATTTGGACCTAGAAAATCAGAGTTGAAAATAGATAATATCCAAATGCAGCATTCTAATTGAATAATCAGCTGTCAGCAGAGTTAAACAGGTTGCACTGCATCTAAGAAAGTTATCTTGAAGGCTTCAAATATTAAAAGAAACCCCGTTACATAAAGGCACAACCTCAACATCAACAAGCTAACAGAGTCACTTCTTCAAGAGTGGATTATTTTTTGAAATTGAGTATGTTTAGATTATGGACACAAACATTTATTCAATCAGGAACAAGTACTGAACAAAGATGTTCATCTTCATCTTATCCCATTTGAAACAATGTAAGAGTTCATAATATATCAGTGTAAGATAAGAAAATCTTTATAGGTTTATAGCATCCCAATTAAACCAATAAGGTGACTTACTCTATGAGAAAGAAAAGAGAAAAGCATTCCCTGCCATAATCTCTGGTTTATGAGTGTGTCACATTAAGAAGGAAGAATACTTTTTGACTCACCTCTGCAGAACTTCCAGTGCTGGGTCCAAGTCTTTCAAACACACTGGGTCTTCTCGATGTGCTATCAGATATGGTCTTGGTATTTTCCACTGTGACCTTCCTTCTAATTTTTGACATTTTGTACTACTTCAACCAAAAAAAAAAGCAACACTGTAAAATTCTCAAGTTGAACTATGCAACTGAACTCATAGGGGGTGTGGGGGGATTAGTTAACGCTATTCATCATCAGAACTGTCTGTAGAAATTAATCAAGTAGCAAATACAGAATTTTATTTCAAAGGAATTATTTTAATCGATTCATTAGTAAACATCCCAAGATGAGGAATCCATCTTTATACCATCTTTCAGCTACCTTATCCATCTCTGGCTATTATCTGAAATAATATATCCATGAAGTACTAAAATAAGGGGGGGGGGGTTTCCCTCTAGAAGAAAGCTTTATTTTCAGTAAAAAATAAAAGTACTGGGGGGGGGGGGGAGCCAAATATTCTTATAAATGGTATACAGTGTTGGATTGTAATCAATACAATAGTTACACAACTTGAAGATAGCTCACTCAGAGGAAGGCCCATGCAAACTATCATTTTCTTTCTCCTTTTTCTTGTCTAACTCATTGTACTGTCCCCAAAATTTCTCATGACAGATAAGGACAGAACAATATTAAGCACATTGTACAAGATTTCAATGATATGTACTTTACGTAAGATGAAGAAACTTTCCAAATCTAGCAAAAGTGTGGAATTTTTCCAAGTTTGCTTGTTCAGTTTTGAGCAATTCGACCATTATTGAATGTCCTTCACTCTCTGCGTTTTTTACGAGATGCAAATAAAAAAAGAGGAGGGAGAAGATAGGTGCAAGCTGCTTTCCTCTTGAGTAGTCATTATAACAAAATGCTCTTTAAAACATCAATGAATAATACGAATCAATCTCAGCTGGAAATCAAAGCTATTGTGCTGTTGAAATAAAATAGGACATTTCTAAGTTAAGTTTTAAAGTATGTGATCATGCTAGAAACATGTTACAAGAGAAATACAAAGAATCACTGCTAAATCCCACCCAAAGAATAAATGAGAAATCCAGTAAAAAAGTGTTCAGGTATATCCTATAAGCACTGTGTGAAAGCCACCTGAAAGCCTAATATGTTCCTTGTTTTAAGCTGTGTTTTTATTTTGCATTTTTATTAGAGGTGAGCAGCATCTCTTATTCAATCATTACCTTGATCACTTTTTAAAGTAATGCTCTAATTCTGCTGTATGCAAAGTGTTGGACTATAGGAACGTCTATCCAAAAATGGAACATTTTAGGAACTGTTATTCAATATGCCTAAAGGCATGAAAGTGAGAAGCAGTGTGCTACAAATTAAGTGATCTGAAAGGTATCCAAAACTCTAAATTATTGTAAATTAAGATAAGATCCTTCCTACATTAGATAATCCCTAAAATTAACCAATTTTAAAAAAATAGATTTGGCTTAGCATACTTTGCATATGAAATATGATTTCAAAAATCAAATGAGAGAATCTGAACTTTTTGCAAACCGTATGTCTCAATTTGAAGGTATTTCTAACATCAGAATAAATAAAACCAGGACCAATACACACCTTGACGGGAAAGAATATTACATTATCACAATAACCATTTGACTCAATAACTGTAATATATAACAAATGAAATCAGTATAAAATTTAGTTATAATGTAAACTAGATTTTCTATCTTAAAATTTGCAATACTGCAATAAATGGAGATTGAGGCCCAATTCAATACAACACTGTAGAAATAAGTACATCTTTTCTTCTATTCTGAAGCTCCTAAAGATTTTAGGGGAGGGGGGGAAGTACAACAGGAAAGAAATGACATATCTACAAGGTCTTTACCACATATAATTTAATTCTATTATTTTCAAGTGTCTTTGTGTGGAGAAGAGGAGAAATTTGAACACTTTGCACCATGACTGAGGCAAAGGTCCAAATAAATGTAGGAAGATTTTAAGAGTTCTTACTTCAAAAGCTCTAACACCCCCCTCCCCCAAAGGATTGAACTTATTTTCAATATACAAGCAAAATATCCAGTATTTCAGGGACATGTCACACAGGCCGCACTCAAATGTTTATCACTTGGCTTATTTATGAGACATGTGCAAATTGCAAACAGGCACTTTGCATATACATTATTAGTGTAAAAAGGAGCAGCAGGATTATTTAGAAGTTTAAAACTAGCTCACTCAGAGTAAAACACAATTCAATAGGTTCATGGAAATTTCATCCCATTATTTATACTAAAACTTGAGGCAGCCCTCAAGTTATGATAATTCATTCAGTGGCCATTTGGCCACATGATCAAAATTTGGGCACTTGGTAGCCCACTTATGACTATAGGGTCATTTCAATTCCCCTATGTGCCCTTTTGTCTCCCAGTAATCCATGGTGTCTGCAATGCTATCTGATCTTCTCTTTCTTCTTGCTCCCGCTGCTTGATCAAGCTTGCCTGGCCTGCAGTTGCTTGCCACATGAGGTTTTCTTCCCAGAGTTGCACGCAGTAGTTCCCTAGCAAGACTTAGGGAAGATGGTCTTAGATGAACAGGAGCTGCCGTGTGACGGGTCAGGATGGGCATAACTAGTCAGCAACAAGAGCAAGAAGATACTGAATGTCAACTGGGATGGGGAAGCAGGGGCTTTGTATGCAGAGTGGCTGGGGCAACTGAAGCTGGGACTGGGTTGGGGTGACTGAGGTTTCCCAGGAAGCTGCGTGTTCCATTGCTGGGGCTTTGATGGCTGCATCGTTGTGCCATACAGTTAAGTGCTTTCTGGGGCAACTGCAGCTTTGCACTGTGCTACTGGGACTTCCTGGTACGGCTGCGGCTTCACACCACACTGCACTGCTGAGTCAGGCTGGGGCAGCAGTGTGCTGTGGTTCAGGGACTCCTTGTAGCCTCAGAGCTGCGACACACCAAGAAGCCCCTGAACCGCATCGTGACAAGAAGCATCAGAACAGTATGATCCTGGGGGCTGCTTGCCACCATTCCCCCAAGGCAGAATGCAGGGTGCCCAAAAGGACACAGATGGGGAGGGGGGGAAACTGGTGGGAGCTGAAGTCCCTTTTATCTTGGAAGAACTGAGGTTTAAGTGTGGGAGGGATCAAGACTGGAAAGGTTTGGATTGGGGTGGGTTCTCAGCTAATAACCAGTGGAATTCAGGTAACAATGAGGATGTAATATGGTCATGTGAAATCATACTTTACAACCACATCACTTAACAATGGACTTCCAATTACCATCGTAACTAGAGGACTACTCTTATTTCCATTCCCTAAATTTCAGTTATTACTCTTCAATGGGGTCAGGGAAAAAGAATTGCTTTAATTGGGATAAACAAGTAAGTGAGAAAGAAATACACTCCATTAATTATATTAATATAATTAACAATATTAAAGTGTATATGAAAAGAAGTGGGGAATAAACAATTTTGCTGCAAGAAATTTACATAAGATCCTAGGAGTTAAGAATGTAATTTGGAGGTAAAATTAAGCATTTACCTTTATTTAGCAAGCATGTGATTTGCCAAAGAAGTGGTAAGATTCTTCTTACGAAAGTTAAAATATGAACTACTATATTGCTTCCTATCGATTAATGAATGGATGTGCATGATTCAGATGCATTTTCCTCCAGGGGTTTTGGAGTATAGCTTGAATAATTATTTGACATTCCCATGATAACAAGTGATTGCAGGCAATCAGGGGTTCATATCCAAATGGACAATGGAAAAAGTATAAGAGGGAGCAGCACTATTTCCTTGACAATTTTTCAAGAAATGCAA
Source organism: Thamnophis elegans (assembly GCF_009769535.1). Classification (NCBI taxonomy): domain Eukaryota; kingdom Metazoa; phylum Chordata; class Lepidosauria; order Squamata; family Natricidae; genus Thamnophis; species Thamnophis elegans. The sequence continues at coordinate 16,817,825 of NC_045543.1, read as the reverse complement.
CAAGATTATCAAACTATTCATATATTCAAAAATCATTAGCTAATGAATAAAAGAATTGCCCTCAATGACATCAGAGTGAATTAATTGGCTACTTAATATGTCATTATTATCTTCAGATTGAATATTAAATGTAATAACACTGGTATAATAGAAGAGAGAGGCAACTTATTTAATACCTTATCTGGAAGTTTTAGATGAATTGCAGTGAACAATTCTATCCCTATTTCTTGCCTCCCACAATTATTTTCACCTCAATCAGCAAGACAATTCAGACCACAGATCAACATAAATTTTATCTATGTAAAACACTAAAGCTTGCTTGTTGTCAGCACTGCAAAGTCAACCACTCTTCTCCCTTAAATTGTCTGTTGCATATCTGCTTTAAATTTAGTAAACATTGAAAATATATACCAATTTCATAAATTGCGTAATAAGTAAAACAAAAACCCTAACAAGCTAAAGTAATTCCATGAAATATTTAATTGGGGAAATGTAATAATAAATGGAACTATCGGTTTTATCTTACATTTTGCTTTATCAAAAGTTACCATTTTACATAATAATGTTTGCTTCCTTAGGTTTATATATAAGCAAAAAAAAAAAGCACAAACATAGAGATGTATTTGCTAGTTATCCAAAGAAAAATTACACCTTGGCTACTAGCGCTCACATATTTTTGAGTTAAATTGTTTTTAATTTTCTGAAGAAGTTATTTATGCAACCAATAAGATGATACAGTTTACACATCCCCATTGTGCATGTATCATTTACACAAATCCTGATACATTTTTAAGGATTAGTATTTTTTTTTGGTAATAGTTAAAGTCCTTGGGACAGCGCAGAGATGGGCAATCAAAGAGCACAACATTTGGTCATGCTATTAGAACACCTTAATCTACCCCATCTCTTCTCATATCTTGACAAAGACAGCTGCATGAATCCAAGAGAAAAAACTACAACTACTCTAAGGAACTCCTGACAGAGTTTTTCTTAGAACCTTTCCAAACACAGCAATTGACTTGATCATCCTGTGTCATACCATATTTTTCAGAGTATAAAACGCACCTTTTCCCCTCAAAAAAGAGGCTGAAAATCTGGGTGCGTCTTATACACTGAATACAGCATTTCTGGCCTCCTGAAACCCCACCCCCTTTGCAAAAATGGCTGTGCATAACCTTTAGGAGACTTCCAGAGTGCTCCTGAGCGAAAACGGGCCAGTTTCTGTTTGTTCTTGCCCCTCCCCAGCCCCCAGGAGCACTCTATAAGCCTCCTAAAGGCTATTTGTGCCATTTTTTTTTTTTTTTACAAAAAACAGGCCTGTTTTTGCAAAAAAACAGGCCCTTTTTTGCTCGTTTTTGGGGGCTCCCAGCATTTAGGAGCACTCTATAAGCCTCCTAAAAGCTATGCATGCCCTTTTTTTTGACAAAAAATGGGCCCATTTTCATGAAAAACGGGCCATTTTGGGGAGGTCTGGAGAGTGCAAAACCTTTTTTTAAATTTGCCTCTTCAAAATCTTTGTGCGTCTTATACTCCGAAAAAATACAATATATGAATAGAAATAGTTTGAATAATTGCAACACTGAAAAATAATTTGTATTATTTCTTTCTTGCTGATATTTTATTCTGATGATTGAATATATGTAACAAACTTGATCTTGCAAAGCATTCAATCATTTTTTTCTAGCTAGAACATCTATTTCACCAAAAACATTGCCTACAAATTTTGAAATTGTTATATGTCCACTCAAGAAGAAAAAGTATCAAAACATTTGTTTGTAAGATACTTTTCTGGGGTTAAACACAAAAATGTAAAACTATAAGATATAATTTTTCTAATGTATTAACGTATCCTCTTTGGCAACCCATATTAATTATTCAGGATTTACATCTCCCATTCTACTTTCAACAGAAAAATAATGTTCCTTATTTTTATTTGTAACTAGAAAGCATGTTTTTAAATTGAGGTGAGTAAGTAAAAATTAATTTCTCCAAATTCCAAAGGTAGCCGTTAGCTAAATCTGGTACTATCTTCCTTAGTAATTAATCTAATTATTATTCCAGTTTTACATTGGTACAAAATCAGATTTTTGTATTAATATTTACTGTACATAGAATAATCCATGCTAATAAAGTAACACTTATCTTGATTTAAAAATTGTTTGGATACATATACTCCTAAGTATTTAAAGCTTTATCTGAAATATTTCCTAACATTTTTGGTATCATATGAATGCAGGTTAACTAAGATTTTTTAAATTAACCATTAAGCCTGACAGACTCATAAAACTTCATATTTTTTCTTGTGCTATGTTAGGGGGATTAAGAAATATGCCATGTTCAAATACATTTAATAAACAACTTTCCTGAATGCATAGCTTCTTTATTCCTTTATTTGTGATATAAATAAATAAGCTAACTTTGGGCGACTTACAATCACAACTAATTGTTTACTAGTAGGTGGCTGCTAATGTTTCTGCAATTAAACTGAATACTGTGTTTCCCCGAAAATAAGGCAAGGTCCTATTTTCTTTTGCCCCCCAAAGTAAGTGCTTGGCCTTATTTTTGGGGCAGTGTTATTATTTTTGAGGTGCAAGTGGTGGTGAGCGTAGTCACTTCATGGCTGCTGCTGTGTTGCAATATTTTCAGGGATGGCTTATTTTCAGGGGAGGGCTTATTTTAGCACAACAGCTCAAAAGCCCAATTGGGCTTATTATCTGGGGAGGGCTTATTTTGGGGGAAACAGGGTGCAATGGATAATGGATACCCTGTTCAATACCTTTAAAAATATAATTTTGCTAAATCTAAATTACAGTGCCTTCTTAAATTAAGCCAATGTATTTTTTTAAAAACCTGGGTCCAAACTTGAACTAGATATAAACAAAGAACATGAAAAAGTTCAATTTACTATACTTGCTAATTTGCTAGAATTACAATCCAATAAATGGATTAACTATCTTTTCAGGAACATTTAAAAAAAAATCATTGAATTCAACTGCTTTCTTAAACATACAATTCCAAAAATAATGCATGCTATGACAGTTAAACGTAATTAAGTGTTTACTATGGATATAACCAGATACATACCAGCATCACTATCTAATTTTTAAGAATTCAGGTATTCATAGTTTCTCTACTTTCCAACAACACAATCACTGTCACTCTTATATTGTATGTTTGAAACTGAAAACTACAACTGCCCTAAAGGATGCATTTTCATACTATGAACAGTAAATGATATTAATTTTAAAACAACCTTTTCATGTAGCAAAGAATAATATTAAATATTCTCAACCTACGTACAATCAGAACGTGAACTATGGTAAATAGTTGTATTTCAGGCAAAGTGTACTAATTTTTTAGGAATCTTCAGAATTTCTGGAAACTCTGTTCAAAAATCAGTATTCTTCAACTTCCTACTGAGGAGTTCCATCTCAGAGGTGACATAGATGCGACAATCTCCATATGTTTCAACAGTTAAACTACATCATCAGGTCAATCCATATAGTTAAACAATCTGCACTTCATTCATAGCAATGAAGCAGACAGGAACACAGACTAAATGCTTTTCATTGTAATATTCTTAGGAAGTGAATGTTTAAAATACATAGATATTCAGTAATAAAAGCTTTGTTACTCTTCCAACTAAAATACTGGAGCAAATAATTGAAATCTGACATTATTACAAAATTGTATCTAATTATTGTAATAAGTATAATACAAAACAAGTCCAAAATACTTTTTCCAAAAAAAATCGCAAACTTAAAATAAAAAATCAGTAGGCTAAAACATGGTTGAACTTGTAGAGAACTTGGCACAAAATAGAGGAAAATCAGCAGCAAAAACACCTGTTAAAAGCAAGCCTACACTGTATAGTTGATAAATATCAGCAACTGGTTTAAGCTGCAATCCATGCAGTTATTTGAAACAAAGTCTCATTTAGTGAAGTAAAACTTACATGGACAAGACTTTATAACCCTACAATTTTTTGGAATTTGTAGAAATATTCTTCCAAGGAGCCATTGTTAAGTCAGACCTGTATAAATGGCTCTAATAAAAGTCAACAGTTTTTAGTTTTCTGCATAAACATTAAAACATGCCAGATCCCACCCAGTCTTTCTAAAATAGGAACATCACAACTGCATAAACAAAAAGAAATGATGACAGGTAGAATTAAAAACAATACAGTGACATCACTTTCCAGAACACTAAAACTGAGAAATATCTCCCACTGAAATCAGCTGCGCTCCCTTCCAAATTCAGTAAGCTAAAGTACAAGCTTTTTAGTGATCTTATCTCCTTTGTAACAAATTTACACAAAGTGTTGTACATTAAATATATGAAAATAATTTTTAAAAAGCTATCTTCTTCATAGCTCATTCTCAGGTCCCCAATCATGCTGCCAACCTAACCAATACGAACAATGGACCTGACCATTCAGCTAACGGAGCTCTCATATTTTTAAAACAATTACAGATAGTGTCTTCAACTTATGACTACAATTAAGCTCAAAATGTATGTTAAGTGAAAAATTTGTTAAGCAAACTTGTCCCATTTTATGACGTTTCTTGCCACATTTGTTAAGTGAATCACTGCAGTTGTTAAATTAGTAATGTGGTTGTTAAATGAATCTGGGCTCTCCACTAACTCTGCTCGTCAGAAGGAGGCAAAAGGACTCCTGAACACTGCAACCTCATAAATGAGTCAGTTATTGAGCATCCAAATGTAAATAACGTGACCCCTGAGATGCTGCAATGGTCACAAGTGTGAAAAGGGGTCGTAAGTCACTATTTTCAGTGGCACTGCAACTTCTAACGGTCACTACATGAACTGCTGTAAGTCGAGGACTACCTGTATAGGAAACATAGCAAAGAACAGCTGTAACCAAAAAGGCTACCAGATCTGAATTATTCTGGCCCAAACTTTTATTCTGCCTTCCACTGCACCCAGGGGATACAAAATCAGAACCAATCTCATCCAAAACATCTGACAATGCCTTTCCCAAACAGGCACCATGAGATTTAGGACTTTGTAAATAAGCAGCAAAGCTGAAGCACCTGTTCAAATAATTCAGCCCTTAAGGACAAGAGGGTCACTACAAAACTAAAAAGAGCCATCTTCACATAGGCCATTCTCTCCAGCCCAGTTCATGGCCTTTGTACTCTGCTTACCCAGATGTCCTGATAATCTGCAACTTTCAAACGTATCTGTGCAATAATCATACAAAACTCATTTCCACTCATAGTAAAGCGGAGGGCGATAATAAGAGACAATTTATAGGAATGATAAGATGCTACGGAGTAAGGACAGAGATCAGCCAAATGGGACTCCAGAGGTTGGAATGAAACGCTCATCCTGCTGCTTTGAAAGCTGCTTGGGAGTTAGCGCCCAACATCTGGACAAATATCCCTCCATTGGAAAGGGGATATAAGGCACACGTTTTCTACCATCTTCGTCCATCAATGTATCTCTTACACACTAACGTCACGCAGAATTAATCCCGGATGTTTTATTCTTCCCTCCCCTCAGCCACAGGGTGCATGTGAGTGCGTTGACCTTCCTGAGACGCGGAGTGCCGGAGCGAAGCGCCTTCCCGCCGCCGCGCTCTCCTCCTCCCGAGCGCCGCGACTCACCTGCTCTCTCCGCACACGGCCTGCTCCTCCCCGCCGCCGCTCCCGCCGTCGCTTCCGCCGCCGCCGCCGCCCTGGGCGGAGAGGGGGGGAGAGTGCGAGGGGGGAGTCCGTCCTCCCGGGCCTAAAAGTCGAGCCACACGGGGAGGAAAAAGAGGAGCGCGGCTCGCTCCGAGAGCGGAGACCACCCGACGGCGGTCGCCCGCTGCTCCTGTTCGCCGCGGAGGCCAACAGGAGGGGCGGGGGGAAAGGGGGGGGAGGAAAGAGCCGACCCAATTCGCCGTGATTGCGTCTGCGCGACCAACCCGATCTTTTTTTTTGTACCACTTCCGGCGCAAGGCGAAGCGCCGGAAGCCGTTGCGCAGGCTTCGGACGTAGACTGTCAATCAATAAAGGAGACTATTTGTAGCTCGGCGTTGAAATAAGGGGTCCCTGAACTGGCTTGTTTTATTGCAGACGTTACGTTACCCAAACTAGGCAATATCCTAGTTTGACGCTGCCTAGTTTGGGATAATGAAACGTCTGCAAGAAAACAAGCCAGCTCAGAGAGCACCAAGGACCCCCCTCAGTAAAACGTCAGTGCCAAACGTAAAGGCGTTTGAAAGTACGTCATGGCGGGTATTTCTGGCCTAGCAGTTGACCGAATTTCATTTCCTCCGGGTTGTTTTTTTTTTTTTTTTTTTTTACTTTAGTACCTAAAAATCGCCCGGAGGATTTACGCCATAAATGTAATCCCAGACCTGACCGCCTTCGCGGCCATTGAAAGTCGTAGTCACCTGAATCTTTTGTCTACCTTGTGGAATATAAAAAGCCGTCATGCTTCTGCGTGCATTAACCGCAGCAAGAGAAAAGGAGCGCTCCCTCCGAGCGGCTGAATTGACCCACAAATGATAACCGCCTAGTATTTTTCCTTTCTTCTCCCTTCGGATATGGAAGCAAAGAGCTGTCTTCACGACTCTTCTCTACGGGCGCCAAAAAAAAAAAAGTGGGGGTGACGCTCTAGAAACTCCAGAGTGAAAAATGACAGCTCGGTTTCGGAAGGGACCGCGCGCTTGCGAGTTATACACACGGAGCGCGCGGGCGCGCGCGCCCTCCCACTCCGCCACCACCACCCCTTGCAGTTCGCGCGACTTTTCACAACGGGGCAAACGCTTCTTTTTCCCGCCAAAAGCGCTGGGCCCCTGGTAGGAGGGAGGAGGCGGGGCAGCTGCCGAACACGCGAAGACTACGTTGCCCAGGCTGCACTGGGCTCGCGTTCACGTGACCCTCCCGGCTGCTTGGCGGATCCTTCCTTCCCACCAGATGGGAAAATGGCAGGACTGAGCCCCGGGGATCGCTGGGCCGAAGGTAAGGCTCCGCGCCGATGACGCGGGCCAAGAGCCGGGGGAAACGGCCCGATTTGGGGGCTTAAATTTTATTAAGGGAAGGGAGATCGGTGCTCCAAGAGCTCAGGTTGCCCAGAGAGGAGAGCCTTGTGGAGACATGACAGATAGATCAAATCCCATATTGTGGCTTCAGCTTTTTACTCAGAGGGAGAAAGGAGAAATGCAAGTGGGAAGAAAGGAAAGGGAGAGCGCTTTAGCAAGGCGATGCTTCTAAATGACAGATAAAGGGTATAAAAAATATCGAACTTGCGAAATTTGTGAGTTTGCATAGAAAGGTGTAAATGTCTTCCTCTTGTCTTGGTGGTCTTTTCAATTTTTCTTAGTTTAGGGGTGTGCATGTTTGTTTACCAACGAAGGGCAAAATCATATGGATTGCGGCAGCTTGTGCTGCTGTTTAAAAATCAATCGCCTTGGAAAAGCATTTTTTTTTCTTGCAACACATGAACATACTTGCGCTTGGATATGGCTCAGGGGACGGAGGATTGGAGACCAGGAGGATAATGCAGTTGGGTAAAAACAAGAAGTGTTGCTTGGATGAGATTTGAGAATGAAAGCTAGCTTTAGTTCTGAGATTGTAGAATGCAAAAAGAATGATGGAAGGAAGGACAAGGAAAAAAAAAGTTTTGAACTGGGGGGGGGAGATTTTCACCTATCGTGAGTTTGGGCGAGGGCATATACCCAAGGTATTACAATTTATGCAACTATGTAGAATTTTAAGGAAAAACCTTTATATAATTTTAAACAGTACATTGGATGTACATGCAGGGCAACTAGAAATACAGCATAAAAATAGGGTTGCATGAGTTTTTAAAATCCACATTACTAATGAAAATCTTCGGTGGGCCAGCATTGCTGTTGGACCACATGTTAGAAATGAATTGAAATGTACTATAATAAGTTGTCCTTCTGAACCGTAGGAAGAACTTAGGTTTCCAACAGAATTCACACACCGAGTTATATGTGTGAACTGCTTCCAAAGATCCAAACCTTACGTGACGTTTTTTAAAGAACTGCTGAATTACCATCCTTGCTTGTTATCATTTCAAAATATATCTTTTTAATATTCTTCATAATTTGCTTTCCTGAAAAAAAATCATTGCAAAGTTTTAGAATTTAAACAAAGATGTGGAGAGATGGGTATATCATGATTTTAAGGGACTTTCAGTTTTGTTATGCGTGTTTGTATGTATTTTATAGATTAATGGCTCTCAATAAAATAGAATATGAATATATACATACATACATACATACATACATACATACATACATACATACAATATGTGCATGGGTATTTTGAATATGTCATTTGTGATCCACTTTGGTAAATATACATACATAGGAAGGCTGTCATTGTTTCAGCATTAATTGATGAGCTCAGAAGAAATCCATGTCCATTGGAGGAAGTAAGAAACAATTTTGATTGCTGTGGCTGTAGTGACTGTATGAGAATGAAAAAGGAGCGTATGTGTGACAGTGGAAGAAGCCAGTCAACATCTGGAGAAGGCAGCATGACCTACACCAAGGAACAGTTACTTGGAGTTCAAAGGTAAATAGGAACTTGCCTAATTAGAATATATTCATACTTGTTAGACTTGCAACCTGTTTAATGAATAAATTTATAAAACTAATCTCTATATTCCCCAATCTGGTGCCCACAGATAGGTTGAGCTGTGTATCCTATTATCTAGGAATTGTTAAATTAAATAAATCTAGGAATTATGAAAATTGTAGAACAAGACATTTGGAGAGCTCCTGATTTGGGAAGTTCTGTTAATGCTGGGCATGTTATCTTGTATACACAGAATTTCAATTAAATAATTCATTACTGACTTCAGATAATGGCTTACCAAAGAAATGAAATCCCTTTTCATTTTGAACGGAGCCATCCATATATATATACAGCAGCTATGCCAGTTTTAATTAACATGGGGATACCATAAAATACTAAGAAGATCCCACCTATTTACTGTCAGAAGAATAGTAGTAGTAGAGTTCTGAATGTGAGATTCCAATTGGCTCAATGACTACAGAAATATATCTTGCTTAATTATACCAAAAGTTGCTACATGATCCAGGAAGCATAGGACAAGCGTTCTCGCTCAAACATGTGTAGGATCAGAGGCTTTTGTCAGAATTATGAAAGCAGTGTTATGGCCCAAGCTCTGCTCCTTACATGTGTGACAACACATGTACAAAAGCAATGGAACTGGCATCACAATAGTGCAACACATGTTTCATTATGTAAATTTAACTTGGATTGCCCAAGAGCAGCTGAATCCCTTTCTATCAGTGAAGCAAATTAGAAAAGCATGTTACTGGATTGGAAGGTATTCTTCTGTATTAATAAGAATATGTAAGATGTGTTTGGGGAAAAGTTACAAAATTAAATAATTGTGCTTATTTTATAGAATAAAGGAGAGTAAGAATTACTATGAAATTCTAGGCGTAGGAAGAAATGCGAAAGATGAAGAACTAAAGAAAGCTTACCGAAAACTTGCCCTTAAATTTCATCCTGATAAGAATTGTGCTCCAGGAGCAACAGATGCATTCAAAGGTAGGTGAAACAGCTTGAAAGGGACCACAGCAAACTTTGAAGATCTTCCAATGCTGTGTTGGCTAACAGGAAGATATTTTTTAGAACATGTTCCTACATACAATTGTAGTATTGCATAATTCTAAGTGAAACACTAAGAAAGATTCTAACGTTGCCACCTCTTAGGAAATAGTTGCTACTTGCATATTTCTCACATACAATTCTTTGTAAGCATTTGACGCCAGTGATTGATGTAACTTGTCAGGTTAATCTGAATCTGAATCTAGATCATAAGATGATTTGAAATTCCATATTTGTGTTGCCATTGGACACTAAAGGTGGCTGTACAATGGCAGGCGATACATAATTAAGAGAACAGTAAAGCAAGCACTATATTGGGATCTCATTCCAACTCGAATGTGTATTACGTACAATAATAGTTACTACCAGGAAGGATGTGAAATGAATACAAAATAATATCAGAACGCCAGGCTTATAGAGGAGTTCATGTCATGCTAAGGTACAATCTTCATGAAAACTAGAGAGAGTCTCAAATTACATTTCTGCCCGGGACTCAGATTTCTTTTATCTAATCATTGACTTGGTTATCTTTCTCCTGTTCTTCCAGATTATTCCTTCTACCATGACCGTTTCCCAATATTCAAATAATAGAATACAAACATTAGACTTTTCTGTTGGATGTGGGACAAAAAGATGTTTTGTAGGAGTTTTGTAATATGGTTATGTATTTCACCCGGGTTTCTTTTTTGATTGGTTTTCTTTACGTTTCTCTTCCACTCTACAGCAATAGGCACAGCTTTTGCAGTTTTGAGCAACCCTGAAAAGAGATTACAGTATGATCAGTTTGGAGAAAAGGAAGATACTTTTTATACCAATGTGCCCAACCACTATAACTATTACAGAGAATTTGAAGCAGATATAACGCCAGAAGAAATATTTAATATGTTTTTTGGAGGGAATTTCCCAACAGGTACATTTTTTTTTAAAGCTGTGCTTTAAAGTGCAATGAAAGGTGCTGTTCAGTCATCTGTACAAGACTCTGTCCCCTGCTTCATGGGGCCTTTAATTGATGATGAAGCTCCAGATACGGTTTTGATGACTATTTGAAGTTTCCAAAGAACTTCAGAAACCGATTAGATCTATCTATCCTTCCTATCTATCTATCTATCTATCTTTCTTTCTTTCTTTCTATCTATCTATCTTTCTATCTTTCTATCTCGCTATGTATTTGTATGTGTTCTGGAATGCCTCAAGCAATTTCAACCAAACTTGGTACACAGATGACTTACTCTCTGGGAACAAATACTGTGGGGGTAAGACATCCCAACACCACTCGGGGTGTATGTTCTGTTACGATACAGCCTATTGTGCATTCAAATGGCTTCTACCGTACTGCCATAAAATGGCTCAGCGCAGTGGAGTTGCAATGGTAACAGCTTCGCCGTGCTCCACAAGGGGGCTCCCTCTGGCAAGGGGAAAAAATCCAACATTAGAAATTATGTTTGGTCAGGACATTTTCCCCCTATAAATAAATACCTGGACAACCCCTGGTTATCAGCTAGTTTTCTTTAAAAGTGCTGCATATATGACTACTCAACAAGATATGATGCTATTTGAACTAGACCATGCCATTACACAGTTCTGTAGGGTAGGAAACTTAAAATAGCTTTTCTCAATTCTTTAGGCTTATCCTACTCTGAATACCGCAGTACATTTATTGGGTTTACACTTTGTTGAGTTAAAAATTTCATTTTTCCTAACTAATAGTAAAGAATTGTGGAATGTAATCGATACATTTTCAGGCACATATTCATTTATTTATTTTCTTTCAATTTTTATGGCTGCCCATTTCAGTCAATGATTCTGAACAGCTTAAATATGTTTGAGAAGGCTGCTTTGCTTTATAGGAATGTTATTAAACTGATTTGTACTGCAGTTCTGAGAAATCTAATTTATGATAAAATCGCTACCTAGGTGAGTTATAAGACAATATGAAGGTTACCAATTTAGTTTTACTGCTTTACTTCTTCTATTTTGGCAGTATGTAGATGTTAACACATCAGTTGTGATAATCTTAACTCTTTGTAATATTGCCAGAAACTGGGTGGGGGAATCATGCAATTCTGCAATAGCACTTTATTCCATTTTTTGCCTTATTAAGGCAAGGACTACGGATGAATGTTTGATCCCAAGTTCCACATGTAGAATTCTGCTCATTAGATGTCCCCACTACTAAAACATGAAGCCCTTGAAAATCCATTCAGGGCAATGAAAACAGCATAGGAAGTATTTTCTGGACTGATAGAGCCATTGCATATTTTTTAAGGCATGTTTGAAATTAGCTTTTAAAAATAAAATGAAATCTTAGTTTCTTATGACACAAGCAATACAGGATAAAAATTGCACCTTTGTTCTATTGCTATTTCAACAGGAAATATACATATGTTTTCCAATTCTTCAATGGACCCCCCATGTTATCCACAGCGCAACAGACATGAGAGGACATGGGCCCAGGATGAACAGGAGGAAGAAATCAGACCACAGGTACATAGGGAAGGGAAGATATTATAATCATAGATAAACAGTGCTGATTTATTGCCTATCCCTAGAAAAGGAAGCTTGGGTTTGTTTTTGTAATTAGTAAATATTTGAACTATTTTAAAGTGAAGTGATACTTATGAATCTTATAAGGGTCTTAATTGTAACTTGTCTTTTTAAGAAAGATTTTGAAAGCATTTGCAGACTTATTGTTTTATATAAATGTGGCTACAAATTTCACTGAATGGCATGGTGTTTCCTTTGGAGAACCTTTTTTTCAATTGATTCAGAGATATAAAATCAGTAAGTGGATGAAGGAGTTATCAAAGTTATACAGCTAATGCTGAGTATATCACTGATGAGTAATTAACCATAAAAGACAAAGTATGTTGAATTATTTTTACAATATGAGGAGTAATTTAAATCTCTGAGCTGATTAACAAAATCTTCGCTGTTTTGCTATAGATGGGCCATATTTAGTTTCTAACTTCTCCTTTGTTATATTCTGACTAAGTAACAAAGCTGTCCTTTGCATAGCACGTTGACCAACTCTGTCATGCAGTGACAATACACCTTCTGTTGAATTTGAATTTCTTATTTAATTAGTCAGACTAAACTCTAAATGGTTCTGCTACCCAGATCTCCAGTTTTTATTCTTTCTTCTAAAAAAAATAGAAGCTAGAACAGGAACTAATTGTAAGCCTAGCACCAAATCCACTTCAAACCTCTTTTCAAAAATTGCAAAAGGCAGCTTTACTTGGAACAGGTTGATATTTAATATTCTTAAATAACCTATCCTAGCTCCTTGGGAAGGAGTCAACAGGTGGACAAAAATGCCAAATCCTGTCTAAACATCTGGCTGACTGTGCGACCAGTCACAATAAAATTTGTATGCTGCCCAACTCTTAATGCCTCTGTAGATACTATTTCATTTTTTCTATTTATCATTGTCAAAAACCTAAACATCCAGACTGACAGCCCCACCACCACCTCAAGGTGCCATCAAATTGCATCCACAAACAAAACAAGCCTTCTAAAATGGAAAACCACAAGAGATTTTGGCATAAAATTAAATATTATTTTTATGTTACATTTTTTTCCTATGCTTTTGTTCTAAATTAAAACATAGCGCCCTATCTGGGATGATTGTGGTACCATTGTGGTTTCCATTTTCGCCATATATTTCTTACATGCTTTACTAACCATAGTTTTCATTTCCAGAATTCCTACTCAGCATTTATCCAGTTACTGCCAGTCTTTATTATAATAGCTGTTTCAATAGTAACTCAGCTGATGGCTACTAATCCACCCTACAGCCTCTTCTTTAAATCGTAAGTCTAGATCTGTTTCTTTGTGCTCTTGGAAGAATAGAGGCTACTTCTTGACACTAACTTTCCAACAGCAGGTTTAATCTTGCTGCTCAAAGCGGCCCCTAGTTCATTATATATAAATAGCAGTTAATTTGAAAAGCTTTTTATCTTGGAAAAGGCATACCCATAGCTATACATTCCAACTGAATTTTTTTTTGAAAAGAGAACTTAATTTCCGGGCTGCAAATTATTTGAAGGATGGGACATTAAACCTATAAACTACTTTGACTTATTGCTCTATAGAAAACAATATTGTTTTCATTAAAAACGTGAGCATTTTGGTTTTTTTTTTCTTTTATTATTTGAATACATTATATTAAGATCCACAATGCCTTCACAGAAAACCATTTTCAGATTAAATATTTCGAGGCCAAAGGATGGATAGAAAATGATTAACTTGTTTTCTGTGGTTTTGTACCAGGCAATTTGAAACAAAAACTAATCAAAAAAAGTGCCAGTCTTACTTTGTAAGTAGCCACTTGAAATAGAATTTTTTTTTAAAGAGTATTAAAGATGCTGTACATGGCAATTTAGGATTTTGAGAGTTGTAATCTCGATATATCACAAGAACCTTGGTTTGTGGAAGATTGCTTCATTGCATATGAAATGTGGTTAGCTGCTATAGGCTACATTTAAAGCAAATAAAAAGAGCACTAAACGGGCTGGAATTCAGATATTTACTGTCTGTGATATTAACATCTTTTTAATGACACAGGTCCAGGACACCTGTAGAAATGCTTCCTTCCATATAATCCTGCATTCTTCCTTCCCTATACAGACAGTCCTCAACTTACCACCATAATTCAGCCTGAAATTACAGTTGTAAATCATGCCAATTGTTAAATGGATCACCAGATAACTGTGCCCAATTTTAGGAACTTTTTTACAGTGGTCATTAAGTGAATGCAACAGTCAGTAAGCCAATCCGTTGTCTGTAGTGGACATTTTTTTTGCCAGAAACTTGGAACCAAACACTGGTTTCTGGCCAAACAATGTTGTAAAATTACAATCATGTGACTGGAGCATATGCTGCAAACAGATGTAAATGCGGGTCAGTTGCTGAACGCCCAAAATGCAATTATGTGACTGTGTGTGTATGTGTGAGGTGGCTATCAGTTTTGAATCCAGGTTGTAAGTAGTCTTAGGGAGGTCTTTTGGAACTTTGAATGGTTGCTAAGCAAATGGTCATAAGTCAAGGATTGCCTATATCTTGTTTAGAACAGGGGCAGAATTAATGGAGAAAAGTTTTAGAATCTTCTAAGCAGTTGCCCCAATGTTGCAGAATCTGTTTCTCGGTATTATTATTATTTTTTTAGTAATTTTTACAATGATAGGATTTTAAAGTATTATATGCCCTTCTGAATTAGGTATGAAGCCAGGATAGACAATTTTTAAAGGAAAGTTATTACAAATGAAATAGATAGCAAAGAGATTTATCATGCTAAATTACATCAGTACACTTCCAAAAGCAGTGTTGTATCTTCTCATATTTTGTTTTCATGTTCCAGATTGTGCGCCTATGCCTTTCAGAAATGAGATATGAAGTAAAAAAAAAAACAACCTTAGGATATTTAATAAAAATCTGTAATTCTTGAGGGTAGTATTCCAATGCCTTTATGTGTAAATCATGATATATGGGGAGGATTCTGAACTTTTTAGGATTATAATAATGGATTAGAACAAAGAAATACATTTTATTGTGGTAACAGAGTCAAAGCTTCCCTCTTCACTGAGGTGTTGGAGCTACAGGTCAATCACTCCTGCTTTATCTTCAATTCTCATCATGTAAATATAGTAGAATAGCTTTTGGTCAAAAAGATGTTTTGAGATGGAACTCACAGTTTGTTTTAAGGGTTCCACCACAAAACCGCGGTCGACTAAAGCGCGCTCGACGAAACCGCGTACCTGACGTCATCACAGTGCGATGAAAAAAGCACGCTGTGAGCGGTAAAGCTAAAATTAATGCGTAAACCTAAACCTAACCCCCCCAAACCTAACCCTAAACCTAACCCTTAACCTAACCCTAAACCTAACCCTTAACCTAACCCTAAACCTAACGCTAACCCTTAACCTAAACCTAACCCTAACACTTAACGTAACCCTAACCCTTAACCTAAACCTAAACCTTACCTTTACGTGAATCGGCTTGCTTTAAAAGCGCTTTTTAAAGCACCCTTTTTTCTCCACGGTCATTGTCGCGCTGCTGATGACGTCAGCGACGCGCTTTAATCGGGTGCGCTTTAGTTGACCGCGGTTTTGTTGTGCCACGGTTTTAAGGAGTTGATGATTTTTCTTTCTGGCTACTTGATGCTTGGTATAGAGCTCCTGATCACTTTGCAGGACACAGCTGTTTTAAAATAAACCAGAAATGAGTGTTTTATAGCTGGTACTACTTGGAAGACAGGATGTCGGGTCTGGTCATAATCAGCCACCCTTTGCATAGGGCATGTCAATGATTCCCCTTGCTCGCTTTCAGAGAGTAGAAAATTTTAATTGGGGGAAAAGGGTACTTCTGGTTTGCAAAATGAAGGCATTAATTTATTTCCTTCTTATTTCCTACCACAGGTCTCTAGGGCACACTGTTGTTAGAGAAACACAAAACCTGCAGGTGCCTTATTACGTGGATAAGAACTTTGAAAATAATTACCATGGAGAAGAACTTGAAGACCTTGAAAAACATATTGAAAAAGATTATATTGATTATATCCAAACTAGTTGCAGGAAAGAAAAACAACAAAGTAAGTTTTGTTCTTTTCCCAAGCATCCTGCATTATTTTCAAATTTAGGTTAAAACAGACAAATAATCCACTATAACCAGCTCAGCTGCCAAGAAAACTAAACGATACATAGTAAAAATAAAGATATTTCACTCTGCCATTGCCTACTGACCACATGAAATCTATGTATTTGATGTTAAGGATTTGTCTAAACCTAGTTGTTTATGGTTCTGATACCCTAGCTGTGTCAAAAGATTTCTCTAACCACTTTTTACAGCACTAATGGATGCTGTTCTGCCATTGTATCTAAGAATTATTTTATATATATATATATATATATATATATATATATATATATATATATATATATATATATATTATTATATTATTTATTTATTTATTTATATATATTAGTGTCACAACCCCCGGTAAGCCCCAATTATGGGAGGAAGCTAACTGCTTCCAACATCTGTCAATCGGCTCGTCACAAGAGTCCATCATGACAGAAACCCAATATTTTTACTGTTGCCTTTTTGTTATATTTGTGTTTTTTATTTGTGCTGTGTCTCCCTTTATTTATTTATCAGCACAAATAAAACACACACACACACACACATACACACACACACACACACACACACACACACACATATATATATATATATATATATATATATATATATATATATATATATACATACATACATATATATACATATATATACATATATATACATATATATATGATTTTTACAACCCCCGGTATGCCCAAATATATATATAGCATATATATATAGCAATAGCAATAGCAGTTAGACATATATCGCTTCATAGGGCTTTCAGCCCTCTCTAAGCGGTTTACAGAGTCAGCATATTGCCCCCAACAATCCGAGTCCTCATTTTACCCACCTCGGAAGGATGGAAGGCTGAGTCAACCCTGAGCCGGTGAGATTTGAACCGCCGAACTGCCAAACTAGCAGTCCGCTAATATATATTTCTGATTGTAAATAGCTTTTCATTTTGACCAAGCCAACGTAAGTCAAGCTTTGAAATGACTATAAAAAGTGAAATATTTTTTTCCCTGAAAGCATGACTGAAACATACATTTCATCTTTCAGAATCAGAGTTATCTAATTTGGCCAAGCTGTACCGAGATGAGCGACTGAAACAGAAAGCCGAATCCATAAAACTTGACAACTGTGAAAAGCTCTCCAACCTCATAGGGATTCAAAGGAGCCGCCAATTGGCTGAGGCATGAGAGAACAATACTGTCTGTTCTGTTGGCAGGAATTAGACTGACTTTTATAATGAAGAGGAAAGGCGTAGAGAGAGAAAAGCATCCCATACAAACCACACACGGAATCATTTATGTTCATGGAAACTGTATATGGACTGAGATATAGAGGCAGCAGTTGCTGTAGTGTGTACAGTGCATTTCCTTTCACAGTCCAGTCGTTATTTCAGTGTTAGTGATTCTTCATTTACCTTCATTTTGTTATAGTCTTCATGATGATACTTTGCCACTGTTTAAGTGCCAACTGGGTGCTTTGCAGGATCATAGCCATCATGCTTTCTGAGCCTATGGTTTCTCAAATTTTACCTTGCAAGACATCATAATTAGAAGAGAAAAAGATGGCATTAGTCTTTCATTTATGTATCTATGTATAGATACATGCACAGACAGTGCATACAAATACATGCACAGACTGTATATGCTGTACAGAACACATGCAATTCAGTTTCAAGAGAACTTTACAGCCCAGTGTGTTAAGGATATACATTCTCTTATGTTGCAATACATAAAGCAGTTGGAAAAGCTAAAGTGCTGCCTGAAGATTCGTCATCTAAAAACAATATGAAAAAATGAGAGAAGACAAAGCAGGAACTGGAACATTAACTCCTTATCTGGCCAGTAGATGAGGATGGATTGGTATTCCGGTTGCCAGGTGAGACTTGTACACAAAGAAAGAAAACAGCTTTAGGTCTCTAGAGCATGAAATAAAAACATACTCCGAGAGAAGTCAAACCAGGTGGCTTCACGCATATCAGAATGTGAGCTAGGTTCCAACTTTTGGCCTAGAGGAAAGTTCTAGACAGGCTAATGGAATTTATTTCCACCTAAGTAATACTGTGAGCTAAGTTACATTTCTGTAAGCCTAAGCTTTGTTATCAATACAACTTCAGCAGGTTCCTTCCAGGTGGATTGAGATCTGAACACACCATCTGATTCCTAAACTCTGAATGTACGTGGAGGTGCCATCCAAGGAATATGTTATCATAGTAAGGTCCTGGCATCCTGTGTGCTGAATGTTTTGTTTGGAGGGGGCATGCTAAGATCCAAGATACAGATGTTGGTAACTTCGTTTGCAAAGGTCTTTTCACTTACGACATAAAAAAATGGTTGTAGCTAGAACTACTTTCAGGTGAGGGTTCCAGCTGAAGCCTTATTGTTCTCTCAATGAATATTGCCTGATTACGGTTCCATCACAAAACCGCGCCCGACTAAACCGCGCCCGACTAAACCGTGTCGCTGACGTCATCAACAGGGCGACAACAGCGCGGAGACAGAAGCACGCTGTATACCCTAAACCTAAAATTAACCCCTAAACCTAAACCTAATCCTAATCCTAACCCTTAACCTAACCCTAACCCTTACCTTAAGTTGAATCGGCTTGTTTTCAAAGTGCTATTTAAAGCGCCCTTCTTTCTCCGCGCTGGCTGTTGTCGCCCTGTTGATGATGTCAGCGATGTGGTTTAGTCAAGCGTGGTTTTGACGGGTCATGCCTGATTACAAAGCCTAGAGATAAAACCCATGCCTTTTTAGGGTCTTGGCAGGATGCATTTGGCATAACTTTATTCTACAAATATTAATGGGTAGCTTTATCCGTTGGGCTATGATAGCACAGCAGCTTGCTTCTCATTCTTCTTGTAAAACTTCTGAACACAGGGTCATAAATAATTCACAAACAAAAGAAAATGTACAATACAGGTAATTCTCGACTTACGACCACAATTGAGCCCAAAATTTATGTTGCTAAGTGAGAAATTTGTTAAGTGAGTTTTCCCCCCTTTTTATGACTTTTCTTGCCACATTTGTTAAATGAATCACTGCAGTTTTTAATA
Source organism: Thamnophis elegans (assembly GCF_009769535.1). NCBI lineage: Eukaryota > Metazoa > Chordata > Lepidosauria > Squamata > Natricidae > Thamnophis > Thamnophis elegans. The sequence continues at coordinate 16,798,511 of NC_045543.1, read as the reverse complement.
ACATGGTTGTTAAGTGAATCTGGCTTCCTCGTTAACTTCACTTGTCAGAAGGTCGCAAAAGGGGATCACATGATGCTGGGATGCTGCAACGGTCATAAATAGGAGCCAGTTGTCAAGCATTCGAATCTTGATTGTGTGAAACAAACAAAATGTTAAAAAGTTACGATATTTATGTATGTTGCTTACCAAGCACATCTAAATTATATTAAAGTAACCAAAATATCTCTACAATGCCCAAAGCATATCACAACTTTTGAGCACCCCTAATGTTTGGAAATTGAAAGTTGAAAAATTTGATGGGCCCTAAATTGGGAATGCTGCAACGGTCTCTTTTGTCAGTGCCGTTGTAACTTTGAACAGTCACTAAATGAACTACTGTAAGATGAGGACTACCTGTAATCCTGTGAAATGTGATAGCTTTGAAAAAAATAATATTATATCAAGTGATTGTGGGATTAAAGATGAAATGTGGCCTAATCCTGTGCTGCATTGTAACATGTTGAATACATAACCTGAGTTTTATGAAATTCTGTACTTTTGACAAAGGCAATTAGTAGGTATGTTTAAAGGGTTTGGTCTATCACTTTGGGATCCATGGTTTATCTTTAGTGTCCCTTTCACAGTTCACTTGACCCCACACACACATCCCAGTGTTGCATCCTTGCTGAAAAGGTGCAGGCTTATACATAGAAATATTCTTAAGACACCTTTCAGGACTAAACGGTTCTCAAAGATGGTATCTGATATTAAAATTTGTTTTGAAAGACTTCATCAACCATGTTTTACAAATGTTTGTATTGCAAATTGCAGGAAAACCAAGCTCCTGAATTTTGATAGACAAAATTAACTCTGTATTTTGTCATATGCCCATTTGGCAATAGGTAAAATCTATAGCAGATTTTTGCATAAACTTAAAGGCATGGTTCAGCCTTTGTGAAATAGTTTCTTTTTAATGTTCTTCAGATGTGCATGAGTTCTGGAAAAAAAATCTCGTTTATTTTCACATCAAGCACCAATTTTTTTTAATTTATTTATTTATTTAAATGTTAAGTTATTAGCGATATTTATTTCTCTGAATGTACATATATAGATTGGCGAAATGGTGATTACATGATAGCATTGAATCATTACTGTATAGTTCACTTTTTTCAGACAATATTTAGATGTGTAACATTTCAGAGGATTAATATTAAAATAAGATTCCTTGTTTAGAGAAAAATACTTTGTCGGAGCAATTTGTGAATTTGAAGTAAACAGTTCTCCATTAATTTGACCACATTCTGGGGTAATTTCAGTGCATCTGCTGTTGAAGATTTCACCCTTGGATTGAGAAACAAAACCCTGTGTGTTTATGGTGTGTGTTTTATACACAAATCATTAAATGTACTACTTTAAAAAGACACCTAGTGACTGTATTGTATGAAAATTTTAAAAAATAAAATAAAAGATATAAATATCAAAACTGATTTGTTGCACTTGGGGGGGAGGGAGGCTGGATTACTGCAATAAAATCCTTACAAATGCTGGCTTGAGGGATAAAACATCTCAAAGAGACATAAGGTGAAATCCAGAAAGAAAGATCAAAAACATTGGCTATCTCTAACAAGGCAAAGCAGTGCCATCAAGCAGATACTATTAGAAGCCAAAATAAAGCGTTTACTCTGAATCCAAAAGATAATTCAGTTTGCCACAAACTAGGCAACTCAATAGCAGTGTGGCTATTTTACAGTTGTGTTTCAGTACAATAGTTCTGGCACTGTATAATGAAACCACACTTCCTCATGCAGACCCAGGTTGAGGTTGATGAAGAATTTTGCAGTATGAGAAGATAAAGCCAGAGAAAGAAGATACAGATAGTCCTTCACTTACAATGGTTTGTTTAATGACGGAAGTTACAATGGCACTGAAAAAAAGTGACTTGGGACCAGTGGTGAAATCTAATTTTTTTCTGTGGGCATGGCTTGGTGGTGGCGGGTTGTCGTGTGACTGGGTGGGCATGGCCATTTTTTTTTCACTTTTTAAAGCATTTTTTTCCTGCAAGTTCAGGAGAATAGACAGGGAAAAAATGCTTTAAAAAGCTGGTGGGGAGGGGGAGCTTCCAATGATCACACAACTCACAGCTAATCTGCACGATTGTCAGAAGCTCTTCGCTTTTTAAAGCATTTTCTTCCTGCCTATTGGCCCAAACTGGCAGGAAAAAAATGTTTTAAAAAGCTGGGAAAAAGCTTCCAACGATCGTGTGGCTCAAAGCTGAGCCGCACAATCCTCAGAAGCTTTTTTTACTACTGGTTTGAAAAAACCAAGGACAATCATCCATACCGGTTTGGCCAAATCGGGCCAAAGCAGGAGGATTTCACCCCTGCTTAGGACTATTTTTCACACTTAATAATGTGATCAAAATTCAGAGGCCTGGCAACTGACTCATATTTATGATGGTTGCCCTGTCCCAGGATCACGTGATCCCTTTTTGCAAACTTCAGACAAGCAAAGTCCATGGGGAAGCCAGGCTCACTTAATAGCCATGTTACTAATTTAACAACTGCAGTGATTCATTTAACAAATGAGGCAAGAAAGGTTGTAAAATGGGACCAAACTCACTTAACAAATGTCACCGGACAACTGAAATGTGTGGCTCTATTGTGGTTGTTAAGACTACCTGTATCAGCCACGGCAAGAAATGAAATACAGGTAGTCCTCGAGTTACGACCCCCAACTGAGCCCAAAATTTAAGTTGCTAAGTGAAACATTTGTTAAGCGAGTTTGTCTCATTTCACAACTTTTCTTGCCACATTTCTTAACTGAATCGCTGCAGTGGTTAAATTAGTAACATGGTTGTTAAGTGAATCTGATTTCCCCATTTGACTTTGCTTGTCAGAAGGTCACAAAAGCTGATGATCACATGACCCTTAGGACACGGCAACCATTGTAAATGTGAATCAATTGTCAGGCATCCGAATGTTAATCATGTGACCATGGGTAAATGCTACTGTGGTCATAAGTGTGAAAAATGGCCCCAAGTCACCTTTTTTTCAGTGCCGTTGTAACTTCGAATGGTCACTAAGCAAACTGTTGTAAGTTGAGGACTACCTGTACAGGTTGCCCAGCAGGGAAAGAAACAACCCGACTTTGACCCAAAGGTCCAGTGTTGTTGAGAGGAGAAGTGAAACGTCTTCAAAGAGAAACCAGGGGAAAAAAGCACCTTTTTGGGACAACCATGACCTGGATGACTGAGAATCTCCATAAACCCAACAGAAATCTTTGCAGTGCTTCTTGATGACCAACTTGCACTTCATGCCAGCAACAGGCTGCAAATGGTAATGTGGGAAGCATGAGAGAAAAGGCCAAAGATGTGCTTGGTAGTGTAGGAAGTTATCATCCAGCCCTCTCCCAGAAAAATGAAATATCCTAGGAAATATTGAAAAGGCAGAATATTTCTCTGGATGTGAAAAGAAAGAAACATGTTTTAAAAGACAGAATAGCTGCCTGTAGCTTCCTGCCCATCCCCACTTTGTCAATTAAGTCATTAAGAAGACCAAGCTAGTCCCTTTACAGAATAAAGACTTCTCCACTTCAACTCCAGGGGGATGGGATTAAGGAACTTTACCCAACTCACCACATGGCATCTGAGAACTCAACCAAACCTGGATTCAAAACACAGCCTAGAGAGTAGCCCCTGCATGGCCCCATGGGAGTCTGACAACCAATCAGAATATATTTTTCACACAGGAACAGGAAACAGGTGGGACTGAACAGGTTATAAAAAGCCTAGCAAGCCCCTCCCTCAGCCCTTCTCTTCTTCTCCACCAACATTGAAGCATGTGATCACCTTTTCTGTTCAGGGCTCAAGCCATGTGGTCCTGTCCACCAATAAACCATCTTTCCAAGCAGCCTCCATGTCTCCAGTGTCTTTTTACCCACTTGGAGCCGAACCCAGAAGGACATTTCTTTCATCAGTAGCAGGTGGGCCAAGCAAGGGAAGTGACACTATTTGAGCATCTCAGGAGCCAGGAAGAAAATAAATGGGAGGCCAATTTGTCTTTCTTTCTTTCTTTCTTTCTTTCTTCTTTCTTTCTTTCTTTCTTTCTTTCTTTCTTTCTTTCTTTCTTTCTTTCTTCCTTCCTTCCTTCCTTCCTTCCTTCCTTCCTCCCTCCCTCCCTCCCTCCCTCCCTCCTTCCTTCCTTCCTTCCTTCCTTTTGCCTTCCAAATCCAGAGGTACCGGTAGCATCAAGGCTGCAGCATGTTTTGCTAACCCAAGCCCTTGATTCATTAGGAAGACTTCGGCCTACAGGGCCGTCACCGCCAAGCAGACTGCTCTCGACTAAACACAAATAGCAGGGGCAATTGCTGTGTATTAGCTTTCCTAGCCTTCCATTCCCCACTATCCTGTCAGAGCTGAAGAAGCTTCTTGGATGAGAAGCGAAACGTCTTCAAAAGGAAAAAAAACCCAGAAAATACAGTTGCCTCCTGAAAAAGCACCTTCAGGGCAACCATGACCTGGATGGCTGAGAATCTCTACAGACTCCTTATCTATACAATTTAGGATAAACACCCTTTGAATGGTGCAGCAATAGGAATGGATTTCCAGAGAAAAAAAATTGCAGACTACAGGAACCAGGAGCATTGCTCAAGGGACCTGACTGAGGACACATATGATATGATACATGAGCACACAATAGATACAAACTTAAGGTAAACCGTACCAAACTCAATTGCAGAAAATATGATTGAGTGGTCAATGTCAGTGGTTTCTTCCCCAAACCTCCACCACTTTAACCTTAGACCAGTGAACCTTTTTTGGCTCATGTGCCAAAAGCAGGGGGAGCGCAGGGGGTTGTGCATGGGCGTGCCACACCCATAATGCTATGCACACAACCCCAGCGTGCGTGCATGCTTCCCCCCATGCAGGCACGCATGCGTGATCAGTGCTCCCCCCATTTTTGGCATGCTTTTTTCGCCCTCCCGAGGCTCCAGAGGCTTCCTAGGAGCCTGGGGAGGGCGTAAATAGCCTCACTGCCCCCCCCCCGGAGCCCCTCCGAAACTTCCCTGAAGCCTCCGGAGCATGAAAAACCAGCCCTACAGGCAAACGGGAAGTTTGGGAACGGACTTCTGGTTTGCTCATAAGCCCCGGAGCAAATTGAGCAAATGGACGGGAGCCATTTGTTAGGGCATGCGAAGTGTTGCCCTGTTAGCTCCAGTGTGCATGCGTGCGCTAACCAGCTGACTTCGGCCTTCTTTTGAGGCCATTTTTCGCCTCGAAAAACCGGCCCTATGGACAAACGGGAAGTTCAGGAACAGACTTCCAGTTTGCTCGTAGGACCGGTTTTCACCCTCCAGAGCGTTCAGAAAGCTCCTGAAGGCTCCGGAGGGCTAAAACTGGCCTTTTGAGCAAACCGGAAGTCCATTCCTGAAGTTCCCGTTAGCCCGTAGGGCTGGTTTTTCGAGGCGAAAAATGGCCTCAAAAGAAGGCCGAAGTCAGCTGGTCAGCGCACGCATGCACACTGGTGCTGACAGGGCAACGCCTCGTATGCCCTAACAAATGGCTCTGCGTGCTACCTGTGGCACGCATGCCATAGGTTGGCCATCACGGCCTTAGACTTTGCACTGTTGACCTCACCCCATTCCTAAGAGGTCTGAAAGGGGCGTGCATAAGCGCACCAACGTGCCTACCATCCCTGTCCTAACTACCTCATTTATTCTTATCCAGGTCATGTATTCATAATCTTGTGTATACTTATATCTATTATCTTATACACGCTTGACAAAATCAAATAAAACAAATAAATACAGATAAACCTCCAAGTGCTTCAACGATCCTCTAGAAAGGATGCAGATGACCCGCTGTCTGCAAGGAATATAAATCCTTCCATTCCACGCTATTCTGTCAGAGCTGAAGAAGCTTCTTGGATGAAAAGCGAAACATCTTCAAAGAAAAACAGGAAAGTCCAGTTGCCTCCTGAAAAAAGCACCTTTGGGATTATCCTCTCTCGTTTGTGTGTGTGTGTGTGTGTGTGTGTGTGAGAGAGAGAGAGAGAGAGAGAGAGAGAGAGAGAGAGAGAGAGAGAGAGTGAGTGTACTCACAGGTAAACTGACATCATTTTGAGACAAACAAAAGAATAGCAGTCTCTTTTTCACGAAAAGAAAGCTTAGAAGGCAGATTTTGGTGCAGAATGCAGCATTATTATCCCAACAATGAATGGAAATCTATTTTATGTCTTCTTTGCAATAAAGGTAAAATAAACAGGGAGTCTGACTCTGGAGCCCTCAGTTCACATTGCTTCCAAATAAGCAGGCATAGAAAAGAGCTGCATATAGAGTAAATTATTTAACCTAGAAACCCCAATTTGAAAACTAGCAGCTGTTCTGTGGGTTTCTATCTGTATATACGAGTGTGCCTGTTTCTATCCTGTACCTATTTTGTCTCGTTTAATAACGGGAAGCCCGAAGTCTCTTGCTGATATGACTTTACAACAGAGACTTTTGTTAATGATTGAAGTCTACTTGTGCCTCCTGGGGGAAAAAAATGGGATAGCTTTTCTGTGGTAAGCTAAGCAAAGCGGTGCAGTACACTTTGCTCAAACTCGGCCCCTCCCTCCCTTTAGGATAGAGAAGAGTTCCATTTTCGAACGGGGGGGAGGAGCCTCGTGGCTTCAGCCAATAGCGGCTCCCTCGCGAGTGTATTCAAAACGAGGAGGAGTCGCGCCTCTCCCGGTTATTATTTTATTTTATTTTATTTGACAGCTGGATCGGGCACAGCGTCGCACGGGACTTTAGCCGTAGGGATCGCTTTGAGACCCCGAGGCGCCAGGATCCGAGCTTGGATTGGCCGGAGGAGGAAGAAGCCGGCTCTCCATGGCGTCGTCAGCGGCGGTCCGACAGTTGAGAGATATCCTCGAGATCCAGGAGGCTTTACTGGATAAAGTGAGACTAAAGCAGTGTTTGTCAACCTTGGCAACTTGAAGATGTCTGGACTTCAACTCCCAGAATTCCCCAGCCAGCGAATGCTGGCTGGGGAATTCTGGGAGTTGAAGTCCGGACATCTTCAAGTTGCCAAGGTTGACAAACACTGGACTAAAGGTTTGGGCTGGAGTGGGCGGGCGGGGGGTTGCGGAGAGCTGGTCTTCTTGTTGGGCAGCTTCCCTCAATCGCTCGCGCTTCCAAATGCTTTGGATTGTGAGAAAAGCTGAATTCAGAAGTTTGCGACTTTTAGTCCTGCAGGCTTGAAAATATTGCCCAAGCAGCAGCTGGAAGTCGCGGCTTGGTCTTGCCAAGAAAGGAACGGGAAGCCCTGTAGCTACCTGGCACAGTAGTACTATAAACAAATCGTTATTATTATTATTTTTGCTGAGAGAACAGCATCATCTCAAACTGTCCCACTATTTCAGTCAATTGGCTGCATTGGTTACACTTGTCAATGATCTCTGGTGGGAGCAGGATGGGGATAATGCATCCATCCTTGATCTCTGGGTGGCTTTTGATAGTATCCCAGTATTTGAGAGGCTGCCACAAAGAAGAGGGGGTGAATTTATTTTCCAAAGCACCCAGAGAGCAGGACAAGAAACAATGGATGGAAACTAATCAAGGAGAGACGCAACCTGGAATTGAGGAGAAGCTTCCTAACAGTGAGGACAACTAACCAGTGGAACAGCTTGCCTTCAGATGTTGTGGGGGCTTCATCACTGGATGAAGGTTTTTAAGAAGAGACTGGACAGTCACTTGTCTGAAATGGTATAGGACAGGTTCTCCTGCTTGAGCATGGGGCTGGACTAGAAGACCGCCAAGCCCCTTCCAGTTCTATTCTGATTCTGATTCAGCCATGATATCCTTCTGGGCCAGCTGCAGGATTTGAGACAGTGCGGTGTTGCACTGTTGGTGCACTCTTGCACTGATTCAGTTTCTTTCTCTATGGCCAGCTCCAATCAGTATCGATAAAGGGTAAGAGGTCCAACCCATGGTCGCTCCACTCAAACAAATTCTTTGCCCATGCCATGCTGCTACAACTATGCTGAAGACTTTTACTGCCCTCCTGGCCTTCCGCAAAGCCACCAAGTCCTGGCTGCTCCAGCAGGCCGGGGGGGCTTGTGAAACATCCAGCCCCACGGAAATTGTGAATGTTGCATCTTTTTTAAAGTGTTGTCTTGTCTATTTATCCCCTTTCCCTTGTCTGTTGTGAGCTGCCCGGAGTCCTCCGGGAGTGGGCGGCATACAAGACAAATAAAATGAAATGAAATGAAAAAATGAAGAGTGTGGTCAGAAAACTAATCCTCTCATCTAGTTGTCTGTGTTGTGCAAACAGCTGATGGATGTGTAGGTTAATTGTTCCTTTGCACACCTCAAGAGAACATGGTGGGCCTGATGAAAATGGGGATTCTCAAGGCACACTGTTGTGGCTTTCAGTTTTCTCCTGTGAGTACATGTGGGATGAAAAAAAAAAGATGTACAGGGGAAATGAAGAGTTTCTTGACCATCTAAAGATGTTCTCATCCCATCTGGGCTATTGCAGATGTTTTGGGTTTTGTGCATGCTAAATGAAAATAAAATTTAAAAAGGATGTGACCGCTTCCTTTACACATACTATCAGAATTAAAAGGCCATGAGGACAACTGAGAGAGGGACATCCCAAGTCATGCACTTCCATGGACAGTTAACTCACTGGAGTAACAGATTCCTAGTCATAACCATGTTATGTGAACATAGATGTAGTAATTTAAAATAGATAATAACGATTTTTGAAATAAACAGGTTGCTTTTATATTTAGATGTGCTTAAGTATACTCAGCTCAACATCTAATTGCATATAGCTGAGATCTGATCTAAATGATAAGATTCTTATATACAAACAATAATTTACAAAATGTAACTTTTTTATAGATAAACATACAGAAAGAGAACTCAGTAAATAAGGAGGAATATGACGCTATTGTGAAGAAACTTGAGGTGTGTAAGCTTCCAGTTACTAATCTGTGATATTTCTTCTCTTGTGTAAATATAAGGCAGAGATAAGAAAAAAAAAATTCTGATATCTGAAAGAGGTGTGTGTGTGTGTGTGTGTGTGTGTGTGCTGGGATAGATAGATAGATAGATAGATAGATAGATAGATAGATAGATAGATAGATAGATAGATAGAGATTGATTTACTGTTTCCAATAGTAAGAATTACACTGTAAGATTATAATGATTTCAGAGTTACCTGAATTCTTGAAAGTTGGTGAGAACAAACATGATATATGCTGGCTAACATTTAGTCTATAACACACATTCTTGAGTTGTACTTTAATTTGCAGAAAGAAGAGAAAGAACATGCAGAGACAAAGAATACCTTAGCTATAACATCTGAACGCCTGCAGTTTGCCCTAGGAGAGATTGATATTTTGTCGAAACAACTTGAGTGGGAGAAACAAGCATTTGAAAAGGCGTAAGCTTGTAACCTATGAATAGAAGTGGTTTTATAGTTTGTCTGGGGTAAATTATTTCACTCTCCTTAAATTAGTCATCACATAGTTTTATCTTAGAGGGGCGAACCCCTTACCCTTCTCTCACCTTCTAATTCTTCTGGCAGCATCTGTGATCATCTAAATGCTGGGAAAAACAAAAGCCAAAGATATGCAAAGTTAGTGTCACTTCAGTCACTGGTTTCAATAAAATTAAGCATAGTTAGTTGCATTAAATGAAATACTATTTATTTTTTGAAATATTACCAGCAAATTTAAAACTTACAATGAAGTTCTGGAATGTGGAATGTTGTTGGCTAATATTGAGATTAGATTAGGAATCCCCAAACTCTTCAACTCACCAACCTTTCCATGATGTATCAGCTTGTTTATTGACTGCCCACCCCAAATATTTATTTGAGAGAGCCGAGGTGGTGCAGTGGTTAAATGCAGCACTGCGGGCTACTTCAGCTGACTGCAGTTCTGCAGTTCGGCTGTTCAAATCTCACCGGCTCAGGGTTGACTCAGCCTTCCATCCTTCCGAGGTGGGTAAAATGAGGACCCGGATTGTTGTTGGGGGCAATATGCTGACTCTGTAAAACCGCTTAGAGAGGGCTGAAAGCCCTATGAAGCGGTATATAAGTCTAACTGCTATTGCTATTTATTGTATGAAAATAATTTAATAAACGGTATCTTAAATAATAGTTCTGTGAATAATAATACTAATTGCACAGTAAGGAATAGTCGCTATTGACCGCTTTGAAAAAGATTTTATTAAACCAGACCTGTTGGCAATCTCTTTCTGGATTCTGCCATTGGGCAATGCCCACATTAGGAGCCACATATTAGAAAAATAAATTCATTACAACTACATACAATAATACTGAATACTACAAATAACTCCATGTGAACTTGAATCAGTGGTGGGTTCCTACCGGTTCGGACTGGTTTGGCCGAACTGTTAGTGCTGACTGCAAGCCGAGAGCGAACCGGTTCTCTGTATCCGTGAAAATGTGTAGCCCGCCCGCCCCTGGGTTATACTGACCTTTATTTCTGCTTCCAAAGCCCAGCTGATCAGTGGCATCAGATTGAATTGCCACTGCTCAGCTGGTATCCTTGTTCCTTTTCTTGTTTGCAATGCAGAAGTCCCAAATTTTGCTAAACTGCGCACCCTTGCGCGGTGAAGCGCACGTGAAGTGTACCAGTTGTGCACCGGGTAGGAACCCACCCCTAATTTGAATCAGTGCAATATTATATTGTATATATAAAATAAATTGCAAAAGTTTAAAGGGAATCCAGGACCAAGAGGACTGAGAGTGGCCCTGCTCACAATAACTCCCGCCCTTATAACTTCCACGTTAGACTATTGTAACATGCTCTACATGGGGTTGCCCTTGAAGACCATTTAGAAACTCCAACTGGTGCAGAACGCCACCATGCAGGTAGTAAATAGTGACAGATATATAGCACATGTAGCACCACTCCTGTGTTCACTAGCTACTGGTGTATTTCCAGGTACAATTCAAGGTGCTGGTGGTTATCTTTAAAGGCTTACATGCCTTGGGACTATGTTACCTGAGGGATTGCCTTTTTTCAAGAGCTGCTATCCATCCAACCAAGTCAAGTAGGATAGGCATGCTGCAGATCCTATCAGCCAAAGAATGTCCACTGGATGGGGATCAGATGACGAGCTATTCCTCACTGGCCCCAGCTCTATGGAACATCCTCTCTTCAGAGATAAGTGTGGCTCCAACCCTGTTAGCCTTTTGTAAGGCCCAAAATCTTGGCTATGTTCCTGAGGCTCGGGATCTCAATATATCAACGACCCTGTTTCCTGCTATCTTGCTAAGTGGTCAAGTATCTTGCTCCTATATGTATTTAATTTGTATGTTTTAGTGTTTTATTGGTCTTACTATTTTATTGTTTTAAAATGTTTTTCATATTTTTAGGTAATTTGTTTTTTCAATTGTAAGCCACCCAGAGTCATTGACTGAGATGGACAGCCATTGAAATTGAACAAACAAACAAATATTGGGTCAATAATTACATGATTACCCACTTAACAACCAGCATGACTTACGACTATAATTCCAGTCTCAATTACAGTTGTACGTTTAGGCCTATCTGTAACTCACATTGGCTCTGCAGGTCAGACAATTCAGTAGTTTCAGACATGAATCTGGTAAATTCTAAATGATATGTATTATGATTCATGTTACCCAAAATATAACCAAAAATGCTTGGAGTCCCTATTTCCTCTGCAATTAATTCTGCTAGATCAAATATGTAATAAAACCGATTCTTTGTTACTTGTCTTGTAGACTTTCTCAAGTAAACAGTAAAGTGCTAAAACAATCACTTCAGAAAGACAAACTTATAAATAAATGTACAGGTAAGTTCAATAGAAATTTGAAATGTTTGAAGGGCCCACTGATTTTTTGTTTTAGTGAAATACTTCTAAATGCATCATGCTTTCAAATAATATCTATCTTGCAATAGGATCAGTCTGCTTCATTTGTTTAGGTACACAACTCTTAAAATTTGCTATGTAAGGTTAGGATTCTAGTGGTTATGTTGACCATTAAGAGGAGAAACAGATCTGCTCATCGAAACTCATAAATGGATTGTGCTATACATTTTGAGACTTGGGAAGAGGAAAACTTAAATGACTCCCAACTTCCCTTTGTAGAAATTGAAACCCACATTCAGAAGCAGGAAAATATTCTAAGCTGCAAAGAAAATGAAATCAAGGAATTGCATTATTTCGTCAACAAGCAAAAGCAAATCTTAAAGTAAGTACCTCAAGATGAGATTTCTTTCTCCTTCTATTATTCACTGTTAACTTCAGCAGGAGACAAATACTTTAGCGAATTCATTGAAATTATTTATTTATTTATTTAAAAGATTTGTATGGCTGCCCATCTTAGACCATATCTGACTAGTGGGATGGGCAGATAGCCACAGAGAGAGACAATCCCAAAAATAATCTGGCTTTATCCCATAAAGGTTGAATTGCACCTGGAAAGAAGCCAGTGCAGTTCATCTTGCAACAATATGGCAAACTAAGAGATGTCCAGCATTGTGCATGCTACCACATGCTCCATCCGTTGTAACTTCTGGATGGTCTTCAAGGGCAGCCTCATATAGAGCAGATTGTAGTAATCCAACCAGAAAGTGAATAAGGACTGAATCAGAGGTGGTATTCTGCCGGTTCGTCCTGGTTTGGCTGAACTGGTAGCAGCAGCAGGAGGGTCCGCCCACCCACCCAGATGTTCTGTGCCAGGAGTGGATTTCAGCCGGTTCGCACCGGTACACTAGAACCCGTTCGTGAAATTTAGTGTACCTTTTGGAACCTGTTTGTTTGGTGGCACAGTACCGGAACTCTCCCTCCTGCCTGCCCTTCCTCGCTCGCTCCCCCCACCCGTCTGGTTGCCGCTTGCTCGCTTGCTCCCCCTGCCCATCCAGTTTCTGCTCGCTCGCTCACCCCACCTGTCCACCCCATGCTTTTCTCACCTGCTGCTCACTGATTGACTGGGCCCTGGGCCTCAACTCTGCCTCCTTCCTCAAGAGCTGGCTTCCGGGATGGCAGCCTCTCCTGTCACTGCACCCTTCACTCGCCTTTCACCCAGAGGCTCTGCCAGTGGGCCACCTGCCATTTCATGTCCCGAGAGAAGCAAACTGCCACAACTCGAGGCTCCCGGGGACGACACTGGACACCGGGGGTGGCGGTGGGGCCCACTGCTGCTGCTTGTGCTGCTCCTGGTAACGCAAGCTTTTTGGAGCGCATTAAGTTGCAGGCACATCGATTCCAGCAGTTGCATTTTGCCTTGATATTTGCTGTCCCAGCAACCCGAAGGGGACATTCTCCCAGTGGCATCTCAGTCGCTCCCACCCTTAGCCCAGGGGGAGTGAGGACAGCTGGATGCAGTTTGGCACCTCCCGGCTCCCCTCAGATCATCGGGGGGTCTTGTGCGCTTGCTCGCTCACGTGGCCTGCGTGCTTCCAGTGGGAATGGAAAGTGCAGGGATCTTAATGTAGTACAGGAGCACGAGGCCCCATGATGATCTGAGGGTAACCGGGAGGCGCCAAACTGTGCCCAGCTATCCTCACTCCCTCCCGGCCTGAGACACAGCTGGGAGAATGTCCCCTTCGGGTTGCCGGGACAGCAAATTTCAAGGGAAAAAGCAACTGCTTGAATTGATGCGCCATTACGTCTAAACGTAATGGTCTCCAAGAAGCCTGCATTACTGGGAGCAGCAGAAGCAGCAGCAGCGGGCACCACTGCCACTCCCGGTGTCCAGAGTCCTCCTCGGGAACCTCGAATTGCGGCCATTTGCGCATCTCTCCCAAGCTTCTCTCGGGAGGTGAAATGGCAGGCGCCCTGCTGGCAGAGCCTCTGGGTGAAAGGCAAGTAACGGGAGAGGCTGGCCATCCCCAAAGCCAGCTCTTGAGGAAGGAGGCAGAGATGAGGCCCGGGGCTCGCTTCCATGCCTCCTTCCTCCGAGAGCTGCAGGCGGCAGGGAAAACGAGGCTTCTTTGCCAGCTTCCCAGCTGGCAAAACAGAATTTTCACCAACTGGAAGATATGTGTGTATGTGAGAGAGGTGGGGATGAGAGAGAGAGAGAGAAAGAAAGAGTAAGGGTAAGAGAATAAAAGGAAGGAAGAGGGAGAGAGGAAAGAAAGAAAGAAGAAAGAAAGAAAGAAAGAAAGAAAGAAAGAAAGAAAGAAAGAAAGAAAGAAAGAAGGAAGGAAGGAAGGAAGGAAGGAAGGAAGGAAGGAAGGAAGGAAGGAAGGAAGGAAGGAAGGAAGGAAAGAGAAAGTAAGTGTGGGAGAGAGAGACAAGAAAGAAGGAAGGAATGAAGGAAGGAAGGAAAGAAGAGACATGCACAGAAGGTTCTGCGCATGTGCAGAAGCACCACCTGCACGCTCCCAGTTCCAAACTGGTAGTGAAGGTAAGAGAAAACCATTACTAGACTGAATGACTGAACAAAGCTTCCCAGTCCAGGAATAGCCTTAAATGGCTTAGGAGATGGGCAAAGATATCCCTGGCCACAGTTTCCACCTGTTCCATCCCAATTCCTATAGCAAGCATGGTTGAATTTTCCTCTTGATATAATCAATTTCTTTCCATTTTAATCCTTGTTATATGTATATTGTTTGGTTTCAAACTGTCCTGTGTTAGTTCCTTAGTTCTCAATAGGTAAACCAAAGAAAAAGCTGAAGTAATATTTAATGGGTCATAATATTCCTGGGTATATCTGATTGATATCCATTGTTGCTTTCCTAACTAGGTTTCCTGCTTTTTATTCTTTTCACTTCATTTCTATCTGCTTTTCTTTCTGATAACTTCCAGTTTGTTTTCAGAAATTCTAGGCCTATTTTGCTATTATATGGTTTTAACAAGTATGCTCTTCCCCTTTCTTCGGTATATCCATGAGGTAATATTTACTTCAAAATTCCCATGTTATGAAGTGACCATACTTTAACAAAGTGGCTAAATTAAACATAGTTCTTCTGGTTTTCTTAGACGCTGCAGTTGATCACAATTAATAGAAAAGCAGTCATACCAAGGCAAGTGAAAATATGATGGATCAAGCCTAGGAGTTGAAGGATTGATTCCTTCCTTCCTTCCTTCCTTCCTTCCTTCCTTCCTTCCTTCTTTCCTTCCTTTCTTCCTTCCTGTTAAGTTGGGGGTGAATGAAGAGGCAGGTCTCCAAAAGTGACTTCAGCTCTTTATTGTGCGACTGGTAAAACACGCTTGGAAAAACCTCTCTGCCAGCTGCTGAAAGTGCTCTCTTTTTTAAGGGCACTGACAGGCAATCTGGCCACTGACATTTCTTTATTTTTCCCACCGCTCTAATGGACCAATGCTAATGTCCTATTTAACAGCCCCCCCCCGCCCCCAATCTGAGTGAAACCTTCGCTCCCTATTTGCATATTTAACCCTTCCTGCCTCCCTCCCTCCCTCTCCCAATAATGTATGATTATTACAGCTAAACCAGCTCCATTACTGCCTGATATACTGCCCAAGCACCCATATATTGTTTTCTCTGAAGTAGGAGTGGTAATAAATCTTTTCAACTATATGTATATTGGGAAGGACTTTGTATGGGTACGTTCATCCAATTATTTTTTTGATTTATTCAACCTATCAAACTCTGTCTGGATACACAATCTGACACCAGCACCATGTGGTAGGGACTCTTACTATATTGTTAATGGTTATGTATCGTTGTTTTGCAGGAAACAAGCATCTGAATTCAAAATACAGATGCAACAAGAAAGTTACATAGCAAATGTACTTGGAAAAAGGCTCAAGAAAAGTTTTAAGTAATTACAGAAGCATTCCCTTGGATTACCATCTTCGGACTGTTTTTCTTCTCTAAAGGATTTCCCAAGTTTTCCCACTGAAAAATTCATAAAATATCAAGTTTTCGTTTCTCATTCTTTTTATTGGGTCAAAATTGGATATCCTTTATTTATGCATTTATCTAAAATAGTGGGAATACAACACAGCTATTCTGAAATGCTAGTGTTTGAATGTTTTGTTTCATTCCTATCAAGGAACATAATTAATGGTGGGAAGGGCAATAAAACAGCAAGACTATCTTATCCCAATTCATTATGTTGGGTGAAACATATGAGCAATTACATTAGAAGTGTTGCACTAAGAAAGGAGCTTCTGAATTTTTCATGATCTCTAGAAAAGTCTTGAACAGTTCTGCAGATTTGAAAGGTTTTGCAGATGAGGAAGAATCAGCTAGGCAACTATAAATATCTAATAAGAAGAAGGCAGACCTCTGATAGGAGCACACTAAATATTTTAGTATAGTACAGGGCTGTCAAACTTGCGGGTCGCGGGCCAGATGCGTCACAACTGGCCATTCCCACACCCGATTTAGCAAAGGGGGACAAAGTCCTGATATGTCACATGACACCGCCGTGACGACACAAGTTTGACACCCCTGGTATCATACTTCACAAATTATCACAAATACTTCCTAATTTTCTCTATCTTGGAAAAGAGGTTCTTGGGATTCAGGTAATCAGCTATGTCTGTATTACATCTCCTGGAGATATGCCCTATTTTGAAGAAACCATACATTGGAGAAGTAATATATTTTGGCTTGCCACATTTCCAAAACTATATAATATACCAATTATAGGTAGATAAAAGGGGGGCAATAGTGAAACCTGCTCCAGACAGAAATGGTCAATTTCAGTATAGTCTCTCCTGGCTGTTTTCCCAGTAAATGTCCACCACCTAGCCTTTATTCCGTATACGATTCCCCATGAATTGGTTCTCCTAATTTACTTAGGATTTACATCCCTGATTTATCTGAATGGCTGAGTTGTTGGGTGAGTTGAGAACAACTCTGCTAAACATTTTGGATTCTGGTCCTTCAAAACCTCAGTTAATATACTGTGTTTACCTTAAGTTGTAGTGAGATTTACATGTTTTTTTAATTAATTCCCAAGCCTTTAAATTTAGCTCCATTAGTGAACTGATCTGACCCAGAGTATCCAGTAGCATGATCTTGGCATCGCTGTAGTGGATTAGCACCTGCTGCTGTTCCTTTGCTACCCGCTTTTGAAAAAACTAAATAAACAACATAACTTTGCTATAGTTTCCACTAAGTGCAGCCTGTTGTGTCTCAAGCCACGTGTTGTAAACTGATATACACGTATCTATGTTTACTTGCTGGTTGGTTCGAAGAGAAAGAAAAAAAAAATCTCTCCTTTATTCTATGGATATTGAACATAAGAGGGATATTTCATATAAAGTTTGAAAGCCACCTTTTAGCTCAAGCTGAAACCTTTCTGGTCCCCTCTTTAGGTACAAACGGATTGGATCTCTCAATTGTAAATTAGCCATTTCAATCAGTGTCAGGTAAACTTCAGTTAATTATCTTGGCTACATTTCAGTACTGATGTGATGTTTGGGGAATTGGATCAATAAAGCCATATGCCATTTAGATGCTGAAACATTTACAAGAACTCACATTGTACTTGTAGTCGAAGTACTTTCAGTGGTTATATTAAACATCTTAATTTTGCATCTACTTATTAATAGAGGTTTTGTTACTAGTACTGTTTGGAATAAACTTTGAACTTTGCCACTGACAAACATCTTTGGTACATGTATATAAAGAATGAATCAGTCACAGTGACAAAGCATAACATGAGAATTTAAACCAGTGGTTCTCAACCTTCCCAATGCCGTGACCTTTTAATACAGTTCCTCATGTTGTGATGACCCCCAACCATAAAATTGGTGTCTTGATTCCTAAGACCATTGAAAATATATGTTTTCCGATGGTTTTAGGCAACCCCTGTGAAAGGATCGTTCGACCCCCCAAAGGGCTCCCGATCCACAGGTTGAGAACCACTGATTTAAACAGAAGATAATATGGAAAGTAAGTAGGAATGCTTGAAATTTCCTCAGTCCTGGTGAATAAAATTTAGCCTAAGGTAACGCAAAGGGATTTTTTAAAGCTATTTTATGAGCATTTAAAATAGCATTGATATTGTATGCACTGTTTCCATCATTTAAAAAGGGTAAAGGTAAAGGTTCCCCTTGCACGAGCGTGCTACTCGTTCCGACTCTAGGGGGAGGTACTCATCTCTGTTTCAAAGCCAAAGAGTCTGATGACATCTCCATGGTCATGTGGCCGGCATGACTAAAGACCAAAGGGGCACGGAACACTATTACCTTCCCACCAAAGGTGGTTCCTATTTTTCTACTTGCATTTTTACATGCTTTCAAACTGCTAAGTTGGCAGAAGCTGAGACAAATAACGGAAGCCCCGTTATGTGGCGCTAGGAATTCGAACTGCCGAACTGTTTCTTATTGACAAGCTTGACGTCTTAGCCACTGAGCCACCACATCCCTAAAAACGGAGAAGACTCTTAAACTTGACTCTGTGTTTATATGGAATATCCATCTAGTTTTTGGTCAAGGAGAAGTGGCTTGCCCCTGCCTTCCAGAATATATTTGTACTTTGCAGTCTGGTTTATAGGACTGGGATTTCCACGGTTTCCCTTGCAAATGCTATTTAGCTTCTATGCCCCGTCAAGGTCAGTAAGTTCTTATTACATGCTGAGGAGATTTGTTGTAGAACAAGTAACCTTAAAATGTATTAAATCTATGATCAGAAAAGTGTATACAGTAATAAATAGAAATGCCACATTTTATGAAACATCTTTCTTTGACAGCATAATTGATATGGAGTAGCCAAGAGTGTTCAGAAATTCAGCCAGTCCACAAAGGTGCAGCCAGATTATCAATTTGTAAGCCATACCACTGGTGAGAGTAGCTGTGCTTTCATGCTGAGTCACTTCTCTTTCGTAAAGTGTCCCAGGATAAGCCACAAGGTTTTCAGAATCACAGAACCAGGTTTAAAAAATCTATCTATGTTTGCTCCAGTGAGGATATAGTACTCTATTTCCCATTTAGAGAGAAGGAGCTTCACACTTCCCGCCTGGGAATCTGGGAAATCAAGAGATGGTCATTTTGGGAAAGGAATACGTAGAAGCCACGGAGTGATGGTAAAAATCTTTTTATTTGTATGTGCAAAGATCTGATTAGAAGAATAGGGTGGATGTCTCCCCTCTCAAAATGATCCCTGGGAAAGATTATTTGGATGAAAAGACATGGGGTCTTAGTTTCCAGGGAATGATTTATGAAAGAGCTGAGGTGGCGCAGTGGTTAAAGTGCAGTACTGCAACCACTTCAGCTGACTGCTATCTGCAGTTCGGCGGTTCAAATCTCACCAGCTCAAGGTTGACTCAGCCTTCCATCCTTCCGAGGTGGGTAAAATGAGGACACAGACTGTGGAGGCAATATGCTGACTCTGTAAACCGCTTAGAGAGGGCTGAAAGCCCTATGAAGCGGTATATAAGTCTAACTGCTATTGCTATTGCTAAAGGGTACCAATGAGCTTGCTTTAAACATTCATTTCACCACATTCAATGACAGAGAACACAAAGGTTAGGTTCTCCATGGCCTACACGGAGACCCCAAAAAGGCAGACTGAAGACATCTCTGTGAAAAGCAGAGGCAACAACCATGGTGAATGAAGAACTTGTGAATAGACTGGCTCTTTGAAATCTCTCTAGGGAAGGAGAGGACTTGAGTTTGCACTCAAGTGTGCTGGACAGTTGCTCCTCATAAGGAGATTATAAGGTAAGTAACTGTTGTTCTGTATTGTATATAGTGTATAGTTGTCAGTTGAAGTTCTCATTCTGGTCCTCTGTGAGAGCGGGAAAATACTCTCTCCTGATTGGTTATTTGGCTGAACAGCTCCCTATAAAAGGAGCTGTGTCAGCCAGGGAGTTCAGTTGCCTCACAGGCAGTATTGAATAAAGAGCTGTTAGAAATCATTCCGGCCTCACCTCCATTCTTCGCCCAGAACTTAACAACTGTCTTTGGTGGGTTTAGAACAGGGGTATTTCTGTTTTGAATTTTAAAAAAGTCAGATTTCAAAAATTGGACACTAGAGGGAACTAAAGATTACAATTAAAGGAGAACATTTAAAATTGCAGAATTAAGCAAAATATTCCAACACTCGATATATTGAAGGATATTTTTTTTAGAATTAATTCAGAAATTAATACTAATAGTATGGAGAGCCTGTGTCTAAAAGATGTTATGGAAGAGGAACAAGTTTCACCTGACAAAGTCAAGACTGGTTGGAAGGGGTTTTATAACTGGCAGGCTGCAAGAATGACATGGAAAAAGATCTCACAGCAGACATACAAAAGAAAGGCTGAAGTTTTAATAATTAAGAAATATAGAAACAATAAAACAAGATGGTTGTACCATCTCATTGCGAGAAAGACTTCTGGTAATGCTGCCATAGATCAAGTGGCAGCAAGGCCGAGCCTAGCTAAGAAATAAAACATCCTTTTTTTGAATGAGATAAATTATCCTTTTTGCCATATATGACAAGTCAACTACAATACAATGAAGAGCTCCTGTTAGCGAATTGGATATTTGCACTCTCCGAGCCTTTGCAGGCAGACCAAAGGAGCACAGCTTGGATAGCCTCTTCCTGCCCCACCCCATACCAGTTGAATCCAATCCTCCAAGTGACAACTGTCAGGTTGAACTTGCTCTCTCAGCTGTCACAGTAGGAACTCTTCCAAATGCTGTACATAGGTAAGTGGCAATTTGTTACTATTCCTGTTGTTTTGCCTGGCATGAAAACCGCATGGCATCCAGGGATATGAGAGTTGTTAATAATGACCTGTGATTTCTCCAGTTCAGACAATAAATCAACTTAAAAATCCACCAAGAGGCTCTGAGAAAATAACAGAAGTTCAAAGACACAGGAAAGGAATTGGGGCAAGTAACCATAGCAGGCTGTGCCCATTTTTTTCCTATCACCAACTGTGCCAGGATTCCCCCTTGTTCCACTGACCTGATCCGATATTATAAATTGTAATCTAATTAAATAGAGGAGATAATAGCAACAGAAAACTCCTCACTCCATGTGGAGCGCAGTTCATCTGCAGTGTTGTGGGTGATAAAACCTTTATGAGAGAGGGTCCTTGTAAAAAAAAGGTGGTGCTTTGATAAGCAGAGATGAGGTGGGCTTCCACTCTCTTGGTCTTTCGGAAGTATCTGAAGACCTGGCTCTGCAGATTTGCTTGAAGAAGACACAAAATTTGGGATTGATTAGGGCCTTGAACCAGGGGTGGGATTTTACTGGTTCAGACTGGTTCGTGTGAACCGGTAGCTCCATCAATCAAGTGGGAGTGAACCGGTTAGTCCGACGATCAAGTGGGCCCCCCTGCCCACCCCTGTGCTTTGCTGACCTTTATCTACTCAGCTGAGTCGCGTGGCAGAGCAGATTGCTGCACCTCAGCTGTTTCCCTCCCCAGCAGTAATGCCGAAGGTAAGTTTTCTCAAAACTGCGCACACGCTCACAGTTTGCGTCAGGCGTGTGTGCAAGCAAAGCGAGTGCATGCGCGCAAAGCGTGCGCTCACCAAACCAGTTGTTAAATTGGTAGGATCCCACCACTGCCTTGCCCCCCTCTTCTGCCTCTTTAATGTTAATTACAGGTAGTTCTTGACTTACAACAGTTCATTCAGTGACCATTCAAAGTTACAACGGCACTGAAAAACGTAACTTATAACTATTTTTCACATTTATAACCTTTGCAGCATCCCTAGGGTCATGTGATCAAAATTCAGATGCTTGGCAACTGTTTCATATTTATGACAATTGCAGTGTTCCAGGGACACATGATCCCCTTTTGTGACCTTCTGACAAGCAAAGTCAATGGGGAAGCCAGATTTACTTAACAACTGGGTTACTAAGTTAGCAACTGCAATGATTCACTTAACAAATGTGGCAAGAAAGGTCTAATATGGAGTAAAATTCACTTAACAAATGTCTCACGGTAACAACAAATTTGGGGCTCAATTGTGGTTGTAAGTCAAGGACTACCGATATAATATTCTATTTCTGTTTTAACTGCCGCCTATTGGAATATATATATATATTTAAAAAATATTAAAGTTAATTGCAATATACTATTTCTGTTTTAACAGCCTCCTGTTGGAACATAGTGTTTATATGGTTTTTTATGTTTTTAATTGTGCACTGCCCAGAGTTGCTCTGTGTGTGAGGTGGACAGCCTCTAAGTGTACATGAAATTAAGTAAATAAAATGGCATGCTCTGCTCATGACCAGATCATTGTTCAACTAGCACTTAAAAGAGTTCCATGATTAGATTATAGGACTTGTTGGATCAAGCCAGCCTGTAATAATGAGGGCCAGAGGGGAGAAAAAACAAATAATGTTGATAAGCTTATTTAACAAAGCTGACAAAAGTAACAATAATGTTCTAAGAAAATTTATTTATTTAAAATCAGGGAGTGAAAAAGAACGCCCCTTCCTTCCCTTCACAAAGGAGCAACAACTACATTTCTAGCCTCCCTCCAACTTGCTTGCCATGACACACATACTTCTTCTACAAGTGGGTGTTTATGGACGCTTGTTTGGTATTACATACATTCTTCCTGATATGCAGCTATGGAGGGCAGGACTCAACTTAGAACCTATTAACAAATGCTCCAAGAGACACGTTAAAGGTTTTCTATTGGCTGGTCCTGCTGAGCAAAGGTGGCATCCCAGCAGTGTTTGAAGCAAGGGCTTTTTCCCAAAAGCTGCAATGACAATGGGCTGCAATGGACTCAATTAAGCATAGCTAGGAGGGGTGGGATTCATTTTTTTTTACTACCAGTTCTGTAGGCGTGACTTGGCAGGCGTGGCTTGGGGGAGCCATGTGACTGAGTGGGTGTGGCCAACTTGACATGTTGAGATGCCCACGCCCACTCGGTCACATGACCATCATTCCCGCCACGCTCACCGAGCCACACCCACAGAGCTGGTAGTAAAAAAAATTGAGTCCCACCCACGCTAGCTACGCTTTTGGCTAGTTTTTGCCGCAAGAAGCCTCCCAGCCGCTGCCTCTTTGGCTGCAGGCTTCCTGCGCCGAAAACTACCGACCTTCACTTCTCAAACATGCCGATAAAGAGCTTCAATCTGCTGCTGTCGCCTTCCAGTTTTTCGTGCCAGCCACACATTTGCACCCCATGCCTGTTGTGCCGGAAGAACAGGGCACCGATGACTGTGGGACTGAAGCTCCTTTTTGGCACATTCGAGAAGCGGAGGCCAGTAGTTTTGCCAGTAGCTGGCAAAGAGGCAGTGGCTGAGAGGCTTCTCACCCCCCCCCCAAAAAAAGAGGAGGTGGCTGCAGGCATCTTGTGACAAGAGTGGGGTGAGATGCAGCCTGGCGGGGAGCCCAGCGGTGATGGCTCAGCCCTGGCTCAACCCTCTGCCACCAGCCACAAAAGGATTAAGGTAAGCCCATGGGAGAGTAAGTAAGGACTGGGCAGGGCCTATGAAGGAGGGAAAATGGGGTGATACGTGGTGAAGGGAGAACAGGCGGCATGCATGAAGAGGCCCTGGGGAGGCCAGAGCCAGGGAATGGCGTGTTCCCCGAAGCAACCAAGGCGAAGGGCGAGCAGGCGGCATGCTTACCTTTGGTGAGCTGAGCTGAGTGGGCAAGGCATGGAGGCGACTGGCGAAGCAATTAGCTGGGCCGCATAGTGAAGGCAACATATATAGGGCTGGGCTGGGCAAGCGGTAAGTGGGCGGGGCGAGTGAGCAGTGGGCGGAGCGAGTGAACAGTGGACGGGGCAAGTGAGCAGCAGGCGGGGCGAGTGAGCGGGAAGCAGGTGACCAGGCAGGTCAGGGCAAGGCCAGCAGAGGTCATTACTGGTTCAGTGAACCAGGTGAAATTTCCCCCACTGGTTCGCACGAACTGGTGTGAACTGGCTGAATACCACCTATGATAGCTAGGAACAGTGAATCAGGGGGTGAGGAGAATTAGCAATTAAAAAAAAACAACCAAATGCCTGATAGGCTGAATGAATTTGTGGAGACATAAATTTCATCCCTCTTGAAGCAATCTGATCTTCTGGCAGCAGCTCTTCAAACTTTCAGACAGACATTTTTTTCAGTCCTATCTGGAGACACCAGAAAGGGAGCGAGGTCTTCTCTATGCAAAGCATTTGGCCTGCTATGAAATGGAACGGGGAGTGTTTTAGCAACAAGTGGTCACAGTGTCAACTTTCTGTCCTGACTGGAGACCAGGAATAAGGGCTAAGCTGGGGTGGGGTGGGGTGGGGGAATGGCTTCCAAACTGCCTTAGTAACAAGCCAGAAGTCCCAATTTGGACATCTCACTTAAACACCCTCTGAAAAGAGCTTAGGCTGGCAGGAGAAACCAAGTGGGAGAGACAGAGAAGCAGAATACCATTAGTATATATGCATATGCTTTGTTCTAACATGGCCCCAGGAAAAAAATAAAATAAAACAGAAAAAAGACAACCTGCAATGTGAAAGCTGGCACTTGTAGGATACTGGTGGACCAAATGAAGAGACCATTTCATTTCGTGCCTATTCAATCTATGTGCTTGCCAGCTTTGGGGTTTTTGGTTTGCATTATGTAAGTGAGTGTGGCCGTTAGCTGACTTATTTGCCTAGTTTTGCATGCCTATTTGTTTTTTTGCACATATTTGTCTGTGTAATTACAGATTGGGCAATAGGTCAGTATTTTGTTCCTGTGAATGTTTTCCTAATGTCACTTCTTTGAAATGGGGTGTTTGGGTTTTTTTCTGATGCTATACATGAGAGTCATGTGATTTTGATTTGCAGGATCTGAATCATCTTTGCTTGGTTTTGTTAATTAGTTGAAGTGACAGTTTCTGGGCCTCATAGAATTGCCTTTTAAAACGTGAATATTAGAGCAGTCTTGTGATTGATCACTTCCACAATTTTGTAAATTGGACAACCAAATTTCCCACTACCCCAATAACTATTTTGTGACAACGCTCATAATGTGCTCTTATAATTTCTCTTGCCCTCCAAAAGTTGATTTATTTGAAGTCATTCTAGTTTATCTTGAAAATTAATCACCAAATGATAGCAATACACCACTTCATAATGATTTAGAGCCCTCTCTAAGTGGTTTACAGAATCAGTATATTGGCCCCAACAATCTGGATCCTCATTTTAACGACCTTGGAAAGATGGAAGGCTGAGTCAACCTTGAGCCGGTTCGGAACGAACTCTTGTTTGTGGACAGACTTAACTTGCAATACTGCATTCTTATCATTGCAGCTTCTATTATAATAATATAATTATAATAATGCCACCTGATACCCAGCTATACGCTAGGCAGTTTACAACTTTTAAATCAGCTGCAAAGCATAATGCAAAAACAGCCATATTCCAACCATCTACTATCTGAGTTTAAGATTTAGTCCGTCATTAGATTTTATATTTTTTATTCCACCTTTATTATTAACTCAAGATGGAAACTTACCTAATATTCCTTCCACCTTCAATTTACCCCACAATAACAACCCTGTGAAGTGGGTTAGGCTGAAAGAGTAAAAAGAATACTAGCTCAAAATCACCCAGCCTCCTTTCATTTCTAAGTTGGGACTAGAATTCATAGTCGCCTGGTTTCTAGACCTGTAGCTTAATCATTAAATCAAACTGGTTCATGCAATGATCTCTTTTCTGCTTTTACTGCAAAGCAAAGGGCTGCTACTTATGTGGCTGTAATAACCAATGGAAACCAGAAGTGGTATTCAGCAGGTTCTGACCAGTTCTGGGGAACCGGTAGTAAAAATTTTGAGTTTCGAGAACCAGTAAATACCACCTCTGACTGGCTCTACGCCCATCTGTTCTCTGCCTCCTGAGTCCAGCTGATTGGGAGGAAATGGGGATTTTGCAGTAACTGTCCCCTGGGGTGGGGAAGGAATGGAGATTTTACAGTATCCTTCCCTTGCCATGCCCACCAAGCCACGCCCACCAAGCGATGCCATGCTCACCAAGCCACACTCACAGAACCGTAAAAAGTTTTGAATCCCACCACTGTCAGAAACCCAATTTCCTCATCAACCTTTACACTCATTTTTTTTTCCTCATGGTTCACAGATGGAAGCCCATTTGACAGAAAGCTCCCTTTCACCAGCACATAATCATGTACATTAATAGAACAACCCCAAAGAGGCCTTTTTATGTTTTACTTTTGATGTGTAACAGGAGAGAGAAGGGACACTTGTTGATTTCATGGAGCCCTCAGAAATAAGATTAAAGTCAACCCTGGCAGTGTAGATTTATTGGTGGAGTCAAAACTGAGCAATTGGCTGATTTGAGGAGGAGAAGGAGAAAGGGCTAAGAACGACAATGAGTTTCTGCAAACTCATTGCCATGAAGAATCACCAGATGGAGAAAACAAAGTGGAGTGAATTATGTACTGGGTTTCAGATGTAATAAAATAACAGAGTTGGAAGAGACCTTGGAGATCATCTAGTCCAACCTCCTGCTCAAGCAGGAGACCCTATATCATTTCAGACAAGTGGTTGTCCAATCTCTTCTTAAAAATGTCCAGTGTTGGAGCATTCACAACCTCTGAAGGCAATTTGTTCCACTTGTTAACTGTTCTGTTAGGAAATTTCTCCTTAGTTCTAGGTTGCTTCTCTCCTTGCTTAACTTCCATTCATTTCTTCTTGTCCTGCCTTCAGGTGCTTTGGAGAATAAGTTGACCCCATCTTCTTTATGGCAATCCCTCAAATATTGGAACATTGCTATTATGTCATCCCAGTCCTTCTTTACACTAGACTAGCCAGACTATTCATCTTTAGGATGAATTGCTAATACAGTGGATGCTGTACAACAGAATTCCTTGACTCATAACCTTATTCATGGACATTTCAGTTATATAAGTACAGAGTTAGAAGGGTTTTTTTAAAAAAAATTATCCCACAACATCTTTCTAGATACTTCCCCCCTTTTTCTCACTACTATTTAATGCAACTGTATGTAGATAAACTTAACACAATTCAAAGGCTAACATTTCTTTAATTGGATTGCAAGCTGAAGATTCTGGTGGTTACTGTAATTTTATGTTAACTCATTATATTTATGGGCAAAAGGTGTTCTGCAAAGCATTCACATTTCAGAGTAAGTTGCATTTTGAAACCAGCTATTGCATATTGACATGTGATAGTGTTTTCTCTCTCTCCCTCCCTCCCTCCCTCCCTCTCTCTCTCTCTCTCTCTCACACACACACACACACACAAACACACACACACACACAAAAGCAATCAGAGGTAGCACTGATACTTTTGTTTATATGCTGTTTTTATAGCACACTGTTTATATGTGTATGTGTGTGTGTGTTTCTATTTTCTCGGCACGGTTTGCAAAGCCACATGACCTAACCAAGGATTTGGCCTTTTTTCTCATGAGGGGATTAAAGGCAGGGGGAGTGGAGGTGGAACCTGAGCTTCAATTAGGAGATCAAGTTCTCAGGGTTGAGTGGGAAGAGTCCCAGCTGCACCCAGGATGAAAAAAGGATCCAGTCTTCTATTGTCTCATTACAGACTCATATGATCTCCACAGCACCAAAAATGTTCTCCTCCGTGTCAAGTAAGAGCCCACTTTCTTCTCAGCCTGTTGGAGCAAATGAAGAAGAGCTTAGAAACTACAACTGCAGAGTCCATTCTACCCTGGAGAAAGAAGAGAGCCATGTTTCTAGCAATTGTACCTCCGACACTTCTAGCTCTTATCGTTCAGCACCAAGCTCAGAAGAGGCCGAGAGTTTTAAAGACTGTATTGAATACTTGGAAGAAGCTGGAGGGGATCGTATCATGCAATGCACTTACTGTGACGCGGAATACGAACAAGCAATGTTGATCCTCTCTGCAGATCAGACAAAACTTGCTCGCAAAAGCAGAATCTCCACAGCTACGGCCAGGCAACCCCACAGGACTTTGAATGATTTCAGCAATGCTTACCAAGGGAAAAGAAATAGTTCTTCTGCAACTTCTGGAGACATCCAAGTTCATTTCCCCCCAAATAAGAGCAAGACTTTAGGAGGCTCAATGCCAGTCCAAGGGGCAAGAGTACAGAGCCTGCAAGCAGACCTCCCCAGTGCTATAAAAGATCAAAACTGGAGAGACAAACTCTGTTCTAGTGGTAAAGAAAGCCAACAGGTTCAGACGTCAATCAAAGCTAATAATAGCTCAGACCCAGTATGCAGTAGTGGAATGGGTCTAGTCACACCAAGGCTGCAGCCAGGAGACAGCAGCGGATCTAAATACTTGGATCATTCTGCACAACTCAGTGCTGATAAATCCAAGGAAATGTTGCCCAGTGCTCGCAAGCTGAAGAAGAGCAGCCTTGGCAGTCGACCTCATGGTCCTGTAAGTAGCAAATTGGCATGCCCCAGATATTTTGTTGAAAATTCAAGTGTTCTGAGTGATTCCGATGAGGCTGATAACGAAGTGGAAAAGCTCACCGCTGGGTCTTTCCAGAGCCTCTCGTGTCCCCAAGGCAGTTACCTAGATATGTATAGTTCTAGTAATGGGACGTCATCCAGCCTGTCCAATTCCTTGCCAGAAGATTGTAATGGACTGAACAGGTGGCCGCCGTGCAGTGATCAGAGGAAAACAATGGTGGTTGGCCACAGCAAAGGAAACTGGCCATTCCCACCACCAGGCAAAGACCCAGAAACAGAACTGCTCAGTGGAGTCCTGGGGAAGGAACACTTCGAGTGCATTGATCTCAGACAAGAGAATGCGGATGGCAAAAAGAGCCTGTCTAAAAAGAGAATGGTGCCCAAACGCCAGATCCAGTTGAGACGGAAGGACAAGAAGGAGACGGGCTTTTGTGTTCCTGGCGAGCCTGCGCCCGTGCAGTCATTCACACAGCCAAGGAAAGACCCGTCTGCAAAGGGGAGGAATATTAGTGATGAGTTTCGGATAAATTATAAGCAGTTTCTAAAAGCATCTTCTCTAGGCAACGCTTATAGCAAAACTAAGCTTGCTTCCAATCTAGTGAAAAACGTCTTAGCTAAAAAATTGCAATATGAGCAAAGGATTAAAATGGAACAAGCTTCCATCCAGGACAGTTCACCTTCTTCGGTACCTTCCTCCATCAGTACTGATCTCCAGGGAGATAGCTTGGAAGGCAAGTCAAGTTCTTTGTCCAAATCCGATTGCAGCTTCTCAACCGAGGACGTGCAGAGCCATTCCACCACCAGCGAGCGGTCTGAACCTCTTGCTATCAGTGAGGGAGGAAGAAATGCCTTAAGGCCAACGAAGGGAGTTGTGCTTAATAAGCAGCTAAGAGAGAATGTTTACAAGCTGAAAAATACATTTAATGAGCTGAATGAGAGAATGAAGTACCAAGAAGACGCTCCATTGGACAGACTCCCTGTCTCGGCAAAAGGTGGGGTGAATGTGCTAGAATCGAGCAACATCAGAAAACAGGCCTCAGGGGAAAGGCAGGAATATTGGAGAGCCCGAGCCGTGTTTGAGGCCATGCAAGATGACCCCAAAACCTTGCCTCTGGTTCCCAAATTTGCAAAGTCCCAAAAACCATGGCCAAATCTGAAGCAGCGAGCTATCCAACAAAAGAAGGCCCTACATTCAAAAGAAGATACCATTCCTTTTAAACCTTCAAGCCTGGCGGTGCCCAAAGATACCCCTAGGAACACCTTCGTATCCAAAACTAAAGAAATGAAACTCATCCCACAAATGAAGGATAAGCACAGGGTTCCCAATGCCTTTAGGCACACGTGTTGGGACAGAGGTTTCGCCATCAAGAGGATGCCGACATTTCAGAGCATGAAACTGTCCTCAATCATTGTTCCAGATTCTGGCAAATTCCACAACACTGGCAGATTTGATTGTCCTAAAGCATCTTTCACCGAGGGAACTGCTCACATGCCAGACAAAGGGAATGTAAGGACACATCAATCCAGAGATGTTAGAAAAATAGTGAATGAGACTTACAATCTTGGCTTTAAATCCACAGAGGGTTCCAGTGCTGACCGGAGTTCTAGTGCAGAAAAAAGTGAAAGCGACAGCTTAACTTGGTTTCCAAAGGAATCTGCTACCATCTCTCCTCTCTTCATACACTGCACTTCAATATGTAGGAAAGACTATGTACCGGCAGGAAGTTATGCGCAGGAGAAAAAGCAAGCTCAACCTGAAGGCTTAGATATGTCAACACTTTCTCTCCAGGAGGCCAGTACAAGGAAGTCCAGGGACCATTTTCCTCCCATGCTATCAAACAAATGTTCAGCAATAGGTGAATCTGGGGTGCATATTACTACAATTCAGTCCAAGAAGTTAGCTGTCGAAAATAAAGAATTTCAGCCCCCAGTTGAAAAGAAACCAATACTTTGTGAGCGGAGTGAAATAAATGTCAGACCTGCTTCCACCCCCACCAAGAAAGAATCTCAGCTTAATATTCAAGTGAACAGTTCTATCTCCAAGCAGCCACACACAACAGCAACTGATTATTTCCCCTGTATGGGTTATTCTGTAGTAGATGATAGGACAAACAAAGAAACCTGGCCTCACTTTAATCACAGAGAAAATAAAGCTGTTGCTTCATCTGAGATCATTGTGATTCCACCATCAGCATATGTCCAGGAAATCTCAATGAGAGAGAATAATCGTTCAACTAAAAGTCGCATGCTGGACTCTTGCAAAGTGCAAGAAGCTGAACTGCCCTATCAGAAACATCGATCCTGTGAGACCCTCACAGTGGGTCCCAAAGACGGTAAAGATTATTCTGTCCTTTCGAAAGAAGAAAATATATTTTCTGAATCTCTTCCTTCCTGTGAAAACTATAGATACCCACAAGCAACCCGAGCTTCAGTCATAAATACTCCGAATTTGCAGATGCAAACTCCGGCACATAATCAATATGTTGATAGAATATATGAAACAACAGCAATGGAAGACAGAAAACCCTTAGATGGACACCACAGAATACATTCAGAAAGTATAATTTCAGATAATCCATTAACAGCAAGAGAGTATATGGAGGGAATCAAGCTTGTGTCGAATTCAAAGTTTACCCCAAAAACATCTGGTGAAAACATCCACGACTCTGGATGTGATTATTTTAATAACAGCCACCAGGCAACAAATGAACAGTATTTTTCTACCACCCAAGCTGACAACACAAATTACTTAACTATTCCCGTGAAAACACATCCATCTGAGCAAGACCCTAAGCTGTCTCCACCTCTGCACATGGATAACACTTCATTCACCTCCAACGTTTCTTTCCAGCCAGGAGTGGACCTACCTGGAAATAAAATGAGCAATGAATTTTTCCCATCAAGACAAATGGAGAAGAAAACTCCCTCCGATAATGTGATATACTCTGCCCCATGCCTTAGGCAACTCCCCTTAAGACATGAAGAGTCCCCCAGTTTCCCAAGAAGAAATGAAAGAGTTTCACCTTTGGGTAAAAGTGCTCCAAGCCCAACAAGACATTTTGCTGCTCCTCTACAGGCACACCGAAAAATGTTGGTTGACCCCGAGAGTGGAAAATGCTATTATGTAGAATCCCCAAGACAACCTCAGTTGAAGATGCTTTATGACCCAGAGACAGGGCAATACATTGAAGTGTTAATACCACCAGCTCCTCTGCCGTCACACAGTGGACTTTACCAACCGCCTTTTCCATCAATGGTCATGAATCCAGGAAGTTATGGGCAACCTTACATGACCTACTCTGGATGTCCGGGTTTTCCCCCTCCACCTGCACCACCTGGCCCTCTGGATCTCCAAGACCAACCGCCTGTTCAAGAAAATGCAAACTTTAGTGATGGTTTTAACCATTTTGCAAAGCATGAAGCCCCTTCAGTTCCTGATGGCAACTATATGGAAAGTTTATATTATATTCCCACTGGGATGAATTCGAGTCCTAATCCTAGCCAAGTTTTATATTCTCCGTCTACAAGTTCTGGTCCTTTGCCTAGGATGTGACATGCTATGAAACAAACAAACACTTCTGCAAAAAACTGGGTTGTGGTTTCTTTTCAGATCCTCCTTCTTTTTCTTCTCCTTCTCATAATTGTCAAGCCAAACCTCTTTGCCTGGATCTTGGAAAAGGACATGGCAGGAAAGTTGGTTGCCTTTTGTTCAGTTCATTAATTTGTTGGGTTCTGAAGGATTTGAGAGGTAGTGAGAAATCATGCCTCATTGAACATACTTCACTTCCTTGATAAATGTATTTTTATGCAAACATCTCTGTCAATAATACACCACATTCTGGTGCTAACAGAACCCAATGAGGCTTTTGGGAGGCTTTGCCAATGAAAGGACCAGGATCAGCCTACAAGGTTTTCATTTACAGCTCTCAGTTTGTATCTGGAAGTATGTTATATAATTCAGTATTCTAAGGTTGATCCTGCTCCTGAGGAATCCAGTTGTTCACAACCTTTGACTCTTCTGTAGAAATGAAATGTTCATTCAGTCAAGTTTTATGAATATTATGGACAAATCACCAATAGTTACAAACATCCTTGTTTCTTACCGGTATTCCACTTTTGCCATTAGAGTTCAGTCAATTAGTAAAGCTTTGTTATGAGAACCGAAGACCACGTGAGGTTGGACAACCTGAGAGAAGGCTTGGATCAACCCCTGAGCTTCATCTTTGCCAGAGCTCTGTACGAGAGCGACAAATCTTGTGACTTCAGCCTTGGTGAGTAGCACAATAGAAATGGTTAAAAAAGGGGGGGGTGTATTTGTGAGGAGATGGCAAAAGGTATCATGTGTGACACCACATGTGCAAGGATATCATCACACAAATGATAGTGTCATTTTTATGATGACATCACGATACTTGAAGCTTCTTCATGGCTAGTGCTGAAGGCCTATGTTACAAATGCCAATGCTACAGACTAATCCTCGCCAATGGACAATGGACAGGAGAGAGTTCGTTGAAGAAGGCTTGGTAATTATGTGTGATTAACAGAGCAAGTAAAAATCTGGCTTCACACTTCATGATTTGGTTTTGCCTTAACATAATTAAAAAGCAAACTGTACCTTATGAAACCAAATGATGAATTCATATCTGAGAAAGATGCCCAACATAGGATAACCAAGCACAGAAGCAGGCAACATGCCTGCCCCTATAATAATTACGTAGGACAGAGAATTTGGGTAGGTGCAGTTAATATCTCCATTTCTCCAGGATTATGAATGTGCAGGAGACAGACCATATTGCTATGTGATTACCAGATGTTGTTAAACCCCTGGGAATAAGGAGGTAAAGAAGGGTTATCGCTTCTGGGCTGTAAAAATCTAGCTGTCAGTGAAGAAACACATAAAACCCTCTTTGCTGCAATCTCATGATCATCCCGAGTTTTCAGACTATATCTGACAGCTCTCCGATTAAAGGCCATCTATGCTGCCTGTAGAGTGGAGAAGACAAAATAGCTCTTCTTCCCTTGACAGCCTCTTCCAGTAGCAGCAATGCCAGTTGCTTTCAACAGGAAAAATACTGCTGTTGATAAAAAGTGGAAGTAAATCTGTTGTTGTCACTCTTTACTTTGATCCATTCTTTATGTATGTATGTATGTATGTATGTATGTATGTATGTATGTATGTATGTATGTATGTACACCCCTTTTACAGACCTCTTAGGAATTGGGTGAGGTCCATGGTAGACAGTTTAAGGTTTAAGGTTTAAGTTTAAAGTTTCTATCAAAGGCTAGAATGCCAAACTAGAGTAAGAAGATAATGAAAAGCACATTGACTGACTCTGGGATAAAATCACTCTCTCCTTTTTTTGTTGCCTTTCGTTCCTAAGTTATTCTAATTCCCAGCCTTTTTTGGTATAATAACATAGAGACCAGACTTCCATGAGGTTAGTTTTTCTCATCACAACACTGTAATAAGAGAAATTTTGCAAGGCATTTCCCCAGTATGTGTCTTTTCAAAGGGTTCTCATTCCTCCACTCCTGCTTTGGTCTTCTCTTCAGGTTTCCCAACTCTGTACCCTTCCATGTAATGCCTAATAAGGACACAAAACCTCGACAATAGTACAATCTTTACTAGTCTAGCCTTTTCCACTTAATAGAAATGTATAGCTACGTGCAAAGTTACATGATGGGCAGAAACGTGTCAGTGATAAGGAAAATAATATGCAGTGTTTCTGAAAGAGTAAAGCTTTTAAAGACAGCAAAGTCATGCCAGAATCAAATAAAAGATTGAAGGTGAAGATGAGGGGAGGGAATCAACCACAACATTTACAAATACACCTCTAGTTCCTTCTCTTGATTTGTACTCTTAAAATGTAATTTTTCCTGCAATTGTCTAGATAAGACCTAGAAAGTTTTTAAGCATATCTGATCCCTGCAATTTTGAAAATATAATTTCATTCAATGTTGCTTTCCCTCGGTGTGATTTACCTGAAAAAGGTGCACCTCTTTGGACCTCATTTAAAAATGGGTTGCTGCCCTCATGATAAGCTATGGCTACACAATAATGGTTTATCAAACACATTCATTCAGCATTTTAGGCCATAAAACCAGTTTTACAAATCATAATGTAAGGACTCATACAACATCCAAGTTTGTGTGTGTGTGTGTGTGTGTGTGTATGCATGTATATGTATAAACTTGGATGTTGTAGGCTTAGCATTGTGTATGAACCTCATTGTAGCCATCTAAGTACTCAAGAGTTTCTCTATTAATGTATGTTACAAAGGTATAACTTCTTATTTTTCAATTAAACTGCTTTCTTCTTTTGCCTGCTTGCAACTGTAACATTTTTCCCAGCCTAGCCTTTAAGAGGCAGCTTTCTCCAATTCTAAGGGAAACTTCTAGATGAGGCTCTTATTAGCTATATTCTATTTTGTAAATGGACATAAGTGATCTAGATAACATGATTTTCTATTTATCATCATATACCTTTTCTACGTCCCACTGACTTTTCCTTGTGCTAGAAAAAGAAAAAAATGGTTGAAAATATGACTTTTGTCTCTGTTTGCATATATTTGCACGAATGCTATAAACTATGATCAGCAAACCATAGCAGGAATTTCATACCACCTGTTTGCCAAAACAAAATCAATCAGATGGTGGTTTAATCTTATTCTGAACTGAGCGTTGATGTGGAAAGTTGTCTGTCCTGTTTACTGGACACAGAAAGGAATTAATGTTTCCTCTCTGCACTGTGAGGATCCTGCCAGTTTTTGCCCATCAATTGACTGATGGGAACTAAGACACAGGATATTTTGTTTTCTTTTAGATTTTCTGCCAACTGGCAACTCAAGGAGGGAGGCCCAGCCTGTGCCACTCCTTTGGAACTTCTAAAGGGACAACAAGCAGAAATAGTTGGGTTAATAGTTATGCAAACTATTCTGACTAGATTTCTCCAAGATTGGTCTCTAAGATGTGAATCTAGAACTCCTATCATCCTTGACCACAGGCCTTGATCTGGAATCCACTAAGGTGGCAAAGTGATTCAAGAAATCCGATAAATTCATTCAGAGCAGTGTCTCTGTTAGATTAGTTCAAGGTCATGAGTGTTTGTTGGTTATGTTTGCACAACACACTGAACTTCAAACCAGTCAACCTCATACCACAGTAATGGTGCAACTATAATATTACTAAGAAAACAACAACACACGGTTGCACAGTTATCAGCATGCTGTTCTTTCACAATCACAGACAGCAAAAGATTTTACAGAGGAGGCTGTAATTTGAATTTTTTTTGACTGTGCTGAAATGGTTAGATTAACCTTTAAAATTAAAGATCAAGAAGATGCAGAATATTATATGATTTGCAATAAATTCTATGAATGGATAGAAGCAAGAGGTAGGAATTAGAGAAAAGTAAGATCATAAATGTTTACCTAAGAAGGTAAATAATTACAATAGTTTAATGTGAGAAGAAACCTAGCTACAAGCTTTTGGGTTTTTTTGGACTTTTTGCAGATGCCTAGAAAATTGCACACAGTACATGCTGGGATGAGCACTGGCAATTTATTTGACATCTTTTTAGAATAATGTGGAGAATGCAAGATATATATATTTTTTATGCTCCAGCAAAAGGAGTGGGGGGAGGGGTTCTACTTTGCTACTGGTTGGTTGGCTTGAAGGATTGCAGTGATTTGTTCATGCTGTTCTCTGCATTTCAGATTAGGAGAAATGAAGAATTTTTTTTTGTTCCCAATTGGTGGAAACACTGTGGTATGAATGTGTTCCTAGTTAGCTGCAAACCTGAAGTCTTTCCCTTATTAACTATCAATCTCTATTTCTCTCTCTCCTTTCTATCTGTTTCTGAGCAGATCAGGCTACCCAAGGATCACGTCACTGCTGGAAAGGGAAATTTTCTTCTGCGCAGTAATTTGTAACATTAAGCTTCTTCTGAAATGAGAGAGAATATCTTTGGTGTCTGGTTGTCACAAGCAAGTCAGTACAAGTAATATGTCAGAGTTTGATCTTGTTCAGCTGTCCTGAAGCAAGCTTGCATCCCAGTTCTCAAATGTTCGTGTATTTGTAAAAAATAGATTATAGCTATTGCTTGTAGCATAATTTGTTGCTAGGTTACATTAATTAACTATTTACTCTGGTCCAATATGATAGTGAATCCTTTTTTTCTACATTCTAAACCAAGAGGAAGACATTTGTTTTGGTCTTGTTCGAAGAGAGAAAAGTATACTTTATAAATACGAGGATTCTCGAAGCAACTGGAATTCGGGTCCATCGCTACCTCTGGTTCATTTGACATGTCTGACTGAGTACATCTTTTAATCAATATTTGCACAATTGAATTGGCTTTAGTGAGGCCGGAACCAACAGCTTTTATGTAATCATATCACAGCCACTTCCCTTAGACATCAAGTATCCTGCCAGGTTTCACTTTGAAGTGCAAAAAGGTTGGAGACTTTGACAATGAAGTTCCAAATGTCTAGGCTTCTTCATCTCAACCATCTAAATCAGTGGTCTCCAACCTTGGCAACTTTTAGCCTGGAGGACTTCAACTCCCACTTCAAAGTGCATTGACTTTTTTGCAATTCCTTGCTCTGTTGTGTGTGAAGCTTGATAACGATTCTAATCTAGATGAGTCATGTCTCCTGCTTAAGTCTAACCTAAACTTCTGGAAATATGTAGTTCGCTACTATTTGTTGCTGAACTGACTTTTTTTTCTGATGTTAAAAAAAAAACACAAATGCAGGTTGAAAACAAAATTGAAAGTGAATTTGGATAAGGAAGAAGATGGGATAGGGAATCCATTGAACATGGATTACTAGTAAGGAGACCGAGGATAATGGAGCAGTTTTAGATGAAAGGCCTAAAGGTTGTTAGCCAGTTGTATGTTTTTTTACTCTTTCTTCCACATTTTTTCTTTGCCCCACCAAAGTATCTCAAATGGGAAAAGGTGGAAAAGTTACAGAATAATTTTTGAAGATTACAGACAGAAATATAGATTCATCAACAGAGTGAGATGACACCCCTCCTCCTATACAGGTAGTCCTCGATTTAAAACCATCGTCTAGTAATCGTTCAAAGTTGCGACAGCACAGAAAAAGTGACTTATGATCATTTCTCGCACTAATGACTGTTGCAGAATCCCTGTCACGATTAAAATTAATATGCTTGACAATTGGCATGTATTTATGACATTGCAGTATCCCGGGGTCATGTGATCAGGGCCAGAGTGGTGCAATGGTTAGAATGCAGTATTGAAGTCTAACTCTGCCCAGTGTCTGGAGTTCAATCCTGACAGGTTTGAGGTGGGCTTGAGGTTGACTCAGCCTTCCATCCTTCTGAGTCAGTAAAACGAGGACTCAGATTGTGGAGTCAAATGCTGATTTTGTAAACTGCTTAGAGAGGGCTGTAAAGGACAATGAAGCGGTATATTCAATAGCTAGTGCTATTGCTACTTTTGCAACCTTCTGACAAGCAAAGTGAATGGGGAAGCCAGATTCACTTAATACCCATGTTACTACAAGGTTGTAAAATGGGGCATAAATCACTTAACAACTGTTTTGCTTAGCAACAGACATTTTGGGCACAGTTTTTATTGTAAGTCGAGGACTACTTGTATTCCCATGATAATACTAGCCCAAGACTTGTGCAGTAATGCTAACTTCAATTGCTCAGTTTTAAATTAATGAGTTTACACCTCCATCTCTCTCTCTCTTTATCTCTTTCTCTCTCCTTCCTTCCCTCCCTCCCTCCCTCCCTCTCTCTCTCTCTCTCTCTCTCTCTCTCTCTCTCTCTCTGTCCTTCCAGTTTTCTTGGCACGCTTTCTGGCTGGAGAATTCTGGGAGTTGAACTCAACATATTCTAAAGTTAGCAAGTTTGAATGACACTGATCTAGCAGGCACCAAGCAGGAGCTGCTTAGAGTTATTGGACAATAAGCATTCCATGTAGAACCACCCTCACTATGAACTATGGCTTACAAATTCTGAAAGAGGTAGGTAGAGGAGATGTATGAGCATTCATTTTTGGCCATCAAGCAAGATGAAGAAAGACATGGTCTGCTTTCCCACCACACAGGAGCAAAGGGTTAGGGTTGCTTGTTGTGCCTTTGGAGCCTTTCTCTAGAAGTAAGAGTCAAGGGAAGGTAATATATAGAAGAAAGGGGGGAAGAGAGTGAGAACCAGAGAGAATCAGTATTGAAAATAAAACATCTGAATCCCGAATATCCTGAAAAGTTCTTCTGTTTTTAATTTAATGTGAAAGGTGATTTTTTTAATAGAGCAACCTTAATCAAGAATCCAGGCACCACTGGATTCCCCCCCACTTAGAACCCTATGTGTTTTAGGATCAATATTTTGCAAAATGCTAGGAAAGAGAGTTTTAAGCGAACCCTATCAGCACACAGGAGTCTCCCTATGTAAGCCCCACAGCCAGACACACAACAACACCCTCATATTTCATATGCCACATTACCTTATATTGGCAGCCAGGCATGAAAGGATATCGGGAACAGGATTTGTCCGCATGCCTGCAGCAAAAAGCCAAAATAGATTACCTTGAAGAGCAGGTGAATATCCGTACAGAAGGTTATCTTTTGCAGCATGTAAACTGCTAGACTTCTTTCTCACAATCTTTGAGACCAATCTGCACCATATATTTGCCAAAAGAAGATCCACTTGATGCATCTCAGTTGGACACTGATCCACAAAAGCATATAATATCATAATATATTATGTCTGTCAATCTCATATGTCATACTCAATTCTTGTTTGTGCTTTCTTTTTAAATTTTATATTAATACTTGGTTTGTGGTGCAAAGTACTTTTTAACGATTATGACTCAAACAGAGCTTTTAAGTTAGCTTTTGGATAAAGTCTGTATCTGATGGAGTGAATGTAAGAGATCATCATTTTGTAGCATTTACTCTATATGTTTGGCTTGGAGGGCTTTTAATGATAATTTCTAATGAAAAAAATGTTCTTCTTAAACACCCAATGGTTGTTTTACAGTACTGGGATATACTTGAACAAGCTCAGTGTCTGGAAGGGTGTCCTTCTATCTGTGATGTGTAAAGAGGAATTACTGACATCATGCAATGTTTATAATATTTCTTAAGTTTTTACAATGTACTATTTATCCCTAATAATAGCCATGAAATTTTTAAAAATGCACAAGGTATGTAACTAGGTATAATATATGAAAACTGAAATGAATATTGTAATTTAATAATAAAGACTTTATATAGGTAAAGAGGTATTGCCAGGGGTGTTATATATTTACTTATCAGCCTTGTGGAGCATATCCAGGGGCGGGTTTCGGCAGGCACTACTGCCGGTTTGCTCATGGGTGCATGCTTAATGCCCGCTATATGCTGGATTCTGGATCCCGGTGCAACCGGTATGGTGCAACAGGGCCCGGTGTCCCCCACATGCATGCACACACACGCCCGCAGCACATGCATGGGTCCTTACCTCCACGACATCTCTGCGATGCTCCAGCTGCTTGGCGGAGCGTCGCGCAGGTGCCATACGCTGTATGCGTGGAAGGGCTGAAGAGCTCAAATACAGGCAAGGAGCTCGGGTGGGTGGGTGGTTCCTCCGAAGCACTGTACCAGAATGGTACCCGGTGCTCCCGGCAGGCACCAGTATGCCCATACCAGGGCGTATTGCCTGCAACCCACCACTGGCACAGTGGAATAAAAAATTTTCTGCGCATGCGCAGAAACAAGATGGCAGCGCCTATGGCGATACCTGGAGAACCAGTTCAGTGGTGTGGCAGGCTTGGGTCGCTGCCAGTTCCAGCGAACCAGGCCGCCAAACCACTACTGGTTCAGCCGAACCGGTCCGAACCGGTAGGAATCCACTACTGAGCATATCAACAAGACTAGGGGTGTCAAACTCAAGTCCCGCAGGCCAGAACAGGCCCATGGGGTGCTTAGATCTGGCCCGTGGGGCTGCCCTGGAAGCAGCAACGAACTGGCCCGCAATGCCTTTGCTAGCGAAAACGGGACTCAGGAAGGCCGTGTGCACTTCTGTGTTCGTCTGTGACCTGCTGCCAGCAAAAACTGCTGGCAGAGCATTCAGGCCTCCACAGGCGCCCCTGAGCTGGCCATGCCCACACCGCAGAGATCAAACACAACCCTGATGCGGCTCTCAATGAAATCGAGTTTGACACCCCTGAACTAGACTATATCAAATGAACACATTTTGATTCTCAAGTAAAAAGAAAAAAGAAAATACTTTTCACCATATTAATTAAGATCTAGTTCATTATGCTCAGCAAAATGAGTGTCTTTGCCTTAAGGTCAATATTTATATAAATATAGTCCATCGGCTTTCATGACTTTGTATGTTGTAAGAATCTGATTTAAATCAGAAGCCTACAACATGTGCATTTACTGAAATGGTGGGTAAACAAGTTCCAGTTCTGAAAGGTCCACTGAGCTTTTCATGGGTAGATTTTTTTATATGAAGCCCCTCTGGTGATGACCCTTCCTACCTAACATCTTTCCGTGTGGTGTATTCATTAGTAGGTGAAGAGAAGAACCATAATTTTACTTTTCTTCCAGTTATTTGGGCTAAAAGGAAAACTTGACTGAGTCAGTTGCAAAAGAAAAATAGGGAGAAAGAAGAGAACATCTGCTGTTCACTGATCCGCCAGTGAACCTGCTTTTTTTTAAAGTTTCACCAGTCCACTAATGGAAAAGAAGAAAAGCTTTTGACTGTTAATTGCCTGTTTGACACACTGGTTGCACAAATGGATAGGAACTAGTAAGCTGAGCAAACATATTGGAAATATATAAATAATCCATATAATATATCTTAGCTGAGCAAACATATTGGAAATATATAAATAAGCCATATTGTCAGATCCCTAAAAGTGAGCTGCCATTCAATTGGGAGGAGGGGAGCCTCTGAGTTAAATCATTAGCTACATCTGTAACAACTGAGTTTTACAACTTCACAACTGGTTTCCTGTCACCAGGAGACTGAAGGTCCCAACATCTCTGGAGGGATGTTTATGATAGCCATGTGGGATATATTACTTTGATGTCTAACTAGAGATAGCCATGGGAACGTGTGTTTTATTGACTCCCAGGGTAGAAGAGTTAAGGAAGCATCTTCACACTTGTGTATTGGTCAGAATCTGCATTCGGACAAAGGGGAGGGGTCATTATCAGCTTAATTCCATTTGCATGGCCTAAAGGTTTTCAGATGCTGCTTTGCCTCTAATGGTTTCCATCCTGCCTGATTAAAGGTTCCTTTTGAAATAATCTGTTTCAAGAGTCTTTACTAGAGCACAGTGGAGTGCAGAATTTATGTGTCCCTGGTTTTTTTCTCTTAGAGATATAACACCTCTAAAATGGGTGACAGCAACCAGTGACTAGAAGGCATGTCAGCAGCTCCATACAGCAACCAAGAGGAATGCAAATGTGGCTTAGATAAAATTAAACTGTGGAATTCACAAGGTTGGTTTCATACTGGTACAAGTTGTAACACACCAGTTTTGAAGCAGAGTAGGAAAGCACAATTGTAGGATAAGTTGAGGGTGACATTCTCCATCGAAGACACTTCAATGAACTTGTTAAAGCATTGCTAGCTAGCAGATTATGTAGAAGAGCCCCACTTATAAATTGGATT
The DNA here is from genome assembly GCF_009769535.1 of Thamnophis elegans. Taxonomy (NCBI): domain Eukaryota; kingdom Metazoa; phylum Chordata; class Lepidosauria; order Squamata; family Natricidae; genus Thamnophis; species Thamnophis elegans. The sequence goes on along the minus strand of NC_045543.1, from coordinate 16,756,606 downwards.
CACAAATCATGGTTTCTTTAATCAAAATTTATGAGGAAAACCCCTCCATTTCCTAACATGCAGAGCCATAAAGAACAGCTTATAAACTACAGTTCTCGAATCCATATGATTCTTACAAATGGAGCAGATTTGGGGACAACCCCATGGTTGTAGTGATGTTTCGCATTTATAATCTCACCCACTACATGTCCTAGATTAACCACTGAATAGCTTTGAAGAGCAGCTGGAATCCCACATTTATTCCATTTTTCTATTTATACAATTTTACATCCCCACTTAATCCAAAGGTGCTTTTTCAAAAGACAACTAGTCTTTCTTTGTTTTTTCTTTGAAGATGTTTTATTTCTCATCCAAGAAGCTTCTTCAGTTTTGACTGAATGGTGGGGAATTCAGTAAGACTTCCCACCACTCAGTCAGAACTGAAGAATCTTCTTGGATGAGAAGCAAAAGATCTTCAAAGAGAATACAAAGAAAGCTCAGTTGCCTTTGAAAAAACACGTTTAGGATAACCACAACCTGTATGACTGAAAATCTCCATAGACATCTCCTCTTAAGTGCTTGGATGGCCCACAATCCTCAATTTCTGAGCTGCAAGAGATCTACAGTGTGTGAATCAGTTCCTTTGTTGATTATGTGGATTCTTCCCTTCTAATTCTTTGTAGAATGGAATGGTCATTTATTCCTTTAGCCAATCACAAAGACCCTTCTGTCATATTGTTCCTTTGTCTCCCAGAACGTTAGGTGCACCTTCCCAGTGTTTAAGTCCAGCAGAGCATTGCTCCCAGCATACAATTGGAAGGTAAGAATTCACTAGACAACATGGCACACTGTTAAGTTTCTCCATTTCCTGAGAAGAGTTTCTGTTCCACAACTAATTTCGGAAATCAGCATTGCAAAAGGATTTTGTGATCCACCATCTGACCAAAGAAAACTGTTTAGATGCAACCCGAATACTGCTGAAATAAATATTTTGATCCTTCTGAACAGGTGCTTCTGATCTATATAGGCATTCTGAATACACAACTGGGAGATGACAAGAGGAATTTATATTCTCAGTTTGAGAGTTACATTTTAGGATTTCTTCTATAGAAATGGAACAAAATCACCTTCAGGAAGTTTTGTGTAATCAGATCTTCTGAGGCAGGAACTTCACGGCTGAGTGGAGTACTAACATGACATAGATCTGAATCAACTTTCGGGGTCTATATGAAATTTACTGATGCATGTGCCTTAGCAGTTGTTAAGGGCCATGTAATTTTAGGTAAAAGTTCTCCCTGCTCTCTTTTGATAGTAATCTATATTACTTTGAAAATGGGGTAAACCACCCTTTGGCACTTGGAGATTTCCTGCTCATTCAGAGGCTTAAATTCCTGTTCTGCCTTTCTAATAACTTCCTTGCACTTAAGCCAGTGATGGCAATGTCAAAAATTTGGAAATTGCCTAATTTGACTCTGCTGGTGTGTCACACTCCCACCCTTGAATAAAATACAAAATGAGAACAATTTTCTCTCTTCCCCTATCTAGTCTACCCTGAACAGTAGCACTCAGTGGCAGTGCCGAGGCTGGGTCTGAAGTAGACACCTGGGCCATTTTCAGCTTCAGCCCTAGTATCACCACTACCATTCATAAAGGCTGCCTTTCAGGCAGTGGTGGCTTTCAAATTTTTAAAAAACCTCTTCTGTGGGTGTGGCCTGCTTTGTGGGAGTGGCTTGCTGGCCATGTGACTGGGTGGGAGTGGCTTGGCAGTCATGTGACTGGGTAGGTGTGACCAACTTGTAAAATGTGCTGAAACTCACTTAACAACGCTCTTGCTTAGCAACCAAAATGTTGGCTCAGGAAGTCTGGCATTAAAGTGTGCAAGTCTTAAAGCTGTCAAGTTACAAGACCCTTGCACCCCTAACCCTTTAGAAAAAAAACCCCAGGGGTGTTCAAACTTGACAGCTTTAAGACTTGTGGACTTCAACTCCCAGAATTCCTCCTCTCGCTCTTTATCTTGATGATATAGGGGTGGGAGGGGGGAACGGCACTATAGATTTGTGGAACCTTTTCTATAGAAGAAGTTAGAACTGGCAGGAACCTACCCCTGCTTTCAGGCCATTTTCCCCAAAGTGGGAAGCCTTGAGGAATGGCACGATTGCTCGCCGAAGTCCAATACTTCCCGGGATCTGCCATGGGTTTCTTACCTTCAGGCAGTGTTTTCTCTGTTCACAGGTCCCTGCAGCCTACTCAAAGCTGCACAAGGCCTTTGTTCTTAAAACAGTTTTGGAGAATGCTCTTCCACATCCTCTGAAAACTATGTAATAGTGCAGGCCTCGTTCTCGTGTAAAGCCCAGAGGCCATGCAAGAGCACACCGTATTCAAGTGCAGCACCAAAAATTGTATGAGAATAGGGAATGGTGTCAAGAATAGCTGTTGTTCGGTGTTGTGTCATCCAAAATGTTGTGGTGTGTCACCTTTTGACACATGTATCATACATTCGTCATCACTGACTTAGACCTTTATAAAATGGCCTTCTAATGGCCTTCAGTTAATTCAGACAACTGTAGCAACAGTTGTAAATCTATGACAGTTAGAACTTGGACCAAATTACCTAAAATGAGACTTGTAGTGCTTTTTTCTGTAGAACATAGTAGCTCCAGGACAGTGATGGCTAACCTTTTTGCCCTCGTGTGCCAAAAGCACGTGCACGACAGCGTGTGCGCATGCCCACACCCATAATACAATGTGCACCCCCATACACACCTGCGCATGTGTGCCCCCACATCCCATTTTGGGCCTAGCAGGCTTCCCTGAAGCCTCCTGGGACCAAAAATAGGGTGCGAGGGGCGCTGTTACAGGAATTATGTCAACCTTGTATGCAGCTTTATTCCTCTCTGGCATTCATCTACATTGCTCACTGATGCATTTCCTGCCTCTCTAGGATTTACCTCTATCTGCTCCTGTGAAGCACTTCCTGTTCCTGTTGGATGTATATGGATGGCATCTATAGTGTTTTGCAGAGACCCGAAAATCAGCTGGTCGGCAGCATATGCTTGGTGGAGCTCAGCTGGGGCTCACGTGCCGGCAGAGAGGCCTCTGTGTGCCACCTGTGGCACGCATGCCATAGGTTCGCCATCACGGCTCTATGAGTTATGCATTTCTTTCCAAAGTGATTAAAGGGTTAAACCAGGAACTCTGGGAACACTAAACAAAAGTAAAAGAAATCTGTTTGAAATGAAAGTAAAATGAAGAAAAGTTCAAAGAAGTGTTTTAGAAATGTGTATAGTGATATTTCAAGGATTGGAATTGAAAGGAATGTCATTTGTCATTTTTTGTCATTTATTAAAATTTATAGGCCGCCCTTTTCCCTGAGGGGACTCAGGGCGGCTTACAATCACGAGGGAGGGGGAGGAATGCTATAAATATTAGTATCAAAGAAAAAATAAGAAAAACAAACATGAAGTTTCTATAATATTTGTAAAGCATCAACAGTCTGTTTGTAGCAGGATAACTACCGTATCAAATAAATAAAGACTGGAATGGTCATGACTTCTAGTCCTGCCTTAGGCCCAAAGCCAGTTATTCTCTCTTAGCCCTAGGAATAAGGTAATGGCTTCTGAAAAGCCTTGCCAAGAAAATTGCAAGGACTTCTTCAGGCAGTTACCAAGAATTAAAAACTGATTTGCAAGCACAAAAAAGTGTGTCTAGGCCCCATGCTTTTAAATAGAGAAAACCAAGAGTTACTTTTGTCCAAGTTTGTCAGAACTCAAGCGGGAAAGAATAGATTCAAATGTCCTGAGTGAATGCAAAGCAGAACCTATGTAAGTGATGGTTGAGAAAGGTTGTCGAGATCAGACAAACCAAACTTGAAAATCTTTCTTTATCTCTTTCTCTTTTCCTAAAGCCAGAAATTCAGCAATGGAAGCATGGGTGCCTCCCCTTCTGAAAGATATGACAGCTTCCCATTGACTTATTCCAGGGCTGCCTAGTGGAACCCATCCATGCAATGAGAAGCTGAACTGCTCCAAGACCTCCTTCAAAAAATAGAGTAAACACATTCTCAGCTGCTTTTCAAAATAGTCACTTCATTTTTTTATGATTATTATTTCAATGATTTGTATACTTGGTGATTTCAGGGAGCTTGTGGTATTTCTACTGCATGATCTTGGTTTACTTCTATAGAATGCCTAGAGAAGGAGATCAAACGGGCTGTCAGCTGTGACCAGGGGGGCATTTGCCCAGGTTCGCCTGGTCCGCCAGTTGCGGCCCTACCTAGATCGGGGGGCCCTCACAACAGTCACTCGAGCCCTTGTGATCTCTAGACTGGAATACTGCAATGGGCTCTACATGGGGTTGCCCCTGAAGTGCATCCGGCGACTACAGCTAGTCCAAAATGCAGCCGCGCGAGTGATAGTGGGCGCACCTCGATTCGCCCACGTTACACCTGTCCTCCGCGAGCTGCACTGGCTGCCTGTTGGTCTCCGGGTGCGCTTCAGGATAATGATGACCATCTTTAAAGCACTCCATGGTAGTGGATCTGGGTACTTGAGAGACCGCCTTCTGCCGATTACCTCCCTAAATCGACCAATCAGATCGCACAGACTGGGCCTCCTCCGAATTCCATCTGCCAGTCAATGTCGACTGGCGACCACACGGAGGAGAGCCTTTTCTGTTGCTGCCCCGACCCTATGGAACGAGCTCCCCATGGAGATCCGCACCCTCACCACGATCCAGACCTTCCGCGCAGCCCTCAAGATCTGGCTCTCCCAGCAGGCCTGGGGATAGGCTTCCAATTACCCGCCCGAGTGTTTGATTGCTGAATGAAAGTTGTGTTTTATTATTTTTCTTTTGTTCACAAAGTGTTTGTTTTGACCTTGCACTTCCCCTCCCCTGTGGTTGTAAGCCGCCCTGAGTCCCCTCAGGGAAAAGGGCGGCATATAAATCCCAATAAAACCAAAAAAAAAACCAAAACAATTATAACTGGGAAATACATACAGAGGTTCAAAACGAGGAATGAAGTTACTGAAAGATTCCTTCACATGCCCGCATACTATTTGCCTCTACTCAGAATAAGTCACTTTTACTATCTCTGCTTAATTCTATCATCCCCCACCAACTATTCGTCCATTGTGGGTATTTCAGATTTTTTCCATTTTTGTGTGTATAGGAGTCTCACTACAGTTGTCATATACAAAACATATATTCCATATCTTTTTTTCTAATTATCTATCCTTTAGTCCCAGCAAGAAAAGTTCTGAATTCAATTGTTGTTCTGTGTCTTTTTTCTAACTATTCTTGGTATGTAAATTGTTATTCTTTGCCTGCTGAAATACTTTTTGTGCTGAGATCCACAAAAGCATATTCGGGCACAGTTTGGGTTTATATCTATTCCATATTCTCAATATGACACTTATAATATAATGATTTTTAAAATAACCCTAATCACACCATAAAAACCATGCTATCTAAATCTCAGGTCATACTTTTTAAATTTTAAAATCCTGATATTTTTCAGCAATACCCACTCTTTCATATTTAACTCTTCGCTATTCTCCTTGTCCTACAAACCAAGATATACCGGTATCTTTCTGCTGTTGGTTGAACAATGCATATGTTGTCAAATATTGTTTGAAACAAAACATCATTCTAGGCAATATTCATTTTTATTACATAAATTATCCCCAGTAATGACAACTGAATTTTCTCCCATCTTAACATATCCTTCTTAGTTTCATTTGTTGTCTGGTCTTCTTTTCATAAAGGATCAAGGAAAAACATTTTCTTCCAGGCAATTTGTTTAACAAAATTATTTTAAAAATTGGAAGTTCTATTTGTTTACAATATAATCCTCTATCTCCTTAGTGCTTCCTTTAATGTTCCTTCAGAATGTTAATTATTTTGATTTATTTTTTAAATTTTTGTTCTCCCTATGTCTCTTGACGTACCACAGGTTTAACAAACATAAGACCATGTCTCAACTTCAGTTGCTCCGGAGACCTCTGTCTCCAAAGACGGAAACTGAACAATATATTCCAAAGAAGAAATGCACGAAAGGTAAGGTAGTCTTGTTCAAGGTTTACCTACATATAGCATTACTCTTTATTGTACTGCAAAGCTGATGTATAACTCAGATGTGGGCATTTAGTATTGACTGTGGCTGATTCTGTGCTTTGTAATGATAAATATTTATATGAATAAATATTTGATGATTTATGACTCAATTGTTTCCTTAAAAGAAAATCTCATTTGTTTGTAGAGAGCATAGTTAGAACTTTTCCTCAATACTCCATTCTCTTTCAGTGTAAGCAGCTTCATGCAGAAATGCCTTAGTATGCCAAGGAAATGAAAGGGAGAATTAAAAAAAAACAACAGAAACATAAATTAATCTCGTTTTCATTGACACAATTCTGAACCTCTATTTCTTTCCAGGTTTACAAATCATTCTTGTTTCTGCTAGATCCATAAATTGCTTTATATACTGAATTCTAAACTTTCTTCTTGAGATCTGATCAGCACCTCCCAACCATCAACCTTTTTAAAAATTATCTTCCCCTTTTGATATATACTGTATTTGACTAAGAATTCAGTCCCCATTCATTCTACTCTCAAAAGATAACCTTTTGGGACTGGTCACTCTTCTTTTTTGAATTCATCCCATATTCATTCTTGATTGTACACAGAATTGGGTACAACTCTGGGAATAACTGGGTTGTTCCCGGTTTGGCTGAACCAGTAGTGGTGATACAGCCTGGTTTGCAGAACCGGCAGCGGTCTTGGCTGGCCATGCCCCCGAACCGGTTCCCCAGTCTCTTCTGCTGTTGCTGGCATGCTTCTGCGCATGCGCAGAGTAAAATTATAGTGAACTGCCCATGTGCGAGCAATGCGCAGCGGGTGCCCATGCAAGCGTAGCAAGCAAAGTGAACCAGTACCAACCAATACAGGAACCCAGCCCTGGTTGTACAGCATCTTACCAATATACACTTCCTATGTGCCCCATTCCCATTGTATTCAACTTACTTTTACGTTTCTCTTGACATATCCTGCTGTAACTTCCCTGTAACAAAATGTAACAATGTGAACAAATTTTTACATATCACCATTTTCACATTGGTCAGCAAAATCTCCTTCTTTGCAACTAATCACATACTTGCAATAGTGGCGAATATCTGTAGCTCAGGTGTAGGATGAGGGTGAGGGTGAAGCTTGTGGGCTGGTTTCCGAACATTTTCTTAACAGATTAGGTAACATCTTCAGCAGAGTTTAGGGCCGGGGCCCTCAAACTTTTAAAACATGGGGCCAATTCACAGTCCCTCAGACTGTTGGGGGCCTAGACTATAGTTTGAAAGGCTGTTTCCAAGGGTGCTTGAATTATGTAAAAATAACAATATTAAATCCATTATACCTTAAGATAAATAAAATACTTTTCATGAAATAATCTATTTTAACAGGTAAAAAATAATGACAACAATGATACTGTCTTACAGTTTTGCAAATGTCTTCAACATCTGGCAAATAATTTTGATTTTTGTGGACCTCTGAGACAGATTTGGGGGACTCCAGGGATCCTTGGATCATCACATTTTTATAGAGCATTTCCTGCTAACAGCGAAGTTGGTACTACTGTTTTGTTAACCTGCCAGAAGTTCAACAAAGCCCTCAAACGTTTACCCTCAACCTCTTCACATTATTCTCTTCAGGCTAAAACCTCTAATGTAGAGACTACCTTGCAAGCCAACATAAGGTGGGGAGGTATTTACAGTGTACTGATTCAACATTATCCAGGTTTCAGGAATGTTTCAACTCACATCAGAGCACAGAAGCAGATATTTTTGTGATGCAGTGTGATGCAATTCTGAAATTGCTATAAACAGTTGTGAAGTGCATTAATGCAGTTGTTAAGTTAGTAACATGGTTGTTAAGTGAATCCGGCTTCCCCATTGACTTTGCTTGTCAGAAGGCCAGAAAAAATGATCACGTGGCCTCAGAACACAGAAACCGTCATAAATGTGAACCAGTTGCCCAAGCTTCTGAATTTTGATCATTGACTATGGAGATGCTGCAATGGTCGCGTGAAAAATGGTCCTGTCACTTTTTTTCACAGCTGTGTATCTTTGAAGAGTCACTAAACTAATTATTATAAGTCAAGGGACTTCCTGTAGTTATTTCTGCTTCAGGGGCAATTGCCAATGGACTGTTCTTTATCATCTTTTGGTGGATGCTGGTGTGAGAATACATATGAATATAATGACTGGAGACAGCAATTTTGCTCTGCAAAATGTATGTCATTTTTATTTTCCTGATAAAGTTTATAGATGTTGTTGTTAGTTGCAAAGTCATGTCCGACCCATTGCGACCCCATGGACAACGTTCCTCCAGTCCTTCCTGTCCTCTACCATCCTCTGGAGTCCATTTAAGCTCAAAAAAGTTTATAGATACATAGCAAATATACATTCAGCTTTCCAGTTGACTAATTCTGATGTTGTGTGTGTTGTTTTATTTTTGACATCTGTCATTTTTGTTTCTACAAAACAGCTGTTCGTGAAAAAGAGAAAGAACCCGAAAAAGTGCTTGGAGATGTTGACAGTCAGACTCCTCCGCCTGAAAAGAACCAATCAATTTCTTTGTGCTTTCCAGACGATGATTTTAGTGTTCAGCCTCCATACCCTGTTAAGAGAGATTTTGTTATCCCTGTCTTTTTGACGGGTCCCCCTAGCTTTCCAATGCAAAACCGTCGTGCCCCTATGCGGTTACAGCATCCTACGCTGCACCCATCTCACTTACCAACAGATTTTGTGGTGAGCGGTGTGACTATGGTAACCTCGCCTCTCCCTTCCGTAACCCAGAAATATGTCCCTAAAAAGCCATTCATTTCTCATTATAATTGTGAAGTCTTCAGTAACAAGCTGATTGCTAAAGAGATGAAAGGTCCAGAGAAAGTTGCCATCATATACTTAAAACTGAGCGAATCTGATAGAGCACTGGAAAGTCCAGGTATTGCGTCCTTCTGTTTCCCAAGTTTGGGTTTGTTTTAGAGAAGAAAGGGGAGGAGTGAGGATTTATTTTATCTATTCATTTTATCTATTCAGAAGCAAACATATGAAATAGTATTGGTTGAATGACTGACTCAAAGTCAACCAAGGAGTTTCTATGAGTGAGAAGGGAATAGAACTCGGGTTTGGGATTCTAATAATATTCTTATGTGAATTATGAGTTGTCATAGGGCAACGTAGGTGGATGAAAGGCTGAAGACATTAGGAGAAATTCTTTTTTTTTCTCAACTGAGTATATATGGCTGTGATGGTGAACCTATGGCACACATGCCACAGCTGGCATGCAGAGCCATATTTTGTGGCACGCCAGCCGTCAGCTCCAGCATGCATGTGCGCGCCCACCAGCTGATTTTTCACCCTTCTGGAGGGCCAGGAAGGGCCGTTTTCACCCTCCTCAGACTTCAGGAAAGCTTCCGGAGCTTGAGGGGGGGGGGATTGTGCATGCATGCACACGCAGGGGGGGTGCTGTTGTGTGCACATGCACAGGTGGGCAAGGAGAATTGAGTGGGCATGCACATGCAATTTTGGCATGCCGTAAGAAAAAGGTTTGCAATCACTGGTATATGGGATCTTGCTCTAGTCTAGTTGAGACTTAAACAAAAGCACTCCTATTATAAGGTACAAACTCAGCATTTTGTTGTAAATCTCACTTGTAAAACACATGGGATGTACTGCTTCCCAAAAGGGTAAAAATATGATACATTCCAGAACTGATTAAATGAAATATATCCCAGCCTTCCTGTGCTGCATGACTTCTGTTGAGTTATAAATAAACCATATTTAAATTGACTACAGCAAATACTAATTAGGCATAACAGTAATCTCTCAAATGCCAATATAAAATATTTCTTTCTTTCTTGATAATTTGAAGCAATAGCAATAGCAATAGCAGTTAGACTTATATACCGCTTCATAGGGCTTTCAGCCCTCTCTAAGCGGTTTACAGAGTCAGCATATCGCCCCCACAGTCTGGGTCCTCAATTCACCCACCTCGGAAGGTTGGAAGGCTGAGTCAACCTTGAGCCGGTGAGATTAGAACTGCTGAACTGCAGATAACAGTCAGCTGAAGTGGCCTGCAGTACTGCACCCTAACCACTGCGCCACCTTGGCTCTTTTTTGCGCCACCTCGGCTCTTTTAGGAGTTTCAAGGAGTTTCAAACATAGGAGGATGCCACATAGCAATACATTCCCTGAATGCATCTTGCGTAGCAAACCTATTTTTCAATTCCTTACACTGTACTCCCTTATTTGGGTTTTTTTTTTTTTTTTTTTACTGTGAATGGCAGATAGACATTTAAAGGCTGCAAGTATTTCTCTTCTTTATGAATGAACCAACCATAGTTGGATGGATAATATTTTTCAGAAATAAGTCAAAGGAGCAAAAAAAGTGAAAAGAGCACAGGGGATGAAAAACAGATCTTGCAGGAGGAGGAACAGATCGTGCTGGATAAGGAACAGATCATGGAAGATAAGGAGCAGCAGATCATGCAAGATAAGGAGCAGATCATTCTGGAAATGGAAAAGGGTATGAGAAAACAGAGCATGCTCTATGATGGTATAACTTGTTTTTATTTTATAGTCTGTAGTGGAAGTGACTTGGAAGGGTGTACTAAACTGCCAAATATAGATCCATGCTTAAAACCACTCTTTCATACCACTAAACACAAGCCACATTGGCTGATTTATACATTGCATTATGCAATTACTTGATTGTAACCATGGCTTATTGAATAAGCCATAATTTCCTAGATTCACAATTTGCAAAATCATAAAACATCATTTAAAAACCACCATAGCTACGTTCATCAATTATGCTAAATTTATTCTTTGAATTAATAATACATTGAACTCAGGAACAATGTGCATAGCTGACCCCTTAGTTTCACAGTGGTTTATACCCCTTCTTTCTTTTATATTGTACATTATATTTTGTATATAATAATAAATAATAATAAAGCAATGTTTGCTGAGATATCCCAGAAGAGAAGTATGTGTAGCGCTGTTGAGGAAATGAATAGGATTATTTCTAGCCCTTTTCTGTTGTCTGGATTTCTCCTCCTCCTCCTCCTCCTCCTCCTCCTCCTCCTCCTCCTCCTCCTCCTCCTCCTCCTCCTCCTCCTCCTCCTCCTCCTCCTCCTCCTCCTCCTCCTCCTCACAACCCTGCATGCATTCTCCCATTTGCTCCCATTCCAAATGTAATAGAAAATCCCTATTTCATTATCTTTTCCCTGCACTGCTTTTCTGAAGAAAGCAAGTGACACAGTTCATAGTCTACTCCCTATCAATGATATTGCTAAACCTTTCCTGTCTGAATAAATAAGTTTGATGTCCCTTAATTGGGTCATTTACAAATGTAAAGGCCTAAAAGCATTTTTATTCACTAGGGTGGTATGTTAGCAAGCCTTGTGAAGCCACGGTTACCTGGGAGAGTTACAAGGGAGGGTATGTTTATAAAGCCATCAGCTTATAGAAGCCTGTAAAGCCTTCTCTTTACCATGAATGCTATGTCATCATGAGTTCCGTTCAACGACTAGGCTGGACTAGACTGGACAGTATTGAAACATAATCTCAAGGGAGTGGCAAATAATTCATCCAGTAAGCAAGAAAATGTTTACAAATCCAGATGATGTTGCTTCATGAATGCATGACCAGCAATATCAGAAGCTCATGTTTTGCAAGAGCTGATGATTTATTAGGTACCATCAAGTCAGTCAGTGTCAACTCTTAGCAATCCAATAAACAGATTTTCTCCAGGACTTCTTGTCCTTAACCTGGTCCTTCAGATCATCTAACAATGCATCTATTGCCACTGTAACTGACTCCATCCACCATCCTCTTCTGTTGCTTTCTACCTTTCCCAGCTTTGTAGACAGCGATGTGTGGTAAAGTTTTAAGAATCAATCTGCTGGCTCCATTGCTAATGCTGTGTGGCACTGCCAACTGTAGAACTGTGGATCAATGTGCTAGGCATTACTCCTCAGCTTTGCTCTCAACCAGCTTGCAAAATTCTGGAAAAATTAGCCTTTGGCTCTCTTTAGAGAGGCCTCCTTTCTTTTTAAGTCAGATTGAGCACCTTCCAAATTGAAGTGAATATCACAAGCTGTACTAAATATTCAATTATGATCAGATCAGTGGTGGGAGTCATTTTTTTTTACTACCAGTTCTATGGGTGTGCCTTGGTGGGCGTGGCGTGGCTTGGTGGGTGTAGCATGGCTTGGTGGGCATGGCAGGGGAAGGATATTGTAAAATCTCCAGTCCCTCCCCACTCCAGGAGAAAGTTACTGCAAAATCCCCATTCCCTCCCTATCAGTTGGGACTCAGGAAGCAGACCATAGATGGGGGCGGGGCCAATCAGAGGTGGTATTTACCGGTTCTCTGAACTACTCAAAATTTCCACTACTGGTTCTCCAGAGTTGGTCAGAACCTGCTGAATACCACATCTGGATCAGATGTTAATTCCTTGTCAAGAGAAGCTTGTCATTGCTGTTGGCTAATCATCATACCACTGGAATGCAAAAACGTATAGTTTTGATTTTGACAGGTTACGAGTTGGAAGGGTATCTTTTCATTTTGTAACCAGCCGTTCCCACCTGACTAGAAGCATCCCAAAATTATTCCAGCTATTCTGGAAATGTTTCAAGTATGAAATAGCCTAGTGCAAAGCATTTGTTTTAAAGCACATGTCTCTTTCAAAGTAAGAATATTTCTAGAGTGGTCATGTCAAAGGGAACGTAAGGCTGGAACAACCCATCCTATTAGCTTTTTCCAAATGTCACTTCAAAAGATTAGTTTGGGAGAGCAAGACATTACATTTTTAATGCCTTATGCCTACGTGACACAGGACCAGCTCATATGTGAGACCACCTCTCTTTGAGGGTATCTGCCCATGCCATCAAAGAACATAGGATAGGCATGCTCCACATCCCTTCCCTTAAGAACTGCAGTCCCTGCCCCATAAAACATCCTCCCTCCTGAGTTAGACAGACAGATAGACAGACAGACAGACAGACACATATGTTTATCTTTCTGGTAGAGAACTGATTCTTTCCCCAAGCGATGGGATAAGGGGAGGTCAGGATGAGATGAGAAGTGCTTTTTCAAGAGGCAACAGAACTTTCTGGGTTTTCTTTGAAGACGTTTCACTTCAAGGTGAAGAAGCTTCTTGTACGAGAAGCGGAATGTCTTTAAAGAGAAACCAGAAAGTCCAGTTTCCTCTTGAAAAAGCACCTTTGGGACAACCATGACCTGGATGACTGAGAATCTCCATAGACAATGAGAATTGTGGGTTTCATCAGGGAAGTATGGTCATGGTGCCTGTGTTTCTTCTGGCTTTTTAATGTAATTTTTTAATAAATGTATATAATAGTTATTTATTATTTTATTGACTGAAATTGGCTTTAAGATGGGTGCCTACACAAATGTTTTAAATAAATAAATAATCACGTATGGACTGAAAACTGAAAAAGTCAATAAGAAATAGGGAAGAGTTTTGAACACCATCTCCAATCCCCATGCTAACCTTAGTTTATATACAGATAATCCTCAATTTAGGATCTCAATTGAGCCTGAAATTTCCATCGCTAAGTGATGCGGTTGTTAAGTGAGTGGTGTCTGATTTTAAAACCGTCTTGCCGTGTGTATTAAGCAAATCACCACATTTGTTAAGTGAATCGCATCATCATTAAGAGAATCCGGCTTCCTCCACGGACTTTGCTTCCCATGGCTGGGAAGGGCATAAATAGCCATGACATGCAGAGGTGCTATTCTACCGGTTCGGACCGGTTCACCCGAATCAGTAGCAGAAATCACAGGTGGGCCAGCCCACCTGCCTTGGCTCTATTTCGTCCTGTTTAAGGATGTTTTTTGAGCAAAGCACATGCACAGAAGGACAGGTGCATGCATGGACACGCGCGTGCAAACATTTGCGAACCGATAGGGAAGATACGGTAAGCGAAAACCACCCCCTGATCACATGACTCTAGGATATTGCAACCAGTGTAAATACATGTCACTTGCCAAGCGCCCAAATTTTGATCATGTGACCATGGAGACTCTGCTGTAAGTGTGAAGATTGAGTTTAAATCACTATTTTAAGCACCATCATAACTTCGAACAATCCAAATGATCGTAAGTCAATGATGATCTGTACTCTCTCCTTGCCCGTTATATCCTAATACTCTTTGTTATGTTTATTGCAGAATTAGAAGAAGAAATGGACTTTATTAAATCATTTGTCTCCGGAGCTGGATACGATACTGAATTAAGTGCATTAGAGAGAGCCAATGAGTTTCTACAGAAGGCTGAAATGGCAGTTCTGTTTTGCATCATGCATAGAAAAACTGGACTTAGTCTTAAGGTATAGTCCCCAAACAGACAAGTATACTGTCTTGTAAATGTATGCTAGTTTTAGGATTTGGTAATAACTGGAATCACTTTCTTTTCCAGAAAACATCATTGTGTCTAGAATTGCTAGTTCAGAATACTCTGTAGAAACACAGAATAGATTTTGCATATGGCTGTTAAATAAAATGCCAATTTGTAAGGCCATATATTAATTTTTATGTAATATAATCATTTCATATACATACTTTCTGTCCATTGTCATAAGACACAGAGTAATGTTTTCTGGTGAAATTTCCATTTATTGCCTCAAAAATCTTTGTGGAAAATTAGGCTGCGCACAATTGCTCTCTGATCTTAATAGATGAGCAAGAATTGAACTTTGGACTCTCATTAAAAATTCAACACTATCATGTACGACATAATGGCTTCACTTACATGAGACAATAAACCATAGTAAAGATTATCTACAGTATCTATCTGCCTGTCTTTTATCTAGCATAGCATAACATAGCACAGCATAGCATACGAGGGTGGGATTCTACCGGTTCAGACTGGTACAGGTGAACCGGTAGCTCCGACCATCAGCTGGGAGTGAACCGGTTCTCTCCAACGATGAAGGGGACCTGCCTGCCCACCCCTGCTCTTAACTCACCTACTGTATATCTTAGCTGAGTCGCGTAGCAGAACAGATTGCCATGTCTCAGCTGTTTTCCTCCCCAGCAGTCATGCGGAAGGTACTTTTTCTCAAAACTGCACATACAAAACGCATGATCACCGAACTGGTTGTTAAACCAGTAGGATCCCACCACGCATAGCATAGCATAGCATAGCATAGCATAGCATAGCATAGCATAGCATAGAATTCTTTATTAGCCAAGTATGATTGGTCATACAAGGAATTTGTCTCTAATGCATAAGCTCTCAGTATACATATAAGCAAGTAATAGATCATAAGTCATAAATCATACCAATCATTAATCATAAGTTGCAAACAACAATTGATAAACCATAAGAATCAATAGGAGAAGATACATGAGAAATGAGACAGTGGTGTGGGAATTATGTGTTCAGTAGATGGATGGCATGGGGGGGGGGGGGCGGGGAATTATCTATCCATTTTAAAGAGTTGCCAGTCATAGATGCTATTATCTACTTCCTTCTTGTCATCCTTGGCTTGTTAACCAGATGTGGAACTTCCTGAGATATAATGTGTACTTTCCAGTCCCTAACTGGGATTTGGATTTGTGGAAACCAGAATTTAAAACCAAGGTTTATTGTGGCTTTCTGCTCTGGCTTCTATAGTTCCAAAATGGTCCCCATCTAGTCCAGAAGAAGGACTAAGCCTCAAACAAATGTCTGGCAGGTTTTGTGAGAGATGACTTATAGCAAATATACAGTACATTCTACAAGTAGTCTCACTTAATGACCACAATTGAACCTGCAGTTTTGGTTGTAAATTGTTGCAGTCATTAAGCAGGTCACCATATGACCTAACTTGATTTCATGACTATTTTTTATTATAGTCATAAAGCAAGTCCCTGTGGTTGTTAAGTAAATCATGTGGTTGTTAAAAATAAACCCACACACAATTATTAAGTAGACCCGTTCTCCCAAATGGGCATTTTTTGGTTGGAAAGCGACCAAAAAAAAAAAAAAAATCACCAAAAACTGGCAAAAGATATTGCAAATTACAGTCACAGGACCCGAAGATGCTTCAGTGAGTTCACATGAAAGGGTGTGTGTGTCAGGCAACCTCTTTTCCCCCCTTCAAATCACAATTCATTGAACAAATCATAGGGCCTCGTTTATATATACCCTAACATAAAACCAAAATGGCAAGTGGGGGCCATATCTGGGCTGCAATAAGCCAGACGATCAGTACATGCTAGGAGAAAGAGATGCAAAATTTGTACTTTTGTAAGTAATAGATGAGTTGGCAAATTAGATTTGTATCCCTTTCTTTCTCTCAAAGATGCATGCCACTCACAGTCCTATTATTATTAGTGTCTGGTTGATTAATGAGATGAAATGATGAATTTTTTTTCTCTCTCCAATAACCATTTTGTTATTTAGAGTATTGTAGTATCAAGGGGCTGTTAAACAAATGTGGTGATAGGTGGTTATAAATCCAGATCTCCCACACATTTAGCTTCAGTACAAAACCAGTTTGATGCAGTGGTTAAGGTACCAGACCAGAAACTGGGACATTTTGCGTTCCAGTTCCACACACCTCAGACACAAAACCTGGTGGGTGATCTTGAGCCAGTCCCTCTCTTTCAGCCCTAGGAAGTCTAAATTCTGACAAATCTCCATTCTTTTAAAAAATAAATATTGATAATTTTTTTTGCTTGATAATCTTTAGGCACATTTTCTCTCTGATCTTCCTGACCTCTCGCGTTTGTCTGATTTCTTGTTGTACCTAAACTTGTCCTATAATAATTTGGATTGCTTTCCATTACAGGTGAGTGTAATATTTACTCTTTTTTTTAAAAAAAGTGTATATTAGAGAAGCTTTTATTAATGTAATCCATAAACATATATATGTGGCCTTATGATATATTCCTCACTGATTTGCTAGATATTTATAAATTACTGCTTAGTGGCTTAACTGCTGATACACAAAGTTTCTTTGGTTTGAATTGAGTTGAGTTGAGTTGAGTTTATTGGTCTTGTATGCCACCCACTCCCGAAGGACTCCAGGCAGCTTACAATAAACAAGGGAAGGGGATAAATAAATAAACACAACACTTTAAAATACACCACATTCACAGATTACCGTGGGGCTGGATATTTCACAAGCCCCCCGGCCTGCTGGAGCAGCCAGGACTTGGTGGCTTTGCGGAAAGCCGGGAGGGTAGTAAGGGTCCGGATCTCCATGGGGAGGTCGTTCCAAAGGGCTGGAGCTGCAACAGAGAAGGCTCTCCCCCGGGGAGTCGCCAGCCGACATTCGCTGGCAGATGGAATCCGGAGGAGACCTAACCTGTGAGATCTAATTGGTCTATGGGAGGTAATCGGCAGGAGGCGGTCTCTCAGGTACCCAGGTCCGATGCCATGTAGGGCTTTATAGATGACGACCAGCACCTTGAAGCGGGTTCGGAGACTAATGGGTAGCCAGTGCAGCTTCCGGAGGATAGGTGTGACGTGGGTGTACCTGGGTGCACCCACAATTGCTTGCGTGGCTGCGTTCTGGACTAACTGAAGTCTTCGAACACTCTTCAAGGGCAGCCCCCTGTAGAGCATGTTACAATTGATCATAACCACACATTGAATAATTATTTCACTGTATATTTTTATATGAGTTTCTTTTATGAGCTTAAATGGTATATATGGAATTTCCCCCTCACTTTATTTTCAAAAGATGCACTCTGTGGAGATAGATGGAGCTATCAATGATATACTTCAAAGAGAGTGTGCACCATGCTGATGTAAGATTTGAAACTGGGTATCTCCAGTTCAGTGGTGGGATTCCATTTTTTTTATTACTGGTTCTGTGGGCCTGGCTTGGTGGGCATGGCATGGTGGGCATGGCAGGGGAAGGATCCTGTAAAATCTCCATTCCCTCCCCACCCCAAGGGGAAAGTTCCTGCAAAATCCCTATTTCCTCCCAATCAGCTGGGACTTGGGAGGCAGAAAATAGATGGGGGTGGGCCCAGTCAGAGCTGGTATTTACCGGTTCTCTGAACTACTCAAAAATTCCACTACCGGTTCTCCAGAACTGGTCAGAACCTGCTGAATACCACCTCTGGTACAGTTCCACTCTAATGTCTTTACTGCTGCATCTTAATAGTTATCTGAGAAGGCATAACTACTGTATGTTCCAATCAGTGGTGGGTTTCAAAAATTGTTCGAATCTACTCTGTGGGTGTGGCCTCCTTTGTGGGAGTGGCTTGCCACCCATGTGACCGGATGGGAGTGGCTTGCCGCCCATGTGACCAGATATGAAGATGCCGACGACACTTGTCAGAACCACCTTAAATTACCTCACACACAGCACTGGCATGCATAAGAATATGATGTAAACTTGTTTTTTAAAAGGCATCTTTGGTTTGCGTTAAAACAACTTCAACATACGCAATGTCCTGATTGCACCACAAACGCAGTAGTCATCCTTACCTTTCACAGAGGCACTGAGTTTTATAAATATGAGCATGATAGTGTAGAATAATCATATCCAATGTAACTTTCCCAAATTGGGGCCCTCCAGCCATGTCAGGTGGCTGAGGAAAGGTGTTTGTGAGCAAGCCATCTTCTGCCCTGAGCAGGAAGACAAACAACAAAACCTCTAAGGTCCTTTTCAACTTTGTGCTTCCATATTGTTTCCTTGTACAAAAACTGTATCTCCTCAGAGGCCTAGCGATGCAAGGGAAAGAGAATGGCCTTTGCCAGTGGTGTATTAACCATTAAGCAGACTAAGCACATGCTTAGGGCACCAGGCCCAAAGGGGGCACCACAAAGTTAAGAAGGAAAAAAAACCAAACAATGAAGATTTGTATAGTATATACAAAAGAGGGAGGCACCAAGATTTGTCAGTGCTTAGGGCACCAATGAGCCTTAATCCACCAATGGCCTTTACTTTCCTAGTATGTGGGTGTCAAGGTAAAGAAGTAGAGGAATCTACCCGTAAGGACCTGTGGACTGCTAGACCACATCCAGACCAAGTCCCTAGTCCAGATCAGTGCCAAAGATTTAAATCCAGAGAATGATTTCTAGCACTAACTTTATTGCCCAGGAGATAAACAACTTAAGCTTGTCATGCAGAATTGTCCTCAGTCTTTTTAGTCTATGTTTTTCAGACTGTCTGGGTTCAAATCTTTTCTCCCCCTGCATGGTATTCTGACATGTATGCTTTTCAGAATATGCTGCCTGATAGTCTTCCTTAGCTACACTTAGTTGTTCTTCCGAGGTGGCGCAGTGGTTAGGGTGCAGTACTGCAGGCCACTTCAGCTGATTGTTATCTGCAGTTCAGCGGTTCTAATCTCACCGGCTCAAGGTTGACTCAGCCTTCCATCCTTCTGAGGTGGGTGAAATGAGGACCCAGACTGTGGGGGCGATATGATGACTCTGTAAACCGCTTAGAGAGGGCTAAAAGCCCTATGAAGCGGTATATAAGTCTAACTGCTATTGCTATTGCTATTCCTGACACCTACATTTCTACTCCATGCATGTACCATAACTTTCCAACAATACGTGCTTCTCACAGGGTTTCCCCAATATATTTTCCATATATCCTCTCCCCGCCCCCCAGAAATCTGTATCCTTCTTTTTCTTAGATCCAGTTTTGGCCCAAGACACTTTGCTGTTTGAGGTAAAGCAGCAAAGGCCCAATTCAATCATATGTCCAGTCTAGAGCTGCATAAACATACTTCAGATACCTCCAAACATTGTTACATTGTTTTTGATTTGACTGAAGAACTGTATTTAATTATTTTTACGATGTAGCAGTAGACTTAGCAGTAGACTTATATACCGCTTCATAGGGCTTTCAGCCCTCTCTAAGCGGTTTACAGAGAGTCAGCATATTGCCCCCAACAATCTGGGTCCTCATTTTACCCACCTCGGAAGGATGGAAGGCTGAGTCAACCCTGAGCCGGTGAGATTTGAACAGCCGAACTGCAGAATTGCAGTCAGCTGAAGTAGCCTGCAGTGCTGCATTTAACCACTGCGCCACCTCGGCTCATGGTGGTGTCTGACTTCATTTATGTGAATAACACAAACACTAGGCCACCAACATGGTTATCCATCAACTGTGTCAGCAGATTCAAGGAAACAAAAATGGGGGTGATTAATTTTCTGACTTTGTCTATGTTCATATAAAAGTGTAGCCCATTTATTAATTAATCCAATTGCCTGTGGAACTAGCCAAATTGCTGTATGACCTTGGCCCTTGTTTGACAAGGAAGGGTGATTTGAGCCAGAGTGCAAATAGTTCTGGTTAATTATTATTAAGAAATATATTTCCTGAGATGTGTTACATTCAGGGGTTTGCACAGAAAAGTAAATGGCTTTTTTCATCCTGCTGTGGGAAACAGTAAACTATTTGTCAGAGTCATCCTCTCCTTGTCCAACAACAGCAGAAACATAACCTAGTAACTAATTTTTTTGTAACACGAGCTCATGATGTAGCCTTCAGTTCAGCTCCAACCCATAAGTGATCCGTTTGTCTGTCTGTCTGTCTGTAGGATGGACACAGACCAAAGAGATATCAGAATCAGCAAAATATATGCAATGATTGAAAGGAACAAAATTAGCTGACTTTCATAGCTGATGCATTTTTGGAGGTCTACATGGTATAAGTGAGTCCAGTCCATGAGAAGCTAATGGAAACAGCCACGGCTGACAAACTCCTATAGATGGACTAATAGAAGAAAGGGCAATCCACCAGTTTCTTTCCTTTGCTGCCTTAAAATTGCAAAAAGAGCCCCAATTGCTGGTTTTCTTACTATAATGGAAGATATCTCAGCTGACATAATACACTCTCAGCTCAAGGCCTACTAAATAGAGCTTTAACACAGCCATCTAGCTGTCCCTGTAGTTAATGACAACATCAAGGAGAGATAAAATCTGACTCAATTGAAGAACAGTGTTCCCCCACCTATTGTCTTGCAATGAAGTTTCTTTGAAATAATCCTGCCTCTATGGAAACAACAGGAGGAAGAGAAAAGTACTGTACGGTAATCAGTTTTAAATTCAAGTGCTGAAAGGTAACATGAAACAGGAATTCCCATCAATGAAGAAACCAAACTTACTGTTTTTTAAAAAAAATACTGACCTTATGGCCATTTATAACCCTTTACACACATTTTTTTTTCTTTTATAGGTGGTTCAGCTGCAATATTTACAAGTGCTAAAGCTCCGAAATAACCCCATCAAATCCATCCCAGGGGAGATCTCTGATATGAGGAATCTTACATACTTGACAATGTCCTTCAACCTGCTGACT
Source organism: Thamnophis elegans (assembly GCF_009769535.1). Taxonomy (NCBI): domain Eukaryota; kingdom Metazoa; phylum Chordata; class Lepidosauria; order Squamata; family Natricidae; genus Thamnophis; species Thamnophis elegans. Next base: position 16,735,294 of record NC_045543.1, on the reverse strand, counting down.
AGTCTCCCAACTGAGTGTGTAATAATTTTAAATAATCATTAGAAATATATGGAAAGAAGCTTCCAGGTTTTTTGGGGGGATGGGGGGCAAGGAGGCACAGGCTTCTCATAAATTATTGTATCAGTTATTTTTTTAAAAACCTTATCTGCTTTGACTAGGGTTTTTTACCACAGCTTCAACTGAAGCCCGTCTATCTCATGGGGATGCAGGTGAGATGAAATTGGCAGAATTGGTTTCTGGCCCAAAAAAGAAATTATGTTTGTACAAGTGGATAATGGCCTGAAACATAGAGCCTCAATTGGTTCACCGACAAAAGGGCAAATGACAAAACCGCGCCCGACTAAACCGCGGTGACAAAACCGCGTGTTCTAAAGCGCTCCAACAAATGAGCGCTGAATCACGCCGACAACAGCGCGGTGACAGAAGCGCGCTGTAAAACTAACCCTAACCCTAACCCTAAACGTAACGCTAACCCTAACCTAAACATAACCCTAAACATAACGCTAACTCTAAACCTAACCCTAAACCTAACCCTAACCCTAACCCTAAACCTAACCCTAACCCTAAACCTAACCCTTACCTTAACTTAAATCACCCTCTGTCGACTGAAATCGCCCTTCTGTCTCCGCGCTGTGGTTGGCGCGTTGATGATGTCGCGGTTTTAGCGATGCGGTTTAGTCAGCGCGGTTTTGTCGTTCGCCCTTTTGTCGGGTCACGGCCTCAATTCCATTAAAAATTGAAGCCCTGATACAAGTTGTTTCAATACAAAGACTGTGAATTTACCTTTTAAAAAAAACAGCATTTTAGAATTCTAAAGAAAGATAAGACTTTCGATACTTTTCAATATTTTCAAATCCAATACTTAGGGAAAGTATGCTCAGGTGGTAAGATCATGGATCTTATATCCCATCTCTACTTGCTGTAAATATTCTTTGACAGGAATGAATTCAAGAAGAAGGCAACAGGCTGAGTGAGGCAAAATGGCTACAGTACAATATTTCTGTTTTACAAACAGTTAGGTAACCTTATGAGAGCTTCAAAAAAGATCTGGGTGATGACATAAGCTGCCCATGATGTGGACCACAAATGTTTGCTTCATTTAATGTAGAGGCTATCTGATTTCTTAGCAACTCTGGTCAACTAACTGTACAATAAAAAAAAAAACAACCATGCCCCAATATATGTACCTGTTCACACAAAAGGTGTAGTTCACTGAGGAAAGCTCACCAAACACTGACCAAACTCTGTTTTAAGGGGTCTAGGATTGACAAGATTTTTCCTGCTTTTCTATGATTACCAGTGACAGGAAGACCTTCTGTTTTTATAGGCTATTTACCCTGCCAAGACTTCAGAGTATTGATGTTTCCTATAATGAACTCGAATATATCCCTAATGAAATACAAAATCTCAGGTATTGTACTGATTTTCTGGTTTTGAGAAGAGGACTTTTCTGGTCTTCCAGATGTTGCTGGGGTAATTTCCAGCAGGCTCAACCAGCATAGATAATGATTGGACAAGCTGAAATCTGTAGTTTGGAAAGTATGCTTTTCTCCATTTTATAAATAAGATGCATTGCTTTTCTTGAATTGCCTGAAATGTGGGAAGCTTAATTAACCAAAACTTTTCTCTCCCTATATGTTCTCTCAGAAAAGTAATACTGTGCAAAAGGGACACAGGACTCTGCTTAGACTTAATGAGACTATCTTGAGCTATTTAGGACTAAAGAGTCCTTGGGACCATGTTAATTTTTGCACAGGCTGCTGTTAAATGCGTGACCCGTCAAAACCGCGGTCCACAAAAGCGCGCTCAACAAAAGCGCGTACGTGACGTCATCACAGCGCGATGAAAAAAATTAAACATTGAAATAAAAATAAAATTAAAGCAAGCCGATTCACATAAAGGTAAGGGTTAGGGTTAGGGTTAGGGTTAGGTTAAGGGTTAGGGTTAGGTTTAGAGCGTTAGGGTTAGGTTTAGGGTTAGGTTAAGGGTTAAGGTTAGGGTTAGGTTTAGGGTTAGGTTAAGGGTTAGGTTTAGGGTTAGGGTTAGGGTTAGGGTTAGGGTTAGGTTTGGGGGGGTTAGGGTAAGGTTTTCGCTTTAATTTTACATTTATCGATCACAACGTGATGTTTTCGTCGCGCTGTGATGACGTCACGTACGCGCTTTCGTCGAGCGCGCTTTTGTCTACCGCGGTTTTGTGGTGGAACCGTTAAATGAGAACATTCTGACAGATTAAGAAAAGCATTCACTGATGCTGAGGCTTTTCTTAATCTGCCAGAATGCTCTGTTTTTTAACAGAAGCTTTGTTGAACTCCCTTGTAATTCACTTTAGAATTACGGTAAAGTAGTGTATTTCAGACTTGACAACTTTAAAATGTCTGAACTTCAATTGCCAGGATTCCCTAGCCAGCACACTGAGGAATTCTGGGACTGAGGAATTCTGGGAGTTGAAATCTATACGTCTTAAAGTTGCCAAGTTTGAAAAACACTGAATTAAAGTATGCAAAAAGAGTTGGCAAACAGTAGGACAGGCTCACACATCTCTAGATTGACACATACTCTTAATTTGTCTCTCCCCTTTTCACTTCCACCTTCATTTTCACTGGAGAAGACCTGGAAGATCAGGCTAAGAATAGATCACCATGGAGAAAATCCATAAGCTCTCTAAGACTTAACAATGGCTTGATGGCACATGACCAATTAATCAATCTTCCTTCGTTTCACTGTGTGGGAAAGAAGCTATCCATCTGTCATGGTTCCTGATGAGTGTTGCGAGTAGCTTTCCCAGCACTTGTCAACTGTGTCTGGTAACAGAGAAATGCATAGATTTAATGTGGTAGAAAGCAGAGATCACTTTCTCCTGTGCCCTGTCTTTGACAGTGTGAGGAGAAAAGTCAACTAGAGAGTCTTAACTTTCTGTCTTTGTGTGGAGAGGAAACCCTCTAGTAGTGGAGGTAGCAACAGTTGCTCCTTGGTGTGAGCTGAAAGAAAGGGTTCTGCCAGCTCCCAGTTTCCTGTAAAATTTCCATGCCAAGATAATTTTGTCCTCCCATACCTGGGCATCCAAGAGAACCATGCCCAAATAGACCTGATGACTGCATAAATGGTGGAGTGATGTTTTTTTTTTAATTTTCAGGAGCCTCCTCTACCTGAACTTGGAAGGAAATCTGCTTTACTCCTTGCCTTGTGGGATTCTAAAACTTCAATTAAAGCAACTACTGGTGGAAAACAACTTCTTGCATGCCTGTTTCTGGACGGAGACTTTCCTGATGCAGCCTCAGCGTCTTACGGACATGGCTGCCCTGTGCTTCGTTAAGCACCAGCTGTGGAAAATATATCATCTTTTGCCAGAGGAGGTTCACAATATCATAAGCGAGTAAGTGAGGTGCCATCACTGCAAGCACTCTGTTGAGTGCAAAAAGGAGATGATGAAAAAGTTCACCAATAATCACAGGACCCAAAAAAAAAAGTCTCCTCAGAGGCAACCGCCAGCCTGTACCAAAATGAGCAGGACCAGGTTCTAAAAAGTGTTTGTAACAGGGTGGAGCCACATTTGACAGCCATTTGATGTGATGCAATAAAGTATATAAATAAACTAAGGGACGTGCTGGCTCAAAGGCTAAGACGCTGAGCTTGTTGATCAGAAAGATCAGCAGTTCAGTGGTTCAAATCCCTAGTGCCACATAACAGAGTGAGCTCCCGTTACTTGTCCCAGCTTCTGCAGTTTGAAAGCATGTAAAAATGCAAGTAGAAAAATAGGAGCCACCTTTGGTGGGAAGATAACAGTGTTCCATGTGCCTTCAGCATTTAGTCATGCAGGCCACATGTCCACAGACATCTTCAGACAGCACTGGCTTTTCAGCTTTGAAACGGAGATGAGCACCGTCCCCTAAAGTCAGAAAGGCTAGCATGTGTGTGCAAGGAGAACTTTTACCTTTAATAAACTATAATACCTAAAGTAATGGACTATAGATACTCACTATTTAAGTCATGGTTTATCAAATAAGGCTGATGTAATGGAAGGATTTAGTAAATGGGTGAAGCAAACATAGTATAGTAAAAATGTCTTAAATTAGCCTAATGAAAAAAAGAAATCATAAATAAGAGTGACTCAATGGCTATGTATGTTTGAAATGCAGGCATGTTTTCATGTCATTTTTATTTCCACTTTTCCTCCAAGGAGCTCAGCATTATGCACATGGTTTCTCTACTACTCATTTTCTCTTCATAGCCACCTTGAGCTAACTTACAGCACCAATCATAATTTTTATTTATAATCTTGCCACCCCAAAGCTACTCAGATTGCATTCCTGTGAATGGACTCACATCATATTTAATCAGGAGTTTAATCATGGTTTATTGAGTAAACCAGAATTGATTAGATTTGTAAACAAAAATGGCTGGATTATGCAACGTGCTAACCTCAAACCAATCAAACTCTATCGTTGCTTAGATGGTTATGTGAACCTGTCAGAAGTTAGATCTATTAAATTCAATTGGACTTATCCCCAAATAAGACTCGAAAATACAAGTTTTTCAATCAACAAAAGAAATGACTCTGAGACTCCCCAGTTCCAGGCTGACACTGAAGTTAAAATCAAATGCATCAAATTAAAATGCAGGGTTTTATTTATCATCATAAGATGTGACTTGAATATTGATCTCTGCTCATTACAACATTCACTTCTCAGTTTAAAATTTTATCTTTGCATACTTTAAAGAAACAGTATCCAATATGTTACAAAGTGCATATTAGATCTTAAGACAATCTTAGTATGGGTTAATAAAGTAGTCTGTGAACCAGATGACTGTATGCATTCATATTTGATTACTCAAGATGTTTCATATCTGGTTCATTTCATGAGACAAAATGGAAGCCTTCTGCCTTGCTCTTCGGTGTGCAATGCTAACATTGAGAACTATGTATCCACAGCAGTTTCTGTGGCCAATTCCTTCTTCCGAAACCCAATATGAGGCACAGGGATATTTTAACAGTCATTGGTAGTTTTCTTCTCTTTCTGCTACAGATTTGTATTAGTTACACTTAGAAAATCCTTTTGAGCAGATTTTGTATCTATATATTTACTGTATATATTTGCGTATAAGCCCCGTATAAACCCATCCAGGGATAAGCTGACCCTCGGTTTTTTTAATCAAAATTGTGCTGCCCATGGGTAAGCTGATCTGCAGTTTTCATGGTATTTTGAATAAAATTTCAACGGTTAGCTTATCCACAGATGGGCTTATATAGAAAAATATACAGGATACTTTATGTGGGTACTTAAAAAAATATTACTGTATATTCACACAGATAAATCCATCCATGGATAAGCCAAACTCAATTCTGCAGGTGCATTTGGCACCTAAAATTCTCATCTGTGAATTTGTACATTCTTAAGCATAATATTTGCGCAGTACTTGATTCCAAACAGTTCTGGTTCAGTATTAACCATAAATGACAAATGCCATATCTTTTCCTGGTTTGATTCCTATTGATTTTTCACCTCTAAATGGCAGATAGGAATTTAATACATATTTGCTAAAACTTTCTGCTTTGTAGAAGCACCATGCAAAGAAAGCTGCACCTGTTAAAGAAGGTAGAGGGTAAAGTATGGTAATATCACATGGTAATATTATACCATTAAGGAGGGTAAAGCATTGCAATAGTATAAACCTTACAAAAGCACATAGCTGTACTTGATTAAGAAAATTTGGAGATGTTCTACAGCCTGATCGGGAAGGTTTCTAGAGTTGTTTACTCCAATATACTCTGCACTTAGCTGCCCTTGGAAACTGATACACCAGCAATGCCAGCACGCTTTTAGTTCAAATCGCACATCTGTCCTAGACTTTCAGTAGTGAGTTTAAAGGATCCGCTTCAATTTGCTCTCCCTAGTATGTGACACTGACCTACTTTCTCCTCCTTTTAGCTTTACAGGCTGTGACTGCTGCAATGGCCCCTTGTATGGAAAAGGTTTCCGTTTTATCCTCATTTATAGGAATGCTTATGGACTAAGGCTCCCGTATCAATTTTCAGCTTGCTCACCCGACTGTTATACAGCCTTTGTCAAGTCAGCTTTGCCAACCTGATGGGTGTTAATGTTTAGTCAATTGAGATTCGGGAGAAGTGACTAACCAGTTGAATAAAGCAAGCAAGCAGTGCTTTGGGTATGGAAGTGTTGGGTTTTTGTGGTTTTTTTGCAATGTAGATTTCTTGTGGGGGTGGGTGGGCAAGTCTAAGCATTATTGTGACATTCAAAGTTCAGTTATTTATATATCACATTTAGAAACTGTTGATCTCCCTCCTAGGGCAAGACTGGGCATTCTCTTGATTACTATGCCCATCTGTAAGCAACGTCGTGAAAATCCTAGCAGTTTGCAGCTGTTAACTTTTTTTTTTAAAAAAGTGACATTATTTTAAGCCTTTTAATGTAAATTAGTATTCAGGATATGGGGATTCTTTTTCTTAGCACAAGCTACAATGTCAATAGATTGTATATATGATTAAAGGTATATATATGCATCTTGATAGGTATGCTTCTTTTTACTGCTGTATATTCTGCCTTGTAATAAAATAAAACACTATGCACTGATATATTGCTTAATAGTGTGATTTTCCTGCTTTAAGACAAACTAAATGATGGGCATCTACATTCATGAGTATCCAGTATATATGAGGCAAGACAATCACAGCCATTTTACTCATGATATTTGCTGCTAGTTTCTTGTGCTGTTTGTAGAAATTTAAATAAACTCAGTAAACCAACAAATGTAGGCAGCAGTGTATTTAAAATGCAATGTAGGTGGCAATAGATAATACTTTGGTCAGCATACAAGAGGATACCAATGGTACTTGAGGCTTTTGGAATGTAACATTTGCACAAATCTTAGTTTTGCATGGCTTATAGAAATATTGTTTGCAGATGCATATATTATGTAGATTTTCTGTGAGTCTAAGTTTAAATTTGACATTACGAAGTTTTCTTAACTGCTACCCAAATGGTAGTCAAAGTTATCCAAGTTGGTTGTGATAATCCTAGCATCGCTTCCTTTGACTCTAAAGTAAAAATATGATGCTGTAAGTACCGTTTTCTTATCATTTCGCCCATTATGCATCTGGCAAAACAAACCCTTCCATGAAGCTACAATAAAATCAGGACTCATATGTTGTTTGCTATGGCAAGCTACAAAAGGCAGAATGCAGAAAAAGACTCCAGCATTTCTGCAAATGTGCGGAAAGTGCTTAAGTTGTGGAGAGTTCCTTGCCAACTCTCCTCAACTAAATGAAAGTAATGGCCCTTTACTGTAAAAAAACCTGATTGATTTCCATTCAAAAATACATATACTGTTGTAAGATGCCGTGGCACGACAAAACCGCGCTCGACTAAGCCGCGCCCGATTAAACCGCGTCGCTGATGTCATCAACAGGGCGACAACAGCGAGCACAGAGAAAGAAGGGCGCTTTAAATAGCGCTTTGAAAGCAAGCCGATTCAACTTAAGGTAAGAGTTAGGTTTAGGGTTAGGTTTAGGGTTAGGTTAAGGGTTAGGGTTAGGTTAAGGGTTAGGGTTAGGTTAAGGGTTAGGATTAGGTTTAGGGTTAGGTTAAGGGTTAGGTTTAGGTTTAGGGTTAGGTTTAGGATTAGGTTTAGGGGGGTTAGGTTTAGGGGTTAATTTTAGGTTTAGCATTTACAGTGTGCTTCTGTCTCCGCGCTGTTGTCGCCCTGTGATGTCAGCTACACGGTTTCATCAAGCGCGCTTTAATCGAACGCGGTTTTGTGGTGGAACCGTAAGATGCAACATGAGATATGCCTGGGGACATAAACATGAAAGAAAGTGTGTACATTTATATATTTGTATTACAGTTGCAGCCTTTATTGCTTTGGGTTATCTGAAAGAGTGATGATCTAATTCATTCAAAATTAGACAGGCATGTTAAAAATATTTATTTTGAATCATTAAATCAGGACTTCATTGCAGTTTTAGAAATAGTAATCACAACAGACACTCTGCTGTTTATTTCCACTGATCACTTCAGGATTTTTCACTGTCAGACATTCCCATGGCGAGACGCAATCAAGCATTGAGGTATTTGGCATGATGCCTGATATGGTCATTAATGAATGTTGCAATAAAGTAGAAACTGTGATCGTAGCCCTAAAGAAAGAAAAACACCAGATGGCTTCAAAAAAACAAGCAACAATGTCAAAAACATATGCATATAAGACTACTTTACAACTATCACTCTGGAGGAGTGCTCTACCACTAAGGCAGTGTTTCTCAACCTTGGCAACTTGAGGATGTCCGGACTTCAACTCCCAGAATTCCCCAGCCAGCAAATGCTGGCTGGGGAATTCTGAGAGTTGAAGTCCGGACATCTTCAAGTTGCCAAGGTTGAGAAACACTGCACTAAGGGCTGAATTACAAACACATGGTAAGATTGTAAATCACCTCCTTATCAGTTTCTCAAATGAACAAGAATTTAAGGCTTTAATCTCATACAACAGCTACCCAATTGTAAACAAGCTTCAACAGAAAGCATAGCGTTGTAGTATAAATGTTTCATATTTCTTTTAAAATGTAATTAATGTCCAACTGGGTGCAGGATGTTTCAAACCTGAAACACCTATTACAGCATTACTGTAAGTGTGCTGATCCTGTTCCAGTCATTCTGGAAATGTTCCAAATATTTGTAAACTGAAACATCCATTCCAAAATTGGAATGGATGTTCCAGAACAGTCAAAACTCCTTGGAAAAAGTTAGAGGACCTATTTCAAATGGTAAAGAATTGATGAATTTGAAAAGTCTTTCACATCCAAGTTTTCTCTTCTGTGTACAGTATTTAAATTCATAGCAATCTCTCATTCATTGATATCACAAACCCAGAAAATTACATCTTAAATCTTTAAAGCCACTAGTGAAAGCAGTGTCAATCCCAACCCTAACCAGGCAGTGGCTGTTCTTGCAACATTGCATCGTAGCTGGACTTCTATAAATTAACCGAGTGCCTGACATGTACAGTTTTTTTGGGAGTATAAGACACACCTTTTTCCCTCAAAAAGAGGCTGAAAATCTGGGTGAGTCTTATACACTGAATACAGCATTTTTGGCCTCCTGAAACCCCGCCCCTTCACCAAAATGGCCGTGCATAGCCTTTAGGAGGCTTCCAGAGTGCTCCTGGGGGCTGGGGAGGGCAGAAATGAGAAAAAAAACTGTTTGTTTTCCTAAAGGCTATGCATGCCCTTTTTTTTGACAAAAAATGAGCCGTTTTTGGGAGGTCTGCAGAGTGCAAAAACTTTTTTAAAAAAAATTTGCCTCTTCAAAATCTTGACGCGTCTTATACTCTGAAAAATACGGTAATTGTTTTTCTTCTACTTTGCTCCTCCCTTCTAAAAGGTTTTATTTGAATTGATATTGCAGGGAAAACACAGAAATCATAAACCAAGTACACACTTTTTATGATTTCTAATTGGTTTGGAAGCAACAAACCAGAACAAAGAGTTCCTTCTTATGGAAAAGTAATTCATTTTAGTGGTAATGAATGGGCTGCAGAAAAAAAATGCGGCTGATTCTTAGCAAGCTAGAATTTGCCAGGGAAGGAGCAAAGGCCAGAAAAAAGAAATCTAATTAACCACTAACATTCCTAGATGCTTTCGCTCAAAATTAGTAAAATGGAAAAACCTATATGACACACAATTCCAACACCTAGATTTTCAGATCCTAGGAACTGATGTAGTCATTTAAAAAATCCATTTAATTAAACAATCACTTTTTACTTATCTGTCCCTTTCCAAATAAGACTTCAGCACTAGATGCAAACAAACGAAAGCCCAGTTTTGGAGCATTACCTGCTGCAACCTAAAAACGACTGGGATTTTCCGTTCTGTGCAAGCAGCAATGAAATTATCGGGTAGCAACTGTCCTGCTGTAAGGAACTGATCATCTTTGCCCTGGTCTATTAGGATATCCAGAGGAGAGCCTTGATAAGATTTCGCAATGTGTGTGGCATCATAGGCCTATAAGAAAAAAAATGCATTTGAAATAGAATAAAATTGAATTGAATAGAATAGAATACTTTATTGGCCAAGTGTGATTGGACACGCAAGGAATTTGTCTTTGATGCATATGCTCTCAGTGTACATAAAAAAACAAGACATGTTAAGAATCATAAGGTACAACACTTAATGATAGACATAGGATACAAATAAGCAATCAGGAAACAATATCAATATAAATCGCAAGGATACAAGCAACAAAGTTACAGTCCTGCAGTCATAAGCGGAAGGAGATGGGTGATAGAAACGATGAGAAGACTAATAATAGTAATGCAGCCTTAATGAATAGTTTGACAGTGGTGAGGGAATTATTTGTTTAGCAGAGTGATGGCATTCCGGGAAAAACTGTTCTTGTGTCTAGCTGTCTTGGTGTGCAGTGCTCTATAGCGTTGATTTGAAGATAGGTATGCTTCTAACAATAGCATCAACCAGGAAAGATTAAAAGGTGAGAAAGACAAGGGAAACTGCAGACAAAAGGGAATTTCATGCAACAGACTTATAACCACTTGGCATCTATTAGCTACAATGAAATACATATAATTTGAATTCTTTTCTGTTTTAGAAGCCCCAAGGACAGAACAATTTCCCTTTCATTTGCAGCCACTATCAGCTGGAGGAATAAAATACTTTCAATCTGGCATTCATCTGTCGGAATTATTAAACAGGAGGTTCTAGTATTCCAACTTCACATCTCCCTGGCATCAACAAATAAGGATTATCTATCTTTTTCTGGCAGTAGCTGCTTTAAAGTCAACATCCAGATTGTAAATCACTTGCTATAAAATGATAGTTATAATTACAACATTAATAACTCAAGTCAAAAGTAGATGAATAAGAATCAATAAAATGTACAGGTATATAAAAAAAATCTTCAAATTGAAAACACCTCTTTTGTCTTCCAAACAAACTATTTCCAACCATATCAAAGTTGGAAATACTTGTACCTGAGAAAGAGTGTTTTGCGTTGCTTTGGATGCAAAATACATCAAAATGATCAAAGCAGTCAATTCTGAATGGGGAACTGATTGCGACTCAGAATGGATATTTCAGATTTGAAATGATCTGAACTAAAAATGCTGCATCCATTAACAAAACTGATATAACAAGTGTTCTTGAATGTTGAAAGCTGATTTGCATACTTTTGTCTGCTGGTGGAATCACAACTGGACTCTGCAGGGTTAGTTTTGAAATGGCAAAAACAGTTTATTGATATTTTTAAAACAATTGCAACTTATTCTATATTATATATGTGATGAGATTTTCAGTACATACTTCCCAATTTGTTGCGTTCGATCCTAGATATCCACTAAATGCCTTTTTCCCCCATGGACACTGTATTGGGTTGCAGATTGGAGCAAATGCTGAAACAGACTATTTAGATATTGGTGATTAATGATTCAATTTTTTTTGCACTACAATGTGAAATTATTTTTCTTCAAATAAAACATTTATGAAATTCCCGTTTAGAGAGTTCCAGAACATAGCTTGCATTTATTTATCCTACAAGGCTGCTTATCACACACAGTGCTTCTAGGGAGGCTAAACAACCAGAATAAAAACAAAACAACCTTTTCCCCACCAGGTGCCAGACCAACCAGACTTATCAATTATTCCTTGATTTAATTTGACACATTAAATAGTTTGAACCTTACTTTATATTTTCCAGGATTCTTTAGGGCCAGGATGAGGGCCCCATGGCCTCCCATGGAATGGCCTGAAATTGACATCCTTCCAGAATCAACTGCGAAACTGGCATTGATCAGATTGGGCAACTAACAGAAAAAGACAAAGAAGAGGAAAGTCAGCACTATACTATAGTCTGTAATTATATTATGGTAATTGTAGATCTCTCTCTCTTCCTCCCTCTCTTTTTCTTCATTTATATCATGGTTTCTCAAACTTTTTTTTGGGGGGGGTGTCACTGTCCCTTTACTTGTTCCAAGTTCTTTGCAACACCCACTGTCCTGTGTATGTGACTTGCAATTATTTAAAAAAAAAACATTTATTGCATTTATTTCTTTGCTAACAATTACAAATACATAGTTAAGTCATAAAGTTACAAGTCATTGTAGTAATAGTTTAATATTTAATGTTTAACTAAGTGTGCAGCTTATGTGAATCATATTGTTGCACTAATACCTAGCACAATTGTATGCTTTACAGCATGAAGTCAAAAAAGTCCAGTGTGATGCTATTTTAAGTATGTAGTTTGATGTATTTATAATAATCAAAAAACACGTTTAGAGTTTTATACACTCAATAAGCATTTGATGGATAGGTGATGCGTAATCTTCTGCTTTCATTATCCTAATCCTCCTCCTCCTGTTGGCGTCATGTCAAGTAATGCCCCCCCCAGCTGTCACCCAATGCCACTCAAAATAATTCAAATGTCCTCCAGAGGACAATATCGCCCACTTTTAAGAAACATTGATTTAGATTAATGTAATTCAAATTACCTCATCTTTTATGTAAGAGTACATGCGATAATTTGTTTTCCATAATTCTTCTGTGGCATCTACATAAAAACCGGCTCCAGTGCCAAAATCCCAGCTCTCGTCTTCTCCTTGAATATTGCATCCACCTGCCACGGAAAGAAATGTTAATAATCAGCAAATTACAGGAACGGAGGTAGATACTTTGTCTTCATGAGCAGGAGGGCTAGCCCACAAGGCTAAGGGAAAAATATCTCTCTCAAAATCAATAATATCTTCTGAAACTAATTCTAGGCAGAAAAATCTACATGGTAATTCAAAAATTCTTGCAGAAACTTTGCTGAGCTGTGGAAAGTCAGTTCTGAAACTTTAAGTAAAAGCTCAATAACTGGCTTTGTGTCTTGTAAGAAAAGACAGATATTCAATGCAGGTGCACATTTTTTCCCAGTAAGAAGACTACTTCTTGGAAAAACATATTATGACTGGATTTCTGGTAATCAGAAAGAGCCCACTGGGAAAATATTCAGATAGGATATCAAGATAGGAATATAGCCATTATAGTTCCTGACCCAGTCTTAAGAGTTATGCCTACAGGACCCCCTTCAAAATCTATCTACCATTAATATTGATGAAAGACCCCGCCAGTAAGCTAAATTGAATGGCTGCCAGTTGAGCAGGACCACCCAGTCACTGATAAACTGGCTACATTTATACACAGGAAGCCCATCCCCCAAAGTGTACGCTGTTCAGCCCTTTTGCTAGACAAGCTACTAAACGGCAGCTACTTCAATTCAGGAGCAAAACTCAGGGAAGGCAGGACAGAAAGATAATAATTTCTATTCTTGCTGTTGAGAAAAATGTAAACCAGTTATGGTCAAATGTAGCGGCAGATACCCTAAAAATGAGATACAACAGATACGATAATTACTATTTACAGATGTATTTGTACATGCAGATAGTCCTCACCTTACAACTGTAGTGAAGCCTGCCCAGTTGTAAATCAGGTCCACTCACATGACCAATTCAATATTATGAACTTCTTTGCAGTAAGTGTTAAGTGATCGCTGCAGCAGTTAAGCGAACCAATGGTTTGCTATAGGGCCAGTTTTGCTGAAAAATGAAATAAGTTCCAGTTCTAAGCAAAACTGTCCCACATGATAACAAGATGTTGCAAGCAGCCATAAATGCAGGACAGGTGACAAACACCAGGTATGTGGTCATGTAACCATGGGGCAGGGGGAGGGACAGGGGACAGCAGCCATTGGCACTTGGGAACCAATAGTAGTAGTAGTAGTAGTAGTTAGACTTATATACCGCTTCATAGGGCTTTCAGCCCTCTCTAAGCGGTTTACAGAGTCAGCATATTGCCCCCCACAGTCTGGGTCCTCATTTCACCCACCTCGGAAGGATGGAAGGCTGAGTCAACCTTGAGCCGGTGAGATTTGAACCGCCGAACTGCAGATAGCAGTCAGCTGAAGTGGCCTGCAGTACTGCACCCTAACCACTGCGCCACTTCGGCTCTTAACCAAGTTGTACGTATCCCCAGGGAGGTCCATTGTAACTCTGAACAGTTGGTAAGACTACCTGTACAACCTGGCTTAAGTTTACTAGAGTCGGAACATCTGTATCAACGCCATGAGTAAACCAATTAAGCTGATGCTTTTTAATAAACCACTTACGTGGGCTGGTATCTGGAGCGACTACAATAAGGCCATGTTCAGCTGCAGCTTGATGGAAACCACCTTTGGTTATGAAGTTTTGTTCTGTACATGTTAGTCCTGAGAAGAGAGAAGAGCATCTTAATATTCCACATTCCTGGTTACATTTTCATTTCCTAGGGAAAAAATGAATCACTTATTTGGTTTCTAGATTCCAACGATCAAATCAACTTAGATATTTTTATAATCATTGTTCTTCAACTTTGGGAACTTTAAGAATTCTGGGAGTTGAAGTCGAAGTTCCCAAAGCTGAGACGCGCTGTATATACTCCTCCGATCACCACGCTCTGGACAGTTTATTGTCATCATAAGCAAATGTGAGATAAATTCATAAAGTCCCAGAACTGCCGCAATGATTCTCATGCAAGCCAAAATAAGGAATATAAAAAACTGCTCCTCCCAAGCCCCCAAATCAGAACTACTACAGTCCAATAAATACTCAATTATGTATAGTAATTTAGATTGGGAAATAGCATTCAATGCAGAAGCAAGAGAAGTCCAGAAATGAAATCAAATGCCTTTCTTTAATTCACAAATAATTTCGAAATACTCACCTGACAGCCAGTACAACACAGGGCATTTCTCAGTTACTGCCTTCGGTGGTAAATAAATCCCAAACTTCATTTTACATTTCAGCTCCACACTGTTAACAACAACGTGGAGTTAAGACAGAATATTTTTTAAAAGTCTAATGTTTTTACTGGACTGTTTATTACCGCTTCAGCAGTTTTGCAACTTGCTTGGCTTACTCTGGCTTTGGGAGCTGATTAATATATAATAAACCACTAAATCATGGGTCTCCTACCTTTTGGCTTGCCTGGGCCGCATTGAATGAATGTCTTGGGCCACATATAAAATATATAGTATAGTTAATGCATCTAAATAACAAATTTCCTTTATTTTTAATATTTTTATTATATCCTGTGGGGCAGCATTCCTAGCTATCCAGAAGTACGTACATCCCATGTCCTGTGGGTTTGACACAGATGCACTAAATAATCTAATTGTGTATCTAAATTAGAGCTTGTAACAAATTATTGTTGAATGAGTTGTTTTTATCATTTAGTGTATTCTTCTTGGCAGGAGAGACTATACAGCTAACGTGACAGAAAATAACTAAGGAAAAATACTAAATTATTGACACATGTAAAAGGAATTGGATGCACTCCAGCACAAAGACTGAAGGAAACAGAGCAGGTGCACCTAATCAGAAATAACGTGGTATCTTTTCAAACTAACCACTGAATATTGCAATTTGCACCATAAAGCCTAATAAGCCAAAGTAATATAGTATGAAAATAAAACTGCTAATAGAGTCAGTTTGGTGCATTAAGATTAAGGAATCAGCCTAGAAAGCAGGAGATTATGAGTTCTAATCCTGCTTTAAGTGTCTTTGGTCCAATCCCTCTTTCTTAGCTCAACCCACCTTACAGAGTTATTGTTCTGGGGAAAATAAGGGGAGAATGTAGTGTTAGGTATATTCAGCTCCCTAAGTTATTTATAAAAAGAATAAAGATGGGATTAAAAATTATATATATATAATTTTTCCTGATTCCCCCCCCCCTGTACTTTCTGTTCCAAATCTGTTCCAAAGAGACTATTTGGAACAACACTGTGAGTAGTTGGAAGAAATGGTGATTTGATAAACATTACTTTCTCTGCTCCTTTCCATTCACAGACATCTTTGGTAAATCACATAGTCTCCTCTAACCAGGACCCACCAAAAATGTCAAGATAGTAAAACTCCAGGTTTCTCTTTCTACAGAAAAGCTGCTCTCTATTCTAGAAGCTGTAGTGCCAATACATCTAAAAAAATAATATTTTGGCAAAGGGTTATAAATGTAGAAGCGCAAGAAAGCATATGCCAACGTTTTAGTTTCAATAATACTTAGCACTACTGATTCACATGTTAGAACAACCATCAACGCTGTCATTTTTTAAAAGAAAATTTGCCCACATTATAAACAGACTATTCAGACCAGCAGCATTCTTTTATGCACGTTTTTTCATAAGTCTCCCTCCTATACACAATGCAACTTCTTCCAAGATAAATGTACATAGAATCTCAAGTGTAGTTGAACTGTGGTGTTATAAAAGTTTACATTCCACTGATTTCACTTAAATTAATCTGGATTTATACAACGATGGACCTTAAAGAAGCAGGACAAAAAGAGAATTGACCACTTTGAACTTTGCTATTGGAGAAGATTCTTGAGAATACTGTCAATACTGCCAAGAAAGCAAACTGGATGGATCCTTGAATATATTAACCCAGAATTCCCACTCAAGGCACAAAATGACCAGGCTCAGATATCCTACCTATTATGTAAAGACCCAGCTCTCCAGAAATAGCTCCAATGCTGGGAAAGGTGAAAGGAAAGAGGAAGACAACCAGCAGCAAGGTGGATAAACTCAGTTACAATGAAGATGAGTGCACCATTGGGAGACTTAAAAGAACAGGTTATGGACAGGTTGTCATGGAAAAAATCAAATAAATATAATGTTAGTGCTGTCCTTTTGATGAATTCTGTTTACAAGGGAAATTTGCTTGTTCTCTTCATTTTGAAAGAAGCATATTCTTATTATCCCAGATCTTTCTATCCAAATGTTTTTCCCTGCTACTTTTACAATTGCAGTATTTGAGTCTTTTTATCTGTCTGTCTGTCTATGTAAGTTTTGATTAGTTTGCTAACAAGAAGTCAGTATAAAATTATTTAAATAAATAGCATATTGACCTGTCATGTTCAAACACTTTCTGAAAACCTCCAAAGCATTTGTTGCTAGAAACTTCCTTCAAGGCCATGATCTCTGTTGAGGAAAAAAAATGAGATTTCGTAAGTTAATTTTCTTCAGCAAAATCACATCATTATACATGACACCTGTGTATAAACATGTTAGCAATATTTAAGATGCTAAAAAAAATCAAAGATTTTGAAATAACAAAATTGCTTTAAAGCGCTAACATGAAAATATACATAAAATTGTTATTTTCTCCCATCGACCTTCATTTTTCTCCCTTCCTCTTCACAATTGAAGACAATTAAACCTCTCTCATCACATGTAGTATTTCTTGTTCAGCAGAAACTTTCACAAATCAGCCAGCCAATAAATGGAAGTGCAAAATAACGAGTAATAGCTACTTTAGAATAAAGAGATCTGGTAAGATCAAAGATACTGGATTTAGGATCAAGGAGACTCAAATTCAAACCCACATTCAGCAATGAAAACTGACTGGATTAGTTTAGATCTACTATTAAGGGGAAATCCAGCAAAGGAATGCTATAGCCACCTTATTATTAGCTTATTATTTTATAACCCACCTTTCACTTAAGATTTCTTTCCATTTTTTCCTTGGTGTGAGGTGGGCTGAGAAAGCCAAACATTACCTAGTGAATTGCCTAACTTTACCAAGTGAAATTCTGTGGCTGAGAATGGACTAGAATCTGGGTCTTCTCATCATAGTTTAACATCTTAACCAGTATACCACACTGCTTCTTACCTTGAGCTTCTGGAAGAGAAGATGGGGACAGAAATCACCAGCCAAATTAGACAATATAAAGCTTAGAAAACAGAATTATTCTAGTACTGCAGATCTTTTCCAACCAATACAGTTGATTAAAAGGCTTAAGCTTTCATGAGCTATCAAGATGACCTTCTCTGCCCTCTCCCCATTCTAATTGAAAGTCTACATGAATCAAACCACTCTATTTATCTGATGAAGTGAGTTACAGCTCACAAAAAGTATGCCTTTTAATAACATGTGTTAGTTTAAAGAGGTGCTATTAGATTCCTTTTGATTTTTTGCTATCATACCTGGTGCTTTGCCTAACATTTGACACACAAAATCTTACTACTTCAGTCTGAACCCATGTTCCTTCGGGTGGGTAGAGAAGCACTCTTATATTAATATTTACAATTGCTTTACAAGCCCTTGATAAGGAGGGGAGGTTTTGGAACACAGCCTTGCTTAAGGCCTAACTCAAATAAGCCCATGGTCTACTTTGGGAGGTAGGGCTCCATGCCAGGGATAGAAATCCGACTGGATTCCATTTAGAAGTTCCTGCCAAGGAGGTAACAGAAAAATGCTGTTGAGAGGGAAGGCCAAAATTCAGCTCTTTTGCAGTTACAGTGCTTACATCCATTTATTACTATTTTCATTTTAAGTTCTTCCCAAGATTTTCAGAAACTAAACCAGCACTACTACTTCCTACCAGTATTTGGGCTCCATGCAAACTGAATCTGATGATTTTTGCCATAATAATTGATGTCAAAGAAGAAGGGTATAAAAGTTATAATAATACTTGATTTCCACTTTATGTAGAAATTATAGTTTTACTTCTGGAAAAACCATTTACAGAATGAAAGCTTAGCATGGAATTTTTTCATCTGTAACACCTGAGCCTTTTAACACACACATCTTGAAACTCTTCTACCATCTTCATCCATTTAACATCGCACAATTAGAGCTATACCACACTAAACTATTGATTCTTCGCTGAGCAACAAGCCATGATCTGCAAACCACAATAATAGGAGTCTGCCCAATGCATTAAACCAAAACCCGAAATAAAATAAATCACAGGGTGGCTTAGCAAAATGCCTATAACTATCTAGGGGGCAGTTCAATTTTTCTCAAGCAGATGAAGTGGGTGGAAACATCCTGAATCCTTTCTCATGTAAGCAGGATCAATACTGGGAAGGAAATAATTCACTCAGTTCTGATTTAGATACCACTGAACATGGGAAATTCCCCAGAGCAGATTGCAGCACCTGTTTGCTCTTCATAAATTCAAAGCTTTTGGCATCAGAATTACCTCTCAAAAAGGGAAACAGAAGCACCCACAAACAATATTTTGAAACTTTATTTGCTCTTTAGAAATTTATCAAAATGGCCTGATGCAACATGGATAGAATGAACAGCATCCAAAAACAAGATTACCAATTAAACACACACATTTATAGTTTCTGCATGTTACACTTAGATGAAAGAATATGGCTTGTGTCATTAAGAAAAACCAGATATAATAAGAATGTATCACGAACAAAAATTTTCTGATGAAAAAAGAAGCAATCTTCTTATAATCAGTGAGGAAGGTTGATTCAATTTTAACAAAATCATGTTTTCCTTTTTTAAATCTTGTTTTAATTTTAATTTCCAGGATTTTTTTTTAAAAAAATTCTCATATAAATATCATTAAAAAAACAACCCTTAGACTGCTTCCCCCTCGCTTCAGATATACCATGACCCGTCAAAAGCGCAAACGTCGGGGCTTCCTGGGAGGAGCCTACTGGTGGGGGCAGCAAAAAATCAGCTGCCTCCGAATTCCTGGCTACGTACCTGTTTAGAGGATCTTCCATCTGACGTCTTATCAGGTTTTCTTATCCTTCAGGCAAGAAGGAAAGAAGAAACTGTTTTGCTGGCAAATGCTCTTCGATTTTTGCAGCTTTTGTGCTTGCAGGAAAGGGGGGCTAGCCCAAGGCAGAACGGCTGTCCGTGCTGGGAACTTCAAACTGCCTTGTGCAGGACAAAGTAGGTCTCTCCCACTTAATTTCTTTATTTCCTTTTTCTCAATAGATTTTAGACTGTGTTAGTTAAAAATCCATACCGGGTACGGGTTCTGGGAAGTCGGGGGGGGGGAAGGAGGAGGGGGGTGGGGAGGTGGAGGGAGGGAGGGGTACACACAACAAAAAAAAATTGTACTTCAATGTTTTAATGATTGACAAATGACATATTTGTGTTTTTTTTAAAGAAAAATAAAAAAGTTCTGTTTAAAAAAAAAAAAAAAAAAGCGCGAACGTCATAAGCGCGCCGACAACACCGCGGCGCTAAAACTGCGATTTCAAAAGCACGCCGACAACAGCGCACCGACAGAAGCGCGATTTCATTTAAGGTAAGATTTACAGTTAGGGTTAGGTTGAGGGTTAGGTTGAGGGTTAGGTTACAGCGCGCTTCTGGGCTAATTAGTCGCTAATTTGTCGCACGGTTGTCACTGCGCTTTAGACACCGCGGTTTAGTCAGGTGCGCTTTTGTTGTGCGCGCATTTGTGGTGGAACCCAGACATACTAGCACTGAAAGTCTCAGGGACATATTTGAGAATGCAATAGGGAGAGAAGCTGAATTATCCAGCTGTTCAATGGTGCTAGTGCAGCAGTAAAACGCAAAATTGGACAATGTCTTGGCAAAAGCAGGGACAACAGCACATTATATCCATTAGCCATATTCTGTCAAGGGGTTGGTGTCTCCCATTTTTTTCCAATTCCAAATTACAGCGAGACCCACAGCTAAAAGATAAATTCAGGTTTTCTCCACACAAAAAATAAGAAGAAAATAGAGAGGGCAATTGAACATGACGTCTAAATTGTTTTTTCTTTCTTTAGAAAGTCTGCAAAACACCCTTGTCCAATGCAGGAACACAGGACTACAATCAGCCAATCATGATAACTGCAAGAGATTGCAGGAAACTGGTCTTCAACTAAAGAATCAAAGGTCACATGTTACTACATTAAGCCTAATATAAGGTGGGTTGTAATAGCAATACTATCATATCAATTTATCAATCAACAGAGATACACACACATATACATTTCATACAATGATGTGTTAAATAAACCTCACATCTAAAATGTAAGATAATGGTAATCAGTTACCAGGAGAAACAGCAAACGTCATTTACATTGTGGCATTAAAGCAAGTACATTGTCGTACAGTTTTCTGGCTCTTACAATGACAGGTTTGCAAGTATGGGGAAGTAAAAAGAGAAAGGTATGAAAATGACACTCAGCAAGGAAGCATATTGCACTATACACAAACAGCAGAATACCAACATTCAGGCCAAATCACACAGATTAGACCAAGAGGGAAAAACATGTGACAATATTGCCAGTCCAGAACATCTTTCTTTCCCACAAGACTCTGATTTATAAGATTTGGTTTTTTTGCATGAGGATGAATACTGCATTCACTTTTGGTCAACACAATACAAAGAAGATGTGGAGACTCTGGAAAGAGTACAGAAAAGCGCAACAAAAATGATTAGGGGGTTGAAGGTTAAAATGTACCAAGAACTGTTACAGGAATTGGGTATTTCTACGCTAAAGAAAAGAAGGACTAGAGGAGACATGATAGCTCTGTTCCAATATTTGAGGGGCTCCTACGAAGACGAGGGGGTCAAATTATTTTTCAAAGTGCCAAAAGACAAGAAACAATGGATGGAAATTAACCAAGGAGAGAAGCAACCTAGAACTAAAGAGAAATTTCCTAATGGTGAGAGCAATTAACCAATGGAATAGCTTCCGTGATGGAGCACCTACACCTTCAGAAGGCTTTCAAAAAGAGACTGAGTAAAGAATTCTATTCTATAACCATTTATCTGAAATGATATAGGGTCGCCTGCTTGAACAAGGGGTTGGACTAGAAGACAGCCGAGGTCTATTATTGTCAGCATGACTAGTAATATTATGAAATAAACCCAGGAGCAAAACACAGCACACAGAGCTTTTAGCCAATTAATAGTGGTTTATATATACAGAAATACATAAACATACATATGGAGATAAAAATCCCTTACTACACAGCTCGGACACAAGGAGAGAAAGTGAGATACACAACGAGAGAGAAAAACACCCTCTAATGACCACCTATATATATAGACACCATATTGCATCAGCCTTGCCTTACACTGCATCAGCTGATTACAGCTTACAACCTTTCATCAGCTGGCAGCTATTAAATCCTTAGTACCTTAGCAATTATTCTATGTACTATATACGTAACAATTACTGGCATCCAAGAAGATTTGTTTTGACAAGGACTTACAATAATATTAGTAAAAACCACAAAATAGTCAAATTAATAGAAAATGAAGAAGTTACAGTATTCTGGGATTTTAGAAGACAAACAGTTAAACCTGGCTGAGTGACTCTTGGGCCAGTCATTATACTTAGCCTACAATGTCAGGCTTGGGCAACAAGGCAGTCAGTTGCAACCTTTCTTTTAAAAAAAAACAGCTGAGTCTCATTAGTGTGGAAAAACACTTGGAAGAAAAATGTATGGGCTGAAACTGCAACAATATACAATATAACCTGGCTGGCCACATGAATTTGACAACGTAGCATTTAAAAGTCAACAGTATTCTATAATTAGTTCATGGGGTAACTTCGTTGTATGTGGAACAAAAAAAGTAACTCACAATTCTGCTTAAATATCTATTCTGTACAGAATCCAATTCGACTAATACATCTTCATTTAGTTTGTTTCAGTTATATATTTTGCATTTGTATGTGCATGCTTTGTTTTAAATTATAAGCTGGTACATCTAAAACTGACACGGCCTTCTGTGGATTGGCATTACTTCAGTGAGACAGGCAATGCTGGAAAGCGGGTAGGGCTGACTCCTAAATCTGTATTATTTCTTTTCTCTTTTTTGGTTTTGTTGGTGTGCATTTGTCAAACAAAACGGTTGGGAGAATGCAGGGCTGCCCCGGGGGCTTTGATACCTATCTCTACTCTCCACTTGCTCTTTCCTCTATTAAAAGCAAAATAAAAATAAAAATTGAAGTCTCTTTTTAATAGCCTTGTAACTCTGTAACCTCCATGTTTAAGAAAATTAGATATCATTAATTTATCCCAACTAATAAAACCGTTTAAAAAGAAAGCTCAGCGGGGGGGAATATAGGTAATTTATCCCTGGTTCTTTGATACAAACCCAAAGTGCACATACTGTTTCCCGGATTTCCCCCTTTTTAAAATACATGAAGTGTAGCTTGCACATCTACGTTCCAGCATGAAGAAAATAAACCCAGCTCACCAATCTTTTTTATAATGATCACTGAAATAATGGGAAGCCAGCACCGTTGCTGGAGCGCTCACCTTTTTAATGGTTTTGCAATTGTTGCTTGCGCTCCAATTAATCACCCCAGGCCCCGGATGGAACGAAGAAAGGTGACTGAATTATAGGGGCCCTGCTTAGAGTCAATCCCTCACTTTGGATAGGCTCGCCCACCCAACCCCGATGCTTCCATGGGAATCGTAGTTCTCTAAAGCCCTTCTCCTCGTGATTCGGAACAAAGGACAGCACTCAATCTCCCAAGAAGCTTTTCGCGGGCTCGTTGTCGCTGCGGAGTGAGCATGCGCGGGCCAGTGTGCCTGTTTTCGTAAGCGGCCGCTGCAGTGATTCGATGGGGGCTCACGACCATTCTCGGGTGCGGTTGTTTGCAGGACTCGGAGGGGCTGGTTTGTTCCTGTTGTTCATAGTCCTGTATAGAGTCGGGTCCGAGTTGGAGGTGGGTTGGCAAGCCGGGTAATAAAAGCAACCACTTATATATGTCTCTATATAGCAGTGTTCAAAAGCTTGTCCAATGATTATGCCATTTTTACACCGTATTCGCATTTTAATTCGCTCAGAGGTAGGTTCAATTGTAAATAAGGCTGCCAGATTTTTGCATCGCAAACCTGATAGTTCTAACAGGGGGGACGTGATTGCCCTAAGTGATTTTTGAGCAAATAATTACAAATAGTCAAACATGATTATCTTTATCTCTTGACAAATTTAAATTATTAATTGATTAAGAAATCTAGAATAAGGTGAGAGCTCTGGTAAAATAATTTTGGATATTGAGTCCAGTCAACTAAAAAAAAAAAATCAAGTCTACCATTACCCTTGTTGAAGATGTGTTGAATTACAATTGCCCTCAACCTCAGGCAACAGGATCAGTAGATTAATATTGTGATACATCTAAAACACAAACAAACAAATGATTATATTGTTTAGTTCATTTAGTTTATTGTGGCAATGGAAAACGGAACAAGGGCAAACATGGCAGTATTTTCTTTGCATGTACTTTACACATTAATTGCTATATATATATATATACTTAAAGTCACAACCCCTGGTATGCCCAAGTATGGGAGGAAGGTCACACTTCCACTCTCTGTCATTAGGCTCGTCACAAGAGACCATCCAGACAGAAACCCAATATTTTTTACTGTTGCCTTTTTTGTTACATTTGTTATATTTATGCTGATAAATAAATAAAGGGAGACTAGTATAGATCTATTTCAAGCTATTTAGCTCTCATCAGCTAGCCATACCCAAGTTTTTGGGAATCGAACCTGTGCTCCATTGCCTCCCAGGAGGGAGTTAACCTTTTGAGCTACAGAGAACGACTCCTATATCAGCCAGCCAGGGTGGGAGGTATATACTTAAAGTCACAACCCCTGGTATGCCCAAGTATGGGAGGAAGGTCACACTTCCACTCTCTGTCATTAGGCTCGTCACAAGAGACCATCCAGACAGAAACCCAATATTTTTTACTGTTGCCTTTTTTGTTACATTTGTTATATTTATGCTGATAAATAAATAAAGGGAGACTAGTCTAGATCTATTTCAAGCTATTTAGCTCTCATCATATATATATAAAATCTATGAGTTTATGAACTGCAGGCTATAACTGAAATTAGAAAAAAGCGTTTAAAAATTTCATTAGATGAGTTAATTGAAAAGTGTCATGGAGTTTCAGCTGAAAATAAAACCAAAAAAGGAAATGAGACAGTGTAGTATGGGAATTGCTGGCTAGGGCTCTTGAGAGCTTAAATAAATATTCTTGATGCTGGGGAAAAAGAAATATTTGGAGGTTAGCTTGGGCCAAGTAATGTACAGTTTATGTTCTTTATATTCAGAACAGAAGAAAATATTCAGAATAGAAAGTTAATTTCCTTATTTATATTTCAGGAGAAGGGGAAAACTTGTGTCTTCTCCACATACCACTCTGTCCAAATTAAAAAAAAAAAAAATTAAGGTTTGAGGCTGGCAATTCTCTGAACAGTTTAAGACTCTTGCAAAGGCTCAGTATGAGGAGATGGGGGGGGGGAGGTGAAAGGTCATTTCTTAATTTCTGATAGCTTTATAACGTTCTTCTGATGCCATTTAGAGTGGTATCCTTGTGCCCCAGCTGCTATGCTTATCCATAAATGGTTTTAATTTACTTTTCTCCAGCAGTCCATTTTGTTGTATCTATCACTCCTTTTGCTACACTAAGCTTCAGAGTCTGTGGAAGTACAATGCAGAGTAATCAGCTTCCCTTTTTCCATTCAAGCTGAACCTATGGAAAATTTGAACTGGTATCTGACATTTAGGAATGGATACAGTGAGAGCAGTACAATAAAACCTACTTCAAGGAAAATTTATTTTTATATTTCCTATTTCTAAACTGCCTATCTCCCTCAGATGCCAATAAGGTATATGGGAAAGGGAGAGGGTTTGCCTAACCTGGAAGATGTCTTTCATTGTCTTTTAAATGGAACTGTATTTCTGATACCGTTTTAAGTTTTAAAGATATAAAGACCTCATCTTTCATCAGGTTCTGGTGCGGTCTATTTTAATCTGAATGATAATTTAGTACAGTCATAAGAACTTATGAAGGGCTCAGTTGGATAAGATCAAAAGCCTAGCTCAGGGATCGGCAAACTTAAACACTCAAAGAGCCATTTGGACCCGTTTCTTACAGAAAAGAAAGCACCAGGAGCCACAAAGATTCTAACCGGAAGCCTCCTGTTCAATTCTGGAGCTGACCGGAAGTTCAGTTCCCCCACCATAGAGTCTCCTCCCAGCACAGCATATTTTTTCCTCTACCTGTTATAATCAAAAGCCCTATCAATTGTGGAGACAACTGGAAAACCCTCCCCTTGCCATAGAGTCTTCTGGCGCACTGTGCTTCTCTCCCCCTCCCCCACCAGGAGCTCCTCTCAAAATTGTGGCGCTGACTGGTGACGGAGCAGCAGCAGAGGAAGGAAAGAGCCACATGCAGCTCCAGAGCTGACCCCTGGCCTAGCTGATCCAAAATTCCATTCCTTTACACATATCTAGTCAAATATATATAAGAAGCTCTAAAGCAGGGCCTTACTGAAGCAACCACATCTCCTTATGTTCAAAATGAAATGATCTGTGATTCATGATGTTCAAAATGAAATGATTTGTGATTCATGATGTTCAAAATGAAATGATCTGTGATTCATGATGTTCAAAATGAAATGAGCTGTGATTTTGAAAGATAATATATTCCTTTCATGACTTGTAGCTATTGTTTGCTGATCCTTGTATATAAAATTGATTGCTCTCCTTTTACAGTTGCCCCAGGTGACAGCCATCACTACATCTTTTAGCCAATTCCATTATTCCAACATGTCCTGTATAAAACTTTATTTCATTTTATCTGTTCTTGAATCACTGCCCAGTTTTATTGCCTCGAGATTTATCCACAGGGCACACTTTTCTGCACCTCTTGACATTTTTTTCATTTAGTGCCTTTGTAGAACCAGATATGCCCCAGCAAGAGGTTCCTCAAAGTGAATGGCTCTAACTCTGCCAAGAATGTGTATATTACAACTCCCTAAATTAATCAGCCAACGTGTTTATTGCTGAGAATTCTAGGAGTAAATATCATAGTAGGGCGTTCAAGGGAAAGATAGCAATAGCACCTGGACTTATATACCGCTTCATAGTGCTTTACACAGCCCTCTCTAAGTGGTTTACAGAGTCAGCCTATTGCCCCCAACAATCTGGGTCCTCATTTTACCCACCTCGGAAGGATGGAAGGTTGAGTTAATCTTGAGCCTGGTGAGATTCGATCTGCCAAACTGTTGGCAACCGGTGATCAGCAGACGTATCCTGCAGTACTAGACTAACCACTGTGCCACCTTGGCTCTTATTCTCTAATCTTCTGATAATTTTGGTTGATGCTTAGTGCTTTTTTTGGGGGGGGGTCTTTAATTTCTTTTGGGTGGGGGGATGCAGTAACCAAAGCTATATACTGTACAATATTCCAATTGTGATTACCGAGGTGGCGCAGTGGTTAAATGCAGCACTGCAGGCTACTTCAGCTGACTGCAGTTCTGCAGTTCGGCTGTTCAAATCTCACCGGCTCAGGGTTGACTCAGCCTTCCATCCTTCCGAGGTGGGTAAAATGAGGACCCGGATTGTTGTTGGGGGCAATATGCTGACTCTGTAAACCACTTAGAGAGGGCTGAAAGCCCTATGAAGCGGTATATAAGTCTAACTGCTTTTGCTATTGCTATTTTTTCTTCAGTCATGTCTGATTCTTGGAGACTGCCTAGACAAGTCTGCCATTTTTTTGGCGAGGTTTTGAGGAAGTGGTTTGGCACTGCCTCCTTCATAGCACTGAGGGAGAGTGACTGGCTCAAGGTCACTCAGCTGATTGTGCGCCCAAGGTAGGACTAGAATGGTCTCCTGATTTCTAGCCTGATGCCTTCAGCACTATATCAAACCGATTACAAAGTATATCCATGCAAAATCCAGAAGTATAATACTCCATGTTTTACATTTTGAATTCAACTATTTGCTTTAAAGCACTGTTTGTGTGTTGTTTGAGTGCCCTGCATACTGAGGAGCAGCTTTGTCAAAGTGTTACTTAGTGCTTTTTATAAATGACAAGTTCAACCACTTCACAATCTGTCGTGCTTATCTCAGAGCACCTCACTGTATTACCTCGGCTGTTGGAAAGTTTTGTGCTAATATGCAGGATTCACAGTTAATTAGCAAATTAGCATATCTGCTGTTTTAACTATCAGTTTCCCAATTTGAAGGGAACCTTTTGAACTATTTCCCTTTCCTTTTTAATTCTGAATTATTTATGTGTAAATAAGCTCAAGTTAGATTTTTGGAAACCTGCATTGTTTTTTTCTCCTTCAAGGAATTGTATTTACACTAGCCTTCTCTTGTTGAATATCATTTAATTGTAGTGAGACTGAAACCCCAAGAAGTCTCAACCAGATTTCCATATTATGGAAATGAAGGGAAATGCAGTTGAAATGCATCTTTTGAAAAACTATAGTATATAAACCATGCTTTCCGATTAATCCCTATTCATGTGCCACTGTCCAACAGAATTTATCTTAACAGAATGATGTTGATTTCCTAGCATTATTTGGTCTTCTCTAGCTGAACTTGTCGATCAGAAAGGTCGGCAGTTTGGCGGTTCGAATCCCTGGTACTGCATAACAGAGTGAGCTCCCGTTACTTGTCCCAGCTTCTGCCAATCTAGCAGTTCGAAAGCATGTAAAAATGGAAGTACAAAAATAGGGACCACTTTTGGTGGGAAGATAACAGTGTTCCATGCGCCCTCGGCATTTAGTCATGCCAGCCACATGACCACGGAGTTGTCTTTGGACAGTGCTGGCTCTTCAGCTTTGAAATGGAGATGAGCACAACCCTAGAGTTGGGAACGACAAGCACATATGTCCGAGGGCAGCCTTTACCGTTTACCTTTAGCCAATTAGAGAAGCCAAGTCATTGGACTTTACAGTATAAATACTGATGGGGATAAGTTATAGTTTATTGTTGTGACTCAGCAGAAGTCTTCTGTGAGTCTTTTTGGGATGCAAGATTAACACTGCAGCTGGGGCTCGTTAGTGGCGTGTTCTGGGGATAAAAGGACGGATGGTGCCACGCCCTGGTTGCAGGAGTCAACGTTCCTTCGTTCGGTTAACATTGATCATCGGTCGTGGTTTATTTGAGAGCACTTGGAGAAGTGATTTGCTTTCTGTAACCCTGATTCAAGGAGGCACTTGGAGAAGTGCATTGCTTTGTAAGAGTTTTTGTTTTGTATTCTGTTATCTGGTCAGAGACTTGATTTCTGTTTATTTTTGGGCTCACAGCCAGTCTGAGCCGAGAACTGATAAAGAGAGTTCCTTTTAAGTTTGTTTGCCTGTCGTCTGTTAATGAGCGGAGAAGGGGGGACAGAACAGTTTATGAGGGTATGGATAGTGATACATTCCAATTTTTGTTTGTGTTGTTGTCATTGGCTGATTTCTGCAAAGCTAAACAGGGTAGGTTGTGAAGGCGACCTCTCCTCTTGTAAACTAGACTAGGAAGTTGAGAAAATTTCGAAGAACAAAAATGGAAAATCAGTTCCATATAATTGCCAGGTATACAAGTAATCCTCAATTTACAACCATTCATTTAGTGATCATTCGAAGTTACAGTGGCACTGAAAAAAGTGACTTGTGACCCCTGTAGCATCCTCATGTCACATGATCAAAATTCAGATGCTTGACAGTTGGCCTGTATTTATGACAGTTGCAGTGTCCCGGGGTCATGTGATCGCTTTTTGCAATGTTCTGACAAGCAAAATCAATGGGGAAGCCAGATTCATTTAACAACCATGTTATTAACTTAACAAATCCAATGATTCACTTACCAACTGTGGCAAGAAAGGTAATACAATAGGGCAAAACTCACATAGCTGTCTTGCTTCGCAATAGAAATGTTGGGGTTAATTGTGGTCATACATTGAGCATTACCTGTATGCATGTACCAGAATGCATGTCTCTATAGTGAGAAGGAATTGTTCAACTTGGAAGGAAACGATACTTACAACCAGAGGTGGGTTCCTACCAGTTCGCACCTATTCAGTAGAACCGGTTCGTCAAATCTACCAAACCGGTTAGAAGAGGTTCCACCAGTGGACCCGGAAAGCAGGCCACACCTACAGAAGAGCTTCCAAAATTTTTTGAAACCCACCACTGGTCCTTGGATATGATTATTCTACACTATCATGCTCATATTTCTAAAACTCAGTGCCTCTGTGAAAGGTAAGGGTGACTACTGCGTTTGTGGTGCAATCAGAACATGCGTGTGTTGAAGTTGTTTTAACGCAAACCAAAGATGCCTTTTAAAAAACAAGTTTACATTATATTCTTATGCATGCCACTGCTGTATGTGAGGTAATTTAAGGTGGTTCTGACAAGTGTCGTCGGCATCTTCATATCTGGTCACATGGGCGGCAAGCCACTCCCATCCAGTCACATGGGCGGCAAGCCACTCCCACAAAGGAGGCCACACCCACAGAGTAGGTTCGAACAATTTTTGAAACCCACCACTGCTTACAACCTTGTCTCTGGATGGGGCTGTTTGAAAATGTTTTGAAGGGGTTTTTGTTTGTAAATTAATAAAGTTGTTTAAAGGTGTTTTTTCCCCTCAGCTAAATCATATGATTTTAAGAAGGATGTTTCCCTTAAGTTGGACCTAAAGATTTGTCTTTTACTGTTCTCTCAGCCTATAATCTATCTCAAAGGATTGATTGTTGGGAAAAAGAGGAAACAGTGCTGCCTATCAATCTAACAAAGAGGTGGAGTTACCGGTAATCCTTTTTGGAAAGATCCATTTACTAATGGCCGGAATGATGCTTCACGGTAAATCAGACCACCGTTTAACAGTATTGTTTTGTGTTTGATTTGCAAGGTGCTAAATCAGTGGGCTACTTATTCATTGTGGCGGATACAGAAACCACTCTACAAACTTGATCTAGAGTGGCCAAAGTTTTCAGAAGAATTTACTGGTCAAACATTTTGTGTTGCTGTTGATCATCTCCAGGGATTAGTCTACGTGGGACAGGTAAGACACAACAAGATCAAAATGTTTTTGTTAGCCAAGATGTAGTTATTACATTAAGGAGATGAATAATACAATGTTGTAATCCTGCATGGTTCTGCTTGCCTCCTTCAGGTTATTTCATCTTTTTTTTAATAGAAAAAAGCTAATTAAGTGCTGATTTATTGCTTGACCATAAAACACTTTTTTTTTCATTCACACTTTTTGGTTTTGTTTACCGTTTTAAAAGCTTACGTTTTGTTACTTTTCATTGTTACAAGATTTGTCTTAGTAATGATGTTCTAATTATGTTGATGAATTATTTCTTAATTACATTTCTAGACTGCTCAGTTTCAAAATGACTCTGGGCAGTTTCATACAGTTTAAAAAAATTACATTAAAAAAAAAAACCCTGCATGCCTTTTTCTTATAGTTCTTCAAATTACACACACAAAAATGTACTTGAAATTAGCAGTTCAATAACAACATTTTATAGCAAAAAAATTTACAGAATCTGAGATTATCTAAAATATTTATTCTTCCAATTCGACATAGAGCCCTTTATTTGGCTTCCGGCGTCTTGGTTCCTTACTGCATTATCAAAAATTATTCTCAGCTTTATTAATATCGAACCTGTTTCAATAACTTGCTTTATTGTCTATCAAACTATGGTTTTCACTGAAAAATGGAGATAGTTTCAAGCTAAAAGCTAGATTTTATATTTCCAGAGATGTGACTGTGTTTTTATTTTGGCAGCTTTCTTTCAGATGGCATCCAGATTCTCCTATTTTAGCATCTGATAGTACTTTGCTCAGATGTGTGAAGTTTTCTCACAGTTTTCCTTTGAAGTCTGTGGTCTGGTTTGCATAACATATTGTGACTTGGCCTAAAATACTGTTTGAACTCAGAGCATAAGACAGGCTGATTATGATCTGAAACCATGATTTTATTTTTATTAGTTTATTCAATAATGGTCCAATCTGTCATCTGAAGCCTATGCTAGCATATGGACTTTGGATTTCTAATAAAATGGCGCAGGGTAGCAGGAATAAATTGGAGCTAATCCTACATAAATGAAGATTGAATTAGGGACATAGAGGAGGGAGGGTGAGTTACCCCTCCTTGTTATATAGGCTGTGCTGCAAGCCCCAGTTGGATTAGTATGAGCTTGTTAGTTGTGGGTATAAAATTAAATCAGAAGGGCTAGCTAGTCATTCAGCCAACATAAACGTATAGAAATTTTGATTGAAGACTGGGAAACCATGCCATGCCGTATTTGGCTTTTGTTACATGTTCACTGAGTAAATGCCTCACTGTGATCCACAATCTTTAACATGTTGTGTGAACACATCTGTAACTAATGCAGATTCCATTTTTTTCCATACGTTGCCCCAAGAGGAATCTGATCATTTCTTTCTTTAATTTATACAGCCACCCATCTCATGATGTGACTCTATAGACATTTGCATAAGTAAACGGGCTGTTTTAAAGTTTATTGTGTTATTCTTAATAGCTTAAAAATCTAACGCTAGAATAGTGAGCCGGCTGCTGTACTGTTTACTCAGTCTCTTTATAGTGACAGCCCCAAGTAGTCCGTCTTAATGTCTAGTTTTCTAATGTAAATCCAACAATAAGTACATTACATGTCTGTGTGTATTTTTAAATCATGGTGCTCTCATACTTTACAAGCTGCAATGGCTAAAAACAATTAAACATTGAGAGGGCATTGTATAATTGCAGCATTTAAAGATCAGAAGTCTAAAGCTCTTTAAAGCCTGAAATGTGCAATGTCTGAATTTTTAAGGGATGCCATGCATCTAAAATTAATCTGAATTCCCACTGTTGTAATTACAAACTTTAATAAAATTACTGCAAAAGAATTAAAATTGGCCTGAGCGCCCAAACTATTGAAAGGCCGCCAGGGCGAGACAGATTGATAGAAGGAAAATTGAAGACCAGACAGCTCAACTTCTGGATCTCTGATGAATTGCTGAAAAAAGCGATCTGTTTCCCAGCTGTAGTTTTAACAGATTATACCAACGTGGCAGAAGCAGAAGAGGCTGCTTTTCTGTAAAGAGTTTTGCTTGGGGAAATATTTTGTGACAGTCAACTAGAGACATAAATAGAGATGCCTTTTTGAAAATAGTCAAGGAATTTGGTGTTAGTATAACAGTTCTAACAAAATCCAGCAATATATATGTCCTATGCCAGTATTGTAGGATTCTTGGTGAATTTCTTGGGGCAGTTAAAAATCAATGGTTGCCCCCTTTAATGTACTTCCTACCCCCACCCCCCCCCACCCCATAGCCATTGAACCATTATTAGAGTCTGGCTAGAAGAACCATTGCTTTTCTTTTTATTTCTTTTTTGTCATCACCCTCGGACAGGAATGCTCATGAGAGTTCAGGCTTTCTGAATTCTCAATCTAAAGCAATATGATCAGCACCAACCAGGCTGATGTGTAAGTTGCCCTTCATTTTGCTCATATCTCTGTATAACAGCATTCTCAATTTGGGAAAAGTACCTATTATTAATGCTAGTGTATTAGCATGCTAATGTATTTTAGCTTTGGTTAACCTAAAATACATTAGCATACTTTGTGGTTAAAAAAATGTTGAAATGTGTTTCATTTTTATGTGGATATTTTAAAAAGAGAGCCAAGTTGATGTAGTGGTAAAGGCATTAGGCTGAAGACCATAAGTCTAGTCCTGCCTGGGACACAATGCCATTCCAGGTAACTTGGCCCAATCCCTTTTTTTTTATTCCTAAGAAGTAGGCAGTGAACAACCACTTTTAAAATCTTGCCAAGAAAACTACAGGGTTTAGTCCAGGCAATCACCAGGAGTCAACAGTGACTCAATGGCATTAAAAAAAAACTATTTATGTGGCAGTAATGTGACAGATTGAGGAATGAATAAATAAAGAAGTACTGGTTGGAAATAGTCTGTCCTCTGCTCTCTGTTTATGAAATATCCTTAAGTGGCATGGATGGAAGGGCAGGTTTGCATGGTGCCAAGTTTGAGGTATTTTAAGCCAAGCACAGGACTTAAAAATAAGTGGATCTTTTAAAATGTATCGTGATATTTTAACTTTTCTTACCGTTCTTTTATTTCACCCTGTTTTACTTCTGCAATAGTTAATTTGGAACCCTCTATTGTTAAATATTGTCCATATGGTATTTCTCTTGTTTTATAGTTCTTTTGGAATGTTTAATTATTATTTTTGTTATAATTATTATAATTATAATAATTATATTATAATAATTATTATAATTATTATTATTCTGTTTGTCCTTCAGAAAGGCTTCTCATTGAATAGCGAAAGAAATAGATTAAATTTGGACTTATTGGAAGTTTCATATGTTGAGAACAAGTAAGAGGGAAAGACCATTGTCTTCTTGGGCTGCTGTAACGCTTTCTGAAAGTATTTTTCTCTATCTTTTGACAAGAATGCCTTGCGCTAAATACTTTCTTACATTTAGCATTCCAAATGCAGAATTTCCCAGCCAATGTGGCCATTGTTGAAAATTCTGAAAGTTAATGCCTACACAATTGAAGGATTCTTGGGTTATGGAAGGGTGGACTAATTTTCTCAAAACAGCTGCAACAATTTTTTCAATCAGCACACAAAATGATGGATGTCGTCTATCGCAGGGGTCTCCAACCTTGACAACTTTAAGACTTGTGGACTTCAACTCCCAGAATTCCTCAGCCAGCGATGCTGAGCGATGCTGGCTGAGGAATTCTGGAAGTTGAAGTCCACAAGTCTTAAAGTTGCCAAGGTTGGAGACCTCTGTATACTACTACATTGAGTTTTCCAGCAACTTTAGTTTCTGTAGTCTTCTTGGACACACCAATTACTTACCTTTTACATAGCTGCACTGGCGCACTCTAAAAACCTGAGAGGGGCGAAATGACTAGTATTTATTAAATTATTTATTTCCCTTGTTTTTTGGCGGTAACTCTACTTGGTCAATCTCTTTGGAGTTACAATAGACTAATGCTTAATTTAAAGCTATTTACTGTATAAGTAATGAAAAAATGGTTGGGTTTTTCTGTCTGCCATCCATACCTTTCTGATTCTCTTCTTTGTTATCTTTGTGCACCTTGAGAGAGGTAATGATGACGTGCCAAAGGTCTCAGTATTCTCGGAGGAAGGCTATCTTGTACAAACATGGAAAACAGCCACCATTGAGATGCCCCATGGAATCTTTGCACTGAACACACCTAATGGAAGCTCTGTGTGGATTACAGATGTAGGAAATGGTACGTAGAAATATTGTTGTTTAATGTGGATAAATAATGCTGTTGCGTGTCTTATGTTTTGCAACTGAAGTATATTTTGGATTGAATTTAAGTTGAGATGCTGTCCTTCCCCAAAATAAATTGGAACCCAAGATTAAACATATAGGTCATATATATTTACAAGATTAAACATATAGATCATATATATTTACAAGATTAAACATATAGATCATATATATTTACAAGATTAAACATATAGATCATATATATTTACAAGAAACGTATAGAGTATCAGTTTAGTACTCCAGATATTTCAGTTTTCAAATCCCATAAGCCCAAGTGAGTGTGGACAACAGCAAAGAAATCTGAAAGATAGTCATTTTAAGACATTGCATCAATATTTAATTTTAAAAAGCATCAATAATGAGAAGCTCTCTGTCACCATTAAAATGTCAGCCTATAATAACCAATAAGCAAACCTAGAATGAGTGTCTTCAAAACTCAACAGTTGGTTAGGTTGCTTACTTCTGATCTAGGTTGACCTTCTTAAGCCATTATCCCAAGAGATTGGACCGCCATTTGTCAGAAATGGTGTAGGGTCTCCTGCTTGGGCAGGGGGTTGGACTAGATGACCTATAAGGTCCCTTCCAACTCTGTTAATCTGTAAAGCCAAGCATGCTTCCACCAGGAAGGTTTCTAGTCATAGTAATCAAAAGTCCTTGAGGTATGTATTTCATCTCCATAGTGGGTTTTCAGTGATAGAAAAATATGGTAGGGACACTTCATGGGAGTTGGCATCAGCAGTTGATGTGCTTTTTGAAATTCTTTGAATGAGGAGAGGTGATGGCACATCCGTGCAAGCCCCAGAATCTCACACACTTTGGGAAAGGTTCTGCAGGTAATGCCGAAATAAGTGCGCAATTGGCTACGATACAGCTCCTACAAAGCATGCAGTGCAGATCGCTGATGACTGCATTCCTGTTTTAGTAAGGCATTTCTCCCCATCAGAGTGGGGAGAAAGGGGATTGCTAATGGACAGTAGCATTGAAGGCTTCGGGCAGTGTGAGAGCAAAAGACACATGGCACTGTTGGCGCACTGTTTTCAGTGTCTTCACAAGTATAACACTACAACCGACATGGCTGCAGCCTGATTCTTTTTTATGCTTGACAAAAAAAATCTGTTTTCCAAATATTGTAGCATTGAAGGTTTAATTAAAATTTGGCTATATGAGATATCTGCAGCTTGCACCATATTCTTGAACAGGTTTAGCCATATTCTTTTCACACCTCTGCAGATCTTATTTATTCAAAGTTTCAGGAGAACGAAGAAGAAAAGGAGTTGCTAATCAAGGGGTAGTGAGAGAAAGAACAGGAACAAGGGTTCATGATGAGCAACTCTCTGTGATGCAGAGCAGAAAGGTTCTATACAGGTAGTCCTCAACTTACGACCACAACTGAGCCTAAAATTTGTGTTGCTAAGTAAGACATTATTATGGAGTTTTGCCCTGTTCTATGACCATTCTTGCTACAGTTGCTCAGTTAGTAATACTGTTGTTAAGTGAATCTGGCATCCTCATTGACTGCTTGTCAGAAGGTTGCAAAAGGTGATCACATGACCCCACCACAATGCAACCACCATAAATATGAGCCACTCCCAGGTGTCCACATTTTGATGATATGACCATGGGGATGCTGCTATGGTTGTAAGGGTGAAAAGTGGTCATAAGTAATATTGTAACTTCAAATAGTCACTACACAAATGGTTGTAAGTCAAGGACTACCTGTACATAGAACCCAGAAGTTATACCAATTTTCCTCTGAACAAGGTAGGGAATAAATTATTATTTTAGCCGTAAATTTGTAATACACGTGACTTTGTTGGAAAGTCTCAACTTCTCCTTGATGCAGGAAAATATGGCCATACAGTGAAACAGTACAGCCCTTTCGGTGAACTCCTTCGAGTCATAGGTACTCCAGGTATAGCAGGTTCTGATACAGACCCTCTACAGTTTGACCAGCCAGCAGAGGTTTTTGTGGAATCAACCGGAAACATTTACATTGTGGACGGTGATGGAGGACTAAATAACCGCTTGCTCAAATTGACAAAAGGTAAGCAAATGTATGTTTTAAATGTGGATGGCGGCTTTTATTTCTAATGTGCTGATATACCATTTCCTAATCTGATAATGTTGATTGGACCAGCGGCCCCCAACCTTTTGGGCACCAAAGATGGGTGCCATGGAGAGAGGTTTTTCCGCGAACCGGAGGGGTGTGGTTTGGCTTGCTGCCTGCATCCTGCGGCTGGGGCTTTGCTTGTTTGCGTGGCCCAGTTTCTGACATGCTGTGGCCCAGTGCCGGTCCACAGATCAGGGTTTGGTGACCCTTGGGCTGGACTATAATTTATAGAATATGAGATTCATATCTAGAGACATAAGACTGTGAAAGACTGCCTTAGTGGCTTTTTCTATGATAAGAGAACACATTAGGAGTGGTTAAGTGGTTTGTGTATGATGCAATCAGCATTAGCTGTGGACCACATGAATGTCTGTGGTTTTCTTGGCAACAATATGCCAACATTATCTTCTTTCCAGAATATTATTTTTAAACTTTATAGTCTAACCACAGTGATGGTGCTTCCAGGTAGGCTCTCATTTTCAAGCATTAACCAGGTTCAATTCTGCTTAGCTTTTTTGAGATTAACCAAGGTTTTTGGATAAAAATCAATGATTTAAAAAATATATTAAAAAAATCATTTTTAAAAAAATTTAAATCGGAATTTATTTTAATAAAATGCTTTTGGAATAAAAATCTATCTAAAGATAGTTTTCTATTTAAGATGCATTAATAATTTAGTTTATTCAGCATGAAATGAAACTTAGTTATGTAGCATGAGGCTGTATATTCTGCAATATTGGGACTGTCGTGAGTCAACAGTTGGTCAGAGGAGCTGCTGCGGGACAGAGTTGACAGTTGCTCTTTAAAAATTATGACTTAAATTAAGTTGATTTAAATCAAGCCATTTTACTAGTTATTTAAATCATAATTTAAATTGTGATTTAAATCGACTTGATTTAAATAAATCCACCCTGGTTTTTGGAGGTGCAGCCATTTGCCCTAAGACATTTGCACAGATTATAGGATTCTAAATAAGGAAATAGTTTCTTTTCCCATATACCTCAATTCTTGGTGACTCATAGATTATGATCTTAGGGCCTTTGCAGTCATAAGCCATCAATATGCATACAATTAATGCTGCAAATTTACAGGTACCTTATCTTTTTATAAGTTTCAAATACTTTTTCAATATGTTCTGGTGTTATCTTAAAATCTTAAACATATCTTAAATAGCGTTATCTTGCAGAAAGAAAATAGATACCGCGTTATGTTAATAGAAAGCTGAACTCCTAATGTAGTATTCTGCAATGGAAAGCTAGATTATATCATTTAATGAATATCGGCGAAATATAACATGGTATTTTCTGAATTTTTATGACACAAATATACCTGCTTTCTTTTTCCTAATAATAGGCCTCCATTTTCCTCTGTTGTGATAGAATAGCATGGCTATTCTTTACAATATGTTAAACTCAATATGTTAAATTGTGAGGCAATCTTTTGTTTGATCTTTTGTTTTATTTCAAAAGCAGTTTTGTAGTTTTTAAAGTAAAAATTGAGTTAAAAGCCTAAAAGTGTCTGATTGCACTCGTTTTTTATATCCTTTATATCCTGATTAGGTGTATGAATAAGCACTATAAAAGGTCTATTCATATCTCTGGACTGTGGGTTCTATACTCCTGCCTTTGTTTTAATCCTGATACTGTATTATACTGTAAACTCATTGCAGGAAATAATGCTTCATCAACATCTTTTTACCCACAGATTTAAAAATTCTATGGCTACGTGGAGAAAACGGTACTGCGCCTACACAGTTCAGGATTCCACACAGTGTAACTGTGGATTCGGTTGGGCGGGTAAGGGAGCAATGACAATGTTGACATAATAGCATAAAACATTTTTGTTGTTGTGAAGTCATGTCCGACCCATCACGATCCCATGGACAATATTTCTCCAGGCCTTCCTGTCCTCTACCATTCTCTGGAGTCCATTTAAGCTCACGCCTATTGCTTCAGTGACCTCATCCAGCCACCTCATTCTCTGTCGTCCCCTTCTTCTTTTGCCCTTAAGCGTTCCCAGCATTAGGCTCTTCTCCAGTGAGTCCTTCCTTCTCATTAGGTAGCCAAAATATTTGAGTTTCATCTTCAGGATCTGGCCTTCTAAAGAGCAGGCAGGGTTGTCTCAGCACTTTGTATGTGCGCAAGATAACACATACAAAGGAAGAGAGTTTCACTTGTGCAGTTTGCCAACTTGACTTTTTTTAATCCCCAGACCTCCCTCCACTCCCAGTGCCCTTAAAAATAATGATTGAATGGTTGCCGTGAGGCTATGCAAACCATTTGGGTGGATGAAAGTGATATGTATTGCTCGATTATATCAAGATTTGGTTCCTCTCCGATATAGGATAATGAGAAGCTGATTATTAATTTAGAGTACAATCTGTTTTAAGTTAGTAAATGTTTGTGTATTTCTTTCTCGGTGCTCAGAACAGTGTCTTTCTTTGTACCAGGTCTGGGTTGCGGATAGAGCCAACTGGAGAATCCAAGTTTTTGCAAAAAGTACTGGGGAATGGTTAGGATCTTGGGATAAGTGCTTCACAGAAGATGGTCCTTACTCTGTAAGGTATATCTGTGTGTATACATGCCAGTGTGTGTCCATTGGATGGAAGAGAAAAACCTTTCAACTAACTATAGTTGAACAAGAATCTTTGTGTATAGGATTTCTGATGAAGGTTTCAATTCCTAGGATAGAGCCAAGTGAGGTAGCTTTCTGACTGCACCAGTGAATTCACTAACAATTCACATCCCCCTAATATTGAAATGTGATCACCTTAGTTATAAATTTTTCATAACTGGTATATTTTGAAAGTGATCTGCCAGCAGCTGATAATCCTGGCACTTTTTCTGTGACTCTGACCTTAAAAAGCTCAATTTCACTTTCCTGGAAGATACCATGAAACTGCCTGATATTTTAAAATAGCATTTGGGTGGGATCCAAGTATTCAATGAGTGGAGTTGTAAAGTTCAAATGGAAACAAACTAGAATGGGAGACGATATTCATCTTTGTTTCACATACACTCCTCTCCCCAATATGTTTGAGGGAAAGGGAATGTTGAGTTCTAGGAAGGGTAAAATTTAGATGAAAATTTGTTTTCTTAAGCGAGAAACCCCGCACCCTGTTTTGGATCATGGACAATTTGAATAATTTCCATTCTATTTAAATGTATACTTGCAGTGAAGAGATGGGATTTTATGCATTCTTTTATTGACATACCGTTTCATGTGGAATAATTTCACACTATTTTGGAACTGTATGAAAGAATGGTATTCCTGGACCAAGTCTGCGGATCATGCTTGCTTACTATTGTTTTTTTTTTTAATAAAAAAAAAAACACCGATATTTCATATATTCAGATAATACCTTTGAATACTGATGTTTTGTCCAAAGAACTACAGTATAGTTTTTTTCTTATTGCCAACTGTCACTTTTCTCAATTTGTACCCAACATCTCAGTTGAAAATTGGCTCGATGACACAGAATCCCACCAATAGGATTTTCAAAAAGCTCTTAGGGCAGCATTTCAGGCAGTGTGGGTATCTATAGAGACAGTAGTGTTGCCTCAGATCCAACAGAAATACATATTGCTCCCAGAATGGGGTCTTTTAAGATTTGATGTTTCCTTTTTTTTTAAAAGTTTCCTTTTTTTCCTCTTCCATTTACAGGTTTACTCCTGATCAGCAGTATATAATTGTGGCCCACCTAAACGTTAATAAGATTTCTATTTTGGCAGCCCCACCAGTAGGATTAATTGGGGATTGCATTGTAGTAGACACAATCCAGCTTGCAAGAGAAGTCAAGCCTCATCTTCTGGATGTCAGCTTAAGTACTGGAGCCATATATGTGGCAGAAATTGGAGCTGAACAAGTACAGAAATATGTACCTTTGGACTAACGGTATCTTTCATGCCATACAAGCAAGTGTGGAATCTCTCATCTGTCACAACTTGATGTGGTTCTTAGATTCCTCTCTGTCTCACAGCTGATTGCTGTGCTAGTTGGGGCGGGGCGGGGGGGGGATCTCTAGGAGTAGCTGGCGGAGGGATTTTGCTCTACTTGATGGCCTGCTCTCCCCAGTTGTGCAATACTTGAAATAACTACTGATGCATTCTGTGCATTTATCTCAGGGACTAGTTTGTCTTTTAGTATTTTAGCTAAATTTTACGGACCATGTTTTAATTGGTTTTTCATATTTCTCTTGCAATACAATTCCAAGAGTTTTTCTGTTCATTCTTTTAACATAATCAGAGTTATGTGCTTGCAGTGGTTTTATTGCCAGCCTTAAATTTGTTTACAGTCAGTGGGAGACAACAGCATATTTGATTAAATAAACAGGGAGGGTGGGAGGGCTATTGCAGTAATCTCAGGGAGCAACTCCTACTCCATGAGCAGGTAAGATCTTTGAAAAACACATATACTTCAGCATTAGTGGAGCCTGGGCTAATGGCAATCCCTGTCCACTGAAGGTTTTTCTAAGCACAGCCCCTATTCAAAGGCAACTTAAAGCGTTCCTTCAATTGCTGATTTGTTTTCCTGCTATATTTTGGTATAGTACTCTGAAATGGATATTTTAAAAAATTTGGTATGTTGTGACTGTTCAGCCTACCAAACCAGTCCTATACATTATCGTTGCCTTGTTTTATACTCATTATTGTGATGGTTCTCATCTTTTAAAGAAACTTTTTCTGAATAATGAACGTGTTCGTTGTTGTTTTTTTAAGCAGACCAGAACTAACAGCAATCTGCACGGAATATGGGAATATTGGGATATGGATGTTATTAACATGTTAAAGACAGCATTATATGTAAACCATTTGTGACTAACATAAATTAAATGTAAAGAAGACCAATTTAAGGACAGCGGGTAGAACCACCACCTTAGAATTGACAATACAGTCATCAAAATAGCAGATAGCCTCGGCCTTTTAGAATCAACCATCGACAATAAAGAAAAAAGCAGTCAAGAAAAAAGGCTGCAAATTGGGACTCCGTAGAGCAGCAACAAAGGTCTTGGAGATGATATTCCAATGTTGAGTTGCATCTATGTTGTGATGTGGTCCCTAGGAATCAAAAACCTGATGACATGTAATCCATCTATCAATTAACTAACATTGTTCCTCAGAACTTTGCATCTTCGTTACTCTGCTCCAAAAGTTCCTGCCAGACAGTAGGATATTAACAACTTTGACACTACGTTGCTTTGAACCTGAAATCACAGGATTGTGAACTAAATCCTAGGAGGCAATGGCAAACCACTTCTATATTATACCACACATACTCATACTGGAAAAAAGTCCAGCAAAGAGCTTCTGCTGATTGGGAACTGACCTCTGCGTGAGAAATATCTGTTACCTTAGTTCTGGAACATTTCCATATT
Organism: Thamnophis elegans; assembly: GCF_009769535.1. Classification (NCBI taxonomy): domain Eukaryota; kingdom Metazoa; phylum Chordata; class Lepidosauria; order Squamata; family Natricidae; genus Thamnophis; species Thamnophis elegans. The sequence goes on along the minus strand of NC_045543.1, from coordinate 16,692,915 downwards.
ATTTTAATGAAAGTTGCTCTGGTCACTGAAATAATTCACCTTTTCTTACAACAGTTTGTTTAGTGACTGTTCAAAAGTTACATCACCGAAAAAAGTGACTTATGACTGTTTTTCACATCCCCCTTACAACCATTGCAGCATTCCTATGGTCATGCAATCAAAATTCAGATGCTTGATGACTGACTCATGTTTATGACGGTTGCCATGTCCCAGTCACGTTATTCCCCTTTTGCAACCTTCTGACAAGCAAAGTCAATGGGGAAGCCCAATTCACTTAACAACCATGTTATTAACTTACTTATTTTTTGGAATATAAGACGCGCTTTTCTCCCCCCCCCCCCAAAGAGTGTGGAAATGTTGGTGCGTTTTATACACTGAACATAGCCATTTTTTGCCACCTGAAGCCCCGCCCCGTATCCCATTTTTGTGAAAAATGGCCCGTTTTTCACCAAAACGAGAATGTTTTTGCCTTCCCCCACCCCCCAGAAGCATGCTGCATGCTTCAGAAGGGCTGGGGGAAGGGAAAAATGCCTCCGTTTTGGTGAAAAACGGGAGAGTTTTTGCCTTACCCTAGTCCTGAAGCCTGCAGAGTGCTCCTGGAGGCCGGGGAAGGCAAAAACTTTTTCTTATTTACCTCTTTGAAATCTTGGTGCGTCTTATACACGGGTGCATCTTATAGTCTGACAAATATGGTACTAACGACTGCCGTGATTCGCTTAATTGTGGCAAGAAAAGTCGTAAAATGGACTCAATTGTGGTTGCAAGTCTAGAACTACCTGTCTACTCTTTCCAAAATATTCACATATATTTTGATATTTCAGGTCCTACATCTAAAGGAGCTGTTTTGGGTTCGGGGCCCAAAAACATTCCATGTACAACTTCCCTTTTATGACTATTTTGGAACTTGATTCCACATACGGAGACAAGGGCTACTGCTGGTACCTCTTCCCTGCTGCCAGAGGAGCCAGGCAGCTTAGCATTAGGAGGCATAAGTGGTTGGGACCTTTTAACCCTTCCCTTTTTGTAAAACAGTGGTTCTCAACCTGTGGGTCGGGACTCCTTTGGGGGGTGTCGAACAACCCTTTAACAGGAATCGCCCTGTGAAAACACATATTTTCAAAAAAAATACAGAAAACATAAAATAATTTTATGGTTGGGGGTCACCACAACATGAACTGTATTAAAGGGTCACGGCATTAGGAAGGTTGAGACCCACTGTTGTAAAAGGAAGCAAGGGCACCAATTTCCTCCTTATTCTGTTGAGTTCTGTTCCAGCACATGGTATGGCATCATGTCTGCAAATATCTCGCTCCTATGAGCCATACGGGGAAAGATTAAACCACAGGCAGTCAGCATTTGCTTAGGTTTAGGGCAAAGCCAAATGCTTGATTATATGAGGAAAAATGTACGGCTGAAGACGACATTTATTTATACAGATTCTAAAGTACTAACAAAATAGTACATTTTATATTGCGTTATAAAAATGAATATTAAAATAAACAATACAGCACAATACAACAATAATTACAGTATTAGTAATAAAACCTGGAAGATGCTTTTCATTGTCCTTATATAAGTAGTAATAAGTCTACTGTGCCATACACATTAGTGTCACTGGACCGAGGTGTCCCTTTGTAGGAATACTCTTATCTAAAAGGCTACATATGCTGATTATAATATTGCATTTTTAATAACATAGAAAATGTTGATATTAATAAAATTGATATAGTTCTGAAAATGACAATAAAACTTGAGATCACATCTACACTATATAAAATACTGGAGAAAAAAATGGCCCGTAAGTCCATTAGAGTCGTTTGTTTAAAATGTGGCATAATACTGAAATTCAAATTTATCACACGCACACACACACAAAAAACAAACTAAGTGCACAGAGTACTTATTGCAACTGCTCTATTCCACAGTATTGGTATAAGGGGGGGTCTTTCCCCCATAATGCAATGGAATGGGAGGGGCAAAGCATTTTGTCCCTGAATGTTCCAACTCCGATAATGGTGGTTTGCTGATCCGATCCCTTCTGAAATATTTTGGTTGGAACATTCCGGTTGCAGCCTTTGTATCCCATAGCAATGATAAGATACGCAGGGAATGTAGTGGTCGCAAAGAAATAAAACTGGCGGCCTGAGCTGTGTGGCCTTGTGCATCATCGAAATAGGTGTGCTCTCTCTACGTAAAACAGATTTTGCATTGCAGCAAGCATTGTGCAACCTTTCTCTTCACATGAGAGTTATGAGCAGAGGTAGTGATATTTCCCCTGCTGTCCTTCCCAGTAAATATATGAAGGAAAGAGAGGAGTAAAGGACATATTTATATCATATGTTAATTCCCTCCAAGGGAAGGGGGAGAGGGAAAGCTTGGCATTGAGGGGAAATGTTCCCTTTTTCTTGTTTTCAATTACCTGATAAAGGAGAGGTTTGTGTGTACCATGCTTAAGAAAAAGGCATAGAGTGTGTATGCTTGATCATGGATGGAAATGGAAGTTCAAGGGAAAATGCATTGATGAAGATTTAAGAAAAATAAGGAGTAAATAAAGAGTGGAAGGGACATAATATCTAAGAGGGAGGGAGGATAATAAGATTATAATTATCTGTTGAAAAGCCTGTCAGAAATCATATATTCTTTAAATGTGTTCCCCCGCCCTTTTCTCTCTCTTGCGTTTCCTTCTTTTTTAAAAAAAAATGGCCTTAAATCTATGAAAAAAAAATCTTAATAAATATTTTAAATGTACAGGGAAAGGAAGTTCAAGGGAAAATACATTGAAACGATGTACGTGGCTTTGTTCATTTGAATGAAAAGTCCTTTGAATGCGTACAATAGTATGAAAATTAGGGCTGATCACACTTCGCACTACAGGTGTGTGATATGAAAGCTTTTCTTGATGTGAAAATCCGCTTCAAGGAGGCATTTGGAAGTTGAAGAATATGTTCGTGTGGTCTTAAATTCATTCTATACCCACCAGCTTACTGTTTCCAACTGTCCATTAAAATCGGTGTTTTGTTTTGTTTTTTTCATTTGAAAAAGCAGATGTATTTCACTACACGGGCTTTTATAAAATAGGTAATTTGGCCAAATCTGCATGTAATCTGTAAATGAAAAAAATGAGCTGGTAATATGCTTAGGTGAAGACAAATGTCTGGAGTGGATTTCTGTGCTTTTAGGCAGAGGTGACAAGATGTATATTGGCTTTAGAAATTTGCCTGAGTAACAGTAACTGCCACAGCAATTTACTGCTCAAACTGCTTTGTTTTACACACACACAGACACACACGTGTGTGCGCACGCACACACACACACACACACACACACACACACACACACAGAGGCAGGCAGATTGGTCAAATACCTGAAAGCTGTACATTTTTTTAAAAAAACTGATCCAGGAGGCTAACATTTGTTGTGTTATGTTTGAGGGGAAAGTGTCTGTGCAAATGTAGGAAGCTGTGCTTTTAGTCCCACAAAGAAGGCCCCACTGCCTACTTCAGATTCAAATTCGAGAGAGAAAAAAAAACACCACCATACTCTGCAAAAGGCCAATCCGCCAGCCCGTGATGCCCTTAAAGGCAAACTGTGTTAAGGCCTAAAAACAAGTCTCCCTATAGATACGCAAGGGATAGCCACACTTCTAAGAAAATTGGCACTTGTTCCGCAGTACAAGCAGGTTGCAAAGGGGAAGAAACACTCCCTTTCTTCTCTATTTGCTGAGAAACTTTTCTAAGGCCCAATCCTCGTCTTTGAAGACAATGTTCTTCAACTCTCTTCAACTGATAGTGTGCTTAAAATCTCTTTTCCCCACCCTTCATGAGAGGGGATACTTCATGTGGTTGGCCGATGCCCATAACTGGCAAAGAAGAATATAGTTAGAACCTAGGGCCCCCTAAGATTCTGAGATCCTCCTTAAGACCCAGAGAAACTCCTTCCTATTCACAGTATCACACATCAGTTCCAACTTCACTGACTTTGTTTGCATTTATCTGGCTACAATAAAGAGTTAATATGCATTTTCTCAAGAAAACATACAAACTGTTCCCCACCCCACCCCTCCCCTATCCCCAAAACTTGTTTTCTTTTTGTTCTGTTTTGCTCTGGCTTTAATAAGGATATTGTTTTTGTTTCTTGCCAGAGAAACAGGCCAGCCAAGTGCATATCAACATCGCCCCTGCAGCTCCTCCTCCTGTACAATAGTAAGCCCAGCCAATTTCACAGGTGCCTGCAGGGGAGACAAAAGACACACCAAGACAGTATTATTGGAAGTCGGTTCCGCCTTTTCTCTATCTCCCCCCCCCCTTTGGATTAGTATCGGTAGTAGCCAGTGGTGGGATTCAAATAATTTAACAACCAGTTCTCTGCCCTAATGACCAGTTGGCTAGGCATGGCTCGGTGGTCATGTGACTGGGTGGGTGTGGCCAATTCAACGTCACTCACATCAATGGGCGCTTCAGATCAACTGTTGCAATGTAATAAGGGTTAACCAGAGAGGCAGTTTCTCTAAGCAGGGCCATAAAGATGAGGCTAGAAAGAACACCAGAATGTTTCCTTCCTGCCTTCCTTAACAGGATTAGCCCTGTAAAGTGGAAAAAAACAAAAGGAGATTTCTTCCATCAACCGGTTCTCTGAACTGCTTAGAAAGTTAACAACCGGTTCTCCCAAATAGGTGCGAACTGGCTAAATCCCACCACCGGTAGTAGCATTCTAATCCTGTATTCAATAATTGAAGGAAAACAGATGTATTCATAGGCCATATTCATTTGTTCCTCACCCACCAAGTTTGTAAACACGTAGTTCCTTGATATGAAAATAGGCAAAGGCCTGAAGTTTTCTTACCTTCAAGAGATGCCTGCACAGATCAAATGCCTAGGGTTTTTTTTGGGGGGGGGGGGGAGGTTTGTATAAAAACAGGCATGCATCAGAGGGTTTTTTTAGGGGTTTAAAAACTCCTTTTAGATTCAAAAATGTGTCCAGATATCCACCCCTAAACCTAGTTTAGCTTGCACTTGGGTATATCTTCAGGAATCAGGAAATATCTCTGAAAACAAGGGCATTTCTCCCTCTACTGCAGTATGATGGGTGGGGGGAAACCCAATCCTTTTTGATTTCTGTATGTAGGATTCCCCCCCCCCCCATTCAATTCAGGATGACGGTTTCAAAATGAGTTTAACTTTACGGAATAGAGGACTCACATTACAAGATTTAAAGTAATAGAGCAGGCAAAAATTAGGGAAGAAAAGATACTTAAGGATGCAGTTCACGCTACGGTCTAAAAACCATAATGGGTTTTTAAAAATTATATACACAACAATGTGAAATCACAATTGCCAGCTCTGTAGCTGGTGCTGACCTTCATACGCATTGAGTTTGGATCAGGATGAATCAGTATAGTATATGTGTAGATCCAAGCTGTGTGGCCTCTTTGCAATCAAAAGATGTAAATTTTGTCTATAATTATATTATTATCATTGCTTTACAATTTAAGCATACCCAATAATTGCAGTTTATAGATGATTTATATCTTAGCATGTTATGCAAATCCAGCCAAGTCCAAACCACAGTTAAACTGGCACATAGGCATGAGTCTCTGAAGTTCCTTTACAGCTGTTCCATTTCTTAAAGAATAGAAGATTCTTTCTTAACTTCTTTCATTCATGTGTGTTTTTCTCTTTCTGGTTTTGTTTTGTGAATCCATTTCATTTAAGGCCATTTTCCATGAGGTTAGGATTACTCACCTAGTTCAAACTGGTCGGAAAGATTGCCACAGGCTTGTCTGACTTCTTCACTGTCCCAGCCCAGAGGATAGAGAGCACACCCAGAACCAATCAACAAACCTACAGGTGAAAGAAAGCAACATAATTTTAGCCAGACTACATAGCCAATGAATGAAGGTTGGAGGCAGAATCCTCATTTTCTGTTTATCTTTCTGTCTCTGTGTCCACAGTTGGTGGACCATTGAGAAATGAGTGGGCTACTGAGTGCTCTAACTTTTTCTCTACTGAATAACTAAAAAAATCCAAATGTAATGTTAATCCTTTGAATTTATAGAAAGACTAGCTGGATACCTGTGCTTTGCGACGAAACTATGTGATCGGACAATCCAGGAGAAATGCAATTCGCTCTGGTTCAATCTTTTGGCTCAATGGTATTCGGTGATTGAAACACATAAGGGAATATCACTCCCGCCTTCTTGAGTCCGGAAGCAGTTCCAGAGGTGAAAGGTTTTGGACATTTTGGTAAGATTCTGACATTTAGTATTGTAAGGAGCCCCAGACCACTCCTGAGTGAAGGAGTGGAACGTCTGCCAGTTTGAACTGAGGTAAAGGAATGTGAGGTAACTAGCAGATGGATCAGAGTTCTTTTCAGGTGGGGAGGGGAAGTAGAACTCCTTAGCATCAGAGCATGTTAATTACTGTATAATACGAATGATCTGATGGTCATTTTGAAAACTCCTTTCTTAGCGAGCACCTAGAAGCCAAGAGGAACATGCTTGCCAAATTTCAAGTTTGTAGGCTTTACAGTTCTGGAGATTTCGTGATGAGTGAGTGGTATTTGCCTTTTATATAGAGAGATTAAAGGATATGAGTTGAAACATCATGTGCTATGTTGACAGCAAGGGGGAAATTTGTATTTGACCAAAGAAAAACTGACCGAATTCCTGATCTTAAGAGTTTCCATCAGGTTTAATTTAGCTTAGGGTGATGTTATGGGCACATGCAGTATGTAGTCTTCCTGACAACAATATGAAATGATTCACAATTGCCTTCTTCCAGAATGTGTAAGTCCAGCTTTCAGTTTTGGAGTCTTATGAAAACAACAAGCACAACCAAGTTTCAATCTTGCTTAGCTTCTCAGGCTAGATAGTTCAACCAAGTATTGCTATCTGCAGAGGCTCATCTGATTCTCTGCCCCCCCCCCAAAAAAAATATCCCTAATACAAATGTTGAGAAGAGCAATCTAAGTGAAGATGTTATCCTATCATTGTTATATAATTATTATTTTTGTGATTCACCCTGCCCAGCATTCATGCATGCATTTATGATTCTTGATATCTTGATACATTCTTCAGAAGTGTTTGCCTCTAAGAATACATAATCTAAATCTAAATGTATTGGGTGCCTTAATTTATGCACTTGGAAGCAATTCCTTAGGCACAGCCATCAGTAAATGCAATGCATTTAACATCAAATCAATAAACCTATCCAGGCAGATTAGCTCTAGTTATTCCTTTGAAGCGTTTTTGTGGGATCTGTTTTGCATTCATTTCAGCTTTACATCACAGTCCACCAGAAAATGGTTTTCCTTACATCAGCTGCACCAGAGTAATATTTTTAAATTGATTTTTTCTATTTTTTTCTAAGAACCAGCTTTATTTAAGATCCGACCAATTTTACTTAACTTATCATCCAGCACAATTTCCTCTCTCCTGCCCACTTTGAAGCCTCAAATACTGAAATCAAATAGGAAAAACTAAGAGCCAATTAGGGCTCCCTCCAGCTGATTAAAGTGACAAACCTCGCAATAATGCTTGTATCTTTACAATTTATATTTTTATTTGTTTCCTAACATGATTTGATTGCTTATTAGTAACCTCTTCTGACCCCCCCTCTTCATACACCAAAGCACGCCAAGACAAAGATACTTCAAGGATTTATTAACACACAGACTAGACCTTGGCAGCAATCCAGCACAGACTGACCTTGGCAGCAATCCAGCCTGCCAAGCTAGCCACGACAGCTTCTCCAGCTCTAGTGAATACATTGATTCCTGTGACGAGCATGTGGAAAGTCATTCCTTTTATAGTCTTGAGAGGAGCCTAATTACCACCAGCTGAGTTCAATTATCTCCTGTAACTGCATAACCGTTCTTTACGCCTATTAGCCCTCCGTTGCCAGGCATCCAGGACCAACTCCCTTGTCTCCTTCCCACTGCTCCAATGCATGACGTCAGGATCACACTCCCTTGTCTCCTCCCCACTGCTCCAAGGCTCAGGCACCAGAGCTTGGTGGCCAACCAGCCTCTCTGCGCCCTGCTCGGAGTCGGAACCCTGTCCAGGGTCCTTCACATCCTCCAGAGCCGACTAATAGGGCCCCTCGCTGTCGGAGTCTGGTGGCAGCTCCAATGGCTCCTGCTGGGCCACAACAGTAACCTATGGCTATCACTAACAAATCACACTTGGCCAGTAAAGAATTCTATTCTATTCTATTCTATTCTAAGTGTGCCACTTCCTAAGATATGGCAGTTTTGGGGTAAAACAAGCCCTTTGCCCTTGCTTCACGATGAAATGGGTAAAATTAAATTGAGGCTTCATACTTGTGGGTATGTATTTGGGAGGAGGAGGAGGATGGGGGAAGGGGGAGGGGGAGGAACCTCCTGGCTATCAAGGTTTCATTATTTCTTCTTGCATTTAAATACAACGTGCGGAAATCTGTAATGACACCATGATTCTGTAGCCAGGTATTTGTTCTGGACAGGTACATATATGGCTAGAGATTGCAGTGCAGTCTCTCTGCTTGGGTGAGTGGGATGGGAGAACTATGGCTCATTTGAGCCTAGAAGCTAAGTGTTTGGGATGAGGCAAGCATCTGGGGTGGTGGACTGTTCATATAAGCAGAAGAAATGAAGCTGCACATTTTTAATAAGATGTGAATTGGACTAGAAACCAAATAGAAAAATCCAAATCATATTCATTCATAAAATTTAATCTACTGATGAGTTGTGAAACCAGAGACCAGGAAGTTCAACAAGGGTTTGTCAAATGAGAAAACCACCTGCTCCTGAGCCCTCTGGAACTCCAGATGGAAGTTTTCCAATCTGAACTGCCCTAAGTTGACCAGAAGCTCACAATCATGTTCTCCAACATTAGTTCCTGCATTGACTTCTGCAAGAGGGGCGTGTGCACAAGCAGTCCTTTTTATAGTCTGGAGAGGAGCTTAATGACCACCAGCTGAGTGCCATTACCTCATGTACTTGCGCAACTGTTCCTGACGCCTATTAGCTCTTCAGTGCCGGGCATCCACAGGAACAACTCACTGCTGGCGTCCGGATCACTCTCCCTTGTCTCCTCCCCACAGGTCCAAGGCTCAGGCGCCTCCTGGTGGCCAACCAGCCTCTCTGCACCCCGCTCGGAGTCGGAACCCTGTCCAGGGTCCCCCACATCCTCCAGAGCCGACTCTCAGGGCCCCTCACTGTCGGAGTCTGGTGGCAGCTCCAACGGCTCCTGCTGGGCCACAACAGAGAACTATAGCCCTTTTATGACTTGTGGACTTCAACTCTCAGAATTCCCAAGCCAGCATGGTCATAAAGGGGTCATAGCTCCCCACCTCTGCTAAATGAATGGATGAAGCAGCTGCCCCCAAGGTGGAAAAATAAATAAAAAGGAAACTAAAATGTAACTGATTGCCGCATGTGAATTCATGGCATAAACCCCAAGCTAGTTCCTTACGAATCTTTTTCATAGTTTGGAATCATAATTAAAACAGTTAATAGGACAAAGAGGGATTTATATACAGGAAGAGCTATTTAAAAAATTGTTTCTTTGTTCCCAGTATTTTCAGTTACAGCAAGAAGAACATAAGATAATAAAAAGAACCATTTCCAGAGGTCAAACAACATATGGAGAACTTCATGAAAATTCAAACAAAGGAAGAGTATGGAAATCATATGCAATTCCTGTTGAAATAAACTGCAAGAATGTAAAGGAATAACTATCGACTAAGCTATCCCATACAATAAGCAGCAATTTAATCTTGTTTATACAAATGAATGCCCAGTTTCAAGTTCAATGAATAAAGATTAAGTTACAAAATAAACATAGGAAAGAAGAATGAATGGATGGGAAGGGAAAGGAAGTTAGAGAAAATCATGGCCAAATTAATGCAATCCTCAAAAGATTAAAGAACAAAGGGCAGCGTATAAAGCAATGTATGCATTTGGTGGAAGCCAAAACTGGTAGTTTGCATGAATAGAAAGGAATGGAATAATACAGTAAATAGGGTGAGTATAAACTAGTTGTTATGCAGGTAGTCCTCATTTAATGACAGCAATCGGGACACTGCAATTTCTCTCTCGCTAAGCAATGTGGACACTATCATGTGACCACATCACTTTCTGACTGCAATTCCAGCCGTCCCTGTTCCCATTATAAAGCAAGGATCCCAGTTAGTTAAGCATTACAGGGCGGATTTGATTTAAATGAGTGATTTATAATTTAAATCACTAGTAAAAAGGCTTGATTTAAATCAACTCGATTTAAATCATAATTTTTAAACAGCAACTGTCATCTCTGTCCCGCAGCGGCTCCTCCTCTTGTGACCCGCTGTTGACTCACCAACAGTCCAATTCACTTTAATGGGACGGCTGGTGATGCGGCAGTGACACAACAAGGTGAGGGACATGGCGGGCTGCAGGTGAGTGGATGCCGACTAACAGGTCCTGCCATGATGCATCTGAAATGACAGGTGCTATTTAAATGTAAGGACTCATTCTTGCTGGTAGTTAGTATCTTTAATATTATTATTTGCAAACAAAATGAAGGTTTCCTATTTAAAGTGCATGCTAGCTCAGCTTGCACTGGATTCATTGAATGAGTTTATCAAAAATGTAAATATTGCAGAATATGTAGTCTCATGCTACATAACTAAGCTACATTTCATGCTGAATAAACTATATTATTAATGTATCTTAAATAGAAAACCATCTTTAGATAGATTTTTTTACTCCAAAAGCATTTTATTAAAATAAATTTGATTTTAAAAAATCCGATTTAAATTTTAAAAAATCCGATTTAAATTTTAAAAAATCCGATTTAAATTTTAAAAAATCCGATTTTAATTTTTAAAAATCCAATTTAAATTTTAAAAAATCCAATTTAAATAAAGTGTGCAGTCACCAAACCAATTGTTAAACCAGTTGCATCCTATCACTGATTGTAATATCGAAGTGATGTCAGTAAAATCTAAGGCTAAAATCCTAGGGATAATAAATGTACACAATGGACTATAGACTTTAAGAGTGATACTGGCTTTTGACTAATCATGCATAGGAGCACACCTGAATACTGAACACACTAGAATGAGATAGCAATTCAATCTAATAGTGATCTTTGTTATCTGAAGACCACATCTTTATTAGAGACAGAATTGATACAATAAATATATTTAAGAAATCCTCAAAGACAGTTCAAAACTGAAGCAGACCCAGAAAATACTGAAGATGATCCAAATAAGATTCTATTGTATTAAGATGATGGGTTTGTTATAACGAAGCACAGGAATTGATATTCAGACGTTTTGGTCTGCATGTCACTTTATTATTTTCATTATCTATAATACATAAAACAGGAAATGGGAAATGTTGAACAGGAAAGAAGGCAACTCTATCCTTTGTGTACTTGTATTCTGTGTTACAATCGAAGTACCAACAAACATAATTTACATTATGATGTCTCACTGCACATTATATTACTTTGGCATCATCATATCTAAGGTTGCCCATGTATCATGTGTTTTGACATATTATATAGGCTCAAAAATTAGGGTATAAAATGAGGAGGGGTATCTATACCTTCCTTTGGACTCAAATCCGGATGAAATGGAAGCAGTAAATATTGTTTAACATCTACACTCACATGGACTCTCTTGAGGGGTTACTAGAATTGTTTTAACATATGTTGTATAATCATTTGAATAAATGTTTACCTGCCCATAACATTAGCACTACTATATAGATAAGTAGATTCTTTTCTAAGCTAGTAATACCAGCACACAGAGAGACGCACACACACAAATGCACAGTCTTCTCTGTACAACTAGGAAAGATCTGTTTCCTATTCTAGTCTTCCTTCTTAGTGCAGTTAATTCACAAGCTGCTACATACTTGCTTGTGAAAGCTTCATCAATCACACAGAAAAAGAATGGAAAATACAAGTCACATTTTGCTACGACAAAAAAAGTACAATGCAAAAAGTCCTGAGAGAGTTCATAAATTGGACTGGACGCCCTGGGGGGAAAATGTTGTTGTTCTCTTATATATCCCTTACACGGAATGACTTTAAAGACGTATACACATGTTTAGAATTAAATAATCTTGAACTGATGTTATGATATTTAGGACTGGAATTGCACTGTCTTCAATGGTGCATGAAATGCATGCATGATTTGAGAACGACGGTATAAATGTTTCTCACTATTTGTTAAGCAGAACCGAAACAACAGGATATTGGTCGTTACCAAAAAGCCAAGGAACATAGCTAAGTTGCAATGGATTTCCAAGGAGGAAGCTAATAAACTTATGCATTCTGCTTTCATCAGAAATCTACAAGAACCTTCTCATAATTTTAATTGTATGTAAGGATTCATTGCATTCTGCTCATTTTAGAATGTCTTCCCTTGGCTTTTATGCTTTTAAACAAATATGCAATTTTAATTGATGCAACCCTATCATCACGGTAAAACTATTTTAAACCTTCAAAGTAGCCTAACTGCACATCTTATGTTTAAGCATCATGTACCTTCTCAATCCCAATACTTTTTTTAAAAAAAAATATTCAAAGTGAATTGTTCATCTCTCTTTCTCACCGATCTTTCTAAAGATTTGCATGCAAATGCTGCAAGCTGGCTTGAGAGACAGCCCTGTTTTTATTAGGCAAACTGCCCAGGGTTCATGAAAAATTTAGCTACAGCTGAACAGGAAAACATTGACTGTTGTTGATACAGCACACACAAAATTGTTGGCAAGAATCCATGGCCCGGGGAAAGAAGTGACCTAGCTATTATCTGATCTGCCGCTTAGATGCAGCTGCAAGAACGTAACTCTTTATTATTGAAACAATTATTTCTGAACAGCAGGGGTCCAAGAAAGCATGAATTAATTTAGTAATATATATTCATGGATTGTGAGGGGCACAAGCAACTGCATTGGGGGATAAAGGTTGTGCCAGTAATTGCTGAATTGATTGTTTTTAAAGCTCCACTGACACCCAAGCTGCCATTAAATTAAGCTTTATTTTTTGCGAAACAATGTTAGGACTCTATTTTTTAAAAAACGCCTCTGTTGGCTCTCAACCTAGCAATTAAATATTGTGCAAAGAGCAATGATTGCTTCCCAAGTGACCGTTGTTCACAAAGAGGTCTTGTAGCCAAATGTTCACGACCGACTCTTCAATCCACTAAATTAATAATAAAGGTTACACACCGCATTGCTCTTCTCAAACGGCATCTAAAATAGCTAATTAAACCCCCTTCATTTCCAGCAAGAGGTGCACAAGCCCAAGGAGGAGGAGCACAATCTGATAATGCAATTACATTTTCAACCCAGACAATTGTTTTAACAGGGGGTGTGTGGTGGAGGATAGTTTTAGCCCTTTTGCAATCCTGAAAAAGTGGTCTCCTTTGGGAGGGTGTTTCACAAAACCGAAGCCATCAAAATCTCGCAGCTCTACTAGAAATTCTGCCTTGATGAGCCTTTCCTTGATCAGTTATGTTGCACCCTCCACAGGACACCAGACAGGGAAAAGCCCATAGAGGATTGGAAGCAAGTTCATTTAACATAAGAAAGAAACTCTTGAGAGCTTTATATAGGACACTTTGACCCCTGATTTTGTGCCTGGAAACTGGATGGCCAGGGCAGTGACTACCAAATACGCTCTTGCTTGTTCCTGCCAACCCCATTTCATCCGCACAAGTTGAAGCTTCTGACAATGCCTCACGGGCAGAACATACATACAGTTGATTGCATACATTCATCACAGACAGCAGACCGAGTCAATCCACTCATGTGCAACACAACTGGGAAGCTTTCTATTTTCAGTGGCTTGTTTTCCTGCTCCTGGACAATGAGGTTCTGTGTAAAATCCCGGCGTTGCAAAATATCAATTGTTTGCTTTAAAATCGCCATGCGATTCTGGGCAGTGGACAGTATGTTTGTTATCGCAAAAAAAATAACAAGAAGCTTGCGGCATCTTAAAGACTGGCAAATCTACTGTGGGACATGCTTTTGTGTCGGGCTATCTTTCAATATTTTATGTATAATCATCTGTCAGCAGTTTTAATATTGGGGAAACTGGAGCATGTTTACAAAAAAGATTAGAATCTCAAATCAAGTTTGTCATCTGGAGATGTCACGGATTTTACTGTTTTCTTGGCAGCAATATGGAAGACATTTGTCATTTTTCCTTCTTCCAGAAATTTTTAACACATTCTTAGTTTGATTTACAATCTGCTTTATTAAAGAACTAAGAAGGTCCCACCTCATTTAGACAACTCAAGGTCAGCTTGGTGCAGCAACTTAGCTGGTCACAGAAAGTACAGTGAACATTAATTTGAGATTAAAAATAGGCAATAGCTAAAAAATTACAAGTAGAACATTTTGTTTCTCAGGATGCTATCACCTAATCTGGAGATGCCTATCTAGTCAACAAAGGAATTCTAAGGACTTCCATTATCAATTAGAATTAGAATTCTTCAAGTGACTTGTGCATATTTGATCATATTCATACTCCATGTAGAAGTAATCATTCCGAATATCTTCCCACATGGAGAAAAGAGTTCAAAACATGAATATGCCCTGCATTAAGCACTGGGAAGTTTTCCCATGGAAAAAAAATGGGTAGATAATAAATGGATTGATAGGGCTCACCTAGTAATTTTCCCAAAGCAGAAGTGGAAAAAACAACTGTGTGAAGAACTTCAGTTGAGGTCCTTCAAGCAGGATAGTAGTAGAAATCTGGTGAGTTTGCTAGTGGCCAGAAGTTTCTTATATCTATATAAAGAGTTGCTTTAGGTTATCTTCATTTCAACTTATTGGGGGAGGGAGTTATTTTGTTGTTTTCATTGCAAATAACTCCGAATTTTAAAAGAACCTTTTGTTACTCCAGGGTTCATCCAGACAATTGTTTTAGCATGCTCCAGCCATGAGATAATACAAGGTAAGGAAAAGGTAAAGGTTCTCCTTGCACATATGTGCTAGTCATTCCCAACTCTAGGGGGTAGTTTATCTCCATTTCAAAGCTGAAGAGCCAGCGCTGTCCAAAGACGTCTCCGTGGTCATGTGGCCAGCATGACTAAACGCCAAAGGCGCACGGAATGCTGTTACCTTCCCACCAAAGGTGGTTCCTATTTTTCTACTTGCATTTTTGCATGCTTTCGAACTGCTACGTTGGCAGAAGTTGGGACAAGTAATGAGAGCTTACGCGGTGCTAGGGATTCGAACCACTAAACTGCCATTCTTTCCGATTGACAAGCTCAGCGTCTTAGCCACTGAGCCACCGTGTCCCATCAACACAAGGTATGCTGATGCAAATTGATTTTCACCCATATCAGAGATCACTTGGGAAAGGAGTGACCTCTGTATAACCAAAGGAAAAATAAGGAGCCATCAGATCCCACTTCCCAAATAATGTCCATAGCTCATCATGCAAATAGCAAAACTTAGGTAGAGAGAAGTTGGCAAATACCACTTCAAACATCACTTTGGACAGAACTTGGGAGTTGTATCTATTCCATTTTCTCAATGTGGCATGTCTAATATAATAACTTTTAAACCAGATATTAACCTTGGCTTTATTGTCAATTGTCAAAACAAGTATTGTCCGAAACCAAAACATCATTCTAAGCAAGACTTTCGTTTATTTTTGTCACAGAAATTTTTCTCAACAATCAGTGTTATAATTTCTCCCATCTTTTTTAATTTCATTTCATATCTTCCCAAAGAACGTTGAATATGAAATGCATTACATATTTGTCATGGTATTACCATCCATTTTACTTTGTCCACAATCTTATCACTCATTTTATTCCTCAGTTCTATTTGATCTTCTATTTTCATTGTTTTAATTAACATCTTCATCTTCTGTTGGAATGTACTAATTTCCTCTAAACCTGATCTTCCAAAACCAACACCAAATCATCTGTAAAAGCTCTTAACTTATAAGTTTCTTTTTAAATCTTTACTTGCACAATCCTTTCATGTTGTCTCCTATCTCTATTCAATGTTTTAAGGATTAAAATAGATAAGAGACAATGGGCATTTGTGCTTTGTTCCGTTTTGTATCTCACAAGACTTTGATAGATCACCATTATCTATAGATTTCTGCAACTATCTGCTTTCCTTGAATTATACATTGATCTTATCCATTTTATGAAGTTTCTTCTAAAGTTCATACCTTCCAAAACATTAAACAGAAAAGCCCAGTTCATACTGTCAAAGGCCTTTTCTGCAACTACAGTAAGAAAATCAATGCTAGCTTTTTGTTGTGTTGTTCCAAGTACTCCAAAATTTTTGATATTATTCTGTAACTACCCTGTTTCCCTGAAAATAAGGCCTCCCCGGATAATAAGCCCAATCGGGCTTTTGAGCACATGCACTGAAATAAGCCCTCCCTGAAAATAAGCCCTCCCCAAAAATATTGCAACACAGCAGCAGTGATGAGGTGACCATGCTTGCCGCCTCCTGCACATCAAAAATAATTATACCTCCCTGAAAATAAGGTCAAGGGCTTATTTTGGGGGTCAAAAGAAAACAAGATCCTGTCTTATTTTTGGGAAACACAGTATCTTTTAAGTAAAATACATATTGATCCTCATTGATCCAATACATTATTGTAAAATTATTCTCAACCTATCAGTCATAATTGTTCTAAATCTGTAGGCATTGTCCAATAATTATATTTGCCTACATAGTTTTTTGTTAAAATCAAATCTTGCCCTTCTTTATCATTTAAATTAATTCTTTATTGGCTTCTTTCCAGTTCTCTGACATCCTTTCTCCTTGTAAACTAGAATTCACTGTATTTTATAAGGGTCATAAAAGGCATCTGCAAAAAATTTATAATAAGAATCTTGTAATCTATCTTGTCCAACCAACTTTCCAGTTTTAATCTTTTTTAAAGCTTCGCAACCCCTCCTTCCACCATGCTCCATTTGTAATCTCTTTTTGTTCCCCTGTAATCTGCAGTAATTTTGTTTCTTAAAGTATTTATGTATTTTTTTCAGAGAAATATGTTGTCCTTTATGCAAATTGGAATAATATTGATGAAATGATTTTTTGCATAGCCATATTATCCACTAATGCAGTCTCTCCCTCTTGCAGTTTCAGTATCTGCAACTTGTGCAGATGTTAAGCTTTTTGATAAAAGTTTTTAAATCTTTGAAGCTCCCTCTCCTCCCCTCACTTTTAATCCAATAAGAATGCTGACTCACCAAGTGGATTGCTTTTATCCTGCCACTCAGAAAATCTCTCTTCAGCTATAAATTGATTACATCCAGAAATGTTTACGAAAGTGAGTCTTTTGCAAACATTGTGTTCAGATAGGGTGCCTTACAGCTGTGCTTAACTGAAATTCCTTGACTCCCATTGTTTGTCTCATGAGTCAACCAAAAAACCCTCAATTCTTGCAGTTTCCTCACAAGGAGTAGTGTCTGGAGTGGGTGATCTCACAATCTCTCCTTGTCCAGGAAAACTATGCTGGCCAGAATTCACCTTCTGGTGGCCAATCTCTGTCACAATGCTGTGCTCCATAGTTTTTTACCTGGAAGCTCAGGACACGACATATATTATTGATGGCTCTTTGGTTCCACCACAAAACCGCGGTAGACGAAAGCGCGCTCGACGAAAGCGCGTACGTGACGTCATCACAGCGCGACGAAAACAGCACGCTGTGAGCAGTAAACTTAAAATTAATGCGTAAATCTAAACCTAACCCCCCCAAACCTAACCCTAAACCTAACCCTAAGCCTAACCCTTAACCTAACCCTAAACCTAACCCTATACCTAACCCTTAACCTAACGCTAACCCTTAACCTAACCCTAACCCTAAACCTAACCCTTACCTTTACGTGAATCGGCTTGCTTTAAAAGCGCTTTTTAAAGCGCCCTTTTTTCTCTGCGGTCGTATTTGTCGCACTGCTGATGACGTCAGGTACGCGCTTTAATCGGGCGCGCTTTAGTGGACCGCGGTTTTGACGGGTCACGGGCTCTTTTCCCTGCCCCAAATTGCTAAAGCCTCTTCACTAAATCCGGTCTCCTTCAAGATTGCTTTCAAAAGGACTGGCAAGATTTGCCCATTTGGACTGGTAATCTAGAAATTTGGAGTTAAACCAATAAAAGAATATTGAATGTTAACAGCATTTTATTTGTTAGATTTATACCAAGCTTCACTGTGTGTGTGTCTTTTCAGCATGCATTTAAATGCATCCATGTTTAATAATTACCTTAAGAAAAATACAATGAAATTGGAATACACTAAGAAGTCATCTGAACCTCTTCATTTTAAACATGAAGCTATATACGGAATCAATGAACTATGGAAGAGGGATGAGTTGCCAACATTAGAAAAGAAGGATAAAGTATTTTTGCTTAGCAAGAATCTCCAATTTGGCAACAATAAGAACTATGTTTCTGAACCCAAAGGTGTTTTTTTAAGAGGCAACTGGACTTTCTTGTTTTTCTTTGAAGATATTTCACTTCTCATCCAAAAAAAGCACCCTTGGGATAACCATGACCTGGATGACTGAGAACCTCCATAGACATATGTCTCTGAACAAAATCTATCTGGTATTTCAGTTTTAAGTAAAGGAGGAAAGGGAGAGAAAAATCCTAGAATCCCAACTGAAGATTGAGGCACAAAAGGTTAAAATCGTAACTTGATTACCAGCTAACTTTCTGGATCATTTTCTGGCTACTATAGGTAGTCTTCAACATACAATCACAACTGGGATTGGAATTTCCATCATTTGCCAGTCTGGTCATAAAGCAAGTCACCACCTGACCAGATCGCATTTTACCACCATTTTTTACCACAGCTGCTAAGCAAATCACCACGGTTGCTAAGCAAATCCAGCTTCCCCGATTAGCACTGCTTGTTGGAAACCAGCTAAGAAGGTTGCAAATCACATAACCGCACGATGCTGCACCCAGTTGTAAATATGAGCCAACAGCCAAGAGTCCGAATTGCATGCTTTAACTGCAAGGGTGGTATGACGGTCTTCATTTCAAGAAGTCATAAATATTTTTTACAAGAAATAACTTTGACTGTCATCAAACAAATGGCTATAAGTCAAGGACCACCTATATGCAGTACTCCAAGGAGTAACTTTCTTGCAATAAAAATTGTTATTCTCCATTTATATCAAAGTGCTGCCTACTGATGCCAGGGATATTCGCTGGCAGCATCAGTGCCAAATGCATGCCTGGCGCTTGCCTAAGCTGGCTGATATGATTACTGGAAAAGGAAGCAAGGGATTATTATGATCCCCTGCTATTTTTCTGCAATGAGAGGAATCTCTACTCCTGGCAGTTTGGCAACACGAATGATAGTTGTGTTGGACTAATGACAGCCTGCGAGGGACTAATCTATCATCTTCCATTTCTTAGAACATTAGACATATGGCTAAATATTTTATCATCTCCCACATTTCATGGGAATGTGTTCACACATGACAAATACATGGCTCTAGGTGGCTATATAAATCGGAATAATAAATACATAAATGGGAAAAAGAGCTTTTAGCCATGTGTGCAAAAGTGGGGACTAGAAAAAGGACCTTTGTCAGAAATGTTTTATGGGACAGAGGGATGTTACTAATAGATCCCACATTCCCATGAAATGTGGAAGGCAATAAAATATTTAGTCTTATTTTTAATACAACACAATGCTGAGCTAATATTTTTTTCCAGATACTTTGCAACAGCCTGTCTTTTACTAAGTAAAAAGAGAAAAATAGGCTAAAAATGTTTGGATGAAGAAAATTTCCCAGAACAAAGTCTAATGAAAGCTTAAGCAAGTAGGAAATTTTTGTGCTGTTCCTTCTACAGAGGAATCATTGGAGCAATGGTTAGTTAATCACTTGGGTTTAATCATTACAGCTGATTTGCTAAAGATATACCTGAAGTATACCTGGGTACTTGATTAAAGATATGTGTCATGGTGGACTTGGAGCAATATCTTCGGTGTTATGTGAACTATCAGCAAACCAACTGGGCTGAGCTTTTGCCTTTTGCGGAAGGCAAAAGGCAATATAACAACACTGTGCATAGTAGCATTGGGTTTACTCCTTTCGGGGTGGACTGTATATGTTTGGTCAACAATGAACAGTGGGTGGCTCAGGGGGAAAAGGGGATTTTTTAGCTAAGCTGCTTTTCGCATGAAAAAAACCTCAGAACTGGCTCTGCTTCTTCTGTACCCATATGGAATATTATCAGTAAAGCTATACTTTTAGAAAAACAATGCCCCAGAAGTTTCTTTTGTGGCATGTGCAAATGAGACAGTTGACATTATGTCAGCTCTCCACAAAAGAACACTCTGACTGATGTTTCTACACGCCATGCCTGCACAAGAATTGAACAGGAACACAGGACTTCAGGGGAGGAAAGAAAGCAAACTTGTTCACCTTCTCTTCAACTCATGTGCTTCCCTATAACCTTAGTCCAATCTATGTACCAAATATATATCCTAGTAAATGTTTCCTTGCTAAAAAAAATTACTATAATCTCAAAGCAGAGATATAACAATTAGTTTCTGTTGTTGTTGTTAGTTGCGAAGTCGTGTCCAACCCAACACGACCCCCATGGACAACCTTTCTCCAGGCCTTCCTCTCCTCTACCATACTCTGGAGTCCATTTAAGCTCACACATACTGATTCGGTGACTCCATCCAACCACCTCAATCTCTGTTGTCCCCTTCTTCTTTTGCCCTCCATCATTCCCAGAATTTGGCTCTTCTCCAGTGAGTCCTTCCTTCTCATTAGGTGGCCAAAGTACTAGAGTTTCATCTTCAGGATCTGGCCTTCTAAAAAGCAGTCAGGGTTGATCTCCTCTAGGACTGACCAGTTTAAATATTTTGCAGTTCAAGAGACTCACATGAGTCTTCTCCAGCACCATAGTTCAAAGGCTTCCATTCTTTGGTGCTCAGCCTTTCTTATGGTCCAACTTTCACAGCCATACATGGCAACTGGAAAAACCATAGCCTTGACTATACGCACTTCTGTTGGCAGGGTGATGTCTCTGCTTTTTAGATTACATTACAAAAGCTTAAATTCATTTCACAGGATAGCAAGACCAACAGCAATGGTGATAGCAACCAAAATCAGTCATATCGGCCACCTAAATTCAACAGAAAGCTTTCAGGAGCAGATGACCTAAACTGGTACCAGATAATGGCTTTGCATCAAACTTGCAGGGCAGTATTTGTGGAAGGACCCCTGAAACAGGTGTTCTTTTGGATTACTCCACTGTGAATAATTGGCAGGTAAAACATCATCAAAGAAATGTGCCACTAGATCACAATGGACAGATTGGCAGGAAAACAGGTAGAACAAAATATCAGATATTTAGATCCCAGCCATGCATGTATCATTATCTGGGCTCAGCAATATTCTGGCAGCCTAAATGGGTTCTTCACAAATGTTTATACCAAGTTTATAGAAGCTCGTTTCCTTTGCTAACTTTGCACCAAGATGGCAATTAGTCTTAAAGTGGAAGTGCACCGTATTTCAATTCAATGGTGCCTGGTTTATCACTTTCTGATCAAACTGTGTATGGATCATAGGATGATGAAACGTTCCCTCTTGGTTCTTTTTTCTTCTGTGCTAGTTTTTATATCTATGCATTTCCCTGGACAGAGTCCAGAACCTATAACCAAATTTGGCATTCAATTAAACACCAACCTCCTCCAAAAGGTTACCTCTTAGTTAACGTCTGTGGGTGAAGTTAGTTAGTATTGTGGTCCAGGATATTTAATACTCAATCTGGATTTAAAAAGTAATTAGGAAAAAGGAAAGGCTTAGTTGAGCTAAAAATACTGGTAAAACAACAACTTCAGGCTCTGCCTAAATTGCAGAGCATCACAGAATAAATGAACCAACACGTGAAATAGTTCACAAAGACTTCTTCTACTTTACGGTAATTGGGGCTACTTTTGGGGGGACAAAAAACATCAACAAGAACATATTTTTAAGAGAGATTTGAGAAAGCAATTAAAATAACAACATATAATATTACCTGAGCAACCCCCAGCAATATTGTTTAAATAATAGATATTTCATAAATGTCTATGGAGATTCTCAGTCATCCAGGTGTGAAAAAAGCACTTTTAGGATATATTTCATAAACCTCTCAATTTTTACCATTTCATAAATCTAACTAATAAACTTTCATTTCATGTCAATGTATGACATGCTATGGGCTGAATATGTCAGGCATCCCTTTTTAGTTGAAAGGAAAAGTGTTATTTAACACAATTTCTATTACCCGTGTAATAAATTAATCATATGCTTTATTCCTGCCATTTCACCTCTGTCTCTCTGCAAGTACAGGCAGGGCTGGCAGGGGGGGGGGGGGAGAGGATCTGAAAATTTGAAAATGCAGTCAATGCTCACATCACACACCCATGGTACACTGTAATTTGTGTAATTAATCTAAGTGCTTAATTTATTTTGTAAATTGAATAATAAGATAACATACGCTGGGTTTGCACAAAAACTAGGCTGAAAACATGTTCATCTGCCTTGCAGTTCAAAGCATTGTGTGAATCTGCTAGCAATCTGTACTGGTGAAAGGTTTGATTTAGGAGAAAACATTTGATATTTTGCTATTTCCCGTGTTTTCCATTTCTCCTATTATTTCATCACTTACGGGTATATGTCTTGTTTTTTGTCTGAAAACCCTGAGGAAAAGGCCTGTGTTATATTTGCAATCATGCACAATTTCCTTCCATAGTCATTATGCATTGATTTTTTTAATTGTTGTAAGAGACATTGAAAAAATATTTGCTTAAAAACTAGTGCAGAATCAAAATATGATGAGCAAGAGAGAGAAACGTAGAATAACTGAGACAAACATTTCAAATGAAGAACAAACAACAATCACCTCTGCAACAGAACTTAGGGCTGTGTGAGTTTCATTGCTTTGATACATTTTAATGAGCCATGGGGGAATTCCTAAGACAAACATCTACCTCTACAGAAAAGAACTGGAGTTTGTTGCTTGCTTTATATATAATAAGCCTCAGGACTACCTAACTGACATATTTCCACTGCTGGGGAACTTCCCAATGGATCAATTACATTTATATACCCCATTTTTTATTATTTCAAAGCAAATGACTCACATCCCTGACACATGGTACACAAATAATGTAACTTGAAAAACTGATCTCATTTCTCACCTAGCTCTTTGTTATGAGGTCAGGTAAATACATCAAAGAGAAAATGGAAGTGAATAAGAGTCTGGCATCTCTTGAGATCTGAAGGTGCGGGAACAAGGTTTTTTTTTTTTTAGAAGTAACTACATTTTACAGACTTTTGGGTCTCATTCATCTGCAGTTCTCCAATGTATTCTAGGATGTACTTGAGCATTATTGATTCCTACTGTTAGACACACTTGACTTAAAAGGAATGACAATCAGACTAAGGCTAATGAAGCTCAGAGAAGGCAAAGAACTTGGAGAGAGGGACAGATTAGGAATCACAACTGAAGAGGAGAGAGACCCAAAGGTGTTTTTTTTCAAAAGACAACTAGACTTTGTTTTTCCTTAAAGATGTTTTGCTTCTCATCCAAGAAGCTTCTTCAGTTCACTGAAAAAGCTTCAGTTCACTGGAGAAACTTCACTTCAGTTGACTTTACTGAACTGAAGAAGCCTCTTGGATGAGAAGTGAAACCTCTTCAAGAAAAAACCAAGTCCAGTTGCCTTTTGAAAAAAAGCACTTTTGGGACAACTGTGACCTGGATGACTTAGAATCGCCAAAGAGAGAAGGAGAGAAAGAAGGATCAATCTAGAGGTTCCACCACAAAACCGCGGACGACAAAATCGCGGTCGATGAAAGCGCGCATTTGACGTCATCACAGCGCGACAAAAACATCGCGCTGTGATAGAAAAATGTAAAAATAAAGCGAAAACCTTACCCTAACCCCCCCAAACCTAACCCTAAACCTAACCCTAAACCTAACCCTTAACCTAAGTCTAAATCTAACCCTAAACCTAACCTTTAACCTAACGCTAAACCTAACGCTAACCTTTAACGTAACGCTAAACGTAACCCTAACGCTCTAAACCTAACCCTAACCCTTAACCTAACCCTTACCCTAACCCTAACCCTAACCTTTATGTGAATCGGCTTGCTTTAATTTTATTTTTATTTCCATTTTTAATTTTTTTCGTCGCGCTGTGATGACATCATATGCGCGCTTTCATCGATCGCGCTTTTGTGGACCGCGGTTTTGACGGGTCACGCAATCTAGACTCTAGAGACTGAGCAAATCAAGAACAGTCAACCTTGCTAGTTGATATAATAAAACTTCCAATGTGTCCCTCTGAATTAATAATACCAAATCATATAAATTTCCAAAATGAAGAATGAAACAGTACTGGAATTTTCCTCAACTGAACGGAACACAGAGAAAGTAACACCTTAAATAGGCTGTGGTATTAATTGCAAAAAGAGCAAATCACTAAGCACTTAAAATGTTGGCATTGACCTTTCTAGCCCTAAACGGCTTACAAAACCAACCACTTAGTCATTATGGGTTTAGGGGATTTTTTTTAATTGTTGATTTTAATCCTTATTTTTAACTCCTTATATTATATCTTGTTTAAAATTTTGTTGGCTACCTTGAACAGAGGCAGGTAAATGAAGCCAGTGTTTTTCCTCTACATGAAATGCCCACCCCACAGGAGGTTTAAGAACAGAGATTCAGCCAAATTAATAGTACTACAAAATACAACACAAGAGGAGTAACCACCCGTTTAGCTTTTAGCTGGCTATTCACTCTGATATTAAAATTGTGAAATGTGTAATCTTTGGGATGGGCCATGTTTTGTGTACAAACAGGATTTGCTGTTTATTAAATACAGGATGTGTGCCTCTGGCCTTTTTTTCCCCATCCTGGCTCAAGTGCAGTAATTTAGCAACTGCTGCTCTTCATAGAGGCTAGCCAACAGGTGTAAGGTTGGACTAAATTTAATTCAGCAAGGACTAAATTTAATTCAGAATGAGAAAGGTTCACATATGAAAAAAGGGAGCAATGATGAATGAATGAATAAATCATATATTTATTCACATCCACGAAGTTACATGTTAATACAATAAATCCATTCTTCTTGTGTTGGGTTAGATTTTTCCTTAGAAACATAACTTCCCTTCACAGCCCTTCTGTACAATGTTAAAAAGGCTACATCCATTATTTTCTTTCTCCAATGCCTTGCTTTCCTACAGTCCACCACACTTCTGCACAATTATCAAATATCAAAATGTTTTGTACGTTATACTAAGATCTTGGTGCTTCTTATCTTTGTTTCAGCATGAAAACCTGATGCAAAATCTCAACCCCTTGATTCCCCCTGATCACTCTGTCCCCATGGAGCTGCAAGTGAATAGCTGAGCAAATAATATAAAAGGCCTTTTCCCCCCATCTTCAGCCCCAGCCATTGCCTAAAGGATGAGGAAACAAGGGGTTAAACATCATCATTTTGAGTTGCTGTCCAAGTTGGGCCTATTGATTGGGGCTTTCTAGCCCAGGGTTGCTAGGGGCGTAGTCTGTCCCTGTTGTTGCAACTAGAGGGAATAGTCTCTGTCTGGCTAGTAGTTATAGTTGCCATGTTTACTATCCTTGTCACATTGTTCAGCTGCTGAATGAAGGATCCTAGGATACTAACTAATTTGCATGGGGCAACTTGTTCCTCTCCACCAGCCATCTTAGTAGGAGGCAGAATAGCACTGCTCAACTACTGTTTGGAGAACAAGACAATTCGGCAAGGGAGGCTCCAATTCAACATTCACAACCTCATTAAATAAGAATTTGAATTTGAACTTCATCCGAATTTGTAAGCTGTTTTCTGAAGTAGGAGTTATTCTTCAATGTGTCAACTAAACAGGACTGCAAAGCCCTTAATATTAATCATATAACTAATAAGGCAATAAAAAAAAAGATTTGAATTACAACAATTCACAGTGAAGCATACAAAGCATTGAACTTGATTGCTTTCTTTAGTATTCACTGCCTTAAGATATATTCCTAGTGCTTTTCACTGACACACACACACACCAAAAACAAGTTGCTAAATTGGCACTATATACTGTACAAATCAGTACAAATAATTATCGTTCCAGTCATTTTGACTACATCAAAACTACATTAAAATACGTTCATTCTGCCTCCACATCAGCAGTACTTATGGAGTAAGTTTACTTAGTTTCAAGTACACTACAAGACAAATGCAAATTGTTAGGGTAAGATTCTCCATTAATGAAAAAGGTGAAATTTGGTAAAAACAGCCACAAAGTGAAACTCTTGTACAGAAAATTATTAAAAATTATGGTAGAAAATGATGGCAAAACTAATTTAAAAAACAGACAAATATTACTGCGTAAGCACCTATTAGAAATGTGAGTATTCTGGAAGACTTCACATTAGAATCTTTTGAAGAAAGTTTTCCAGCTCAGTCAATGGAAAAATGTATATAAACAGTTCATGTTTATTTAAATATAGTAAAAACAAAGCTAATCATGAATATTATGTAAATTTCTCAGAAATCTTTCTATTAGCTGAAATAAATGATTTATTCAGCAGAAAAAGTAGAAACTAGGAAAGAGATGAATATGTTATATTCAGATTAAAACCTTTTTTTGGAAATTGTTTTATTACAATGCTTATAATTATTTTAAACATAGTTAATGGAGTACATTTTCCTTAATTAAGAAAAATAATAGATATACTGCTACACATCACAGCATTAATTTTATTTATTTATTTATTTATTAGACTTATATACCGCTTCATAGGGCTTTCAGCCCTCTCTAAGTGGTTTACAATTTTTTTTAGCAAATTTTAGCACCTAAATTTATCTGCTTCCATAAAAGTCATTTGGAGAAATTAATTAAAATTGTCCAATTGAATTTACACCAGGTTCATGTTACTTCATTGCTAATTTTTTATCACTCAATGCCCTTTGAAAAGTATGCTTGTAAAGTAGAAGAAATCCCCCAAAATAGGTGAGTGGGATATTTTCTACTGACATTGGAGTTCATGCTATATCTTTGTATTTTTTTAATCAGCTTGGATCAGGGGTATCAAACTTGTGGCCCGCGGGGCAGATGTGTCACACGCTGGCCATGCCCACCCCCATTTTAGCGAAGGGGGGGAATCATGATACGTCACATGACAATGTGAGTTTGACACCCCTGGCTTGCATGGATCTGGCTTTAAAGAGAAATTGAGAGGCAACCATTAGTATTAACTTATATCATCAAAATAGAAATTTGATGTACTCTCTGAGTTCTACATTGCAACATCATTCCCCCACCCCCAAAATGTTTAGAAGGGAGAAGATGAGACCATTATCAACAAGCCACTTCCATTTCTACCACTATCACCTCCCTTTCAGAAAACAAACTTCCCATAAATTTATCTTAGCAGGGGGTAGCACTTGGCCAAACATATCCAGATCTGGAAGCTAAGCAAGCTTAAACCTGGTCAGTGCTACCTGATTCCCCATAAATAAGACCTCCCCGGATAATAAGCCCAATTGAGCTTTTGGGCGCATGTGCTAAAATAAGCCCTCCCTGGAAAATTAGACCTCCCCAAAAATATTGCAACACAGCAGCAGCCATGAGGTGAGTGGGCTCACCGCCTCCTGCACCTCAAAAATAATAAGACCTCCCGGAAAATAAGGCCAAGCGCTTATTCTGGGGATCAAAAGAAAATAAGATCCTGTCTTATTTTCAGGGAAATACAGTATGATGACACATCACCAGGGTATTTCAAGGCTGGAGGCCAAATTGGGGAAATCAAAAAAATACGCCAGAGAAAGTCATGGAAAAATCACTTCTACAGAGTTGACCAAGAAACTGCATGGATGTGTTTGTAACCAGAACTTCTCAGCAGGGAGATCTGCTTTACCTCCTCACAAAATGTCATAAAATGTGACTTCCTATATAATTCTTGGGGGGGGGGTTCTCCCCCTTCACAGCTGCAGAGGTTGGAATTGAAAACAGCTGCAAATACACACATACACACACTCAGACGGATTACAGCCACAGACACACACAAAGGAAAAATTAGAATTAAAACCATATGGTCAGAAACAATAAACTAGAGGAAATGGTCTCTGAGACTTGAGCAGACTTTGGGGAAGGGAGAATAACTTTCAAAATGTGGTATGAGCTCCCATCTAAAAATATAGATTTTCTAATATGTTATGTTCCCCATTTTAATATGAACTGTTGAGGGGATGTTCCAAGACACAATGGTCTTTCTGTTTGGTACAAATGGTTAGAATTGTGGTGTATTGTGTTCCCACCAGAACAATTCCTTCAGGCAAACATGACTGAGTAGCAGTCAAGTACTCTCTCCCTGCAAGTAATGGGTGGAAAATCTCACTACTTCAGGGGCAAGAGATTAGAATGAACTCTGAAACAGTTATTTTCCCCACAGGAAAAAAAACAACACGATAGAACAGTAATAAAAAGAGTTCAGCATTGGAAATTCCATTCACTGTCTTTTTTTCCATTATACATATTTCCCTCCCATATTGAGAGGCTGGCCCTAGCAGGAAAATGAATATAAGAGAGAGTTTGATTCAGCAAGAACAATGGAGGCATTGTGTCTGCACTGGCAGGCCTTGGTTCCAAGGTCAGGAGTTTGCAGGTACTTACCCCCCAAGAATTGGATGCCTCCAGCCACCCTGCCCACAGTTCTGGAGATCAGCTCATATACACAGCATCCCATGAGCGCAGTGAGGGCCACTAGAAGAAGGAGGCCGCTGCCCAAACCGGTCACCACTGTGCAGATCTGCCACTCCACACTTGGAATGGCCTGGAAGGATGCGTAACGTCCACACTGCTCCACCATGACTGTCATCTGGCGGCTCTCATCTCGAACAGGATAGGAACATCTCCGGAAAGTGCCAAAAGAGACTGGTTTCTCCAGCTGAGAACCCAGCAGCCAATAAGGCATGAAGAAACCCACACAGGAGGCTCCAGCGCAAAGGAAGGAAAACAAGGCCCAGATCACTCCGGCATAAGTCAGGCTAGAGGCCATTTTCCCAGTCATGATGACCCAAAGGAGCTTGGAACAAAATCCGCCACCTGATAAACTAGTTTTGGAGATCTGCAGGTATTTCCTCAGTTCCAGGAGTCTTGGAGTCCAAGGAAATCTTCCATAAGCGCCGTCAGACTCACTTCTTTTATCCTTAAGATTCCTGGTATGGCAGAGATGGAGCTTCTTCTTGTTACTTCTTCATCCCCAACCAAAGCTGTAATTTAACAAGAAGCATTAAGGAAGGGAGCAGGATAAGGAGGCAAACTATAATGAGTTCTTTCAACATGGGGAAGTGGACCAAGAAAAGCAGTGATGAGAATTAAGCTTAAACCATGAAACCAAGCTGGGGGGGGGGGGGCAATGCAAGAAATGCAAGGCTGAAGGTTGGGTTAGAGAAAGAATAGCTTGTCCCAGTCCAACAACCCTCTAATGAAGGTGTTCAGAATGATAGGATGGGTAGTCCTACCAGGCATCGGGCTGGGAGAAGCTGTAGGAAGGTCACCAGATCTAGCCCTGGGCTCTGCTCTTATGGCTTTCAGTGTCAAGTGAAAATGAACTCATGAATCACAAAGCCCCACCTTTTAGTTTGGTGAAGAAACAGGTCAGCCTCTCTCATCTTTCCTACCAAGTCTGGTTGTCAGTTGGCAAACAAAAATAAGAGCTCTCTTGTTCTTTTGACATGAGGAAGTCAGCAGTAGAAGCTTTATGGAGTCTGAAAATACCACCCCACAAGGCCCATGGTCACGTCACAGAAGTCAGCTGGACAGCCCACATCTGCCTTGCCTTCCGACGGAGATAGCAGAGAACTACTAAAAAACCCCAGTGACAGTTGAAGGCAGCAAGCACATACTAAAAGCTCTCGCTGCTGTTGTTACGGTATGTAGTGGCCATCCCTATTTTTGCAGCCTGGTTAGCCTTGCAATATCAATCCTGAGTTGCATGGAAATCAGTGCTGAATAAAATCCTGCCACTTACAACCCCTGGAAGGGCTACGAAAACCTTGGGGGCAGAAAGGCTGGTGGTTAAGAGAAATAGGATAGCAATGTACCATGACTTTTTCCTCCTGTTATTCCTCTTTGTGTACAGGAACAAATTGAGCCTCAGAGATCAGGAAGACAATAAAACAAAAACGCAAATGGTCTCTTGCCTTTATAAGAGGCTGTAAAAGAGGGAAGTTGAGGCGTTCACAAATTAGGCTCTGCCTCCGGGAGTTACGGCATCTGCCCAGATCCCAACCAAGAACAAGCACCAGCCCAGATCACTTTTCACAACAGAAGGGAAAAGAATGGGCTTGATCGCATTTGGCAATAGGAGGAGGAGGAAGGAAATCTGCCAGTCCTTTCAAATCCAAAACCCAGCCTCCACTTCTGGGAAGGAAGAAGGCCCGGATCAGGCAGAGGAGCCTTCTTTGAGCATCCCCAGATTTTCTCCCCACCCACCCACCCGCGGCAAAGCGAGACGCACGCCGCGCCCCTCCCCACTCCCCCGGGTGCCTGCTTCGCCCACTCCACGCGATCAAAGAAACTGTACCGGGCAGCGACCGAGAGGAAGAGGCGCAAAGAGGGGGAGGGCGGCGAAAACAGCCCCCCTCCCCAAAGCTCTTTGCAAACTCTCCCCCGCTGGCTGTCAATACGGGAAAATGGGGTGCGCGGGTGGGTGTCTCCCCCCCCCCCCAAGTGCTGAGTCACGGCCTTTCTCCGGACGGCCGGGCGTCAACGCCGAGGGGGCGCTTGCCAGCCTGCCCCGCTGGACTTGCTGCTAAGTTTGGGTTCCGCTGGGCTCCCCATTGCCGCCTCGAAAGGGGACGATCCGGCACTGAGAAAAGAAGCCGCGAGGCTGGGGTTGGGAAGGCGCAGGAAAAGCGGGCGGGGGTCCGACCCCACCTTCCCCTGCTCTTAGATCTGGAGCAGGCAACGTCTCTTTTTTTCGCCTTTTGCCCCAAACGGCTTCTCCGCCCGCCTCGCCTCCAACCGAGCGGCGCTGGGCTCCTTGAATCGGACGAGGATCGCGTCCCCGTTCCTCCCGCCCCTCCCGCGGTTAACTCCTTTTACCAACCTGCCTGCGCCGATCCGGCCCGGGCACACATGGAAGCTTGCAAAGCGCGGCCTTTCTGCAGCTGCTCGGCACGCGTCGGAGCCGGCAGGCGGCGGCTGAAGCAGCAGCAGCAGCAGCGGCGGCAGCTTTTGGTCCGGAGCGCAGGACCAGCTGCGGCCGCCGCGCTCGATTCTGGGAGGAGGGAAGAGCCAAGCGGGGTCCCAAAACCTCGGCGCGAAGAGCTCCGCCCCCTGCCACCTACGAGAAGGAGGAGGGGGAGCTTCGCGCGCAGCCTTGTAAGGCGAAGGAGGACAACACCCGAAGAGGAGCGATCGCGGCAGGGCGGAAAAACCAGAGCGCATCTCTCCAGCATCCTGGCTGGGGGCGGGGGGGGGGAGGGGAGGGGAGGACCGCGCAGGAGACTGAGCGGGGGAGTAGGGGGGCGTGGCGTGGCGACAGAGGTGTGAAAACACCACGGCCCGACTTGGGGAGAGTCTCACTTTTTGAAGAGCCGAGGGAATACGGGAGTGTCACGTTGCTGTTACCACCGTTAAACGCGTGAGATGTCTGAAGGAATAAGGGGAATTGGCAGTGCTGAGCGCCCAAATCCCTGAAAATACTGTTTTATTTGTCTGGCAGATAGGAGGGGCTCCTAGGAATCTCTTGGTTCTTCAGTTTCTTAAAAGAATAGACTGTGCAATGAACCCTTCCCTTTTATAGTTTCGGAAATGCACTTCATAAATTCAATCAATCAATCAATCAATCAGAATAGAGGTTTCTTAGCAAGAGAGCTCTGTATAAGAGGTTTTAATTTGTGAAACTGCCTCTTAATATTTGTATCAGAATAACAGAAAAACAGAGTTGGAAGGGACCTTGGTGGCCTTCTCCTCCAAACCTCTTCTCAAGCAGGAGACCCTACCATTTCAGATAGGTGTCTGTCCAGTACAGTGGTGGGTTTCAAAAATTGTTCGAACCTACTCTGTGGGTGTGGCCTCCTTTGTGGGAGTGGCTTGCTGCCCATGTGACCGGATGGGGGTGGCTTGCTGCCTATGTGACCGGATATGAAGATGCCGACGACACTTGTCAGAACCACCTTAAATTACCTCACACACAGCACTGGCATGCATAAGAATAGGATGTAAACTTGTTTTTTAAAAGGCATCTTTGGTTTGCGTTAAAACAACTTCAACACACGCAATGTTCTGATTGCACCACAAACGCAGTAGTCATCCTTACCTTTCACAGAGGCACTGAGTTTTATAAATAGGAGCATGATAGTGTAGAATAATCATATCCAAGGACCAGTGGTGGGTTTCATAAAATTTTGGAACCTCTTCTGTAGGTGTGGCCTGCTTTCCGTGTCCACTGGTGGAACCTCTTCTAACCGGTTCGGTAGATTTGACGAACCGGTTCTACCGAATAGGTGCGAACTGGTAGGAACCCACCTCTGGTCCAGTAGTTTCTTAAAAAACTCCTGTGATGAAGCACCTATAGCTTCTGAAGTTATAATTTAATCATAAATTAATGGAAGGAAACCCATCTAAATTAAACCTGACATTTGGATTAATTCTTTTAGACAAGATAGGACAGTGATGGTTGCACTGAAATGCACGCACACACGCTTGTCGGGGCCATGCTCTGGAAAAGCCAAACTTCATGGTTCTAGCGTGCATGATCAGCTGGCCAGCGTGCATGCGCAGGCCGGTTTTCGGCACTGCTGCACATGCGAAGGGATCACGCTCTGGAAAAGCGGAACTTCTGGGTTCTGGCATACATGCATGCCTGACAATCAGCTGGCCGGTGTGCATATACATGACGCTTTTTGGCACTGCCACATGCACAAAGGACAGCTGATCATCACATGTGCATGTGCGCTAGAAATCCAGAAGACAAACAGGCAAGGCCGCACATGCCAGGCAACATGGCTTCGTGTGCCACTTTGGGCATGCGTGCCATAGGTTCGCTATCCGGATATAGGAGTATATTTGTAGCTCAGGGTTGAAATGATGGGTCCTTGGTGCTCTGAACTTGGCTGGAGTTTTTTTGCAGGTGTTTCATTACCTGTACCTGCACTGATAATGTTACCTAGTTTGGCTAATGAAACATCTGCAAGAAAACAACCAAGCTCAGAGAGCATCAAGGATCCCTTATTTTCAGACAGCTAAAAATGACTGAATTTATGAGCATGGCTCTTCATTATGTTAGTGTTAATATATTTAATCATTTTTAGCAAATTGCTTTTCTTAAAAGGTCAATATAGAAAATTGCCAACTACTCCCTCTTATATGTTTAAGGATTCCAGTAAAATGGCTTTTATTATATAACCTGCTTTTTCATTATTAAAATGTATCTCAAATTTGACAAAGAAGTTTGCACTACTTTGAACAACTTTAAGTCTCATGATACCACATTACATTTATTTGACTCACATGCATTGCAATCAAAAGAGACTCGTGATTTGCAGTAGTTCTGTAATAATATTATAAAACATTAGCTGTTTGCTGAACTTAAGTACTTTAACTCTACAAAGTAGATGTTGAAAAAAATGTTGCAGTGGTTATACAGCTTGTAACATTCATATGCTACATATGCCTTTTTTACTTCAAGTTATACATTGTTAAGGCATCTAAATCTGATTTAGAATAATTGGTCCCCCCTCCCCCGAATCATAGTTTTTCACTTAGGAATCAAGTAATATTGATAGAAATATGACCTTGGTTTTAACATGTCCAATTTGCACCTCACATGTAAATTTTTAAGTTAATAGGAATTTGATGTCCACATCTATGACATAATTCTGTGTTCAAATTTAAAAACAAGTGCAAGTATTAAGCTACGGCTTGCCCTTGTAACATTATACATCATCTTGAATGTCTGTGCCACCATGATTTCCAACATCTCCATAGGCACAACTTTTTCCAGACTAAGAGTTATATGTAGCCTTTGATAGCATGCTAAAGGACCCCAATACTTTCTGAAAAATAATGGTAGTATAAGGGTGGGGGAGCTAAATTTGATTTATTTTATATAGGGATCATTTTTAAAAAAACCTTCCTTTTTACAACCCTGTAATCCCTTAATTCAGGGTAGAGTCAGGGCGATTGGATGGAGCTGAGCATTTATTGGCCCGATGTCCTTCCTGATGCCACAACAGATTTTTTTCTTTGAGTTCTAGGAAAGAAACATCTGCTGCTACCTAGGATTGAACTCTCAACCTAATCATTAAACCTATTGTTTTTATTATCATGTTTCCCCCAAAGTATGACCTACCCCCAAATAAGCCCCAGCCTGGTTTTATGCATGCACCTAATATAAGCCCTCCCCAAAAGTAAGCCCTAGTGAAGAGTTGGGCGTGGCCAGCATAGGAGGTGGCGAGTGCACATGGGCCGTCAGTGTCTGGTAGCAGCCGCAGTTCATTCAGCACAGGTGAGTTGAATACCTGTGCAAGCAACAGACAGAGAGGGGGGGGGGGAGGCAGGTGATCCGGATGCAATATTTCCTAGGAACTCCAAGAAATCAGACTGGATGTGGATGCATACATCTGAAGAATTATTCTACATTCCAAATATAAATCCCAATCCTATAATTAGACTGTTCAGAGAGAAAGGCAAGAGGCTAAATAGGTGGCAGATGGAGCTCTTGAAACACAACCTTTTGAAGACTATACTTTACTAGCACATCAAGCATTATCTACCAGGCAGCTGCAGAGGCCCCAATGAAATTTCACATAGTTGGGGAAATTCACAATGGAGGACTATACCATGGTTAGATTTGGCCTCTTCTCTCGTGAAGCTAAAACTGTAATTTTATTTTGCCTTCTGCCATAGCTGTCTCTGAGCTGAGACAGAACTTGGCAGAAGCTTCTAATTCAATGAAGATAATGTTACTGTAAGCTCAGAAGGCAATATAATTTCAGGTAACTGCTTCACTCTATTTTTCTTCATCTAGTACCTTTTGAATGCTGGTATTCAAATAAACTGAAGAAGACATTTCTTGGGTTTTATTCTTTGAATCAATCTTCCCTAAAAGGCAGAGGACTCTTTTGTATAGACTGATCCTCAACTTATTAATCATATCAGCTAAAAAGAAAGATGCAGCTGGGGTAACATCAGCACAAGGGTGAGAGCCATTTCCCAAAGTCTAGACCAGAATTTTTCAAACTGTCTTCTACAGATCCCTAGAACACTATAGGCAGTTCTCAACTTATGACCATAACTGAGCCCAAATTGTTGTTGTTAAGTGGGACATTTGTTTTGCCCCATTTTATGGCCTGTCTTGCTATAGTTGTTAGTGAATCACTTCAGTAACACAGTTGTTAAGTGAATCTGACTTTCTCTTTGACTTTAGCAATAGCAATAGCAATAGCAGTTAGACTTATATACCGCTTCATAGGGCTTTCAGCCCTCTCTAAGCGGTTTACAGAGTCAGCATATTGCCCCCACAGTCTGGGTCCTCATTTCACCTACCTCGGAAGGATGGAAGGTTGAGTCAACCTTGAGCCAGTGAGATTTGAACCGCTGAACTGCAGATAACAGTCAGCTGAAGTGGCCTGCAGTACTGCACCCTAACCACTGCGCCACCTCGGCTCCTTTGAGTTTGCTTGTCAGAAGGTCGCAAAAAGGATCACATGATCCCAGGACACTGCAACTGTTATAAATGTGAGTCAGTAGCCAAGCATCTAAATTTTGATCATGTTATTTTTTTCAGTGCTGTTGTAACGTTGAATGGTCACTAAAGAACTATTGTAAGTCAAGGGCTACCTATATAAGAACCAGCTGGGGTTCCATGAGAGACTAGAGGTAAAAAAAAACCCTGTTAACTCCAACACAATAAATCTTCTGTCACCAAAACTATGCTTTTCGATCACAGATTCCAGTTTTTTAAAAAAGAAACCTCTAAGAGGTTCCATTCCCTAAAGACATTAAAAAGCCTCTGCTCTAGATCACTTCTTCTAGTTAGCCAATTCATATCATGCCATTATAATGGATATAGCCAGCCATGAAACACTATTTATCAGAAGATGAACATGTGATGTATTTTAGTAGCCTTGATATTCTCCACCATAATATTTGACCTTTTACTGTGCTTCCAGATTGTCCCAATGCATAATTTTTATTGGCTAAGAATCATAATGAGGTTCATATAGGTGCATGAGACTTGTGCTGTGATTTAAAAATAAAATGCATTCATCAATAGATTGGCTTTCTTATGTACTGGACACCATCTAGAATGTTTTATAAAAGATTAACAAATGATGATTTGTATTGGTATTGCAAGAAATTTGAGGACAATTTAATCATATATTATGGCCATATTTTTGGTTATGCCCTTTTTGGAGTAATGTTACACATTACATTGACGGAATTATTGAGAAAATCCTAGTTTTTAAAGATGCCTACATTGTAGTCATTTATCCACTAATTACTTAGAACTTGACATGTTCAGAACAAAGGAGAGTTTTCATGTTTTAACAATAGCAAAAAGTATAATCCTTAGATGAGAAGATACTATAATTCCAGGTATGAAGGACTAGATTTCAGAGATGCATGATTTAGGAATTTTTGAGGGAAATTATATATTTGGTTAATCAAGAATTGTCACTTTCTCTTCCTTTGGGAAACATTTTTTGAATATTGATGGTCAATATTTTTTAAAAATGTTCCTTTTGAAAGATTTGTAAAATCAGGTGAACTTGGGATATAGCTGTAACTATAGTTTCTCTGTGTGTTTCAAATGTATTATTACTTAAAGTTTTTCTTTTATACATGGTAATTTTATTGTATGTGTGTCTGAAAATGAATCAATAAAAGTATGGGTTGAGGAAAAGCCTGTCAGGTATTGAGGAGAAAGATCACAAGCACACCAGTATCATGTTCAGTATTCTATCTTCTGCTGAGATAAAGGGGCAAAATGAAGCCCCAAGAAATCCTATAGATCATCAGTCCGCTGCTAAACACCAATCCTGCTGGGAGGTTTTCAGGGAGAACTCCAGAAGCAAATTAAGGTTGGTATTACTGAATGTAGCTGAGAAATCTCTCAGATCCAACAGTGTAACTCTTTAGTTTCCAATTACTTATCTGTCCATATTTATAAGATCCATGTTGAATTTTATCTCCTGCTTTTGTCAGCCAATTACTTTTCTGCATGACAGAATTCACAATGTTGAAGAATCAAATAAGTTATCTCCTACTGTAGTTGTCAAAGTTTTAGATATCATCTTTTTAGAAAACCTCTCTTTCCCCCATGCAATATGGGAGACGGAGAGTATCATAATGTTGTAAAATACTTTGAAAATGTTATAGAAATGTATATACATTTTGTATGATCATAACTTTTCCATCTTTCAAAGGATCTATGCTTTTCAATTAAGCAAAATAGCATTGCTTTGGTATAAGAGACTGGGTTTTAGATTTCTAAAAACCAGTGTTTATTTACGGTATTCTGAGCAACTTTTGTCCCAGTTGTGCAATTTGTACAATTGAACAACTACTTTGGTAATTTTGGAGATTGTTTATCTTCATCAAACAATATAATCTTGTCACAAATATAGCTCATAACCTGCCATAGATAAGATAGATACGAATCATCTTTCTCCATCTCCCAAGAGGTTTCTGATGTTAAGAGGTTTCTGATGTCATCATTCTACTTTGAGTAAAAAGATGTTGGGGACTTGAAAGTTTGCGGTTATAAATAATAGAGGCAATGCAAAAATATAGATCCCACCACTAAGCCTGTTATGATAGAATTAAGTCTTGTGACAAACTATTGCTATAAAATTACTTGCCAAATCACAGCAGGTGGCAGCACCTTGTCAACTTCAGCTAAGCAGAAAAAAAAGAAAAGCTAAACATCATAATATCTACATAGGAAACTACCAGGAATTCCCACAGCTATAAACTACACTAGAGAAAGAAAACAAATGACAAGAAAACTACATGTTTGTGTCGGTTGAATCACTTGGAATTTAGAATGAACTAGGAATGTTATTAACAAGAACCAACATTTGTCAATTGTGCTCAAATTTGAGTTATTTCATGCATGTAATCCAATTACTGAATTTTGAAGAAGACACACACCGAAAAGGAGGAAAATCTGAATTCAGCCCTACCAAAAATTAGAGTTAAATACAGGTAGTCCTCGACTTACAACCACAACTGAGGCCAAATTTATGTTGCTAAATGAGAAATTTGTTAAGTGAGTTTTGCCCCATTTTACAACTTTTTTTGCCACGTTTGTTAAGTGAATCACTGCAGTTAAATCAGTAACCTGGTTGTTAAGTGAATCTGACTTCTCCATTGACTTTGATGGTCGGTAGATCACAAAAGGTAATGACATGACCCCGGGACACAGCAACCGCCATAAATATGAGCCAGTTATCAAGCATCTGAATATAAATCATGGGACCATGGGGATGTTGCAATGGTCATAAGTGTGAAAAAGGGTCACATAAGTCGTAGTAACTACGAACGGTCACTAAATGAATTGTTGTAATTCGAGGACTACCTGTATCTCCTGGATGCAAGATCCCTATTAATGTGATAATTCATTATTGCGATGAAAGCGAGGAGCAAAAAGTGCGTTTTAATTGTCCTAATCGCGAAAAAGCAAAGCTTCCCTCTGACTCCTATGAGGCGCCTAGTCGAGAGAGAGAGGGGGGGGGGGGGGCGGAACTACACTTCTCGGGCAGAGGAGAGGAGGGAATCTGTGCGCCGACGCACCTTGTCCGAGTCCCGGCGCTGCCTTCGCCACCACGGCAGTTTCGGGACGAAAATGGCGGCAGTATCCGAAGAACACCTGCCGCCGCGTTCATTCACGGCTGGGGCTGCTGCTTCGGCTATCCCTACAACGGGGGGTTTATCTCAGGGTCCGCCCGGCGGAGCCGGCGCCAACCCGCTGTCCCGCAAGCTCCGCAAAGTGCTAGAGACGCGGTTGGAAGCGGACAAAGTAAGTCAGGTTGATTCGTCGCCTCCCTTTTTCTCCCCTTCCTTCCACCTTTCTGAAAAATAAAGCCGGCTCTGTCTCGGCTAAAAGGCAGAGGACAGAAAAACAGGCCCTAGCTGGCTATTTTGAGCTTCCATCATCCCCAGCGAGTGTGCTGCTTCAGGGCAAGATGAGTGCTGTAACTGAATACACTGGAAAGGGCTAGTTTTTAGTTAGTTAGTTTGTCACTCATGTACAATAGAATAGAATTCTTTATTGGCCAAGTGTGATTGGACACACAAGGAATTTGTCTTTGGTGTATATGCTCTCAGAGTACATAAAAAACAAGATATATTCATCAAGAATCATAAGGTACAGTACTTAATGATAGTCATAGAGTACAAATAAGCAACTAGGAAATAATCAATATCAATGGTAAGGATTCAAGCAACAAAGTTACAGTCCTGCTGTAAGCAAGATAACAGGAAGAAGAATAAACATGATATAAACACAGGAAATGGGTACAAATAAATGGGTACTGTAGGACAGGACAAGGATTCCCTGTGATTCAACCCGGATGGGGATAGAAATGTAAGATATTCACTTCAAAAACCCACCATGGATCTATGAGCTAAGTTCTGCACCAGCACCACTGTGTTATTTGACACCCAGAAATTGCTGCCTACATGTCCTGTACCCATTTTTCCGAAAGGATTAGATCTGAGAATTGAATCCCAGAGTGATTATTTAAAACTTGTGAATTTGTTCATGGCATAGCTGCAGTTTAAATATATGATGGGAAAGTGAAATGTGCAGGATGAGCAATGTGGAAACTGGCTGCTCTTAAAAGCATGTTCTGAAGGAGATTTTTCCATTGGATTGTCTCTGTGATGACTTATACTCACATGATGTGTATTATAATTTGATGCTGCATTTATCAAGTGCTTTTCTCAGGAACCATCTGTGAAATGTATTAGTGAATTAAATGCAATTCGCAGGATTATTAGCCAAATGATAATGTATGACATGGCCCAATTATTATAGTAAAGTAAAACAGGTTCTTGCTTACTGAAAGAACCATGGGCAGTCTGTGGTCCATGGATCATACAGTCCCTAGATCGATGTTTGTCTTCCCTAGAGCATCTCTCAGATTATACTACAAAATGTGGTACTAAAATGCTGAAATATGGATATGTGCTTTTTGAGTTGCATGAGGAAGGATGGAAGAAGCTAAATCTATATGTTATATCTCTAGAAGGTTTGACATACTTTTAGAACATCCTGCAAACTAGAAATATCCATTTCACTTCCTCACGTAAACTGCCACATCACCTGTAGTCTAAAGAATGATCAATAAAATTTCAACAAATGTGGTTATGGGGTCTAGTGGTTGAGGTAACCAGGCTAGAAACTTGGAGACTATGCATTCTAGTTCAGTCTTACCCATGAAAGCCACTGGCCTCTTTCATGGCCTCTTCACAGGGTTGTTGTTGTGGGAAAATAGGAGGAAGGATTATTATACAGGTAGTCCTTGACTCACAGTTGTTCATTTAGTGATTGCTTGAAATTACAACAGCACTAAAAAAGAAATGTATGACCATTTTCACACTAAAACCAAGCATCCCCACGGTTACATGCTCCGAATTCAGCTACTTGGCAACTGATTCATATTTATGATGGTTGCGGTGTCTCAGGATCATGTGATTCTGTTTTGTGATACTCTGACAAAGTCATTGAGAAAGCCAGATTCACTTAACAACCATGCTATTAGCTTAACAGTTGCAATAATTCACTTAACAACCGTGGCAAGAAAGGTCGTAAAATGGGGCAAACCTCACTTAACAAATGTCTCACTTAGTAATAGAAATGTTGCCCTCAATTGTCACATCATGTGACTTGCATCACATTGAACGTCACAGAATCACTGCTACATATTGGTCTCCAAAAATAGTTGAATAGTTCAGATAGATGGATATGAATTAAAATCCTCAGTGATATCAATACAGTATAGCAAAAATGGATCGTCTGTTTTATGATGGTATTTTGACAAATCCAAGCCACAAATTCGTAACACATCCTAAAGTTTTTATATGTAAATTTTTGGTGCTGTATTAGATTAAAGTTTATGTTAATGGTTGTTATAAAATGCGTAGCACAATGTTTTTTGAATGGCAAAATTATGGATTTAAGGCATGCTTTATGGATTGGGAGGGTTAACATAGACACTCATAATTTATAACCACAGTTTATAACTGTGGCAACAGATTACAGTGAAAAAAGTTCCTTGGGACTATTGTGGGGCCCAAACCATGCATTTAAGACATGAATACCGTATCCTCATATTATGCATTTAGGCTATAAAATTCCATTCTTTGTTTACAGTCATCATATTAAATGTATTATAGAATAATTGATTTTTTTTCCTTAACGCTGACCCAAAAAAACCATCCTCAAGTTTATTTCAACATCTGCTGATTAGTGCAAAAATATAAAGAAGGAAGATCTTTATGTGTTCTTAAATGTATACAGATACTTTACAAAAGAAACTCACCTCTCTACAAACAGGCGGCATTATCAGCCTTGAATCTGCCTCATAAAAGATGTACAAAAGGCTGTATTTTGTGAAGCATGGATCTTCACAATTAGTATGCACAGTCACAAAAATATTTTCAATTGCTGGTCTATTTCATGTTCACAGATTTAGTGATGCTGCTATGCTACCAGAGTTAGGTGTGAAGCATACACACAGTATTTATAGCAACAGATAACAGATCTATTATTTAATCATAACTCACAAGTGTGAGTACAAACTGCATTGTGAAATCATAGATCTTGTGATGTATATGATTTGTTAGCAAGGGAGACCTCTATGAGAAAGCAGGTTTTAAGTTATGAAACTGCCTTTTAATATTTGTATCGTAATAAGAGAAGAATAGAGTTGGAAGGTTGGACCTTGGACGTCTTCTAGTCCAACCCTTTGCTTAGGCAGGAAACCCTATACCATTTCAAACAAATGGTTGTCCAATCTCTTCTTTAAAATTTCCAGTGTTGGAGTATTCACAACCTCTGGAGGCAAGTTGCTCCACTGATTAATTGTTCTAGCTGTCAGGAAATTTCTCCTTAGTTTTAGGCTGCTTCTCTTCTTGATTAATTTCCATCCATTGCTTCTCCTCCTGCCCTCCAGACAATTCTCTGTGCATACTTTGTGTGCTTCTAAGTGCTTCTTTTGA
Source organism: Thamnophis elegans (assembly GCF_009769535.1). Classification (NCBI taxonomy): domain Eukaryota; kingdom Metazoa; phylum Chordata; class Lepidosauria; order Squamata; family Natricidae; genus Thamnophis; species Thamnophis elegans. The sequence continues at coordinate 16,650,694 of NC_045543.1, read as the reverse complement.
AGGAGAAAGGAGGGAGTGCTTTTTCCTGCCTTTTGAACTGCACTAAAGCTGTTCTCTACAGCAGAGATTCCCCTGTAGTTCCTCTGGGGTCATGGGGACCAGAAGGCCTGCAGATGTTGCCTCAGTGCCTACCATAAATTTCTGCCATAGCTAATTTTTTTGTTTGTGACTGGTTAGAGCCATGTTTCAAGTGGCAAGAAATTGCTCACGGCAAATATAATTCCCACAACATGCTCCTAAGATATGTTAAAAAGCCAAACTATTAGCTTAAACTAAGAGCCGAGGTGGTGCAGTGGTTAGGGTGCAGTACTGCAGGTCACTTCAGCTGACTGTTATATGCAGTTTAGCGGTTCAGATCTCACTGGCTCAAGGTTGACTCAGCCTTCCATCCTTCCGAGGTGGGTGAAATGAGGACCCAGACTGTGGGGGCGATATGCTGACTCTGTAAACCGCTTAGAGAGGGCTGAAAGCCCTATGAAGCGGTATATAAGTCTAACTGCTATTGCTATTGCTATTAATACTATACCTTATATACAGCATATACTACACTATACTATACTGTGTAGTTTAGTCTATGCTTAGAAGTAATTAAATGTGTCATAAAGTGTGTGTTTTATATTTATTTCAAATATTTTGCACTTTTAACATGAACAAATATGGTGACTGAAAACCTAGAACTACGTTCCCCTTAGGGTACTTTTTTATATCTGAATTGTTAACATTGTCTTTATTGCATATTTTTGCAGGAAATGTTAGAAGCGCTCAAGACTCTTTCAGACTTTTTTGTGGAAAACAGCTTGCGTACCAGAAGAAATCTGCGCGGGGATATTGAACATCGTAGTTTAGCTATCAATGAAGAATTTGTCTACATTTTCAAACAAGTGAAAGAGGTATAGAAAAGTATCATGAAACTTACTGAAAAGAATCATTCTCAAGATAACCTCCTCTGGTAGCTGCTATGCTGCAGGTTGTTATATAAATCTACTGTTTTTCTTATGCATTCTTTAATACTTTCTTCAGGTTTTTTTTTAATTAGATGAGTAGAAAATACAGTTTAATAAAACAATGTGTATATTATTTGACAAATGTATTCATATAATCAAATTAAAAAGATATAAAATGTAATTATGTTTGAGCTCTCTTTACTTTAACAGGATACCCATCTCTTTTTCTTCTCCTATAATTTTTCCCATTTGTTCTGGAGGTTCTCAAATTTCTGGAGCAAGTTTCAAGGACTTTAGATGGCAAGGGAAACTTTTCAGTTCTGCTGGCAGAAGTAATATTGAATTTAGTGAGAGAAATGATTGATTCACTGAAATTAATACTGAATTGAATCTGAAATAATAATGAATTTTATTATTTATTGATTTGAACAAATGTATTAATTATTTTTTTTCTAAACCTAAGTTTTTTTGGGCATGAGGCTCTGATGAAGAAGCTGTAGGCAGTTGGTGCAATGACAAAGAAGCATCATTGCTGTTCTGTCCAAAACCTGTGGTCTTTTAATCTGTATTTAATGTTTTAAATGTTTTAATGTTTAAAACAGATGTAATCTGTTTTTACATTTATAATTTTTAATATGTTTTATTATGTTGTAAGCAGCCTAGAGTTGCCTCAGTTTGCAAAAAGGGCAGTGTATACATTTAATAAATAAATATTTTAGGCCATCTGTCATAATGTATATTTGTAATGTCATAATGTGTATTTCTATGCAATTTCAGGAGCTTGAAAACATCAGTGAAGATGTGCAATTAATGAGCAATTGCTGCCAGGATATGACTAATCACTTGAAGGTATTGTGCAGGTGGTAGGGAAATTGCACATTTTTTCCTCTCTGGAAATGTTACTTTCAAACAACACATTGCACAGAGTGTTTTTTAATGGGACTGTAAAGATTGTTCAGGTGCTAAAACATTTGCATGAAACAAAATATTGATGCATTTTTTGAAGCAGCTCTATAATGTACCTGAGTCTGTTCCAGAATAATCCTCTCTTTAGCCTGGCAACATTAAACTTGTTTCATGTTAAGAAAGCAATATATGTTTGATATATACATATATTTTTTTTAAAAGGCTCACCCTGTGTCCCAGTCAGTGAGAGGAAACAAGAAATTTTAGACTCTTTAAATTGCCCTTCTACTCATTCTTACCATAGTTAAGTAATATATATTTAAAAGTTAAACTAAGTCGTTAATAGCAACTTATTTTAATCATCCATATGTCTTCCAGGCAACTAAGGAGCAAACTCAGGATTTGATTGTCAAAACAACAAAACTTCAAGCAGAGAGGTAAATGTTTTCCCCTTAAGATAAATGATAATGGTGTTGTGGATTCCATCATTCACTTTTTATTCTGAATAATAATCTCCTTAGGGCTACTTTATGTTGCCATATTAGGTGCAGCAATCTCTCAGATAGTTTCTAGAGAAATAATTTCCACTATGTGATATGGTAAGATGTTAGTGCATCCTGAACATCTACTAGCTCTGCTTTTATCTTTGAATTTAGGCAATAGGTTTAAAAAATGGATGTCACATGAGAAGGAAATAAAATGGTTTCAAAGCTTCATTTATTAACTGCATTTCTAAATTTCACAGAAGATGAATCTTTGTAGATATTTCACAAAATAGAGAAAAATCAATAAAATACAAGGCCATTAAGTTCTAAAACCTAAAACTAGCATTAAAGCAGTTTTGGAATAAAACCAAAATATAAGCCAGCATGTATGCAATGATATAAAATATGATTTACAGCAGTGTTATTGTATGTAGGAAGAATAAAAAGAATCTAATATTCAACCAAAAGGCCACAATCCAAATTTCAACTAGGCCTTTCTGGGAATTCCATTCTATTCTTCTATCTATATATTGCTCTATACTGATTTTTTTAAATCCGAAAATCATATACAAAGTATGTTCTGATATGAAGTCCCTCCATTTATTGGGCTTTACCCTTCCGAAAGAATGACTCTTGCACTTTTAAGTACAAGTACATAAGTGGTAAATCCTTGTCGTGTGTGTTTCAAAATTTGTGGAATTTTTGTGCCGAGTAATTAGATATAAATTTAAGGCTGGTTGAACAATCATAAACTGGCAAATATTTCCAGACATTCAGTTTTCAGTTTATTAATCAGCTGCTTTCTCCTATTGGTTCATGGAGTTCTTCCTCACATCTGCTGTTTTAAGACACACATATACAATTTTTGCTATATATCATTTTTAAGTAGATAAAATGTCTGTATTCTGGATGTCTATGTCTCTTTTAACAAATGATAAAATTGAAAAAATGTTGAACTTATTTTACGTTAAACACTTTTGAAAATAGAAGGCATCAGTTGACATCAGATCCTGATGATTTCTGAACCCTTGGAAGAGTTCTTTTCCAAGCACAGAGGAGAGATGACATACTCTCATGGGGTTGCAAAAATGGAGCTCAAATCCTGATGAATTGAATTTCTGTTTCTGCATCCCTTGGGAAAAATTCCCTTCTGTGTGCAAAGGAAAAATGACATCCTTCTGTGGATTGCAGAAATCAAGCTCAGATTCTGATGAGTTCCATTTCTGTACTCCCCATTGAAGGAGTTCCTTTCCATGCACGATAAAGGCAGCATGATAGATAGAGGCTGCATAGATATAAAGTGGGTAGTGTGCCTTGGGGTGGGGTGGGAGGCCTGGCACAGCCCACATTCAAGTGTGTATCCCTCAGAAGCTAAAAATCAGAAGCAGGGTTCCTCATTCCCCCACCCCAGGCACTGCATGCTCCTTATTTGGGATTCTGCTTAACAACCTGAAATCACTTAAGAACTGCAAACACTACTGTTGGATTTGCAATCATTGAGTGAAGCAGCCACATGGGCATTTAAGTGAGATTGACACAGACAGACTTCCTGTGTCATCTCATTTAACAACCACTTCGCTCAACAACCAAGATTCTGGACTCAGTTTTGGTTGCAAGTCAAAGACTATCTGTAAGCTCCTACTTCCCCTTATGTCCATCTCCTTTTCTTTTTCTTCCTGTTCTGAAGATGAAAGTGTACCCTCTAAGACTTTTCTGTTTGAATGGCTGCCAGATCCTAAGCTTATACAAAACAAATTATAATGGTCATGAACGGAATCAATTTTTTTATTGCAGCCAAAGGTTAGAATTAAAAGCACAAATAGCAGATGCTTTCATAGCAGAATTCCAACTTTCTCCAGAGGAGATGAACGTCCTTCGATGCACCAGAGATGGGTCAGTTACTGAAGTAAGCATCCTAAAATACATACAGTAACCTTATTTAACATATTGAATCAGACTTCCTTTTCTGATCACCATTTTCTCTTTGGATAATATGAATAATTGTGCTACTTGCAGGAAAACCTTCCAAAGCAGATATATAAGGATAGAGTTTTTAGAAAAGAATTCTACCCTTTGCAAAGATTCTGGCTGGAAGAGCCTACATAAAAGAATCTTCCGTAATTCAGAGATGGGAGTAGTTAGGAAGTGTTCATAACATGAGAATGGATTATAATCATTGGTGAAGAGAAGGGCCATGACTGAAATTCGCAATGTCCACTTGTGGAAGTGGTGAAAATAGCTTGATACTACATAATACTGTTTAGCTGTATCCTTGGAAATAATTGTTTAGATTGTAATTGCCCACTGTGCTCAAGTGGGCAATATTGTCTCTTCTCTTTCCTGTTGCTAGTCCGTCGTACCTAATAAAATAATCAGCTTCTAACAGAGGCTGGTATCGAAACAAAGGGAAACTGTTCTCCTTAGCAAACAGCAATAAAATGCTATGGTATGCTTAACCTTTAGCCACAGTAGCAAATAATACGGTACAAAGGAAGTATGTGCTGCACAGCAATCTTTATTTCAAACTACAAAACTCTGGCTCAATGTAGCCTATTTGGAACACAACACTGAACAAGTCTGGAATGAGCGAAGTCAATTTGCTTTGGTTTCTAAATTGTATGTTTTTGGATGATTGTTCTGAGTTCACAGTCACTCAGTATATAATGAGATGGTGTCTTCCTTACAGTCTCTCGCATTTGAAGACCTGATGGCACTTGCCACTTATGAGCAGATTACACACAGATACAGAATTTGTATAGACAATTATAATGATATATGGAAATTGTTCTTTATTTTCTTCTCTTAGACAATGCATATATTGCCATTACTATTTTTAAAAAAGGGAACAAAACCAATATATTTTTATCACCATCAAAAGTAAAAACATTAAACACATTTCAGATCCTCCGTGTATGACACTGTCTCTCTATGTTATGGATGTGCAAAATGTTTCAAGTTTAAACCCACCTGAATTTGTAATACCGTTTTGAGTTTTAAATGCTACACTGCAAGCATGAAACAGCAGTCCCCAAATTTCAAGCCAGCTGGGGATGAATTTTGAAAGTTGTAATCCCAATACAAGTACCAAGTGTGCTGCATTATGATTATCTGAATGTACAATAGCTATGTAAACAAAGTTTGAGTAAAATATCACAGCTTTTAATTTTGAACTTTTTTTATTAAAGAATTTTTTTAAAGTATTGAGACGAATAAAGCAAATTCACAATGATGTCAAGATTCTTCTGCGCACCAGTCAACAAAGATCAGGGTGAGTTCACACTGTATAAAGCAACTGGGACCATCAACTAAGTAAAACCTCATAAATTGAGTTGTTAACATATTGAGATTTATATTGGAAAATAAAAACATGAAGACAAGTATAAAGCCATCCAGGTTTAGATGTTTTTGCACTTTTTGTAAAGACTTTTGTAAAGAACATGTTAAATCTGCAGGCTGGAGATTATGGAACAGATGGCACTCCTCCAGGAGACTTCTTATGAACAGCTGTATCGTTGGGCCCAAGGTATTATAGTTATTTTATTTTTTCCCCCATTAAAGTATTCTTTCTTGTAGATGGAGATAGGTGGCTTTTAGAAGTATGTATGGCATGAATGTAGCTACTACTCTCTGCTCAATTTTCTTCAAAATGTATAAGATTGTTAAGGCAGTTTCTGGCAAATCAGTTCGCACTTGCTGGTACCATTATAACACTATTATAATCTGAAATTTATTTAGGAATCTCAAACGCTACTTTTCTGTACCAAATAATCTACCGAAATTTCAGAGTTTAGAAGTATATATTCTGTAATCTAAAGAAGGTAGCAATAGCATTTAGACATATACTGTTTCATAGCACTTTACAGCACTCTCTGAGCAGTCCACAATGTTAACATATTGCCCCAAAAAATCTGGGTACTCATTTTACCGATCTCCGAAGGATGGAAGGCTGAGTCTACCTTGAGGCAGTCAGGATTGAACTCCAGACTGTAGGCAGCATTAGCTTGCAATACTGCATTCTAACCACTATGCCACTGGGGCTTCTTTAAAGAAGATTGTATTTTGATAGGGATGATTTCCTTGTTTTTAAACAACAGTAGAATTTAAAGCTGCTTTATTGTTCAGGCAGTTCTTAAATCTCTGCTTTGTCATTCTTGTAGTTCTCTCATCCTAAAATTGGTGGTTTTTATATTGATGGTTTGTTACTATTGCTTTTCAGCTTGAAGACAATTTGGACATACTCTTCTCCTCTGTCTTCTAGACATGAACAATCACTGCCATTGTGTTTCTCTAAAAAATCTGGCTTTGTTGACTGTTTGTAGAAAAAGTCTGCATCCCCACTTTGTTTGTTTTATATAGCCATGGTGTTTTCCACAGCTTCTTTGTGGCTCTCTCTGTGTTTCCCATAATAAGTACCCACAGGAAGGGTGGACGACTACTCCTAAATATACAGAGGGCTTCTGCCAGAGTGGCAAAGTACAGTTGTATCTTAACTAGACTTCACCAGGGCAGCTGAATTTAGACTGTGGCTTCTACGAAAGGGCACTATAAAAATGTAATCTTTTCTCTAGGATTCAGTGTTACCAATGAAACGAGGAGCGAAATGTTGTTGAATCCTTACTAATACTGACATCAGACTGTTGGCTTGTTTACAGGTGAATGCAGGGCTTTAACACAAGAAACCTGTGATGTTTCTCCAGTTCTAGCTCAGGCAATGGAAGCTTTGCAAGACAGGCCTGTTCTCTATAAGTAAGTTTCTGCTTTAGTTAAGCACGCAGCATGAATATGTGGAGAAAATTAACTATGGTGGGGATGTATGTGTTTGTGAAAAGGTTGGTCTCAATTCTAAGTGACCATTTAGAGAGAATTTCTCCGGAATAAGAAACAAGGGCTACTATTGAGAATATGCATGAATTTGCCAAAGAGCACTGGTAAAATGATTTGAAAGTGATTCAGGCAAATCACCAAAGTCAGTGGGGAAGCCAGCCCAAGTTGTAACTCCAGATTGACAGGTAGGGTAGTGGCTGCTGCCAGATAGGGAAGGGAACGACAGGGTGTGAGTGGCGAAGATCAGGAATGATGTTTGAGGTTGCGCAAGAAGCACAGGTCAGGAATGTACATGAGGGTGTTGGGCTGTGCAAGAGGTTTGCTCAGGGCGGGTGCAAAGGGGTGCCTAAGTGGCATGGGTTTTGATGTGTGTGTGTGTGTGTGTGTGTGTGTGTGTGCAGGTTGGGAAGAATGCATGGGTGGGCAAGAGGGTATGTAAGGGGTATGAGGGAGGTGCAGTGAGAATTGGGGAGGACTTATTCCTGTCACTTGCAACTTTTCCTGCCCATTGACTTTCTTGGGAGAAGCTATCCGGAAAGGTTGCGAGAGGAGCTCACGGGACTGCAGGATGCTGCAACCAATTGCAACTGTGAACTGTGGCCAAATTGCAATCACATGGCTGTGGACATGCTCAGACAGCCAGAAGTCCGTGGACTGGTTGTAACCATTGTTAAGTTCCCTCATAATTTTGAACAATTGCTAAATGAATGATCATAGGTCATAGGTCGAAGACTACCTTTACTGTTAAAAGTTGAGGAAAGACTTGAGTTTGTGGGTATTTTATAAAATATTTTTTATTAGTAGGCATAATTGTAGTTACAAACAAGCAACTCCTCTCTTTTGAAGTTACACTGCATATTTTGCTTCTTCCCTTATCCAACCCTTTTCTAATGGCAAATCCAAGTCATTAACTCAGTCATTAATCCATTTTCAGCAGAAAGCCCATACAAGGTTTCCATTGTTTTATAAAAACCCTTATTATCCTCGTCAAACAAGTTAATTTTGAATTTGTTTCTCTTAGGTGGTATTCTGGCTTAATCAATCCTTACTCTGATATTAAAAGGTCATAGGACCTGATCTCTATCTACATCTTCTTCCTTTCATCCTAATGTTTTTTAGACCTCGATAATGCTCTCTTTACAATTTTCATCAAGTTGATCTCTAAAAACCCCTGGTCTCAAACAAGATTCTGCATTTTTTAAATCCAGTAATAGTCCATTGCCTGTTTCTCATCTCTTGACTTGATATTTCTGTTCTCTTGCCATTATTTCTGCTTTATTTTTCACCTTAAATTTAATTTGTTTCACTTCTCCATTCAGTTGTCCTGCAGATTCTTCAGAATTATTTTTCATCTTTCAGATCTCTTTTAAATAATACATTCATGTAAGCAGTTACTGATGCTGTTAATGTAGCTGTAACTTTGTTCCCCAGTTCCTCAAAGATCCTTTGGAATGTCTCAAGTGTAATACCTTGTTCTGTCATCTCTGTTAAGTTTCACTATTTTGCTAGAGGAGCCATTCCAATTGTGAAAGGGGAAATAAAAGTAAAGACATTTTTCTTTTTCCTTTTCTCTCTCTTTTCTCCATATCAGGCCTGTCAACTAGCGGCTTGCGGGCGGCATATGACCCGCGCAGGACACATCCACCCCGGCTCTGCAAAGGCAAAAAAACCATTGTGATATGTCACAATCTAGCCCACGACATGATTGAGTTTGACACCCCTGTTCCAGATCATTAAACCTATTCAACATTCCATAATTCTTTAGTCAGATGGGCTTGAGCAACTTTCCTTATCTTTTGTTTTGCAAAACTAATCTATTCAAATAGAACTCTTTCCCAGAGAAATACATATTCAGTGTTTTAATTGTTTCAAAAATACTTTGTTCAATAATTCCAGATTCCAGATTCCCTTTGTTTTAAACTTTCTTAGTTTAAACTCTTGGCAGGCTTTTCGTTTTTAATTATTTTTAAATCCTTTAAAGCAGTGTTTCTCAACCTTGACAACTCTTGGCAGGCTTTTCGTTTTTAATTATTTTTAAATCCTTTAAAGCAGTGTTTCTCAACCTTGACAACTTGAAGTCCACAGGACTTCAAGTTGCCAAGGTTGAGAAACACTGCTTTAAATGGTTTCTTTGCTCTTATCTTTAATCCAAGATAAAGGAACATTCACTGAGTAGTTCGATTACTCTGCTGCTTCAAAAATATTTTAAACTTAAAAAAATAAATGTCTTCCAAATGTGCTTAAATAAAAGTGTGGAGGGTGCAAACCCATGTAGCCTGGCCTGTGGCTGTCTATCCCATGGCTCCTGGCAATCAGACGGATGGGATATCTATGGGCTTCCTTGTGAGAAACAGCCTTTTGGAGCACAAGGGGGCAGTCTTCTGGATTTAATGCTGGGCTACTGGTATTTGCTACCACGCTGTCTTCCCTGTTCATAGAGGCACATCGATTTGCATTCCCCCCCCCCCCCCCACTTTGGAAGCTGGGATGAATAAGATTTTTTATCTGTAGATCACCCAAAAATAGAAGAAGTCAAGAATGATTAATTTAATTTAATTCAATTTAATTAACAGTAAAATGCAGTTAATACGATTACTTCCTAATTATTTCATTTGGTTCTTCTTTGTATGATTACTTTTAGGGATACTTTTTATGGGTCTATATAGGCCGCAACTAAGGCATTCATAAAAATGGCCCAGAAGTCTGCATTCTTTATTATTTAGATATTATGAGATATCTTGTGAAAAGAATATAAATATATTTCAGATTTACCACAAGGTGGCAATATTGGAATGTCTACCACAACCATGTCAACAGCTGTCTTATCTTAATACAATATACCTCACTTGATACATGCCTCGCTGAAAGTGATAGGTATATTCTTTAGGCATCTTAGAAATGAAGATGAATTTCCCCCAGATATATTCCTTAACTTTTGTCCCAAATTGACGTTTCTTCTTACGAAAACCTTCATTTTTAATACTAGAATGTATTCCAGTATTAAAAGTGAAGTTTTTTTTAGGATTCCAAAGGGTAGAAGTGATAATGAGTTTCTCACCAAAACTACAGTCACTTCCCCTTCGGTTCTCCTCATCCATTTCGCAAGAACAATAAGGCATCAGGTTCACATACAGCATACAATACAGTCATACAAAAAGATAAATGGACTTGTGCTATTTTTAAAGACTTAATATTTTGAGGTTGAATCAAAGAATAGACTGCCTTGGTTTTTCCAACAGATGCTTTCTGCTGAATTAAAACATAATTACAGTTGGAATTATGGAATTAATATGGAGTTAAATGTGGAATTGTGTTGTTTATTAATATAAGCATTAATTTATAAAACTCCCTTCTCTTTTTGTAGCATTCTTTGCTCTTTTAAATGTTTCTTCTGGAGTTGTCCTGGCTATTGCTAGAACAAATAATGGTTACAACTTGTTCCAGTTGGCTTATTATCCACTAATTTAAAGCAAGTAAACAAATCATTTTACTTGTTTTCAGGCAATTTGATAGTGGCCTGAATGCCTATGTTTTCTAGTTTGTGTAATTTCTGTAATTTCCCATCTTATATTGAATCCTAATGAAAATGATAGTTGAAACGGAATAAATAATTTATTTTCTTATGTTTTAAAACGTAAGTGGCTGTTTGCATGCTGAAGCATGACAAACAAAAGTATGATTTTTGTGGCCATTAAAAATACGTTGGTGTTGGGCATCTGCTGGTAAATTATCTAGTCAGTGGAATTTTATGCATAATATTCTTACATTTCCATAAAACAAGGCACTTTGATCACTAAGGAGGGCAACTAAAATGTCCATAACTTGTAAGCCCATATTTTTTCTCCCATTATAGATATACTCTTGATGAGTTTGGAACAGCCAGAAGAAGTACTGTGGTCCGGGGCTTTATAGATGCTCTTACTAGAGGAGGTCCAGGAGGAACACCTCGACCTATTGAAATGCATTCACACGATCCTTTGAGGTACATTACTTGTGGCATTGCACATTGTATAGCATTAATAACTATGAATAGGAAGCCTCATTTTTAATAGATTAATGTTGTTCTTTTGGCTTTAGATATGTGGGAGACATGTTGGCTTGGCTGCATCAGGCTACTGCTTCCGAAAAAGAGCACCTGGAGGCTCTCTTGAAACACATAACCACAGAAGGTATTGCAGAAAGCCAAGAATTGTGGGTTTGGGATCTTCCGAGGCAGGAGTCTGAGGAGGGGAATTTCATGAGAGACTGCCTACTGCCAATTACCTCCACTAGGCCAATAAGATCCCATAGATTAGGCCTCCTCCGAATTCCATCAGCTGGTCAATGTCGACTGGCAACTACTCAGAGGAGAGCCTTCTCGGTGGCTGCTCCGACCCTCTGGAACGAACTCCCCATGAAGATTCGTACCCTCACCACCCTCCAGACCTTCCGCATAGCCCTTAAAACCTGGCTATCCCGACAGGCCTGGGGCTAAAGACTTCAACCCCACCCGAATAGTATGACTGTTGTGCTTTTTAACGATGTATTGTCTTCATGTGTGTACTTGTCTTGTCCTTCCCTCCCCCTGAATTGTGAGCCGCCCTGAGTCCCCTCAGGGAAAAGGGCGGCATACAAATAAAGTATATTCTATTCTATTCTATTCATCTGGGGTTTTTTGTCCTAAAGATTACATATGGGGTGAAGCTATGTGCTGCTGGAAGAATGTGGAATCTTTACCACTTTAGGAGAAGCACTGTTTTGGGGGCAAGACAGTGGCTGCATTTCTTTTTTCTAAATGACAGGGATTAACATTCCTATTTTTAATGTGCACTGCTTTTATTTTCAGGAGTGGAAGAAAATATGCAAGAAATAGTTGGGCACATCACAGAAGGGGTTTGCCGGCCACTCAAGGTGAAATGTTTCATAAATGTTTTTATGAAAGCCCTTGGTATTAAAACTGCATTGGCCCCGTATGTTAAGAAGCAAAGAAGAAAAAAGCAGTTTACAAATAATAGCATATTTACTTGCATAAAAAGGAATTTTACTGATTGCTTATTTCCCAAGGAGAATGCATCTTTTATTATTATGTGAAACAAAATTGAATAATGAACGTGCAGTATTTAAAAAGAATACTGTAATTTTAAAATTGTACATTATTTTTTCTTGAAGAGGAAGTGTGTATTTCAACAGTATGTTCTTAAAATGTTTCTTTAGGTTCGAATTGAACAGGTGATTATAGCTGAACCTGGTGCAGTCCTTCTGTATAAAATTTCTAATCTTCTCAAATTTTATCATCACACCATTAGGTAAGCAAACTTTTAAAAGATTGTTTTGGGAAGAACTGGTTGTGTTCAAGGGTTCCATTGTAGTATAACACAGTGCCCTATACTGCAATGTAATATGTGGCATTGAGAAATGTTGTTACATAGCTTGATGCCATCAGCACTTGGCAGTTTCTGATCATATTTAAACAGTATCAGTGACAATATTGAACTTTATGGAACCTCAATGGATAATCCCATTACATACCTCACTGTTGTCATATACTTCCATCTCCCATTGAATTGGAGCAGAGTTAGTTGCTCCTGGTTTGGATTGGTTCGGGTGAACCAGTAGTGGTTATTGGGCAGGGGTCGCTGAACAAATAGTGACAGCTGGCTCACCACACCCCTGAACTGGCCCGCTTAGACACTCGCCCTGCCTTCCGTTTTTGTGCTTTTGGGTGGAGCAGAGGACCACACAGCTTCATCAAATTCCTGCAATGGGTAATTTGAGCAGTGGCAATGAGAGGCGCCCAGTCAAGCAGGCGGTGGAGCATAGAGCCAGGATGTCGTGCAGGGCCCGCTTCCCTCCACCCAAAGGCAGGAAAATGGAATGCAATAGGAGGAACCCGGATTAGGGTGGGGGCGTCAGAACCCTCTGCATGCTGCTGAGGGCAGCTGGTGGTAGCCAGAGTGCAAGCCCCTCTGCTTTCCCCCTCCCTTGCCTCACTACGCCTTCCTGTTTGTGACCCCTCAGTCTAGACGCACTGCGGGGAGGCGAGGTGAGCGGAATTTCAGGCTGGCGGCGGAGACAATGAACAGTGGCTAAAGCGAGCAAGAGCTCAACCCAGCCAAGTCGAACTTGTAAGAGGAAGAGGTACCTGCCTGAAAAGGAGAGGCGGTGGTTGAATTGGCTGGGGCATAGAGGAGGCCACCTTGAATTCTGGAGGAAAGACATAAAATAAATGTAACAAACAAACAACATTTAGTACTTCAGGGTTGTTAGGATTGGTGCAGGATCTGTTGATACAATCCAGAATTGTCTTTCTATGGTCCTTTGGGCCACACTATTGTGAATGTAGGGCACAAGCACACACGTGCAATCCAGGCTCTGCGATTTCCCACAGCCCCCATCGCGCCTGGGGGTGTTTGGGGGGTTACAGCCGGTTCCTCCCCCCCCCCCTTGTCCTGAGTCAGGATTGGGTGAACTTTTTTCCCTCCCTCCCTCCCTGCTTGCACAGTCCATTATTGCATTATTGCATTATTTCCTGTCTCCTACCCTTCCCGTTGTTCTCTGCCCCCCCCCCCCCCTACTTGCCCACCAGATTTATAATTACGTATGTGGCCTCCGGGCTGCAAAATTGAATGCTTTGATTCCTTCTAGGAAACTTACAGCTTTTCCACACCTTAAATCCACTGGTGGTCTATTTTTGGGAGTTTTTCACCTCTCTTCCCCCTCCTCCTCTCTCCATCGGAATCCCAAAATTTTTTTCCACCGTTTTGGTGGACGTGGCTTGGTGGGGGAGTGTCATGTGACTGAGTGTGCATAAGTGATTGGCCACACCCACTCAGTCACATGCCCCCTGGCCACGCCCACAGAACCCATAGTAAAAAAATTTAGAATCCACCACTGAACTGGAGATAGGTCTATGTGATTTGGGAAAAGATAGCTTCTCCATGGCCATCTAGGAGAGGCCTCTAAGAGGAGAATGGTGGGGAGCCCTTAGGCCTCAACTGATAAATTTGGCAAATGGTGTAAAATGTATTCCTGCATCACTGAACAAGACGGACTTTTAGGATGGAGTTTTAGAGAGCTGTTTGACTTAGTGATTAAAGCACCAGGCTAGAAACCCCGGGACTGTGAATTCAAGTCCTGTCTTAGGCAATGAAAACCAGCTGGGTGACTTTGGGCCAGTCATTCTGTCTCATCCTATTATATAAGGCTTGGGTGACAATTTCTAGTCAACTGGTTAATTTCTGTCAATTTGGTCAATTTCTGTCGCAACCAATGGATCTACACTTGATCCACACTTGGTTGATCCAGTGGGGTGGGGGGTTGGGGGGAAGCAGACCACGCACTTGGAGGAAAATACTAAAAGAAAAAGTCTCTCTTGGTTCAGAAATGAAATTCTACCCTGATTATATCCCACTTTTCTTTTTTCTGAGGAGAAAAGGAACTTTATTTTTGACCTAATGAATTTCTGAGGGGGTGGTCATTTGTCTCAGTATCCTTTAAATCTGTTCAAAGATGAGCAGAGTTTGCTTTAGTTTGTGTTTTTTTGCCCTGGCAACTTTCTCCCAGCTTCAGTCATGGTCTTGCTTCATGATGACAAGGTAGTTTCCCAGGGTGAACTTCCTTCTGGCTCTTGAGAAACATCGAAAGGAAGAACTGAGGGGGGAGACAACTTTTCTTTATTGCAAAGCATGACATTTTTAAAATATAAATGGCCTTTTTAAAAAAGCCTCTTCCTAAATGGAATAGTGTGCATGAGTGACGTCAGGTTGGCAACACCCACTGTTAATTCCCGAATCAAATAAAATCTCTTATTTCCTGTCTCACACACATACTTTTTATTTTCGATTTCAGTAATATTATAGGAAACAGTGCAGCCATGCTGTTAACTACGATAGAAGAGATGCACCTTTTGAGCAAAAAGATATTCTTCAATAGTTTGAGTCTCCATGCGAGTAAACTGCTGGATAAGGTCTGTTTGAAAAACAGTTTACATACATATCCTTCTGCTAAATATATAGGGCTACAAATGGCTAACTTAAGTCTTAGTCACCAACAAATCCTTTGCTCAATAATTTGGGAAACCTGATCTGTGTTTTAGCCCAAACTCGTGTATTATGCATTACATACCTCCGCTTCTTGTGTCAATCAGCACGCTTGTCAGTCACAAGTTTTATCTATCTGTTTTCCAATTCGCTTCTACACTCTAGCTACCATTTTTACAGAGGTGGCACCCATAGCAAGGGCATCTTGGAGTGGGCTGTTTGAAGACATGCAGAACCTGATTGACTGTCATTAGGATTAGGATTAGGATTTATTTCATTTATATGCCGCCCTTTTCCCCGAAGGGGACTCAGGGCAGCTCACAACTCAGTCAAGGGAAAGGAGGTAAAACGGGATAAAAAAGACAAACAAACAATACACAATTTAAAACACACAACAACCATACCATTCGAGAAGGGGGGGCAGAAGCTCTTTAGCCCCAGGCCTGCCGGAATAGCCAGGTTTTAAGGGCTTTGCGGAAGGCCTGGAGGGTGATGAGGGTTCGAATTTCCACGGGGAGTTCGTTCCAGAGGGTCGGAGCAGCCACAGAGAAGGCTCTCCTCCGGGTAGTCGCCAGTCGGCATTGGCCGGCGGATGGAATTCAGAGGAGGCCTAATCTGTGGGATCTGATCGGTCTTTTGGAGGTGATTGGCAGCAGGTGGTCTCTCAAGTACCCAGGTCCAATACCATGAAGGGCATGGCAACATGACTTCCTTTTTTCCACTTTCTTTTCTTTCAAAGTAGGCGGGAGTTTGAAGGATTGTTGCTGACATATTCAAAGTTGTAATTTCTTTCCCCCAATCTGGAACCTCCTAGATTTCATGTTTGCTTAAAGATTTCATATTTGCTTGTCTAGGTCAGAGGTAGTCAACCTTTTTATACCTACCGCCCACTTTTGTATCTCTGGTAGTATTAAAATTTTCTAACCGCCCACCGGTTCCACAGTAATGGTGATTTATGAAGTGGAGAAGTAACTTTACTTTATAAAATTTATAAAGCAGAGTTACAGCAAACCCCTACCACCCACCATGAAAGCTGGAACACCCACTAGTGGGCGGTAGGGACCAGGTTGACTACCACTGGTCTAGGTGATGACAGGAGTCTTTGGATTGGAGTAGATTACAAAAATTGTAAATAGACAACTTTGTGTAACCATTTTCATGTTGTATACTCCATTGTCTTCCCAAACTGACATTAGCTGGAAATTATTAGAGTTGAAGCCCAAATCTTTTAAATGACACCAGACTGCAGAACATTGTTCTAATAAACCATAATAGATTCATTTGCGGAGTTTTTGATTGCTATTCTGTTCCTCTGTGGACCTAGGCTTCAATGTAAACACATCTTCTGAACTCAGATATTCTGCTTCCTTTTGTAGGTTGAACTGCCACCTGCAGACCTTGGTCCAAGTCATACACTGAATCAAACACTTGCTCTTCTGCGTGAAGTACTATCATCCCATGACTCTTGTGTTATTCCTTTGGATACTCGTCAAACAGACTTTGGACAAGTAAAGTAATGTTCATTTCATCTTATGTGCATGAACGTAATCAGTGGTTGGAGTCAAAAAAATTTACTACATGGGCGTGGCTTGGTGGGCATGGCCAGGTTGTCATGTGTCTGGGTGGGTACCTCCCATTTTCGGCCCTGCACTTAGCTGGGAGCCAAAACAGGACGCCATTTTGAGTGCTTGATCACTGGCCTACACTTACAGATGTTTGCAGCATCCCGCTATCATCAGCACTGTGATTTAATAGATTTTTTTGGCCAAAAATTGGCATTTCTATTTTTTGGCCAAAACACCTCATAGCAAACAATAGTATTGTTAGTATTCGCTCAACAACCTTAAGATTCACTTAATGGCCATGGTGATTTTTTTTTAACACCTCAAAACAAGAAATGATAAGATTAGGTCAGACATACGATGATCCGCTATTCAAATTTTGGAAGAAGCGTACTGACCCCATTCCGAGTGGGGAAAGCCCACTGTCTTAAAAAAGGCAAACTTGGTCGATGTTTGTTGAGTTTTCCAATGGGGGAAAGGATACCCAACTTTGGCCAGCAGCCTGTGTTGTCTCTGTGCTGAATGAGTACGCGGTTGTTTTGAACATTTACCTTAAAACTGCATTCTTGCAACTTGAACCGTGCCTCAAGCTCCCCCCCCCCCCCCGAATAGCTTGGACACTGCAAGCCTCACCAACAAGCATCATCCGCTATCTATGTTTTTATCACTTCTGCTTCGGACTGGCTATGCCTACGCAACCTTCCTATGCAACATCCTTTTCTGACATTAACAAATAAAGCATGAGTAAATGTAGAAGTGGTTGCATAAGCGGCTGGCAAACACACTGGATTGAAATGTGGAAATTAGAAGAGCAAATGGCTGGAAGTGCTTATTTATAAGATCTGAAATTGTGTTCAAAGGTCGGCAACCCCCCCCCCATCCCCCCAGCATTAGCTTCCTTCTTTTGGGGAGTAATAGAATGGGAAAATACCCAAGGGTTGCTCTGAATCAGTATATTGCTCTTCCTGCTTTCTTCTAGGTCCTGTCTTGTGTGCTGGATCCTCTGTTGCAGATGTGTACTATGTCTGCCAGTAACTTGGGGTCTGCTGACATGGCAACCTTCATGGTGAATTCACTTCATATGATGAAGACAATGCTGGCTCTGTTTGAATTCACAGATAAAAGGCTAGAAATGTTACAATATCAGGTAAATGTCCAAAGTCAATCTTCTGATGTTTTCTTTGCCATTAACCATTAACAGGGAATAAATACAACACAATCTTCTTAAATGTGTGTATCCTCACAGCTTTATATTTAAAGTAAACACTCTGGTGCATGCAGCCACAAAAAAAAAATCATTAATGGGGGTTAAGAACCCCGATGCAGCAAAGCAGTGAAACGTAAATTTTATGAGCTATATTTGCAAGCTGCTTTTTTTAAAAAATTGCAGTTGCTATCCAGTGGATAATTTACTAGATGGTTCTTGATTTTTAAACTTTTTATATTATATTATAATTAGATGAAATTCCTAGATTTTTCTAGATCCAGCTGTGAGATGGGTGGGAGGACCAGATATCATTGAACTGTGTTTGGCAATAGATGATTGAATGAAAAAGTTTATCTGGTTATGTCTATCCTACATATTAACTTTACTAAATCACATTTGTAGCAGCCTATTAAGCCGAGATGCAAACAACTTTTTAGCTTGCAATGCCACGGTTTCTTCCTTCGTTTTAGTCATGATTAAACCAAATGAACCGCTATGTCCTAAAAGTTCTGATTAAATGTTTTGTTGACAAACACGCAGTGAAGATTTGGTTTTGGGTGAAAGGAAACCTAGAAGGATCCTGGTGTTATTTCACAGTTAGTAGTACAAGATTAGGGCACATCTTCCACTCTTTTCCCCCTTCTTCCAAGTGATTTATCTTCAGTCTCCTGCATTCCAGACTTCGCAGTGCCGAGGTGGCGCAGTGGTTAAATGCAGCACTGCAGGCTACTTCAGCTGACTGCAGTTCTGCAGTTCGGCTGTTCAAATCTCACCGGCTCAGGGTTGACTCAGCCTTCCATCCTTCCGAGGTGGGTAAAATGAGGACCCGGATTGTTGTTGGGGGCAATATGCTGACTCTGTAAACTGCTTAGAGAGGGCTGAAAGCCCTATGAAGCGGTATATAAGTCTAACTGCTATATTGCTATTGCTATTCCCACTTGCCCAACCTTTGAGTAGGCAACATCAGAGAGCAAACTTTACATGAGCAATTGGCACCTTGCTTTACTTTTAAGGTGTCAGCCCTTGGGATAGATCAGACTCCAAAAAGGGAGAGTAAGGCTGTACTTTATTGAGATAAAATATAGTAACAGAATCTTTAAAATACAATTATTTTTATGCTTTATTCACCCTGTTATATAGCCCAATGAATCAGGAAGAAGTTCTGCCTGAGATACTTCCATCTTGTTTCCTGGGACTTAAAGAATATTCCTACTGTTTTTGCTTATATAACAGTTCTTGCCTATTACTGTATATAACATTTTTTGCCTATTTTTCTTAAAGTCATCTTCCTGATTCTTTACAATAAGGTACAATAACATTCTGTTAAAAGTCTGACAAGGATTATCTCCCTTCTTATATTAAAAAGAATCTAGGGGGCAGTCTTGTGGGTTTTTTTCTTAACCCCATGGTCTCTTAAAGTGCTAAGCTGATATTTATGTAATGGTGGTTATCTCTGTATTTTACACCTTCTCTGTCTCCTCTCAGCTCCTAATGATACCTGGGCACAGAAAATCCCACCAGCCTCTTTCAGTTTCAGTTTCAGTTTATTACATTTATATGCCGCCCTTTTCCCCCGAAGGGGACTCAGGGCGGCTCACAACTCAACCAAGGAAGGGGAATACAGACAAAATTTTTTAAAAAACAAAGCATAACAATGCATAATTTAAAAACATACAACAGTCATACCATTCGAGACGGGGGCAACAGCTCTTTAGCCCCAGGCCTGTCGGAACAGCCAGCTTTTAAGGGCCTTGCGGAAGGCCTGGAGGGTGGTGAGGGTTCGAATCTCCACGGGGAGTTCATTCCAGAGGGTCGGAGCAGCCACAGAGAAGGCTCTCCTCCGAGTAGTCGCCAGTCGACACTGGCTGGTGGATGGAATTCGGAGGAGGCCTAATCTGTGGGATCTGATCGGTCTAGTGGAGGTAATTGGCAGCAGGCAGTCTCTCAAGTACCCAGGTCCAATACCATGAAGGGCTTTATAAGTGACGACTAGCGCCTTGAAGCGTATCCGGAGACCAATAGGCAGCCAGTGCAGCTCGCGGAGAATAGGTGTTACGTGGGTGAACCGAGGTACACCCCAATCTTCCCAATACCATTTTGATCTCCCTCCCCTGATGATGTCAGCAAGGAAACATTGGGGCTTGCCTTTGTCTTGCTCTCACTCCCTCTCCCCCACCAAAGTAACTATTTCAGTTTTTACCCAGAAAAAAGACCCACATTTTGTCCTATATATTGTCTGAAATATACATATTTCAGTCTGGGCTTTGGTTATTTCAAAACAGCTGTTTGATGCACAGAAGAGTTTACCCTTCCCTAACTTTAATTGTTGTTTCCAAGGTCAGTCAAAATGCCAAGATAGGAAGATACCTATGTAGACAATAGATTCAGCTAACAATTCAGCTAACTAAACTAAGATACTATCCGAACAGAGCCTGTTGTGGTATTAAAAATAATAGATATGATGAATATCTACTGAATATCAGTATATGATGATATACTGAATCTGAAACATACTTCCCATCCATTTTGGAGAATAGCAAACATTTACAATCTTACATTTATGTTATAAACCGGACATGCATGGGTTTTGATAAAAATTATGTCCATTATACCATTTATCATTTATGTATTCCTCTTATTTCTTCTTTGGCAATTAATTTAACAACATTGTTGCATTTTTTAAATTAAAAAATGTGCATTCTTCATTGATGTTTGCTTCATCTCCAAACACAGGCCCCAAAAAACTTTACACTATGGAATTAAGTTTTTGACTAGTCAGCTTGTGCAAAATGTAATTGCAATACAGGTAGAATGATTGAGAGAAAAAATAGTACAATTCAAAACACCATAAACTCTAGCTGGGAGATTAAATTTATATATCCATAGACTCATGGCATGTAACTTACACAAACTCATTATCTTTTTTTTAAATTAATAAATTACATATGATAATTGTAAATATTTTGCAATGTGAAAAATTCACTTTCTTTATTTTAGATTGAAGCACATTTGGATACCCTTATAAATGAACAAGCGTCTTACATATTAACTAGAGTGGGTCTAAGTTATATTTATAACATGGTACAGCAACACAAGACAGAACAGGTGAGCAATAATTTTGGAAACTATCAATATCAATACTCATATCTGTGTGTGTGTGTGTGTATGCGTATGTGTGTGTTTTATTTATTTATTTTACAAACATCATTGCGTGAACAGTGTGGCACCTGGGTGTCATATATTCTAATACAAATAAAACTAATAGCATTAGTTATAGTTATAACTTTCAACCAACTTATATGTTTCTAATAGTAATACATATTTATATAAATTTGCAATCAGTCACTATTCAATTATTACATATTTTCTCTAATTATTGCTCTTCTATAAAAGTGTATACACTAATATTGCTCTTTTCTCTTTCTATCTCTTATTTTAACTTTTAATCGTATCATCCTTTGTTAAAACCATTTTCTTTCTATCCTATCTAACTTCTAATCATGTCACCTATCTACAAAAAAATGAAAGAAAAAAGAGAGGAAAAGAGAAGCAAATCAAAACAATACCAAAAAATGAAAAATCATCTATCCATCATCTCTTGCCTGCTTCAATACTTTTAACTGCTGTGCTTTTTTTCTTTTTGACTTGTCTCCCATATTCCTCACTAAGATCTTTATCTCTTTCTACATCTGCTTCTTGGCTGTTCAATCTGAGTATATTGCTCATTTCTGACAAATCTCTTTTCATGTGTTTTGCCTAACATTTAAGCTTTTCATGTGAATATCTTTAGACTACAAAATATATTCATGGTTAAGAAACCTGCTACCATCCCCATCATCCTACATTTGAGTAACATGTTTGACCATTAGGAATGGTTTATAAGCATAGGTGGAAGATACACCAGTCTTCCTATTCCTGGAAGGCGCCAATGGGAGTATACAGCAAATGGCTCTGTTTCTTAGCTATTTAATAGACAATTATGACGTACAAATACTGTGTAAGTGTTACTGGATTGCTTATTTTTGATTGCATATTTGTGTTACTTGGAAACTCCTATAGCTGTTCAGTCAATATTTCCATTCAGTCAGATACCCTGAACTGCAAATGTAAATCTACTATATTTAGTTGGGATCTAAATAGATACTTCAGAATTCTGGTTTCTTTTTCGTTAGCAGGAAGGATAATTCTTTCTGAAAGCCTTAGTTTCAAAAAGGAGTTGTTATGTGCATGGTTATAATTACATAACATGCAAAACCCATCATACTGTTTCCTTTCATGGCAAGCAAACCCCAGAAAGAGAGTAAGAAATAGTAAGTCAAAGAAATTAAAGGCATGAGGTAAGAAGAAAAAATAGAACTAAATTTGATTTATACCAACACAATTCATTATCTCCATATTTTTTTTATAGCTGCCAACTATTCTTGTTTGAAGCATATTCATACACATAGTAATATGCTCACCAATGCCACCAAACTATAATTTGTATGGATTTCTCCTTTCCTTCATGGCAATCCCATGCTCTTATATAAAGCCAATTTCTGCTTCTTTTGATAAACATTAATTCCTTACATCTGGCACATACTGTCTACAAACTTTCTGCTAAAATTGATATATAGTACAATATTTCTATCAATTTTTCCATTCTAATAATAAACATTTCCCCAAGTTTCTTACAAATAATTTTGAGTCCTCAGCTATCACTGTAATTGTGTGCAAAAGTGCATGTACAGTATATTCATGCCTCTACAAACACATTTGTTCTATTGCTACAAGCATTCTTTATATGTTTATCCATAAATACCTTGAACAATTAAAGGGACGTCCTCTATTTTTTTGTATACCTAACTGAGGGCCTACTTGATGTTAAACCATTCACTAAACATTCCATTTATGTTCATAGATACTTTATTTCAATCATGGAAGTTTAACAACCAGCCTTCAGCTGCACACTCACACAAAACTTTCCATAATTCAAGCCGGTTGCTTTTTCTACAATAAAATAAAAATAAACTCTTTTTATATTCACACTCATGGACCTAAAGCACTCTGTAGCATAACACTTTTGTGTCTGTTCTAAACAGCATTCTGTAACCACTTTGCTTGTATCAATTTTCATTCTTTGGTACAATTACCTTATTTGTTGGTTTATTTATTTAAAACAATATAGCTGCCCATCTTCTGGGTGGCTTCCAATCTTCTAATCCATTTTCATACACGCTTGTCCTTTCTCTTCCTGCAGAATTCTACTTTCACTCTTCGTTTCTTTCACTTCTTTTCTTCTCTCATCCTTCACTAATATACTCAAATAAGTTTACATTTGTAAGCTAGTGAAGTCATTGCTTTCAATTCGGCTTAGAATCCTTGCTTGTTGGAGCAAATTCATCATAATTGCAAGCATGGCCTAATGGAAGGCTATCTATTTCTGGCTACTTTATTTATAATGAGTCAAATGCAATCAAGCAGATTACATTGCAAGGATCAGCCCTTCAAGGAAGGCCAGGTGAGGAAAGCATACAGGGTAAAGATTTTAGGAATGTTATTTTTCTTTATTGGCATAATGACAGAATCTTGAAAGCCTCCAGGAATTTCCATCACCCTCTTCTTAACACTAAACAAAAACGGTTAAGACAGGGTTATCTTGCATTTGTTTTTTATGCTTTTCCTGAGTTATTTATTTTCTCTTAACATTACTTTAATTCCTCCATCAATGAGGTATCGTCTGCTCCTTTATAGGAACAATATATGATAGACTAGAGCATTTTCCTCTACGTTAGCATAAGCATGGATGAGAAACAGGAGATATTACGATTTCACAGAGGCAAAGTTTAATATATTGAAATAAATATAATTCAGAATTTAAGAATCAATAACCAACCAGGTTCTTGTTGGAACAGAAATATCTTAAGACTTTTGAAATTTTGGTGAGAGACAAGACCCAATTTCATGTTATCAAAATTAGTTTGAGTAATATGGTTTCTATTTTCATACTCTTAAACCTGTTCTTCAACCAAACTAAATAAGGCTTGCAGGTAGAATTATTTAATAAAAAGTAACTCCAAATGGACACAATCTTAAACACGCTGGAAGGAAGCTAGATTATTCATAAGATTTTAGGAGACCTCGAAGGGATGTCAACAAGTATGTTTTTAAGGCAGTCATGAGGCCCTGATCTACCTGAAAAAGATACAGCTGCAGTGGCATCTTAAAAAGAGTAGATAGGATTTTGGCGTGTGGAGTTTTAAAGTTTTAACTTGTATTAGGTAGATTTGTCTCCATTCAATTAACCCGCATATGACCAGGAATTTACTTTGTAGTTTTCATATTGGGTTTTTTTAACCTCCCATTCAAAAAGATAAGCAGGGGTTAACTGGTATCCTTGGCAGTTTTTGAATAAAGAAATACATTATTTTAGTTTTAGAACACCAAGCCACTTTGTGAAAAATAGTGTAACTTTGTAATTCATAAGCTGGTAAGAGGTTTTTGATTGTGATTTACTCAATTTTGCTTTTGTTGGTTTGTTTAATAAGTCATACTACAGAATTATATAACTCACATTCTAGTTTATTGCTATAAAGTGGTCCAGGCTACTGTAAGTAATGTGTTTCGCTGGCCTTCTTAAAACTGGATGATTAGGAGAGTTGCCTGATCTCCCAGTTTTGATCATCTGGAATTTTAATCACATGCCCTGCATTCTAAATTCTCACAAATTGCCTGAATGATAATCTTTCTCCTCTCTCTTTTTAGATTGTATTTTCTTTCTACCTAAAGTTTCCTCAATTCGCATTTTATTTTGCTTTAGGAACCTTTACAAAAATCATATTCTTCTTTCCTTTCCATGAGACAATTCTTCATGAATAGACCCACAAAAACATCAATAGTCAGTGGACTTATATGTCAGTTGTCCTCCATAAAGTCAATCGTTGTCTGTTTAGCACTCTTAATTTGGTTTCCTTTCACCAGATAAGTAAGTTACTAACTTCAAATTTTGATCTAGAGATTTGTGACACTTGTCCTCTCCAAAATTCGGTTGCTATAATCATTGCATGATTCCATAAATATCCATAGTATGCTACAGTTTTAGGGCTTGTTGCAAAATAGTTTTTAGATTGATTTTATTAAAACACTGATTCTGTGTAATTATTCATTTATTTACCTCTCCTTTAATATTAGGGTCCCTTGGCTAATGTACCCAGTATGGATTCTATGTCATTAAAAGCTGCAATGGTGAGATAAATCATTTTCAGCTGTATTGTACAGGAGAAGAGGGGAAAACTGAGATAGGGTTTTGAGATTGGGTGTTTTAGTTTCTTTTTCGTTGTGTTATCACTGTTTATAAGATGCTCCTCTAGATATAAGAGGGCTCCTTTGTTTTCCAAGATGTTTTCGATCTAAAATTTTAGAAATAAGGCAAAGGAAAAAAAGCAAAAAGAAAGCCAAATGTTCTTAAAGTTCAATTCAGGATATTTTTTTTTTGGGGGGGGGGGGGTTGTTGGTCTGTGGGTTTAATAAATAATGGAAACCCATCAGTGTCTGATATTTCACTGTAATGTAAAGGAATTTTAGAATTTAATTCTTTACTTGCTTCTAGTTAATCCACTACAGAACAATAGATTTTCTTGTGATGTTAAGGAGGACATGACATTGATTCAGATTCAGATTCAGATTCAGATATTTTGCTATAGTACATTTGGTAGTGTTTTATAATATGAGAGACTTCAGAAATTGCATTCTAAGGCAAAAGCTGGACTGTGACACTTCAAAATATGTTTAAGTTTGACAGTTGTTGATCATTCAAATTGGGAAAAAATAATAATTGACATCTATAAACTATAAAGGATATTACAATTAAGGAACAGGGGTTTTTTTCTGTGAGGGGAAATTAACCCATGTAGTGAGGAGCAGTGACTAGAATGAGGCAAATGTGAAGAGAGCAGAAAGAACAAGATAGGCTGGACTGACTCCCTTTCCTCATACAAAGGATTGCTGCCCAGTGCAAGTGTTGGGCTAGTGTGAAAAATCTCCATGCTATAGCTTAGTTTTGGTTGAGGTATAGTATATTGGGGGGTTAGCAGTCTCTTTGTGCATCCAGATTCTCCCTTCCCTGGAGCATTAGAATACATTTGGAGAGTGTTTGGCTTTAATTTTTCCTTTCTGAGCCGTGGGCCTTTTGAGGACCACACATTGACTAATATCTACCCTTCTCTGCGTGACAGGTCCAGTTTGATCGTTATTTGTCTGCTCCTGATGGCCTGTTAATGCCGCAGATAAACTTTCTCCTGAGCACAGCTGTTAAGTAAGTAAAATATTTCTTTTTTCTTTTCTTAGACAGAATCAGAATTCATTGTTTTCCTTTGCACGGGACTTACATAAGACTCACAGTCAAAGGCTCAAACATGAGGGGGCTGATTTGGGGGGTAAGCATGTTTCAAGTGCCCTTGACTGGCTGATGCACTGGCGGATGACAGCTTACTGATTCACAGTTGGTTTTTATTGTGTGAGGCAGGCAGCAGGAAACCATTTTGGAAACAGATTGTTTATCTCATTCAATGGGTGCCGTACTTTTGCCAGGAAATTGGTTGTAGCCATCTTTTGCATTTGCTTGCATAGCTATTTTACATCTTACCAGTTGTTTGAGGGATAAAGGGGCTGCATCCACATGTTTAGCTGCAAATTGTATACTGTTCCAGTATAGAAAAGGGACGTGTGTGTGTGGGAGGGGGGGGCAATCCCAGAAGAATGATTAAACTGATTGCTGCAATTTATTTCCATCATTATCATTAAAAGGAATGGGTGTATAAAAATTCATAAAAGAAAGACACAAGCCATCCCTTGTGGCTGTTTCAGAGGCCAAGACACAACTCTTGCACTGCTGCCAAATAATTGGGGGGGACACACTGGCCTCAGAAATCACATAACTTTGCATTGTGAAGAGCCTCAGACCATCCAGCCATTGCTGCCCAAGAGCCTTCTTCAAGAAGCTTGCAAGAACAAGAGGTTGTATTCATTTGCAGTGAGTAGAGGCAGGGAGCTATTAGGGTGGCCTTCATTTTTTCTTCCTGCAAAGAAAGATCTTGCTCATCAAGGCACTTTCTATGTTTATTCTGTGATCATCAGTTGTATATTTACATGTCTAATTCTGCTTGTGTTTTAGACAACAGATAATAAAACAGTCCACAGAATTGATCTGCCGAGCTTACACTGAACTGTATGCAGCTGTGATGAATCCTGATAATGCTTATAAAGATCCAGAAACTATATTATATAGATCTCCTCATCAGGTTCAGTCGCTTCTCTCCTAATTTTATCGCCCAAAACCTGCCTTTTAATACACCGACTGCATTACATGAGAACGGACATTGTGCAACTTTGAAACGGGCAAGGACAACTTGAGTTTTTTTCTTGAAAAAGACTGTTGCTTGGGTTGCAATTATACATGTAACTTAGCTGAAACCTCACTGACTTTTTTGGGCTGTGTGTGTTAAATTGTGTTGCTGGACGGCAGCTTTGCTGCACGCTGGCATTTAAAGTAATTTATTACAACTTCGGGAAACTTTGTCATAATTCAGATTACTCTTTATTATGATGATAAAATAAATGGTGGAACCAAAGCATTTTCTTATTTTGGTGATTGAGCCAGTTTTGGTATTGCCCTATTTTTCCTTCAAGAGTTTTTAACAAATTATGTTGAGCCTATGCACAAACCACACTTTAGTTTATTTGATTAAAATCCCAGTGCTAATACTTCCAGATTTTTTGGAAAATATCATTTGTTATTGATTTAGTGAATAAAAAAACCAAAAATTTAGCAAACTCTGGTAGGAATAATTTTTGGGGGAAGAAGGACTGGATTCCATGAGTTTTGCATTTTTAATGGCACTGAATTAGGATAGCTTTTCAGAAATTTTATTTTTAAAAAATCCTACAGGTTGTGTCCTTTCTGTAATCAAGTATTCAATATGCTAGCAATGAAGATTTAAAAAAAACACTTAAAATTTAAAATCATTAATACTATTAAAATAACTAATAAGATTCAGCTGAAGAGAAAGGTCTCAAGCTCTTTCCTGAAGGCCGGAAGAGAAGATTGAAAATGTGCACCTAAAGCTTTTAAAAAGGATGGAAAGCTATATTTTTGCTAACTTGCAAAAGTAAAGTAAATATTAATGGGTAAGCCCACATAACACTAATTTCTTTGCTCATAGCTTGTTCTTCCAATGTGCCAATTGGTCTCCAAAATATTGGAGAATTGAAGAGCTTATGACAGATAATGCACTGAAGACAAATTGCTTGTGTGTCCAATCACACTTGGCCAATAAAGAATTATATTCTACTCTATTCTGTTGAATGCCTGATTGGGAAGCCTGATCTCCTCCTTATAGATCCTTGGTGCAATTCTGTGCGGCCTAGTTTGAAAATGCTGGGATAAATTTCCAAGTACAACAGATTCTCTCCAATGCAGGATTCTCTCCTTTGAACACAGGAGAGTAAGGGTGATAAGAAGGTTGGGTTTGGTTAATGCCACTCACCTTCCTCTTCTCTGGCATTAAAAGTGGACTGTTTTCCGAATTATTCTTCTTCTCAGCAAAATTGGTTAAAGAGCACCAGAATTCTCATCCTGTAAATGTTCTTTAATATCATTTTGGGATGTGGTGAAGAATTTTACAGAGTAATTTTAGGTGTCGCTCTAAATTTAATTAAACAACTGAAATACCCTTTTAAAGGATTCTGTGCCATCTGCTAAAGTGCATTTAGTTATGTAAGGACTCCTGATTCATCTGATCCACATTAGGGTGATTTTCTGCTTCATTTCATAGTGCTTGCAAGCAGCAGTGGATATTGTGCTAAAGAAAAGCAGAAAAGTTAATATAAGGATGAAAAAGGTATAAGATGCAAAACTTACACTCAGAGTTGCACTTCCCTATTCATAACATTGAAAGTATAACAGAATAACAGAGTTGGAAGGTAGTCCAATCCTCTGCTCAGGCAGAAAACCTTGTACCATTTCAGAAAAATGGTTGTCCAATCTCTTCTTAAAAACTCCCAGTGTTGGAGCATCCATAACTTCTGGAGGCAAATCATTCCATTTTTTAAAATTTTTTAATAGTTTTTTCCCCTCTATAATATCTTACAATCATCACATTACCATTGTTATGTCATCATACCTGTATATATCAATCTTATATCGCTTCTATATTCATTCCACTGATTAATTGTTCTAACGGTCAGGAAATTTCTCCTTAGTTCTAGGTTGCTTCTGTCCTTGATTAATTTCCATCCATTGCTTCTTGTCCTGCTTTCAGGTGCTTTAGAGAATAGATTGAATATTCAATAGTACTTGAAATACCATATTCTTTGGACTATAAGACACCCCGGACTATTAAGATGCACCTAGATTTAGAGGAAGAAAACAAGAAAAAAAAGTTTTTGGCCTCTGTGCATCCCTTTTTCGCCCTCTCCAGCTCCCAGAAGCTCTTTGCAGGCCAAAAACAGGCCGATTTTGGGGCTCCCGAACCCACCGCATGTCCCATTTTTGCCAAAAACATGCCCATTTTTGGCCTGCAGAGTGCTTTTGGGGGGCAGGGATGGTGAAAACATGACGTGCGGAGGGTTCGTGAGCCTAGAAACGGGCCTATAGTCAGTCTATAAGATGCACCAAAATTTTCACCCACTTTTAGTGGGGAGGAAATGTGTCTTATACTCTGAAAAATACGGAGGATTCGTGAGCCTAGAAACGGGCCTATATTCAGTCTATAAGATGCACCAAAATTTTCACCCACTTTTAGTGGGGAGGAAATGTGTCTTATACTCTGAAAAATACGGTAAGCCATTTCTTGATGAAATACAAATAAGACTGCTATTTTTCGCAGGTTGCTTGTGAGAAGCCCTTATATGCAGGACATACTATCAACAAATGTAGGATAAGGCAGCAATTATTTCCATGGAAGTAACAAGATTGGGTTAGCATCGTGTCACAGTAATACCAGGGAATCCAATTTGAATGTGAAATAGAAGCTATAAATGTGTAAAAGACTTGCAAACTTCTGTTCATAAACTTGTAAAAATGAAACTAAAATTTTCAAGGCTATTCTAACATTTTAACTTCTACAGTACACGAAATAACAATATATATTTTATACTAAAATAATATATCATTTGTTTTGCCATGCCAAAAACTAAACCCAGGAAAATCAAATTTCCCCTGAACTGGGAATATTATTGATGTAGAATGCCATGTTGATTGTACATAGGAAGAGGTAAAGATTTTCAATGATCCCTGAAAATGATACATGTATGAGAGTCCCTTGAATAAAATGAATTATTGGAGTTAGGGTTGGGCATAAAGAAACTCTTATCACTTACTTTTAATTATTATTATTTTTTTGCAATCTGTTTTTTATTTTTAAACATTAAAAAAATATTAAAAAATGATATCATCCATTACATACAGCATGTCATTTGGTTACAAGTGTTTTTGCATCCATATTCTCAATTACATTTACAATCACAGATTTTTCATCTAATATAACTATTGTACAATGTATATTCAATTACAATTAATTTTTTTCAATAAACCTAATTCCCTTACATTCTTGATTGTCTGTTTAATAACAACATACCTTTATATAATCACAGATCCCGATATGAAAGAGATTTACCAAGCATTTATATTTGTATATCACTGTTCAATTATGTATAATTCCACCAATCAACTATCGAGTATGCTTATGTTCATTATTGTCCTTGTACATCATATATTCAAAGATGTTATTCCTTCATTTTTCAACAAGGAATTCTAAATAGTCACTTCATATATATATACCAATTTTAATTACTTCCTTATTAAAATTATTTAATAACAAGATATCTTTATAATATATTCTTAAGGTTATACATTGTATCACCAATCCTCTATCAAGTATACATAAATTCATTGTTATCCTTATCCATTTTAGAACCAAAAAGTTCTAAAGTATTCAATTCATATATGTATCAGTCTTTCATTGCATCATTGATATTCTATTTCACAGCTTAATTGTATTATCACTTAGCTCCTTCAGTTAAAACATAAGTAAAACATTTTTCATTTCCAGGTTTTTTCCCCCCAGCCATTTACTTTTAATTATTGAACATTAATCTACATATTGTATGTATTCTCTGAGTTTGCAGCACTACAGTTCAGCTCAGGCCAAATAAAGAGCAAAGCTTAGAGGAAAATTTTATTCTGCCTATGCAAAGCTGATCAGCTCTAAAAAAAGGCATGAACCATTACCACCCCAATTTCTTCGAAGCCCCAACCCAGTCTGAGACTCTGTTAGAAACATTTTTCTTAAAAAGCTTTCAAAGCTAAAGGATGCTAAAATCCCTTGGAAGGCCGTGTAACAAAGAGCCATAGTCTGCTAGATAAATAATGAAAATAGCTTATCCATTTTATTACCGAGCTACTGTTATATGTAGATGAATATAGTTTATGCTGCTACTTTGCAAACACTTGGTATCCCCCCTTTTAGCAATAGCAATAGCAGTTAGACTTATATACTGCTTCATAGGGCTTTCAGTCCTCTCTAAGCGGTTTACAGAGTCAGCATATTGCCCCCAGCAACAAGCCGGGTTCTCATTTTATCCACCTCGGAAGGATGAAAAGCTGAGTCAACCCTGAGCCGGTGAGATTTGAACAGCCGAACTGCAGAACTGCAGTCAGCTGAAGTAGCCTGCAGTGCTGCATTTAACCACTGCGCCACCTCGGCTTCTAAAAAACAAAATCTAGAAACGGATGGATTTTGATCCCAACTGGCAAGAGACATTTGGGCATGACATTGCCAGCCTTCATTTTCCTTTCATGCAAGCAACGTATTTGTTGACCTGCCCCTTGAGAGCGTTAGGAGTAGAATTTCAATTTCATGGACAGATAATCCTAGACCTACAACCACAATGGAGCCCGAAATTTATGCTGCTAAGTGAGACATTTGTTAAGTGAATTTTGCTCCATTTTGTGACCTTTCTTGCCTCAGTTGTTTAGTGAAAAGCTGCAATTGTTAACTTAGTAACACGGTTGTTAAGTGAATCGGGCGTCCCCATTGACTTTGCTTGTCATAAGGTTGCAAAAGATGATTGCATGACCCCGGGACACTGCAACTGTCATAAATATGAGTCAGTTGCCAAGCATCCGAATTTTGATCCCGTGACCATGGGAATGCTGCAACAGTCATAAGTGTCAAAGATTGTCATGTTGTTTTTCTTCCAGTGCTGTTGTAACTTTGAATAGCCACTAAGCAAACTATTGTAAGTTGAGGATTACCTGTATAAGAAGAAGCTGCCACAATTATATAAGGAGTTAGGATCCAGAAAAGTTGTCAGTGCACCTAGAGCTGAAACTTACCTTGTGAATCTCCTGTTTGTGGTGGTGCTGGATAGTAAAAATAATGTTCAGTTGACCCTACTGTACATTAGATTTAGCAGGAAGAAATTAGGAACTTGCTGCTGTTTACAGTGTTTGAACAGACACCAAGTCTAATTAGCCAAAGACAGTACCAGCTGGTGATTTTTCCCCCCAAACAAGACATTTGAACTGATTTGCCTTGTGTGGCATCCCAAAATATCTTTCTGGGAAAATAAAGGCCTCTGGCTCAGGAGAAACAGCTGCTAATAGAAAGCAAGTGTTGATTCTTCCTACCCTAGGCATTCCCTGGTCTGCTAACTTCTGTGTTCCGAGGAAATTGGTGGAAGTGTTGGTAGAAGTAACTACCCCATCCCACCATAATTAATTTTATTCACGCCTGTTTTTAAAGACTTTGATTTTCCTGAACAAGAAGTCTTGAAATCAATACTATCAACGAGATCCTATTCAAACTTTACTAACTTTGTATATGTGAATATTATTTCGCAGCATTATTCTTAGCACTCAGCTTGGGTGTATTAGCTGCTGGTTCTCTAACACAAAATCAACTAAAGAGGTCCTATAAAAACTTTAATAAAGTGTATCCATCCATCCAAACAGCGGTGTGTATTAAGTGCTTCGAGTTCTCTAACACAAGACCTGGTACAGTCCTGCTGAAACTTCTTGATATTTCTGCAAAATATCATTTTTGTTGGAATTCTTGCATGTTTTTTCTCAATTCATAATGCCCAGTTGTTATTTCGATAAATGCTGTTTTTTTTTAAACCCAATCTCTTCCCAGCATCAGGACTCATGTAGGCTTTTTCCAGACAACGTCTTGTCCAAGTGCATGTAGTTTTGTCTTTGATAAGGTTTTAAAATTAATTATGGGGAGGTATTTCATCAGTTGTATATTGAGCTACATTCTGAGAAGATTCCACTCAAGAAACAAGCTCAGCCATCTTGTTTAAGTACTATGCCAAAGCTGAAATATGCTGGCAATTTGAAAAAAAAATAAACTTCAAAAAATCAGGGATGAATTTTAAAGTGCAATTTTTATTGATAGCACAAATATGTTTCTACCTCCGTACTCATTCTTTGTTTAAAAGGTAAATAAATAATGATACATAACAAAAGCATATTTACTATTGCAAAATAATATTGCATTTGTTTTACTCATCAATTTCAGTGACCAAATCTTTGCAATATCTGCTTTTTTGTAATAAAAGTTAATCATCTTAATTACCAACTGTGTTAGTTTATAAATGTTTAATAAACTAAACTACTATTTCTGATTGTCTTTTATATTTGAGAAATCTGTGTAAATAGGTTTTACTTGTTAAAGACCTGAACTTTTTCTTTCATAGAGGGAAGATTTTAGAAAGAAAATATATTTTCTCCCAATTTTGAAAAGCAAGATGAACTGTCTCACTTACCGGAGCTCATTCCATTATGAGATGGGGTAGATATTCATGAGGGAAAGCAGGTGAAATTAATGGAACCACATTATGATGCCAATGGCAGCTTCTACTGGATTCCTGTATATGAGCAGGATTAGATCACAAAGCAATGAGATTTACAACTTGCACTAAATGACCAAAACATCCAATACTATCAATGAGATTGTGTAAGAGATCAGTGATGTTTACTAACTTCTATGGGTTACTAGGAGACATCAGTTGTAAGGTCACAATTTCTTGAGCCATGTAATATTAAGTGTAGGTTATAGTAGAATCTACTAAACACTACCCATGGACAGGTATAATAGTTACCGTAATGTTTGTTTCAGTCATGATCAACTTTATTTCTCTACAATTGTGCATTACTTTTCAACTAAATAATAACATGCTGACGATGATCAAACTAACAATAAACTGTCTAAAATCTAGTAATACTCCTGCCTCTTCAGAATATTCTGGTACTTTCCGTGACAGCCTTTTACAACTTGATTATCTCCAGATGCCTTGGATTAGAGCAGTCATGGCAAACATTTTGGGCTTGGCACCTCAAAAATTTGAAATATGCCTAATTTGGCTCTGCTGATGTTTTACACATCTTCCCACCCAGCAAAAGAAAAAAAAAACAATTGTTTCCCTCCCATCCCCCAACATCTAGGCCATTCTGAATAGCAGCACTTGGTGCTGAATGTTGAACTAGCCTGAAGATGAGGCTCGGGCCTTGATTTCAACCCTAGCAACACTGCTGCCACTCAAAAAGGCTCTGGAGGCCACATGAGACCATGGTTCTCTTGCGTGGCTTTTGGATGGCTCAGAGGCTGCGCATTCTCATGCTGCCTCCATGGCCGCCAAAAACCATGTGAGAACAGGCCATGCTTTCAAGAATAGTTGTTGGGTGTTGGTGAATGTTGATATGTCACCCAAGCATGTCATGTCATCTTTGACATCAGTGTACCAGAGGCTTTATCTCTACCAAACATGGCCCTTTTTTTGGGGTGGTGGTCACCAAATAGAGAGCCGAGGTGGCGCAGTGGTTAAATGCAGCACTGCAGGCTACTTCAGCTGACTGCAGTTCTGCAGTTCGGCTGTTCAAATCTCACCGGCTCAGGGTTGACTCAGCCTTCCATCCTTCCGAGGTGGGTAAAATGAGGACCCGGATTGTTGTTGGGGGCAATATGCTGACTCTGTAAACCACTTAGAGAGGGCTGAAAGCCCTATGAAGCGGTATATAAGTCTAACTGCTATTGCTATTCCTATTGCTAAATTAGAAAAAGCTGTTTTCCGTTCAGATAGGTTTCTATAAAGCAGTTGGGTTTTGTCTATATGAGGAGATTGTAAAGGTAGTGTTTTCCTGAACTTTGAATACCAGCAAAAGGCACACCTGCCTCTAAAGAGCCTCTGACGTTATTGGAGACGACTTGGCTGGACCAGTACAAAGCTTATCAGCATTTGAGGGGGGCCTCTAAAAGTACATTTGTAAATGACTACCATGAAAATGAACAATTTCCTGTAAATCAATGTACTTTCCTTTAGACTTTAGCATCACAACATGCCTGTCCTTGGAAAAATAAATGGCACAATAATTATTTTTTACCTCAATATAATACATTGCATGCCGGTCATTTCCCCCTTCTGCCAGGAGGTAATTTGTGTTCATAATAAACTCCTATTAGACTAAATAAATGGCTAAAGTGAAATGCTTATAAAGATGGCCACTGGACAAAAAGAAAATAATTCTTTGGATGCTTTATTAAAAGGATAGCCTTAATTAATAACTAAAGAGCAAATGCTTTTAAGGTAAGTTAGAAATTAAGAGCTGCTGCGCTTGCCTTTCTATTTTAATGGTCATCTATTCAATCCATTAGAGCAAAGTAGATGAAGTCAGCCGACTGCTCCAGAGAACCAACATCTGACTGCCACCCACACAGGGAAGAGCAAAAAAACCTATGAACTTTGCTGTCATCGGCTTTTGGCTTCACTCCCCAAACAGAATCAATATGTTCAGGAAGTCACTGCAGTTACGTCAACAAGGGGCGTCCTGTGAGCTCAAATGGTGTCTTCAGTCGGTCATTTGTTTGCCATTGCTCAGAGACTTAGGGAGTGGGTAGCTAATGAATGGGAGAAAGACGTGAGCAAAACACACAAAACAAATTGTCCAAATATCCAACTGCATTCCAATCCATGGTTCCTTGCTCTTTATTCCTGATTTCCACAAAGTAATCCAGAGCGAGACAAGCTTTATGGTGACTCTCAAGATTGGAAACAACCAGTTTTGCAGGATGTTCTCTAAATTGAAAAGGCCATTTGATGTGATTTGAATTGGATGTCTTCAGAAGGATTCCCTGGCCGTGAAGACTGAGCAGTCAGTTCTCTGAACCACCGTGTCTCTTAACAGCATGGAAGATTTGGAATGTTTGAAAACCGTTCTGAGTCCTCTAAGCCTGTGTTTCTACCTTAGCAACATTAAGTTGTGTGGATTTCAACTCCCAGAACTCCCCAGCTAGTTTAACATTGCTGAAGTTGGGAAACCCTGCTCTAAGCAATGCACCAGGGCAGTGGTGGGTTTCAAAAATTGTTCGAACCTACTCTGTGGCTGTGGCCTCCTTTGTGGGAGTGGCTTGCCACCCATGTGACTGGATGGGAGTGGCTTGCCACCCATGTGACCAGATATGAAGATGCCGACGACACTTGTCAGAACCACCTTAAATTACCTCGCACACAGCACTGGCATGCATAAGAATATGAGGTAAACTTGTTTTTTAAAAGGCATCTTTGGTTTGCGTTAAAACAACTTCAACACACGCAATGTTCTGATTGCACCACAAACGCAGTAGTCATCCTTACCTTTCACAGAGGCACTGAATTTTATAAATAGGAGCATGATAGAGTAGAATAATCATATCCAAGGACCAGTGGTGGGTTTCAAAAAAATTTGGAACCTCTTCTGTAGGCCTGCTTTCCGGGTCCACTGGTGGAACCTTTTCTAACCGGTTCGGTAGATTTGACGAACCGGTTCTACCGAATAGGGTTTAGGGTTAGGTTTAGGGTAGTGAGTGCTTGGGAATGCACGATTTTGTCCTCCGCGATTATGTCATCGCGGTAGGGTCGCGTTTTTCCCTAGCGCTTAGAACGGCGCGATTTAGTCTTCGCGCTTATGTCTCCGCGCAGAAGGGCTTCGCGGATTTCTGGTGGAACCATGAGAACAACTAGCCTCTATGCCTTTCATAGTACACCTTGTTGCCCATCTAGCAGAGTTTGAACTCATGAACTCATCTTAATTCAGGAGCCAAGAGGAGGAAGTTTATCCATTTGCTACTTCATTTCATTTTTGTACCTCAATTTCAATTTCCTGTAACTGATGTAACTGATTCAAGGAAAATGCAAGGCTGAGTGTGTGCTCTCTGTCCTGTCCTTTGCTCAGGGGATGCAGCAAAGCAGAAATAATAGTAAGCATTACTTTGAATCTCTGGCTCTCTTTGTATGACACACTAACCTTTAAAAAAAAAAGTTAACAAGCATGGCTGGCCTCTTATCCTGTCAAAGGCATTGGACTTTAAATAATTCCGAATGCTCAAACCGATGGCTGTTTCAGGATCAGGCGATCTAATAAGTTATAAAGCTTAGTGAAAATAAAGCTACCTAAGCTCTACTTTATTGCAAACATTTGGGATGACTGTCAGATAGCAAAGAGATACAGAACCCTCTAATATTGCTACCACCCACCAGTCACCCAGTCACCCAAATGTTTGCAACCTAGATCTACCTAGTAGCCCTAAAATAAATAGTAGCAAGCGGCAGAAATTAAGGGGGAAGTACATTTTTATTAATTTTTTAATTTCATTTTACATGTTTTGTGAATTTATGCGCTGAATTGTTTTCACTAGTAAGATTCATAGACCTCGTCAGTTCGTTGCAGTAATTGCTCGTCCATCCCAAATCTCTCATTTCAAACAAATTGCACTGGAAGACATGCATCCTAAAATATGAGGAACAGATTTGACCCATATAATTCTTTGCAAGACAGATAATTTTAAAGGGGGGGACACACACACAAAGTAAGCTTCTTCTGCTACCCTTTATAAGATAGTTCTCTGTTTGTAATCTTATTTTTCAGTGTTAATGTTTGGTCCCTCTGCAAGAAACTTAAGTGTGTTTATATTATTTGCAGCAGAAAAGTAATAGATTTCTTAGGTAAATGTTTGGTCCCCTATTTTTTTCCAGAAACATAATTAAATTATATTATACATATTTCTTCTGCCTAAAGAACCCCCCCCCCATCAGGAGTGGGTTCCAGCTGGCTTTACTCCCGGTTCACTCGTGTGCGCACTTTGTGCATACTCTGGATGCACACTGCATGAACATGCACACACTTCAACTAAAATTGTTCTGTGCATGTGCAGAACTCCAAAACAAGACGGCGGCGGTGGCAGCGGCAACCAGAAACCAGTTTGGGGGCGTGGCAGGCTTGGGTCGTGGCCGGTTCCAGTGACCCGGGCCACCATACCACTACCGGTTCAACCAGACCGGGCCGAACCAGTAGGAACCCACCACTGCCCCACACCCAAAGTTAACAGAAATGTTAATACTTTTCTTGAAGATTTATGTGCTAACATTTAAAAGAAATATCTAAAATAGGCTTCTAATAAGATTGAAATGAAGAGAAGCTCTTCAATTATTAAATTTAGGAATTTTTCACAGAGGACTCCAATACTTGCAGCTCTTCAGGTAGAGAGAGAGCAGTGCTTCAAGATAACTTTTATGTCTTCAAATGCCAACATCTCCACTTAATTTTTCTCCACTGCTGAATTGCAGTGCTCTGCAATCCATCCTTGAATTAGTGGAAAAACTATTCAAACGACTAGTTTGCTGTTCCCATTATTGATTCATATCCCACTTTTATTTTCTAATCCGCTGCAGGACAAAGCCTTGAGGTGGCCTTCCAAAAACATTGGAATAAAGGGGACAATACTAATTTAACACTGGTACATTTGAGAATGACTTTCTGAAAGTCTGGGAACCAGATGAAGACAAAATCATCAGGATATAGCAGAAAAACAATATTGCCAGGGTACATCTGTAACAAGTGGTAAGAGGAAAGTGAGGAAAGTTCTGCAATTTGTCTTCATAAGTGCAAACATGAATCCACAAATGTGATTTCTCCTTTGGTGATATAATGGAGTAGTAGCATGGCAAAAATCTTGATAACCAAAGCAGTAACAATTCAAGCTACAATTGAAACCTTTGAAGCAAGCTAGGTTTGTGTCCCTGTGTATCTTTAGATTTGAGATGATGCTTTTCTAATGCTTAAGACAGGATGGTCCATTTAAACCCGAGGGAGTGTTGGGCAACTTAGATGGGGACCAGCTTTTTGAAAAGTGATAGGCTTATAGAGAGCCGAGGTGGCGCGGTGGTTAGGATGCAGTACTGCAGCCACTTCAGCTGACTGCTAGTTCTGCAGCTCAGCGGTTCAAATCTCACCGGCTCAGGGTTGACTCAACCTTCTATCGTTCCAAGGTGGGTAAAATGAGGACCCAGATTGTGGGGGCAATATGCCGACTCTGTAAACCGCTTAGAGAGGGCTGAAAGCCCCATGAAGCGCTATATAAGTCTAACTGCTATTGCTATTATATAGACAAAGCAAGAGTGTTATCGACTCTTGGCCTAGAGAAGTCTGTCGTGGCCTGTATAGGCAGAGCAAGGAACAAAGCCTGGAGCAAGATTTGATTGATCTTTAAACCCATATCTGCAGAAGTGTACGTATTAGTGGAGTTCAGTATTCAGATGATTGGAGGTGTATCTTTCAAAGAAGCACTATATTGTTTGCCCATTCCTAACCCCAATGAAATCCAATTAATTTATGAGGTGGTGTCACTTGAAGCCAAGATCACCAAACAAAGACTACCATATTTTGGCCACGTCATGTCAGCCAACTCACTCGAAAAGTCAACCATGCTAGGAGTAATCAGCTCACCCTAATATCCATTGGCTGAACACTATAAAGGATGATCATGGAAGATCTGAAGGAGGTGGTGTGAGACAGAGTGGCATGGAGACTGCTGACCCATCAAGTATCTGAGGATTGGACATGACTGAATGACTGATGATGATGATGATGATGATGATGACAGGTGGGGGGAGGGTTTATCACAGATTCATTTATTTCCCCGGAGGGTGTCATAATGCAATGACAGGAAACTTTTGACACATGTGTCAAAGGTGACATGCTGCTACCTTTAGGGTGACACACTAGTGTTCACCAACCCCTAGCAACTATTCTTGAAAGCACGACCCATGAGCAAGGGGGTTACATAGGACGCACGAGAATGGAATGTACTCTTGTGCACCCTCCAGTCCCTCTATTGCATGGCCTCTGGAGCCTCTGAAAACTAAGAGTGTGCTTTTGCATGATTGTCAGAGGCTGCGCAGAGGCCACAGAAGAGCATTCTCTGACGCTGCTTTAAGAACATACTGAAGAGGCCCCTGGAGCCTGTCAACAGAAAAAGAACACTGCCTGGTGGTAAATGGTGCAGGGCAAATTCCCTGAAGCTCCCTCTTATCGGCGAATGTGCAAGGTGCCTTTTTGAGTGGTGCTAGGGCTGAAACCGAAGACTGGGCCTCAACTTCACCCCAGCCGAGGGGTGAGTTTCTCGCCCCGTTCCAACCGGTTCGGTTGGAACGGGGCCGGCGGTGTCCTCATGCACACGCGCAGTGCACGCATGCGTACTAGCGCCTGTGCGATGCTCCAGCTGCTCCTGGAGGATCGCGCAGGCGCTGTATGCATTCTGCGCATGCGTGGAAGCGCAGAACTCATCAAAACCGGGTAAGAAATGCGGGCGGGCGGGTGGATCCTTTGGCGTTCCCGGAAGTTACTTACTTCCGGGTTCGCCGACCAACCGGTTCGCGGGGACCGCCACGAACCGCCTGAAACCCACCCCTGCCCCAGCCCCTCTGCTGCTTCCGACTACCACTGTTCCAAGTGGCCTAGCTGGGGGCAGATAGAGTATTGTTTCTCTTTTGTATGAGGGGAGGGTGACACATCATGAGCAAAGTTATGCATTTCCTATAGTTTGATGTGCCGAGCCCCAAAGGTTCATCATCACTGCCCTAGTGCAAAGTTAAGAGAACCCTGGTTTAAAGAATAGTGCTTGTTTTAGCGTTTGCCACTAGATGGTGACAAAAATCTGTGAGTATTTAATAGCAAACAAACCATAGGCCTACTTGATAGAATATGGCTTCCAATGTGTGTCCTTCTCCTGACACATAACCCAGGAATAGAAATTTGAGATTTTCTCAACTCAGAATTTCCAACCGGCAGGGCCAAATCAAAATGTAATCTGACACAAATGAAAGTCAACAGGTTAGGGAAGCCTGGCATGGAACAAAGCCATTATTTCTTGTGATACAATCACTCCTTTCACTTTGGAGCGAGAGTCTACACCAGTGGTAGTCAACCTGGTCCCTACCGCCCACTAGTGGGCGTTCCAGCTTTCATGGTGGGCGGTAGGGGTTCGCTGTAACTCTGCTTTATAAATTTTATAAAGTAAAGTTACTTCTCTACTTTAAAAATCACCATTACTGTGGAACCGGTGGGCGGTTAGAAAATTTTACTACTAACAGAAATACAAAAGTGGGTGGTAGGTATAAAAAGGTTGACTACCCCTGGTCTACACACACAAGTAACACTTAAGTCCAAATAAAATTGCTGAGTTTGAAAAACACTGATCTAGAGCATGTGGGCTACTAGTGTGTATCACAGAGACTACCATTTTCTGCTAGCCTGCCTCACAAATAAAGATGGTTTGGAGTTGGAGGAAATATCTAATGTAATAACTACTATTCTGATGTTTAAGCACAAAGTACAGTATACCAAGAGGTGGGTTCCTACCAGTTCGCATCTATTCGGTAGAACCGGTTCGTCAAATCTACCGAACCGGTTAGAAGAGATTCCACCAGTGGACCCGGAAAGCAGGCCACACCTACAGAAGAGGTTCCAAAATTTTATGAAACCCACCACTGGTCCTTGGATATGATTATTCTACACTATCATGCTCCTATTTATAAAACTCAGTGCCTCTGTGAAAGGTAAGGATGACTACTGCGTTTGTGGTGCAATCAGAACATTGCGTGTGTTGAAGTTGTTTTAACGCAAACCAAAGATGCCTTTAAAAAAACAAGTTTACATCATATTCTTATGCATGCCAGTGCTGTGTGTGAGGCAATTTAAGGTGGTTCTGACAAGTGTCGTCGGCATCTTCATATCCGGTCACATGGGTGGCAAGCCACTCCCATCCGGTTCACATGGGCAGCAAGCCACTCCCACAAAGGAGGCCACACCCGCAGAGTAGGTTCGAACAATTTTTGAAACCCACCACTGAGTATACCAAACCATTATTCAAAATGCAATTTAAAATATGCAAAACTAATATTTTTGTTAGAATGAGGAAAATCACTTGTTAAATCATGGGAGCTGCTTTCAGTTCTCAACTATTAAGAACTAAACTATTGTTGTCTACTTTAATAAACTAAAATTCACTTGTGTAATGTTTAATTAAGATTTCATTTTTTTTATCTGTGAAGATTCACAGCCATCCAGATCTTGGTTGTCCCAAAGGTGCTTTTTCAAAAGGCATTTATTTTTTAAATAATCAGGCAGACATTAAAGATGCGATCATATAGCAATGGCAGGTAGGAGGGTGGGAATTATGGGACATATAGCCCAATGCATTTTGAAAGTTTCAATCAGCAATAAGGGCTCTTGTTTAAATACAGCATTATGAAAATAGCCCTAATCTGGCCTGTGTCATCCAATAAAGGAGGACTGGTTTAGAGGAACAGAAGAACTGCTGTATAATGTTTTCCCAGCCTGCTCACATCTTTTTAATATGACTTTTAGTACTTCAGATAATCTAATAGAGGAGCAAGAAGCAAGGGGCATACATAACCTAAACAAACTCTCAGGGAGGTGGGGGCAGGGGTGGGGGCAAACAAATGTCATATTTAAACAAGAATTCCATGGGCAGCAATGCTAGCCTTTGATCTGTTAAGGTTGAGCAATTTTGCTCTGAGACACTCCCCCGTTTTTCTGGCCCGTTTCTCTTAGGTTCCAACAGGAATCTTCTCCAAGGTCCAAATTTCCATCGCTTTTTGCCTACTTTCAGTTTTTCTGGAGAAACACTTCTTAAGGAGAGAAAAAAAAGGGAATTATCTTTTGGCTGGAA
The DNA here is from genome assembly GCF_009769535.1 of Thamnophis elegans. Taxonomy (NCBI): domain Eukaryota; kingdom Metazoa; phylum Chordata; class Lepidosauria; order Squamata; family Natricidae; genus Thamnophis; species Thamnophis elegans. Next base: position 16,607,702 of record NC_045543.1, on the reverse strand, counting down.
AGAATTAAGTGCTGACAGGAAGCACCTAAATGTTGGTGAGAAATGCAACAATTGCACTATTTTTTCCCTTAGTACGTAACTCTTTGCCAGGTCACGTCATGTACTGGTAGATGGCCTATTGCCTAATCCATCACCCTAACCTTTCTTAAGCTTCTTTGTGACCCTCGTGTGTTGTGCTAGGTTAGCTTATACTTCAAGAGGTTGTGCAAACTCAGAAATTGTGTTATCTCAGGAACCAACCAGGTTTTGTGAGATGCAGCTGTGGTATCAAATGGACTCAGGTCCAAGCGCTCAGAAGCACAAGTGGAAGATGCTCATATCTGATTTGTGGGATTTCATGGTCAGTTCAGTAGGACCCTGGAAACAGAATGCTAGCCTTGATGGGGTGTTTGTTCTAATCAGTTTTTTTCTGTTCACTTGCCACTTTCCTTTACACATAGTTTTGTCAGTACAGAGCAGTGGTGGGATTCAAATAATTTAACAACCGGTTCTCTGCCCGAGTGATTTCTTTCAACAACCAGTTCACCAAACTGCTTAGAAAGCTACCAACCGGTTCTCCCGGAGTGGTGCGAACTGGCTGAATCCCACCACTGGTACAGAGTTAAGTGCTAGTGCTAAGAGAAGATCCCCCACACAAGGAAAACATCAAGTTGGATTAGATGTTCCCTTCACATCACCACATAGGAACTTCAGAGCAGCAGTTAATTGGCCCCAATACAGAATATAAAACTGAATTATGTTTACTATGAATTGCATTGAAATTATCATTTTTGAACATATTGTATTATAGAAAAGGACAGCATACTGTGTTCAGTTCAAAATCTTTTCAGCATTGGTACTGAAGTAGTAGCGTTTCCTTCCTTCCTTCCTTCCTTCCTCCCTCCCTCCCTCCCTCCCTTCCTTCCTCCCTCCCTCTCCTTTTCCTAAAATTCTGAATAGCTTATAAGCTTACAAGATACAATCCCCCAGTAATTATCCAACTGATCAATAGGGTTAAAAGAAAACAGGTAAACATCTGATGTGTTTTTATTCGACCATCCCCAGACACCTGCCTGAATAGTCAAATTTGTACAGCTTTTCTACAAAGTAACAGGGAGAGATTGCTCTGGGTATCCAAGGGTTAGACGCGTTTTATGTCTAGCTCCTTTATTCAAGCAAAAGGTTTAGATTGCTCCAAAGGACATGGGCAGGGGTAAGTTGCAATGCATTGCTCCAATGTTTCCTCTGGCTTTGGCATCTTTGTATTGTTATACAATTTGTAGGCATCTACTGGATAGCTGGTATTCGGTTGAATTATTGTTATTTTTAATTTTGGTTTAGTTAGTGTAGGGAAGAATAGTTGAAAACGCAGAATATAAATGGCTAAATATATACTGTTTATGTTAACCTAGCTTAGCAGCATTCTAGCTGTTTGCTGGGGGACATTAAAGAGTGGAATGCATGAGCTGATGTCTCGGTGCTATTCCATTTCATGTTCTGTTTAGCTTTCATCTCCAAGACAGAGCTGTGAACCTTGAAATCTGTTTTCAGTCCTGCAGCTCGAGTCTGAAATAGGCGGAAGAGCATACCTGTGGCCAAGAGCAGAGCAACTCCATCATAGTCACTTTCTGGACAGATTTCTGTTGAAAAGTAACATGAAGCATTAATGATCCTTTCATTGAGCTCAGACCAATTGACCTCTTTTTAGAAATGAACTGTACAAATTGCATCACATAACAAATATTCCTTCCAATGAACCCCTGACCTTGACAGCCTGAGGTTTTCTTTGATCCTGTGCCTGAAATGGCGAAAGCATACTTGATGGACAATGGAAATGTTTCTGACACATTTTAAATCCTAGGGTCATGGTAAATATTGCTAACTGCACAGGATCAGGTTGGTGTGATAGTTCAGCCTCATATCCCAGTTTGTCCGGCTTAGCCACTTGAGGTTAGCCAACCAGTTCTTTCACATTTCAACTGTAGTACGCCCGGTAGTAGCCTTTCTCCACATCTAGATCTTAATTCTCAACCTTGCATGCAGAATTTTATTTAAGAAGACAGAGCCGAGGTGGCACAGTGGTTAGAGTGCAGTACTGCAGGCCACTTCAGCTGACTGCTATCTGCAGTTCGGCGGTTCAAATCTCACCGGCTCAAGGTTAACTCAGCCGTCCATCCTATCGAGGTGGGGGAAATGAGGACCCAGACTGTTGGGGCAATATGCTGACTCTGTAAACCGCTTAGAGAGGGCTGAAAGCCCTATGAAGCGGTATATAAGTCTAACTGCTATTGCTATTGCTAATAAGAAGGGGCCAGGATGCAACATATCCCTCCCTAACCTGTTGTCCTGTGAATTTGTTTGATTTCCCCAGCTAATATGACTGGAAGGCCTCATATTTGGGAAGGATCTGTCAGTTTTAATAGCAGGACCAGGTCATCTAAGACCCTTCCTCTTCTCCAATTATGTACAGATGTTGCTTAATTAGGGATTCTTTGGCTCTAAGTAAAGTAGGAACATTGAGTAGTTTTCAAGAGTGACAAAGAAAGTTGGTGAGTGAAGGATAATGGCAGATCAGGACCAGAGCAGAGGAGAATAAAAACAGGAGTGAAAGAGAGGGTGGAATTACAGGGTGGCCATCTGTATATCATCAGAAAAGATGCATGACCTTCTTTACCACAAACATGGACATGTATAAAATATGATAGGCTCTAACAAGTATTCAGGTGGCTCAGTGGCTAAGACGCTGAGCTTGTCGATCAGAAAGGTTTGGCAGTTCGGCGGTTCGAATCCCTAGTGCCGTGTAACGGAGCGAGCTCCCATGACTTGTCCCAGCTTCTGCCAACCTAGCAGTTCGAAAGCATGTAAAAATGCGAATAGAAAAATAGGGACCACCTTTGGTGGGAAGGTAACAGCGCTCCGTGCACCTTCGGCATTTCGTCATGCCGGCCACATGACCATGGAGACATCTTCGGACACTGCTGGCTCTTTGGCTTTGAAATGGAGATGAGCACCTCCCCCTAGAGTCAGGGACTACTAGCACATATGTGCGAGGGGAACCTTTACCTTTAAAAAGTATTCAAACATGCTTTTTGCACTGAGTCTAGCCTACAGACCTGAGCATTTTTTGATGCTTTTTCCATCCAGGTACAAATGCTGCCAAGCTTTTTTGAGATCAGCCAAAGTCATTTAGGGGCTGCCACTTCCTGCATAATATGTGCACTGCAAAGGTCAAGCTACAGATTTAGAAATTTATCTGTTAAGCAGCAAATGCATATTAACAGAGCAGGAAAGTCGGGCACAAATGAATGGAGCGAATGCAATTTTGGGATCAAAGGGAAGAGCTCCTAGTTAACAGCTTTTGTCACCATTTCCTTTGGACTCCATCCCAACACTGCATTCTCATGGGGCTAAGCTAAATGATATCTGTTGCTGACTTGGATGGGCTCCAGTGACAACATGATTGGTCCGCATGTAGACTGCTGAGATGTCTCTAGAATATATTGGGTGTGCAAAACAGAAAGAAGTGGGGGCTTTACATTTCAAATTACATATTGAGAAGTAGCTACGGTAAACTGTTCAAGCTGTCAGTTTTGAGATTGTGGAGGAAGATCATAGCTCTCAGTGGTAGAGTAGCTATTTTGCATGTAGATCATAAGTTCAGTTCCAAGACCCTCTGAAACCATGGAGAGTTGCTACTAATCACTGTCAACAAGGCTAGTTAATCAAGTTCACTGACAAAGGCGTGCCCGAAAAATGCACGCCAACAAAACCGCCGCGACAAAACAGAGAAGTCGAAAGCACGCCCACTAAAGCGCGTCGACAAATGCGCGCCGACAAAAGCGCGCCATCAAAAACAACGCGAAAACAACGGTAACAACATTAACAACCCTAACCCTAACCCTAACCCTAACCCTAACCCTAACCCTAACCCTAGCCCTAACCCTAACCCTAACCCTAATCCTACCCTAAAAACCCTAATCGTGCTTTTGTGGGTGCAGTTTTGTCGGTGTGCTTTAGTGGGCGCGCTTTCGACTTCGCCGTTTTGTCGCGGCAGTTTTGTCGGCACGCATTTGTCGGGCGCGCATTTGTCGAGCGCGCATTTGTCGGGTCAGGGCTAATCAAACTGACTTATTATAAAACAAGTTTCTCAGTTCCTAAGTTGATGACCAGAGGAGGCCCTTAAGACTCCTGTTTTCTCTGAAATGCACCCATTTCAGAGAAATGGTTTCCAACAGTGCCAGTTTGCTGGCATCAACAGACAAGCAGACTGAGAGGAAACCCAGGGTGGAGGGAAGCTTTAGGCTAAACACCTCAGATAATCACTTTTGACACCCGTGCATTGAAAATTCTATGACCCTGTGGCAGAAATTACCTGCTGGCAGGAAATGTTGACATACGTATATATTTGAAAAAGTGAATACCTGAGAAGAGCTGCAAGACCTAGCTAGTTAAATCAAGCAATATCAGGAGCAGTTATTTATTGACATAATATATCTGCCAGCAGTTTACATGACTTATTCATTTTGGCAGCAGGCCCTGAATGACAGCTGAGATGGCTACAATCATTATGGAGCTTTTGAAAAAAAAAAAAAACTTAACAGGCAGGGCAGGGACCTACGTAAAAATGGAGAACCTTAAAGAAGAAAAGGAAATATTTCTTTCTGCCCACCAAGATATACCACTCCAAGATATTTCAGGATAATACACCAGCCACTCTCCAACAGAAAGTTTAAGGGATCACATAAATCCTGATTGTAGCATATTGTTGGCACTGGCAGGGATTTCCCCTCTGCTTGATGATTCAAGGTGGAGGCAGATAGATATCTGTCAGGAAGCTACACAGAAGGTCCCTGCAAGCCCTTGGTTTCCTGGAGCTTCACCTTCAGCACAGTACAGACAATCACAACTTCTCCAGATCATATTTGCACAAAATAAGTCAGATCCACAGAGATCTGTCTACATTCCTTCCGGACTACATGGAGAAATATCAGAGTAAAAATTGAGCCGTGGTGGCGCAATGGTTAGAGTGCAGGCTACTTCTGCTGACTGCTGGCTGCCGGCAATTTGGCAGATCGAATCTCACCAGGCTCAAGGTTGACTCAGTCTTCCATCCTTCCGAGGTTGGTAAAATGAGGACCCAGATTGTTGGAGGCAATAGGCTGACTCTTAGAGAGGGCTGTAAAAACACTATGAAGCAGTATATAAGTCTAAGTGCTATTGCTAGTCTGAACAGGGGTTATGGGTTTGAGGGCTAAATTGAGATGATCTTATTGCAACTTTCCCCAATAGAGATGATCTCTAAATGGTAGTGAAGAGCTGGCAGATTCTGGGAATGGAAATTCACTGGAGGGAACCAAGCTGGGCATTCCTTTCAGTTCAGTGGTGGGTTGCAATTAATTTTACTACCCATTTGCTTTTGTGTGCAAGTGTGATGCTTCTGGGCATGCACAGAAGCTTCTGTGTATGCACCGAGCATCCAGGTGGGTGGGCGGAGCCTCCCATCACCGCCACTACCGGTTCGCCCGATCTGGAGCGAACCGGCAGCAACCCACCTCTGTTTCACTTCTATAATTCAGTCCACTTCAGTCCAATCCAGAAGAGTCATGGGCAGTAGAATTCTGATGAGAAGTTAGAAATAATGGGAAAAGGTAACACATAGTTCTTCCTTCCACTTCATTAAAGATGTAGATGCAGGCGATGGGACACTGGGCACAAAGCAGATAATCAGACCGTTCAGAGGTGGGTTCCTACCAGTTCGCACCTATTCGGTAGAACCGGTTCGTCAAATCTACCGAACCGGTTAGAAGAGGTTCCACCAGTGGATCCGGAAAGCAGGCCACACCTACAGAAGAGGTTCCAATTTTTTTTGAAACCCACCACTGGTGGGTGTGTAATGTTCCACAGTTATTTACACATTAATAATGATCTAATAATATTTCCTTATACATTTTAGGGACCTTTCCTTACATAATTGGTGTTTTCTTTCATACTTTTGGATTTCTAATTTCTGTTTCCGTTAGTTGGCAATTGCTAAAACCAATCCCATGTGAAAAAGTATTCAAAGACTTCTTGATTTTAATTTGTCAATTTATTTATTCCTGCACATTGTAATTCATTTACATATCTCTGTTTTTCCACTGTTGTGCAAACACAATTCCAGCAGCTGCTAACAGGTGTAAAATTAAATATATATTATACTCCCTTTTAAATAGCCAACAAAATATTTCTGGTTTTAATTCCATATCTTGCTTTATGATTGCTTCTAACCACTAACTTCTGAATAGCTACTTGGACCGACCTAAGTACTAATTCATAATTTCATATCTGGTCACATGGGCGGCAAGCCACTTCCATCCAGTCACATGGGCAGCAAGCCACTCCCATCTGGTCACATGGGTGGCAAGCCACTCCCACAAAGGAGGGCACACCCACAGAGTAGGTTCCAACAATTTTTGAAACCCACCACTGAGACCATTGAAGATAAATCAGAAAATGTAGTGGGAAGCTGCCAAGTTGCCCTGAGTCCCCCTTGGGGAAAAGGGCGGCATATAAATGTAATAAAATCAATCAAATCAATCAATCAAGTCATGGAGATTAGATGGAAAGAAGCAAGAACCTTATTCTGATTCCTGTGCAATTCAGGTTCCTCAGACAGTGATAGAAGTTGAGTTTTTAAAATTAAAGTGACATTTAATTTATGGAAATCTTTCTGTTAAAATGTATGCAGTAAGAAAAAAAAATTCTGAGGGTGATGATAATTCCCAGAAAATAACTTTTAACCATAATAGTAGATAGAATAGAAACCAGATGAGAACAGGTTGGGTAACGAGAATTCTGGAAAGACCAAAAATAATCTAATGCTTAATTTCCTTTTTCCATTCCAGCATAAAATTGTATCACTAATATTGACTCATCTCTATTGCTTGTTTCCAATACAGGAAGTGGTGAAGTATTAATGCTGTAAACCTTCACCTTATGCTCAGCCTCTATGTATATGTAAATAAATCACGTATCATGGAAATGCCATAAACCTCAATGATCTGCTTCGAACAAAAATCATTCCTGAGCCCATGTTGTGGGAAATGGGATGCATGCATACCTTCCCCAAATTGGTGGCTTTTCATTCTTTTTTTTTAACCTGCAACCAATTGAGGCATCTTTGTATTTAAATGGGTTGCACCAGGAACGAAATGATACCTAACTTAAACTGGCTTCAAGACATATGGAAGTTTTTGACTTGCTTTTGATATAATGTCAGAGAAGCATAACTATAACGGCATAAAAAGGAGAGATAGGAAAGTTGAAAAGGAAAGTAATTTGGATTTATAAACGGCTAAATCAGTGGTGGGATCCTGCCGGTTTAACAACGGGTTCAGTGATCGCGTGCACAATTTTACCCAAATGTACCTTCCACGTTACTCCTTGGGGAGTAACACAGCTGAGGTGCGGCAATTCGTTCTGCCGCGCTAATCAGCTGAGACGATATAGGTAAGTAAAACGCAAGGGTGGCCGGGCAGGCCAACCTGATCGTCAGAGTGGACCAGTTCGCTCTCAGCTGATCATCAGAGCTACCAGTTCACCCGAACTGGTCTGAACCAGCTGAATCCCATCCCTGGGCTAAATATAACTTCATTAGGTTTTGTTGGTAAAATTCTTAATAGTAACTTTTGTAGGAGATGGCATTATAGCAGAAACTCTTGTTAGGCATTTTTAGAGGCATCGATATATTTTACTTTGTAAGTCGCCAACTTATGCCTTACCAACAATTTCCTGGATAGGTAAAATATTGTAATTAATAAGCCAGTAAATGTAATTTTAACTGATATAAAAGTCAGTATAAAAGAGGTTCTCCTCTCCCCGGCCCCACTTTGTTTTTTCAGTGAGCGGTCGAGTTTGACATGACAGATTGTGTCCTTACAGGGCATCCTAAATGACCACAATTGACTTTAGTTGGTAAACAAGACAGTTTTTAGGTTTTTTGTTGTGTGTGTGTGTGTTTTTTATCAGGACAACCTGGTCTACCCAATTATGGGATGGAGCATACTGCTGCCGTTCAAATCCCAGAAGGGTATGGCTAGCTGATGAGAGCTTAATAGCTTGAAATAGATTTATCTCCCTTTAGTTCTTTGTCAGTAAAACATAAATTTAAAAGAAGACAGTTTTCAGTAAATTTTCCCTCATTTTGTGACCTTTCTTGCCATAATTTTTAAAACAAGTCATCGTAATTGTTAAGTTAGTAACACAGTTGTTAAGCGAATCTCGTTTCCCCACCGATTTTGCTGGTCAGAAGGTCACAAAAAGTGATCGTGTGACAACTGCAGTTGTCCTACATAAATATCAGGGACCAAGTAACTGAATTTTGATCACGTGATCACTGGGACGCTGCAACGGTGGTAAGTGTGAAAAAGGTCATAAGGTCACTTTTTTGGTGCCATTGCAATTTTGAACAGTCACTAAATGAATGGTTGTAAGTTGAGGACTACCTGTACTTATGAACTTTGTCGAAGTCCATTATAAAGTCACCCAAATCCTCTTCTTTACTTAATGACTGAAGGTGGAAGGGTTGAGGATTAGCAGTGGCAATGAAGAGTTGAAGCTCCCTGTTGAATGGAATCCTGTTGCAATGCACAGAGATAGACTGCTAAGCTGGAAGAAGGTATTTTTTACTCTGTCTTCCCCCAAGGCATTGACCTGATGAACTAATTCAAAAATGCTGAGCCTAAGCAGCCATAGAAAAGCTTCAACACCGTCTTGGCTGTCAACGGGACCTATTTTCACCTGTTGCCAATATTTTACTCCTTTCTTTATCCGCTAGTCAAGAACAATCGTCTCTCTTTCTCTGGGGTGAACACCTATCGTTTAGTTATTAGGGTTTAAAATAAAAATTTATAATATTGTTGCAGAAAATGACAGGCTTTAGACTTCTCAGGATACAGGAGAAGTTTATTTGGCAGCCAGGTTCAGAAAGCTAGCCCATTGACTAGCATTGCAAGTTCTGAACAACCTTCATTATCGAAGTACGCATTGTTATACATTGTCAAAGGCAGCGTAACACGGAAACACTTAACTCATTTCTTAGTGGTTACCTTGAGGAGAAAGCCTTATAAGGAGATGGGGCCTTACTTCTCCTTTTGTTACAGGTATGGATGACGTGTCATTAATGAACTTTAATTGAACCTTGTGGTTTGGACTTTTGACATAGGTTTTGACAGAGGAACGTTGGCTTAGAACATCTTGTGGTTAGGCCCTTGCTTCCAGTTCTTTTGCAAGCTCCAACTGTCTATGTGGCTTTTAATATAGAAGTAAAGGGGCCCCGAGAGGCTGTCCAGCCTGACCCAGTAGGTTTCACACTTAATGTCCAAATCTCACTTTACGTCCTGCTTTAATATGGACCTTATTTCTCCCTTTTCATTTTTTTCCACATTCTGTATACGAATGTAAATATCGTGTGGGATCAGGCCAGCACTGTCTTTCCATAACGGCAGACAAATCATCACAAAAAAGGTTATCAGCAGCTGCCCAAAACAGGAAGTGAGTATACTGTTTCTGGTAGCAGACACAATAAACAGCTAACTGGTGATTAATGAAATATAGTTTTCCAAAGTAAATTCTATCCAGATCAGCGGGCCTTGATTCCTGGCAATGTCAGCCATGACTGTGCTGGCTGGAGAACTCTGAGAGACTTGACGCATCTGGAAGAGGCTTGAGGAACCTGATTTAATTAACCCCAAATCTCATGTAGTTGGCACCAAACACCGGAGGTAAAACTGAATTAAATGACTATCAGATGTACAGCTTCACAATCAGAGGCTGTGAATCATTCAATGAACCTCTTATAGCTTTCCTCTGTAGAAAGTGGAAATCTTATGATAGGCTGAACCCCACTTTTTTGGAGAGACTTTTCCTCTGCAGTTTTTCTCACCATGGCCTGGACCATCCAGACATCATGAGAATGACTGGAATAGGACAATGTGCTACAGCTAGCTATGGTCAGCTCACTGCAGGACAATTTAACAATTTAATCATTTAAAATAAATTAAATATTATTTTAATTTTTGTCATTCACATTTCATTCTGCCCCTCCTTTTGCAACCTTTTTAAATTCTAGATTCTAGTCCACCATTTCTTTGATATTAGTGTAACTCTTGTCCTGCAACGAATTATTTCGCTGAGAGTTGGCTATGGCGAGTTGGCCATGACGAATTGTCATAGACCCAAGAATCACCTCCTAGAAATCAGGAGTAGAGCAGGAGCCCATTTGGATGACACAATCCTCCTCCCTTTGATGAAAGACTTTAGGTTTACCACAAATCAAAATAATACCAATTATATTATCTGGGTTTCATGAATGGAATAAAAACTGATTCACCAAATGGCTTTTTAAAATTTTCTCTTCTCTTCTTTTCTTTTCTCTTCTCTTCTCTTCTTCCCTCCCCTCCCCTTTCGCCAGTTTACAGTCACAAGAACATGATATGTATAGTAATACGCAATATTGATCTCACTAAAAAGTCTAATATTTCACAACAAATCATTCTAGATATTTGCAATTTAAGTGTAATTAATCCCATTGCTAGTCACAATAATAGGTTCTGATGTAAGGTGAACCTAATATAAGTCTGGTTTGAGTGGCTTAGTTTGTTGGACAGTAGTTTTTGCTATTGTACTATGATTATTTTCATGTTGGCTTTTGCTTCATTTTTAGGATTGTTATTATTTTTGTAACTTGTTTTCAACTGCCCAGAGTTCTTATGTAAGATGGGCAGCCACTAAAGTTTATAAAATAAGTACATAATTTTTTCTCATTGTAAAAAGAGGAAGAGTAATTATGATAATATTTTAAAAGATCTACCTAGCGATAACAACTAATGCTGAAAATGTTCTCAAAGCAATATTCTCAATAGACTTGAAGAGCAAAACCCATGGAAGAAAATATGGAAAGGTCATTTTTTATTACATTACCATACTCTAGCCATTAAACCATATACCTGGGATTGAGATGAGCCTTATTCAAGGCTAATATTTGAGAGGTTTCCAGCTTTGCCATAAACTGTTTTCCTTATATTCTGATGTCTATAATCAGAAGGAGACAACCATTTGGTGGCTAGTGGTTTCATTTCAGGCACAGCTCCCATCAGAAGTGTTATTTGTACAGGAATATGACTGTGGGGTTAACTGGGAGAAGTCTTCAAACAGCTGGATTGAGTCTTCCTATGAATACAGCTGCTTTAATGTTTTCAGAAGTGCTTTGTTCACAGCAATGTACCTGGTAGACCATCTCTCCTGAATGCTTTGCACTATCCTGGTACAAATTTGGAAACTAAACCTTCATGTTCAAAATTTCAAAATTGATCAAATGTTGTACCTCTGCTTCTTTGATTGTCCTGTCATACTTGTGTATTTCAATTTCAGTTTGGACCAACAGTGTTAAAAGTCAGAGTCCTATCCTGCACAATGCATTAATGAAGCAGTTAGTTCCTGTGTTTTGAAAGAAACAACTCTGCATTATTAAATAAAGCAGATTATTCAAGTTTTGCTACCCAACAAGTGTGGCATGACCAATTCTGTTTTAACCTAGAGTAACCTGGATTAAATTCCATTTGGAAGTGTCCCCCAAATGTAAAGCTTTATTATTTATCAGAGAATCAGTCTAAAGGTACTGTATATGGCAACAGCGCTAGTTGTGAGAAAAATAACAGTGATGAAAACATGGTTGGATGTTTTTTTACACATGCTTTACATAGTTATATTGGACTTTGCGGGAATAATAAACACATTTTTGCTCTTGTTAAGGCATTGCCCAAAACACAATAACCCCAGATTGTTGAGTCTACATCACACTATAAACATTACCCTATTAGCAAACAATACATTGAATAACTGTCTTTTGAGTGACCTTCAGAAAGTAACACAATAGCTCAGATTACTTATTATCATTGCACAACTTTTTCTCCTCATCACCGCCATCCAATCCAGGAGGCACCGTGTAAATTTGTGGCGGTCTCCATGGCAAAGTTAAGAACAAGAACAAAAAACAACCAATGCCAATATTAAGGAATCTAATAAACTCAATTTCTATTTCTGTGTTATGGCCCCATAGCTCTTACATTTAGGTGCACTGCTCAGGCTGACAAATTATTTTTGGAAAGCTTCATCTTAGGCAGAACTTCATTATTCACTCTTTTCTTTTGTCTTGTAGATAATATATTGCATGATATTAGCAGCTTGAAGCAGCCTGCCTCATATTATATAATACACTTTGAGGGGAAAATGCAAAGTCCAGTGGTTTTTAGGAGGCATTGGAATAACAGCTCTAAACTCCAAACGGCACAATTCCAGTAATTTAGTATTAAAATAATGAGAAGAGATTATATAACTCCAATTAGTGCAACTATGGTATTACTGCAGTATTTATGGTTTCTCATTTACTTGGCAGTTGAGTTCAAGTGGGAGAGGGAGAAGGGGAGGGAGGGAGGGAGAGTGATAGTGATGGGCTGCTGTAGGTTCGGACCGGTTCAGCAAACTGGTAGTTGTGTCCTGCGGGTGGGTCTGCCCACCCGCCCCAGTACTATGCTGTCCTGTTTAGCCTTGTTTTTGATGCCTCACGCATGTGCACAAGGCACATGCGCGAGCGAAGCGCATGCATGGAAGGCTGTACACTCACAACCAGCAAACCGGTTGTTAAGGTAAGTGCAGCCCACCTTTGGAGAGAGGGGGAGGGAGGGGGAAAGAGAGAGGGGAGGGAGGGAGAGGGGGAGAGAGAGCGTCATTCTAATCTTCTGATGTAGGAAGAGAGATGAGACTATGATAGTCCAAAATCAGAAGGAGTTTGATAGCACTTTTCCAGATTTATTCGTAACCCTTTTCACCTCCCTTTCTCCCTTTTTCTCACCCCACTTTATATACTAGATCTGTTTAGCCCCCTTGGCCCATGTATTTCAGCCCCTGCCCTCTTTGGGTCCCAAAGTTCACTTTGTCAAAGCAGGAAAGTTTCATGCTCTCCCTGGGTTTGCTTGAGCGTGCCTTGAGATTAAAATGGAACTGGCAGACATGATCTCAGAACCATGGAGCCACATCTTCCAAAGTTCTTGGAGCGCCTGGGAACTACCTGAGTACTGGAAAAAAGCTGATGTGGCTCCCATCTTCAAAAAAGTCCATGTCCCAAGTCTGAATGATTGAAAACTTAAATAGTGAGCACTGTGGTGTGATTAATTCCAGTGTTCTTGCATTTAACCTAAGGGAGTTAAGCTAAATTCATTGTTTTGGGTGTTGAGGAGGAGAAAAATGTTTGTCTCGCCACCAAATTCTGGTTATTTTAGGCATCAAAGGAGCACAGGCTACAGTTTCAGGGCAACACCAGGCTACCAAACCTTATGCACAGCCCCAGAGACCTCTCATTTTTTTTTTCTACACATTGTAATTTGTTAATGCAGATGTAAGTATTTTCCATGGTTCCATTTGTTCTTCCTACCTTGCCTAGACTTCAGGGAGAGAGGCCAGCAGAGAGTGGTTTCTGTTGTTAAGTCTCTCTTTTGGAAATGCATTACCCCACCCCAGAGATCCAACGGCCTTTAAGCAGGGTCTAAAAGACCTGGCTCTTCTCTCAAGCATTGGGTCAAATGCTATATGAGCAGAGGTGGATTTCACATAATTTTACCACCAGTTCGCTGCACACCAAAAATGTGAGTGCGCACGCCTTCCGTGCATGTGCTTTGCTCACATGCGCAGCTTGTATGCATGCACGCGGCTTAGAAAATGTGGCTAAATAGGCACCGCACAGCACAGCACCGCGGTCGGTGGGCGTCTCCACCTGCAGGTCGCCACTACCGGTTCAGGCAAACCGATAGTGGCGACCTGCAGGTTCAGGTTTGCCTAAACTGGTCCAAACCAGCTGAATACCACCACTGTATATGAGCCCATCAAATATTATGCATCTCAGGCTTGATTGCCCCCAGGGCAATGTGTTTTTATGAATGTGTTAAATATTTTTGTATTTTGTTCAGTGTAATAATTATATATTTTTTTAATCTTTTACAAGCTGCCAAACATTACTATAATACCTTAGAAACAGAATGAATGAAATCACATCACTGAAATTGTGGAAATGGAGCTGGCTCATTTCTGTTTGGTGGGTCCAGAGTTTTAGGGAACGAACATGCCATACTGATGTTTGCAGTTAGCCCAGATTGGGAGGTGGCATTTTTCAGAGTGGTGCAACAGATGCAACTTTAAAACTTTAAAAATCAAACAAAACTCATTGTTTCCTCTCCATCCTCTACCAGGAACTGGAGGATGAGAGGTGACTACAAGAGACAAAATGGGGTCAAAGAGTCACATTTGGACCCCAACTAGGTATTAACCATCCTTGGGTGGATTAAAAACAACAAAATATATGACTATATCAATATTTTAAAAAATATAATTCCACTGAATGTAAATAAAAGAAACTGCTGTTTCTTTTAATCGATCTACATCCATCCATCCATCCATCCATCCATCCATATCTATCTATCTATCTATCTATCTATCTATCTATCTATCTATCTATCTAAAAATATCTGTGTGTGTGTGTGTGTGTGTGTGTGTGTGTGTGTGTGTGTTCCAGCATAATTCTGGAATGCCTTGAGCAATTCCAACCAAACTTGGTACGCAGATGACTTACTCTCTGGAAACAAATACTGTGAGGGTAAGACACCTCTAACACCCACCCACCCCCATGTGTGTGTGTCTCTGTGTCTGTGTGTTCCAGCATAACTCTGGAACGCCTGGGCCGCTGAAATGAAAAGGAATGAATTATATCTATAGTGTCAAATCACAGTACTCTTGACAGTGATAGTGTGTGCTTTGGATTCAGGTGTGTGTGTGTGTGTGTGTGTGTGTGTGTCAGAGGTGGATTCCTACCGGTTCGCACCAGTTCGATAGAACCGGTTCGTCAAATCTACCGAACTGATTAGAAGAGGTTCCACCAGTGGACCCGGAAAGCAGGCCACACCTACAGAAGAGGTTCCAAAAATTTTTGAAACCCACCACTGGTGTGTGTGTGTGTGTGTGTGTGTGTGTGTGTTCCAGCATTACTTTGACTTGACACTATAAATATAATTCATTCCTTTTCCTGTCTAATACAGCATTAGCATAAATAAATCTCCTGGGTTATCAGCTAGTTGTTTGATATTTCTGCAAATTGACTTTTAGCTTGGAGGAGCGAATGTGCTCTATTTTTTTTTAAAAAAATTAAGGCTATATGATTTTATAAACAATATCATGAGGAAGAGTGTAGTGATGGACTGCTTTAGAAAGTCTGCAGCTGTCCAGAAAGAGAAAAAGGGAGGGCTTTTCTTTCTGGAAGGACAGCAGATTCTGATGAAGGCGAAGAATAAGAAGGCAACTCAGTTTGGCCTTCGCGGATGTTGTAAGACCAAAGGAAGGTGGTTTTGATAAACTGATGGGCCCGTGGGTTCTTCCTATGGCTGTCAACAGGCCCAGGTGGCCCCTGTGCTTCAGGCAATTCAAGGGTAGAGCAGTTGGCTTCCACTCACTCATTACAGCCGACGTTGGGTAATGAAAGTTCAGAGTCCTGGGCCATAGAGGAATGTTTGCTTTCCCTGCAGCAGTTTCTGACTTGCTGCAATGGCAGCGAAGAAAGCAGGACAGCTTGAGCGCACATGGGAGGAATCTCTAAGCAAATCAGAACAAGCAGAGATTAATCCACATTTGGAGCACTATTTCGTGCAGTGGAGACAGTGGGAAGTATTTGTACCAGCGGTGGGATTCAGCCAGTTCGCACCTATTCGGGAGAACCGGTTGGTAACTTTCTAAGTAGTTCAGAGAACCAATTGTTGGAAGAAATCTCATTCTGTTTTTGTTTTCCACTTTACAGGGCTAATCCTGTTAAGGAAGGCAGGAAGGAAACATTCTGGTGTTGTTTCTAGCCTAATCTTTATTGCCCTGCTTACAGAAACTGCCTCTCCGGTTAACCCTTATTACATTGTAACAGCTAAGGCGAAGCGCCCATCGACCTGAGTGACCTTGAGTTGGCCATGCCCACATGATCACATGACCACCGAGCCCCACCTACCCAGATGGTCATTAGGGCAGAGAACCGATTGTTAAATTATTTGAATCCCACCACTGAATTGTACTTACCACAGCATAAGCCAGCCTTGGTTTGTTTTTTCTATTGTCGCAAGATGCTCAGGAAGGGGTCGGCAGACCAGTCTGGGAGCAGTTGAGTGGTGAAATTCAATTTTTTTTACTACCAGTTCTGTGGGTGTGGCTTGGTAGCCATGGGAGGGGAAGGATTTCCTCTCGATCAGCTGGGACTCGGGAGGCAGAGAATAGATGGGGCGGAGCCAGTCAGAGGTGGTATTTACTGGTTCTCTGAACTACTCAAAATTTCCGCTACTGGTTCTCCAGAACCGGTCAGAACCTGCTGAATTTCACCCCTGGACCAGTTACTATATTTTTTTGCTAGCAGAATGGGCAGATTTCAAGGAATTTGAATATCAGGGTTGAGCCAGGCATAGACGATGATGGGACTGCTTGTCATGGTTTTTTGGGAGTCTTTTAAAGAATGGGAATAGCAGAGCATCTGAAGAAGGCGAGGCCTGGCACCCCATCATTTATTTCGCACTCCTTGTGGCTGATTAAGTTGGCGAAGGGAGAAGTGACTCATGGTTAAAGATGATTATTAATGCAGGAGGAGTCGGTCCCGAGTTGTTCCAAGAAAGCCATGTTAAATCTTGCACTAAAACCAGGAAACCATCTGGGATGTTAAGCCGATCTCAAACGTTCTACTTCTGGCTTAGCTAATTGAGAAGGTGGTAGCTTGTCATTCCAGATCAATTTGGAAGATACTTATAATCAGGGCCTCCTCCAGTTGGGCTTTGGCTAGGATATAAGACCAAGATTAACTTGGTCACTTCTGTGAATGACAAACCAGCAATCGGATGGGAAGAGTGCCGCCATGATATTTCTTTGCAACCTCTCAGCAGTTCTTCATAGCACTCATCATGGTATCCTTCTGGATCACCTTTGGAGCTGCCCTTGGGCCCAATTAGGCAGCGGTTCTGTTCCTTCCATTTAAAAGCCTCCGGAGGGAGAAAAACAGCCCAACGCACAAGTTGGAAGTCGGAAAACGGGCCATTTCTGGCCTCCAAAGGGCCTCCTGGGGGTCGGGGGAGGTCATTTTCTCCCTCCCAGGCTCCAAGAAAGCCGTGTGCGCATGCGCAGGGAAGCAGGGGGGTCACACATGCATGCGCAGGGGGCATGGCATAGGAGGGGTAAATTATGGGGGTGGGCATGCAAGCGCATGCAATAGCGCACGTGTGCTTTTGGCATCCGAGGAGAAAACGGTTCGCTGTCACTGCTCCAAACATATAGAAGACAAGACATAAGCCCGAAAAATGGTTGAACTGTGGCTGGTTGAGACTAATAGGATCCATATCCCTGGTGTAGGCTACAGAACTGCTTCCTACAGTAAGGCCCATTGGGAGATAACAGTTATTTGTACCCTCGAATGACAGCATAATAAGCAAGGGAGGGAGAAAAATCAACATGAGCCTAATCCACAGCAGAGAGAAAAATCAGTTGCACACTTTGCCTGCCTTTCACCTACTCTTTCCAAAAAGAGCTGGTTTGATTGCTGTCATTATGGGAATTCAGAGTCACGGGATGAACACATGACATTCACCTATGATCACAGGACTATATAAGAACTGGGTTGTTTGACCAGTTTGAAAAAGACACATGTTTGGGTGCATTATCAGAAACTTCTAAAGACATTTTTGTAAAAAATATTTTTTTGTACCAAACATCAACGCTTATAAAATGTCCTAATAGTTATGACTAATTTTTACCTGCTATGCAAGTAAGATGAAAGACCCACAGATCGATGCAGAGAGAAAATGCACAGCTTCAGTTTTGCTCAGAAGATTAGACTACTAGAGATGAGTGAATAGAAGAATCTACAGCAAAGAAATACAATAAGGGACCACGAAGCAAAGGAAGGTGAAAAGTAAAACCACCAGAGCTAACTAGACATGAGCAGGTCTAAGAACAGATGCAAGTTAGAACAACACTGAAGATCCAACTAAGCTGTGGAGTGATTTGCCACACTCGTTCGGGGAAAGAGAGCTAGGCGAAGAGCAACTGGGCGGCGGTGGTCGAGAAGATCTTAGTCAGGCAACCACAGATGAAATGAACAAATAAAAAGTCTCCCGTAAGCAGTTTTGTGGAAACTGTGAGGCTAAAAAACAGAAACTGGACTCATCAGCTTGGCATACTGCATTCTAAAGTTCACTTCATGAGGATGCTTGAGCACGCAGGTTATCCTCCGTAATGTGCACGGCTCAGCAGCTGAGCTTTGCGATTGATTGTGTCCACCAGATATGAAATCAGACTTGAAAAACGAAGTGTGATTTCGAGAGATGCCTCTGTAGAAGTTGGTGAGTTGCTCCCTAGCCTCAGATGGCTTTCCTGCATTTTGGTTGTGCCTTGAATCAAGCCTTTCGTGATCTGCTATCCTCTAGCTGGGCCGTAAATACAGTTCCCAGAATTCCCAAACCAGGATGGCCAGTATATCAGAAAGAGTCCTAAATTTTGGGGAAGACCAGCTTGAAAGCACTTCTAAAGAGATCGGGAAGTTCTGGATGAAGCTTCTGCAACGGGAGACCCTTGTCATGGGTGGTGTTTTGTCAAGGCTGGGAGTGAGAGACACTCCTGGCTAGCTGAGGCATGCCTGGCTAAGATTTGCTCCTTTGGGAGAAAATGAGCACGTTTATTTTTATCCCTTATGTGGCTTAAACCAATTATTCTGGTCCTCAGCTGGTGCAAACTTCTTCATTTTCTCCTGAGGGTGCATTTTAAGTAGCTGTGGCTAGACACAGTCTCTTCAATGACCTGGAGATTTTCTCCTTGTTTCTGCTTTCGCAACCACCAGCTCATCTCCATGGTCAGCGTAGCAACTTCTGGTTTGTTTGCTTTTAAGGGAATAAAAAAGGTAGAAGCTTTGGAGGGAGGAACGGAAACATTTTGGAGGGAATTAGTTAAACGGTGTGAATATTTAGACTGTTTTAGACAAGTCCAGATAGTCCTCCACTTACAACAGTTTGTTTAGTGACCGTTCAAAGTTACAACTGCTCTGTAAAACATGACCTATAGCCGTTTTTCACACTTATGATCATTGCAGCACCTTCAAGGTCACGTGATGAAAATTTGGGTGCTCGGCAACTGGTTTGTATTTACGACAGTTGCCATGTCCAGGGGTCATGTCATCAGCTTTTGCAAACTTCTGACAAGCAAAGAAAACGAGGAAGCCAAATTCACTTAAAACCTGTGCTACTAACTCAACAATTGCAATGATTCACTTAGCAACTGTGACAAGAAAGTTCATAAAATGGGCCAAAAGTCCCTTAACAATCGCCTCACTTAGCAACATAAATTTTGGGCTCAGTTGTGGTTGTAAGTTGAGGACTACTTGTATTTGACAGCATTTGTGCAAAATATGTTAAATTCTCTACATTAAGAAACATTTCCCAAATAAGTATGCATATACACGTCATTAAGGAAACACAAAGCTAGCAATAAAAGACTTCCTTAAGACGAGTCATGCATTTCTTTTTATTTAAAATTTAAATGTTATTTCATCCATTTGGTTTGCTTTTTAATAAAGTGTTTAGTAAAAAAAAAATCTCTTTTGGGGTAATATTTTTCAATAGCTTAGCAGTGTTAACAAGTTGCAGGGGGGAAAAAAAGCAAAAAAAATATTTTTTTCAACCTTTATAGAAATATATTTTATGTTGGTTTTTTCCCCAAAGATAGGTCAATGTACAACTTTTGTGACTTATTATTCTGGGAGAATTTTATCTTTGGCCATGTTTGGAGAAGTGTGGGAAGAATAACAGGGGAGGACAGAGGAAAATAAAATATGGCAAATATAACAATGTTATGAACACCTTTGTTTTGAATGGTCATATCTAGAGGTAATGATCACTGCGTAGCTTATAAAATACTTTACTTCCTTCTTTGGATTAAAGTTAAACTATGTGTCATTGTTGTGCTTTTTATATAAGTCCTGTTGAAAATAGCAACCCAATGTTTTCTGTTCTTTGTTTTCTCTCTGACCGATAATATTAAATAACAAACGTTGAAATGCCATAATTATACTGGGAGTTTTCTACAGAAATATATGGTCACATGAAGTCCACAAGGGAGTCATCAGAGGAGGTCTAATCAACAGTCCCCAACTTTATGGGTACTAGGGACTGGTTCGGGGGTGGGTGGGTTCTGTGGACCAGAGGGGGCATGGCAGAGGTGGGTTCCTACCAGTTCGGACCGGTTTGGCTGAGTAGGTAGTAACTCAGCCGGCCATGCCCCCGAACCAGTTCTATCGGCGGCGCCATAGATGCTACCATCTTGTTTTTTGCTTCTGCACATGCGCAGAAGCATTTTTCACCTACTACGCATGCACGCATAGTGCGAATCAAACGCACGCTTGCCCGAAGTGTGCCCCCGAGCGAACTGGCAGTAGAAGAAGCCGGAACCCACTACTGGAGCATGGTTTCGTGTCCTGGCTGCATCCCACAGATGAGGTTTCACTCTTTTGCGTGGGCTGGTTTCTGGCATGTGGAGAACCGGTGCCGGTCCATTGACCGGGGGTTGGGGACTCCTGGTCTAAATGATACAATTACCTTGTCTATAGGTTAAAAAACAAACTCAGATTCATTTAGATCTGGCATTGAAATGTGTAATAAATGAACCCTTCAATGTGACTTATGTACATCTCAAAGCAACCAGCAAGTCTAGAGACTGGATGCTGGGCATATTTTGTCTTTCTCAGGCTCTATGAGCCATTGGTTGCATCCATGAAAATAGTTTTTCCTTGTTGCTGCTCCATGCTCCTGTTTCAAAGCTCTCAGTGAGCCAGTCATCCTAACTGTGTTACTGTTGATTCAGACAGCCCTGAAGCTCTGCAAGCTGCCGAACAAACCTGGTGCTCCCCCAGAACTCCTCCTCAGCTTTACATTTGCTCCCTTCCCTTAACTTTGGTTCTGCATATCTCCACCAAGCATCCAGAAACCACAGTATGGGTAAATGTCTATGGAGATTCTGAGTCAGCCAGGTCAAGGTTGTCTCAAAGGCAACTGGAGTATGTTTTTTTTCCTTAGGAAGAAGAAGAAGAAGATGCTTTGCTTCTCATCCAAGAAGCTTCATAGGTTCTTGCTGGATGATGGGTGGGATGGGGTGGAAGGATTAGTTATAACAGAATGGGGAGGGGATGGAAGGGGGATGGAAGGAAAGAAATATAATCCTTCCACCACCACCCCACTCCATCCTATCAGAACCCTCTACCATCCAACCAGAACTGATGAAGCTTCTTGGATGAGAAGCAAAACGTCCTCTTCTTCCTCAAGGAAAAAACATAGTCCAGTTGCCTTTAGACTGGATTACTGCAACGTGCTCTACATGGGGCAGCCCTTGAAGAGTATCCGACGACTTCAGCTTGTCCAGAATGCAGCCGCACGAGCGATCGTGGGTGCGCCTCAGTTCACCCACGTAACACCTATCTTCCGCGAGCTGCACTGGCTGCCTGTTGGTCTCCGGGTGCGCTTCAAGGTGCTAGTTGTCACCTACAAAGCCCTTCATGGTATTGGACCTGGGTACTTGAGAGACCGCCTACTGCCAATTACCTCCACTAGACCAATTAGATCCCACAGACTAGGCCTCCTCCGAATTCCATCAGCTGGCCAGTGTCAACTGGCGACTACCCGGAGGAGAGCCTTCTCTGTGGCTGCTCCGACCCTCTGGAACGAACTCCCCGTGGAGATTCGTACCCTCACCACCCTCCAGGCCTTCGGCATAGCCCTTAAAACCTGGCTGTTCCGACAGGCCTGGGGCTAAAGACTCGCTGCCCCACTACGAATGGTATGATTGTTGTGCTTTTAACTATGTATGGTTTTTATGTTTTTGTTACTCTGTTTGTATTTCCCTTCCCTTTTTGAGTTGTGAGCCGCCCTGAGTCCCTTCAGGGAAAAGGGCGGCATACAAATAAATTAAACCTAAACCTAAAAAAAAAAGCACCTTTGAGACACATGATGGGTAATTTCAAAACTCTAAGCGGGCCTAGATTGTGTAGGTTTCTCATCTACTGAAAGGTTTCTTTTGCTAACTCTTACGATGTTGGTGAAAAGCAGCCTCGCTTTATTTTAAACAGCTCAGTACTTTCATTTTTGCTCAGCTGGGTGTAGCAGAGTTGCTTCTGAGACAACAGCTTCACCTCAGGCTCTTGCACCAGCCCTAGCTAGAAGACACTCTGTGCAAATGGGACATTTTTGTCCAACCTTCTGATTGATACAGACTACCTAGAGTTCCAGCAGGATTGCATTTGCAGTGTTGCTTTCCGAGGCTTCATTAACTCATTTGTTAATCTGACAATACACTTCCTCATTAAAGACCAAGAAGATATATTCACTCAGCATATATGATTAGTGTTAACATTGTTTCCTAAAAAAAAAATACTTAGAGAGTTGGGTAAACCCACTTCTCATGGTTAGCTATGGTTCCAGCTAATACACAACTTCCAAAAGGGAGTTCAAGGCCAGCCATTGTGTATATCCTAATTTTCCATATAGATAAGGCCTTTTTTTAATTAACAAACATGTAAAATACACACACACACAAAACTTAGACGTACACCTCATTTACACAATACAATACGAACGGGAGCTTCCTGTTCTTTCTAACAGCAATTATCAATCAGTACCACTCACCTTATATTATTTCCCCTTCTATTGTATTTCATTTGGATTTCCCCATTCGTAACCCTCTTATTTTACTCTTATTTTATTCTAAGGCCTTTTAGAAGAGGTTGTTGGCAATGTTGGCAATGCCCTGTTTTGTGGGTGGAATTCCACATATTCTGGAGTTTGTGGGTGAGTGGAAATTATATGCACATATGTACATGGGAATGTATATGTGGAAATCAAAACACCACCACCCCCATACACACACCCTGTTTATATTGGGTAGGTGTACCAGGGAGTTTGTGGAGCAAGGGGAGATACCTATAGTATATACAGTATATGTATAGCAGATGTAACTAGATATACTTCTGTCAGAGAGCGCCACAATATTGCTAAACCTGTTTTCTTTTGGCTCTTTTAGCAAAGCGCCCTTTCCGAGTTGCTGGGAGACGTTGTTTTCTCTCCCTCCATAATGGGGATAGATGGACTGTTGACTCCATGGGCCACTGAGCTGAGAACAAAGGCATGGCTGGGGCTGCTGCTCCCTGCGTGAGGCTCAAACCGCGTTCCAGGAGGAGACTCCCTCATCCTCGGGAACGTAGCCAGCTTGCCTTCTCCTGCCTCATTAACTGCCAGGCTGACATTCCCTTTCACAGCGCTGAGGGGTTCAGACAACCAGGCACTTCACACACAGTGGCAGGAGAGGTAGCGACTGGAAGAGAAAGTAGACTAGCCCAAGTATTTTCAGGTGTTTGACCAGACAGATCTGCCTGGTCTGCAGACTTTGGTGCCCATTTGCTAAACCAGGCCTAGTGAAGCTTGCAGGGTTAGTGGGCTTTTGTTGAGCTGGTCAAAAGCTGGCTAAAAACTGGCGACTTAGCAATTGTGTTTAGAAAGGGACTTTAAACCTCTAACCCAGAATTTTTCCATTATCATTTTGGTCAGATCGTTACTTGAGTCATGTCTCTTCAGTTCTGGGCACCAGACAAATTGGAAGAGGTGAGGTGACCTCTGAGGAGAGACTGTGGAACCGGCTATATTTAGTCTTGATTTGGAAACCCCCATCAAATCCTTGAAATGATATCCCCCAGAAAAAGGGCTGGATGTGTTCTTTCGAAAGGCAGGAAATATATCCAAGGAAAGCAGGGCTAGAAGCAGTTTGACAGCGGAACCAGCTACTAAGGGACGATAACGCTTTCAAGAGTTGCAAATAGGCATATATGCTTGTACTTTGCACTCCAACATATCTTCTGAAATTCAATCCGACACACTTCAGAGCATTATCTGGATAGTTCATGGTTCAGTATGTCATGCAAACATTGATTGGCTTAACTGTGGGAATTGTGATTAAATTAATATTCAGTTAAAAAATTACGTGAGGTTCAACAGGCAATCAAAAAATGTTAGTAATTTCTCTTTGTGTACGTATTAGAATATTTTGTTTGAGCCTTTTTCGTACATTGGAGTTGTATTTGCCCCTACATGAAACCGGTTCGAGAATTTCCAGACAGAATGCCTTTTTTAAATGTTCAAGGATGACATGTAACAAAAACATAAGTAGTTCTCATTTAGCGACTGTCACAGTTATGATAGTGACAAAGAAACAGCTTTGCAACCTGTCCTTTGTGATTTTTAACGTTCTATCAAGCAAAGGAAAATTGAAATAAGATTGTAAGCAGTTGAGGTTTCACTTAGTCTCATTTTTGCTTAACAACTGAGCTGTCGGCCCCAAGTGTGGTCAGAGAATGAGGACCATCTGTAGGATTCCATTCTACTCTGTACATGAAGGTTCTATCTACCATGGCCTGGGGGCAGGGAGGGAAGCCAAATATGAAAGAGGGAAGAGAAATTTCCTCATTTACCTCATTTACTGCTGATCTGGACTAGATAAAATTCTCCCTGGTTCATTCAGCCAGGGTTAAGTAAATTTCTCCTACACTTTTTTGCATGGATAACTGTGACCATTCCTAAGCAGGCATTTTGCAAATACAGGCAATCCTCGACTTACAACCATTCATTTAATGACCATTTGAAGTTACAACATTGTATTGAAAAAGTGACTGACAATCAGTTTTTACAGTTACAACCAGGGGTGGGTTTCAACCGTTCGCGGTGGTCCCTGCGAACCGGTTGGTCGGTGAACCTGGAAGTAAGTAACTTCCGGGAACGGCGAAGGGCCCGCCCGGCCGCCCGCGTTCCTTACCCGGTTTTGACGAGTTCTGCGCTTCCACGCATGCGCAGGATGCATACAGCGCCTGCGCGATCCTCCAGGAACAGCTGGAGCATCGCACAGATGCTAGTACGCATGCGTGCACCGTGCACGTGCACGAGGACGCCGCCCGCCCCGTTTCAACCGAACCAGTTGGAACGGGGCGAGAAACCCACCCATGGTTACAACTATTGCAGCATCCTCATGGTCACATCAGAGGAGGGTTGCTCCTAGTTCGGCCCAGATTGGGTGAACCGGTAGTAGCAGCAGCAGGAGGCTCCGCCCACCTACCCAGTGTGGGCTTCGCGGGAGCATGCCCAAACCAGTAGTAAAAATAGTAGTTCATATCCATAATTAGTCTACATATTTACTGTACTGTAGAAATTAACATTCACATCTGGATGCACATAGCTGTGGTTAAGGATAGGAGTTCCAGGACAGACTGTTGTGTGTGTCTGCCCCCCCCCCAAGTAGGTTGGAGCATCCATATCGTCAATTTTTGTAAAAGTCTTTCCCAGAGGTTGTGGTTGGCTGAAGCCTTCATCTAAAGAGGAAGCTGTGTCTTCAGGCAATGATGTTGCTGTCACTATATAATATCATGTTATTCCAGAACAAAGAAAAAAACTGCTCCTAAAATGTGAAAAAAAGTCATCTGAAACATAAGTCTCTTTTTTCAGCCATACTCAGTGGTCTGTCTCCATTCTTATCCCCATTACTTCAGTGTCTGGGTACTTCTCATTGATAGCTATGCTATTTCTGCTTCTACCTTCCAAACAATATTTTTGGTGATATATTCATTTTCATGATTTTCCAAGCACTTCATGTAGTCCTGGCTGGCTGACCACATAAGTAAGCGAGGACTACCTGCTCAACAGATACTGTTGAAAAACTTGAGATGGCGTTGAATGATGGATATTTAAAACCAATGCTTGATTCCAAATTGCCAATTACCTCCCAAAGACCCATTAGATCACACAGAGTAGGCCTCCTCCGGGTTCTGTCTACCAGCCAATGTCATCTGGCTACTACCCGGGGGAGGGCCTTCTCTGTGGCAGCTCCGGCCCTTTGGAATGAACTCCCCGCAGAGATTCAGACCCTCACCTCTCTCCAGGCCTTCCGAAAAGCCGTTAAAACCTGGCTGTGTCGGCAGGCCTGGGGTCGATGAGTTCCCTTCCCCTCTCGAATCGTGTGGCTGTTGGTTGTTTTTTAAATGCCGTGTACTTTGTAATTTTTGTGTTTTTCCCTTCCCCTCCTTCAGGTTTGTGCGCCGCCCTGAGTCCCGTAGGGAATAGGGCGGCATATAAATAAAATGAAACTCAAACTCAAACTCAAACAGTTATTGCAGCATCCCTATGGTTGCATGATCACAATTTGGGTGCTTAGCAACCAGCTCACACTTATGATGGTTGCGGTATACCACAGTGACATGGTCACCTTTCCTAACAGGTTCCCACAAGCAAAATAAACAGGGAAGCCAGTATGGAAGGTCACAAGTCACTTCCTCCCTTTCCTGTCTCTGCCCACTCCTCTGGGCTTTGTACACATGCACACACCCACACTTAACAGGACCAGGATGTGTGCTGGGCCTCTCCCAACCTATAGCCCCTCCCTGTTCCTTACCTGAGACTTCCGTCCCTGCTGCTTAATGACCCACATGTCTTGGGGTTACAGAGGAAACTAGTACCGCCTGAATTGCTTTTACTAAGTGATATGATAACAATGGACTTTACAAACGCATTATTTAGCAACGGCAATCCCAACCTCAGTTGCCATTGTAACCCATAAGACTATCTACATTTTACCAACTCACGACAGTGAAATCCATCCTGGCAGAAGTGTACCCAAAGATTTGGATCAAGTTTTGCAACCCTTCTTTTCTACCTGCCCTTTGGACAAAGCTGAAAGAAAGGCATGGAAATTTGTAATTGGTCAGCCCTTTAAATGCGGTAGAGAGAGATTAGTTTTAAGGGCACATAGCTGGAAAAGCTGGTATAAGCTCACCATTTGCATTCCTGCATGAAGCAAGCATGGATTTTTTTAAAAAAAAACCAAGAATTTGAAATAGCACGCATGAACGCTCTATTCTAATTGATTGTGTTATACTTGTGTCTGCTATTTTTGTATTTGGTAGCTGCATGTCTGCTTTTTTTTTTTTAATCTCTTTGTGATCTACGTTTAGGCACTAAAGATACATTAAAAAGTTATTAATCTGGTGTACTGCTTTTTTGAAAAATAAAAATGCAATTTTATAGGAAGAGCACTTCCACATTTCTCCCTAAGATGCTTTGCTAATTCTTCTGTGGAAGCCTATCCAGAAATGCCATCTATTTCCTGAGAATGGCTAAATTTGGCTAAGTTTTTTCCTACGGCGATGAAGAAGTGGTTTTCCATCTTCTCCCGACACAAACTTAGCTATACACAGGGTTTGCGTTCTTTCTATGGCAACCATGATGAAGATACAACATTGGCTGTTATAAGTAGTCTCCCCTCTTACTAGATGCTTCTGGGGCCCACTTGGTCTGTAGAATGGAATTGACATGATACAAGGAGAGATCCACCAAGATTGCTGGCAAAGACCATAGACAAGGGCCACTCTAGATGATCCTGCTGGTGTGGCCCTGTATAAGCAATTGCCCCAACAGCAGGCCACTTTTTTGCTTCTGCCTAAGATGGTTTGTACCCAAATCACTGCATCAAGAAATAGCTTTAAAGATTCTGATAGATGAGAGACCGCCTGCTGCCAATTACCTCCCAAAGACCCATTAGATCACACAGATTAGGCCTCCTCCGGGTTCCGTCTACTAGCCAATGTCATCTGGCTACTACCCGGGGGAGGGCCTTCTCTGTGGCGGCTCCGGCTCTTTGGAACGAGCTCTCCGCAGAGATTCGGACCCTCACCTCTCTCCAGGCCTTCCGAAAAGCCGTTAAAACCTGGCTGTGTCGGCAGGCCTGGGGTCGATGAGTTCCCTTCCCCTCTCGAATTGTGTGACTGTTGGTTGTTTTACATGCCCTGTGTTTTTTGTGTAGTTTTTGTGTTTCCCTTCCCCTCCTTGGGTTTGTGCGCCGCCCTGAGTCCCGCTGGGAATAGGGCAGCATATAAATAAAATGAAACTCGAAATTCGAAACTCGGATAAATCAACATTCTTCTCTTCCAGCTGCAGTTCCTGTCCTTGCCACTTAGGGGGGGCAATTGATGGACATTTTTCCTACTGACAGGGGAATTCACCAATCATTGCTCCTCATCTTACAAAGAACAGCCCCATTCAGGACCTTCATTCCTGAGGTGGAGCAGAGGCTGGGCACCCACTCAAAGCTGACTTTTTTGTGGGGGGAAGGGGTGCTCAAGTCCTGGAGAAAGGCCCAGGAAACAGGTGGCCCAAATGGGCCTCAGATACTCAGGTCACACACAGTGACTATAAATACCAACTGTAGGCCAAGATTACTCCCTTTCAGACTTTCATTTACACAGCTTCTTTGTTCGCACAGTGCTACAGTTCTATTCGAGCAAAAAAAATAAAAAATAAATAAATCCGTATTTTGCACAATATATTTTACCGTTGGATGAAAACAGATGTTAAAGCAGCATCCTAACTTACTATTCCTTTGTGGTGAATTGGGGCACTTAGTTTAAATTACACAACCTGACCCTGAATACATGTAGCTTTATGAGTAGCCCATGTTATAGAAATCAGGCAAACTTTCTTTTTTTTAAAAAAAAAAATCGTTCATTGAGTATTTCGAATCAACGGAGCATTGTTTGTTTCAGATAAAAGGAGCTTCAACATCTCTGGCTAGAAATCAAATATATGCAGCTATTCAATCTCCTCGCTGAACAGATTTCTGGGGGGGGGGAAGAGATGAAAGTAGCGGTGGGGGAAAAAAAAACGAAGGAAAGTTACAAATGAAAGGCAGTAGCATCTAGCTCAGTGTTTCTCAACCTTGGAGACTTGAAGTCCTGTGGACTTTAACTCCCAGAATCCCCCAGCCAGCTGTGCTGGCTGGGGGATTCTGGGAGTTGAAGTCCACAGGACTTCAAGTCTCCAAGGTTGAGAAACACTGATTCTAGCTGCACCATAAAATACCGTGAATAGGATAGTGTAGTTGCATAATAAAAGCCTTGTCAAGAAGTGCTGAAGAAAACAAGAATGGTAATTAAAGTGTGCCTGCAGGACGTTTTGTGGTCTAGGAAATGTACTGATTAAGATTTTATACAACCGCGATTGACCACTTTGCCGTCAGAAGCCACACAAGTCAATTATATGATGACAGCCAACAGTATTCACAAATAATTACTGAGCTGCAAATTTAGGTGTCATGTCTCTCAGCTTAAGTGTATCTTCAGGGGTGTGTGATAGTAATACACACACACAGGGAGGGAGAGAAGGAGGGAGGTGGGGGAGAGAGAAAGTGAATGAGAGACCCTAATATTGCACCATTTCCATGCTAAGCACTGTGGAATTTTATTTTTGTTACTAGTTCATAGCAGTTTAATACTTATCCATAGTATTTGTCTATACCCATAATGGCGAACCTATGGCACGTGTGCCAAAGGTGGCACACGGAGCCATTTGTTAGGGCACTAAAGGCGTTGCCCTATCAGCTGCAGCACGCATGCGCGCTCTGGCCAGCTGACTTTGGCCTTCTTTTAATGCCGTTTTTCATCTTCTAGAGGCTTCCTTGAAACTGCCAGAGCGTGAAAAACCGGCCCTACAAGCAAACCGGACATTCAGAATGGACTTCTGGTTTGCTCATAGGGCCGTTTTTCACCCTCCGGAGCCTTCAGGGGGCTTCAGAAGGCTTCCCTGAAGGCTCCGGAGGGCAAAAAATGGCCCCATGGCCAAACCAGAAGTCCATTTTTTGGCCTCTGGAGGCTTCAGGAAAGCTCCTAAATCCTCCAGAGGGCCTCCGGGAGAGGGCAGGGGAAGCTGTTTTCGCCTTCCCCAGGCTCTGAGAAGGCCTCTGGAGCCTGGGAAGAGTGAAAAAAGCGCGCCAAAAGGGGGGAGCACTGTTTGCGCACTCAGGCACGCTGGGGTCACATGCATAGCATTATGGGTGTGGGCACGCCTGCGCACAACCCCCATGAGCTCCCCCCACTTTTTGGCACGCAATCCAAAAATGGTTAGCCATCACTGGTCTATACCATCTTGTGTACAGACTACGTTAAGACTATGGAAGAAGCATGAAAGTGACAAAACAGTCCTTTTAAAATAGACAAGCCCTGATCAATACCCGGGGGAGGGCCTTCTCTGTGGCAGCTCCGGCCCTTTGGAACGAACTCCCCGCAGAGATTCGGACCCTCACCTCTCTCCAGGCCTTCCGAAAAGCTGTTAAAACCTGGCTGTGTCGGCAGGCCTGGGGTTGATGAGTTCCTGTGTGGCTGTTGCCTATTTTAAATGCTTGTATTGTACTTTTGTGTTCCCTTTCCCCCTTGAGTTGTTCGCCGCCCTGAGTCCCGTTGGGAATAGGGCGGCATATAAATAAAACAAATCTCAATCTCAATCAATGATTGTGGTGCTAACAAATCTACCTAGATGTCTGTGATGCTGAAGAAATTTTTGTGGAATTCATAAAAATCTGGGTTTTTCTACGACTTGTAAAAGATTGAAGGAATTCTGATTACTTAGTAAAAGAAGTAAGTTCAAATTGAAAAGGTTTAGAATTATGCATTTTAATTCTTAGGTTTCGTAAGAACGTTCAGTTGAATTTAACTGAAGACGATTTCTTGGCTAAAAATAGTGTACGATATTTCTAGAAGTAAGTAAATGTACATTTATTTTTATTTTAGATTTTTGGGGGTCCTGCCTTTATATTTTTTTTTGATGAGCTCCTCCTATTTTCCCCACAACAACAACCTTGTAAGGTGATTGGAATGAGAGAGAAGGACTGGCCCAAAGTCACCCAGCAGGTTTTCATGCCCAAGGGAGACATCAAACTGACATCTGGCAGGTATTACCTTAGAATTCAAAGGCAAGACGCAATGGGTGACAATCCTGTTTTTTAATTTTAAAGAATAAAATAAAGCAGAGCAATTACAGGTAGTGCTCCACTTACAAATGTTCATTTAATGACCCTTCAAAGTTATAATGGCCCTGAAAAAAGTGATTTATGACCATTTTTCACACGTACAACTGTTGCTGCATCCCCATGGTCATGTGATCAAAGCTTGGATGCTTGACAACTGGCTAATATTTAGGACGGTTGCAATGTCCCAAGGTCATGTGATCACCTTTTGCGACTTTCTGACAAGCAAAGTCAATGGGGAAGCCAGATTTACTTAGCAGCCATGATACTAACTTAACAACTGCAGTGGTTCACCTAACAACTGTGGCAAGAAAGGTCATATTCACTTAACAAATGTTTCACTCAGCGTCATAAATGTTGGGCTCAACTGGGGTCGTAAGTCAAGGATTACCTGTACTCACATTTGCTTAAGTGAAAACTGCCAGGTTTTGTTTAAGAGAGAGCAGAAGTAAAAGGGAAAAAAATAGGTGTGAAATCATCACTTCTATCAGCGGTGATTAAACTCCTTTTCCATTATACTCCTTCCATGGCAGAGGGTTGCAAAAAGGTAACTGAGAATAAAGGAGAGTTGACACTATAGGGATTCAAGAAGAAAATATTTTATAACACCGTTAAACACGCATCTCTTGCAGGCACAAAACCTGTGTAAAGAAAAAACGAGTTGTGCTCTAAATTAGCAGTGTTCAAAAGAATAATTTTAAACAGTACCCATTTTTGTTTAAATAAAAATTAGTGAGCTGGTGTTCCATTGGAAAGGGTGCCAATTGCATTTTACTATGTTTACTGTTCCATTTTCACAGGCTTTTGGGTTAATTCTCTCCTTGCTTACTGTAAGCTCTATCCTTCAAGCTGGGTTAATTGCCCATTTGAAATGGGCTGCCTTCTCCACTCTGCAAACTACTTAGTGGCTTTTAGGAGCTGTTTACATTTTGGGTACAGTATCCTATTGCTAAGTACTTTATTAGGTTATCAGGTTTTCAGGCAGCATCCCTTCCTTTAGGCTCTGCAAATTTTTACTGCGTTTCATTGTGACAATTCATTTGTTCTGCATGTAGAAATATTACCTGTATCCTGGAAAACGAAAAAGAATTGTTGAGGTTGCAAAATTGACTAGATTAGAGAGCTTCTCTGGGGACTTTTTAGGTAAGGAGTAGCAACAGCCGACATAAGATTGACAAGGACCTTCGACCAGTAAGTACCATATTTTTCAGAGTATAAGACACACCTTTTCCTTCCTAAAAGAGCATGGAAATGTTGGTGCGTCTTATACACTGAATACAGCCATTTTTGGCCTCCCGAAGCCCCACACTCACATCCCATTTTTGCGAAAAGAGGCTGTTTTTCACAAAAATAGAGGCGTTTTTGCCTTTCCCCAGCCCCCAGAAGCACTCTGCGGGCTTCAGCAGGGCTGGGGGAAGGCAAAATTTTCCCAATTTTTGTGAAAAACGGCCCATTTTCCACAAATGGGGGTGTTTTTGCCTTTCCCCAGCCCTGTTGAAGCCTGCAGGGTGCTTCTGGGGGCTGGGGAGGACAAAAACTTTTTTTCTTACTTATCTCTTCAAAATCTTGGTGTGTTTTATACATCGGTGCATCTTATAGTCCGAAAAATACAGTACTTCTTTGTGAAAGAACACAGAAGTTACAGTCCGAGGGACCTTAGAAGACACTTTAAACAGTGTTATTCTCTAGTTGTTACCACATTTTATCTTCCGTTTATCCATTTTAAATCCTCATGGGAGAAACTTCAGTGTTTCAAAGCACGAATGTACTGTTTAATTTGTGTAAATTTTGAGGGACATGTCGTTTGAATGACTATATCTATCTATCCACCCATCTATCCACCCATCCATCCGCCACCAGGGAGCCCTGGTGGTGTAGTGGTTAGAATGCAGTATTGCAGGCAAACTTTGCCCACAGCTTGGTGTTCAATTCTTAAGGTTGACTCAGCCTTTCATCCTTCCAAGGTCAGTAAAATAAGGATGCAGACTGTTGGGGGCAGCACGCTGATATTATACACTGCGCAGAGAGTGCTCTAAAGCACTATGGGGCGGTATATAAATCTAAGCAGTATTGCTATTGTTATTGCTATCCATACTGGCTCCCTAATCTAAAGTGTTTTAAGTGTTTTAAACTTTTAAAGACTTTTGGAATATCATCAGCGTAAGAGATATATAAATCTCTACATGGATCTACAGCAATGATACTCCTCTGCCCCCCCCCCCAAAAAAATTAGCTCCCAAACACACAAAATAGGTGGTTTTTTTTTCCACACTGGGCATATAATTAAAACACACAGGCACACACACACACCTCCAGAATTCCAAACGAGTTCATTCTTTTGACCTGCATTCCCCTCTATGTCAATTTTGACCCCTTCCTCTGGATGTGGTTTATAAGCTAATTTTATGCTGATGAAAGAAATGTCCTTCTGGGTTTGGCTCCAAGTGGGGAAAAAGACACTGGAGACATGGAGGCTGCTTGGAAAGATGGTTTATTGTTGGACAGGGCCACATGGCTTGAGCCCTGAACAGAAAAGGTGATCACATGCTTCAATGTTGGTGGAGAAGAAGAGAAGGGCTGAGGGAGGGGCTTGCTAGGCTTTTTATAACCTGTTCAGTCCCCACCTCTCTGTTTCCTGTTCCTGTGTAAGAAATGTATTCTGATTGGTTATCAGACTCCCATGGGGCCATGCAGGGGCTACTCTCTAGGTTGTGTTTTGAATCAGGTATGGATGAGTTCTCAGATGCCATGTAGTCAGTTGAGTAAAGGGCCAATATTATCATGCTTTTCTGTAGCTGCTGGTGAAGTCTTTATTATGTAAAGTGGACTAACTTGGCCGACTTAATGGCCCATTAACAGTGGGGATGGGCAGGAAGCCTCATGCAACTATTCTGTCTTTTAAAACATGTTTCTTTCTTTTCACATCCAGAGAAATATTCTGCCTTTTCAATATTTCCTAGGATATTTCATTTTTCTGGGAGAGGGCTGGATGATAACTTCCCACAATGCCTTCTCTGCTAAATGCTCTCCCCCCAAATCAGTTTAAGTTTCTGGAAGACTTTTTTGCCTCTTCCCTGTAGAAAAAGAGAACAAGAAAGAATGGAAGGCATCAGAGAGTGTCTCCATCCACCTGTAGATCTGGCCTCACCACACCTTCCTTCAGTCTTGTTCTTCACACAGCCCCAGCAGGTTATTATTGGGGTGGGGGGATCTGTCTCTAACAGATTAAAAAAAAAAGAGGTTGCCTGCTGCTGATCTGGGTCAATTTATACAAAGAAAAACAAAGGGAAAAGAAAATGAGCAAGAGATAGAAAGGCATGGAGCCCAGCAATCAGCAAGGCAGAAGCCATGGCAAACAATGTCCGGATATCCTGCAATTTGACAGAAACAGCCCTATTTTCATCACAGGTCATAGAGTTGTTCGGAGCCCTTAGTAACTCTTAGCAACTTTTTTTTTTTAGCAAATTAAGATACCACCAGAATCTAATTGAGGTAAACATCTCATCTAATTTGTAGTTTGATTTATTATGGAGTTTCTCCTGAGATTTGGCTTTATCAGGGACAGAAGAGGAAATGATCCCTCCAATACTGGTTTGGCTCTCAGATTTATTTATTTTTTTATTTTCCATTTCATTAGTTGGTGTCCGCAAGCAGGCATCAGATATGACCGAATTACTTTCCATACTGGAAAAAGACCTATAATCTTTAAACTCAGACCAAACCCACATTCTGGTTTTTACATTTTAAAAACCATAACATAATATTTTAGTAACAATGTTTTAAAATAACCAAAAAGTTTTTAATTACGCAATCCTCCCGTATCATTTATGGAGGTTTTTTGGGGGGAGGTTTACTGCTTGTTACCTTCCTGGTTTTTTTTTCTTCAAAATGTGTGCATACACAGATGGAATGTGCGTGTCAAGCTCCTGTCAAGTTGTTCCAGATCAAATAATAGTGAAATTTCTTTGGACTAGTAGTGCAAAGAGCCATTCATTTATAGGCAACCATGAATGCAGTTAAAATAAATTGAACTTGCTGATGCAACATGAATTAAATTGGTCTCCTCACATGTAGGGAAGCATGACTATCCAATTATAACTTTAGCTATGAGAAGACCAGCATAAAAATTAAATTTAAATCTCTATATTTAAATACTGCAGTTACAGATATAATGGTGTTAAAAAAAACAAGCCTGATCCAAATAACATCTAAATGTTTTATTTGGAAAGCATTTAATAATATTTCACTAATATTATACTTTGAAAGCATTTTAGTAAAACAAGATGTACACCAAACCTTTAAAATGGATTTCAATGAGCCGTAGGAATCTAGGAGGGGAACAATTAGAGTTGCCATTACCTTGTTCCCCATAAAATTCATTGATGGAGGCTTAGCTCTTGCATTGTAAAAAATATTTTCTATAACTGCTAATCATACTGAATGGTAGCCGCAGAACCACAGGTATGGGAAGCAGAATCAAACTACTCAGGGTAGCCAGCATTTCCATCCATGGACTTTATTATATATTTATTATTCTAATTTAGATAGCTCCTCAATTTAAATATATGACTCTTAGTAGTTCACAAACAATAAAAAATAAAAATACAAATACACCACCATAACAACTTAAAAATCCTAAGAACCACATAAAAACCATAAAATGAAATTCATGGCCAAGATAGCCACATCCATCTATACAGTACAGCCACTGTCTAGGCCAGTGATGGCTAACCCTTTTGGTGCTGAGTGCCCAAAGCGTGCATGCGTGTCCCCCCCCAAATGCAATGCGAGCGCCCCGTGCATGCATCCCGCCCCCCTTGCCCATTTTTGGCTTCCATGTTGGTGCAGGAGGCCTTCCAGGCCCAAAACAGGGGGGGGAGCGTGCACTTGCGCGAACCCCCAAAATGCAATGTGAGCAACCCCACACATGCGCCCCACATGCATGGCAGAGACCGAATACCATCTGGCTGGCGTGAGGCACATGCACATGCGCAGTTGAGCTGGGCTGGAGCGACGGCTGGCATGCCGGCAGAGAGGGCATGTGTGCCATAGGTTCGCCATCACAGGTATAGGCTCTACCACACACTTGGATTCCAATGTCCATGGATGAAACCACATTTTTAGGGTTTTGCAAAAAGCCAATCTGATTTCTGGAGAGAGGATGTTGCGCAAGACAGGAGCCATCACAGAAAATATGAGACAAAATCTCCTATTTCTGCACAGACAATCTGTATTTTTCCAGAAGATTGCAGTGGCAGTCTGCTGAAGTAAGTAGAACATTTCTTTGGAATCTCTCTGGATAGGTTTTAGGTAATAATATGGACTAGTGTTTCTCAACCTCAGCAATGTTAAGAAGTGTGGACTTCAGGTTCCAGCATGTTATCTGTGGAATTCTGGGAATTGAAGTCCATATCTCTTAAAGCTGCTAGGTTGAGAAAGACTGCTGCAAGATACAGTTCCCAAAGCATGAATAGTAATATCTTCACATTATAGGTAGTCCTTGATTTATGGCCACAATTAAGCCCAAAATGTCTGTTGCAAAGCAGTGTGTTTTGCCCCATTTTATGACCTTTCTTACTACAGTTGTTAAATGAATTGTTGCAGATGTTAAGTTAATAGCACAGTTGTTAAGTGAATCTGGCTTCCCCCACTGACTTTGCTTGTAGAAGATCGCAAAAAGGTGACTCACCTGACCTTGGGACACTGCAACCGTCATAAATATGAGTCAGTTGCCAAGTGTCTGAATTTTGATCATGTGACCGTGGGGATACTGTAATGGTTGTAAGTGTGAAAGCAGGTCATAAATCACTTTTTTCAGTGCCATTGTAACTTTGACTGGTCACTAAAATTTCTGTAAGTTGAGGACTACCTATATTCTGCATTCTCCGTGCAATTCCATCCTACAAACTCTGCCTATTTCTTGCTACCAAATTTTAGATACAGTAGACAAAATAGAGAAAGTTGAACGAATGCAACGTGATTAGCAAGAGGTAGACAGTAAATTCCTAGAGGAGCAATTATAGGATCTGGGTATAGTTTTACAATTGGGAGAGAATAGGAGAGCTCTTATCACCTGCCCAAAAAGGAATCACATAGAACAGTGTTGGCGAACTTTTTCAGCACCGAGTGCCGAAACAGGAGTGCACTCCTGGACACACATATGTGGGAGCACTGGAAACTGGCACACATATGTGGGAGCACTGGAAACTGGAAGAGCAATTGCCCAGTGCACATGCATGTGCCGGGAAGCTGAGCTTCCAGTTTCTGGTGTGCTCATGCGCACTGGTCACCTGGTCTTCCGTTTTTTTGGTACTCCCGCATGCAGGAAGACCAGCTGGCTGGCGCATGTGTACGCTGGAACCCGGAAGAGCAACAGGCGATGGCTGGCGTGACCGGAGAGATGGCTCTCTGTGTGCCACTTCCGACCTGCATGCCATAGAAAATTCTTCACAGTAACCCCCCCTTCCATTGGATCTATTCAAGCAGAAGCTGGTTTAAAATTAGCCCCGAATATTTTTTTTTTATTTTAATACTTGAGCAGAGAAGGTAGAACTTGATAGCCTGAATGGTCTTCCCAACTCTATGATTGTAGGACTCTCTAATTTTGCACTGGGAGCTGCTAATACATGCAGTGTGGAGTGCAGTGGGGCACTGTGTTGGTGTTGATATCTTTCACATTGGAAAATGCCAGGAATTGGGAAAATGTCGTTCTAAGTGTGGTTTCCTGAGCTGTGAAAAGCTCATACAAATGCATGAGATTGTGCTGTTAATCTAAAGCTATGTGTTTCTTCCAAAACATATTGTGGCAAAGCTTGATGGACAGATGTCAGGTAGCCCCATCAGGAAAGGCATTTGGGCAGGGTGGGGGATTGTGCTTGCTGTACTATTACTACCATGCTCCTCAGGAGTGAGGTTGGTATTTTCTGGAGGGTTGTTAGTAGCTTTAAATTGTCCCCTTATAGTTTCCTATAATCTCTCACTGTGTGCGCTGCTGGTTGATTAATAGATTTCTTTTCATATTTTTCAGTGCTTTGGGATTTATATTCAGCTTCTGCATTTGGCTAGAAACATGATCTTTGTATTGGAGTGAGTTAACTATGCTCAGATGCTGGCCCGGTCAGGCCTCCACCACTCTAATGGCATTCAGCCCACAGCTGGTTGGGCCAATTTCATATTTTCCACGCAACCTCAAGGAATGCAAATGTGCTTTGCAGATTCTCTTGCCACATAATAATGATCGACCAAGCCATGAATACGAACGCAAAACATTATCTCTCAATCTCTCTCTTTTTTTTTTTTAATCAAGGCTCATTTTGAACAGCACTCTCTTTTCAGGGATTAGCTGCGGGGATAATTAAGAAATTCTTACCTTTCCTGGTATTTGTGGATGCCGGGTGAGCAGAGGAAGACTTTTGAGATGAAAGAGCCTACTGTTTTTAGAAGGCGTCGTATTTCTAAAGCAGCGCGAAACACTGGCCTGAATTGTGGTGGGGCTGAAAATGACTTGGAAACGGGATCCAAAATGTAGCTGGGTTTTAAATAAATAAATAAATCTTTACTCAATTGTATCCCGGCTTCACACTAAGTGCCTTATTCTCTGCACTTTTGACACAGCCAGCTGCCGTTGGAAGTCTCCTTAAAAGTCAGATTGGGTTCAAGCTGTAACAGGCACAACAGGCCATTCTGCTGACAAGTCACATTGCCTGGATGTGCCTGCAAGCCCAGAGCAAAAATCCTCGCATACCCTGGGCTTTCTTTCCAGCTTGTTCCATGAGGGTCCTGGGGAGGGGGATATAGGCATGTGCATATGCAAAAGCCATTCCAGGAAGCATCTGTTGCTTTGTTACTATTACCTTCCCTGTTGCTGCTCCCCCCCCACACCAGCTGTTTTCGAAGGGAGGGAGCACAGTGATGAAAACCAGATGCTGCCAACAACATTATTAAATTGCCACTTTATAGACCACTATAGATATCAGTGTGAAGAAGCTGATAGCCAATGTTGTAAGAAGTGAACATTTCTGCTGCCCGTAGCATAGAAAGTTGAGTAACCAGAGATGTTCGCTTAGAAAACTTTCTGTGCAAATCAGATCACACTAAAAAAAAAAGAAACAGAAAATGTTATTAAAAAGAGACAACTTTTGCAGCCAGATCTAGATGCTAAGAGTTGCTGAGAGAAATTGGACCGTCAAGCACGAAGTTACATAAGATAGAACAATCAGACCAACATGCTGGGAACAAGTTGATTTGAGAATCATGGGTAAAAATGTACTCATTAAATATGGAAATAAACCTATGTGTGCATTGGAGCAGCTAATGGACAGCTGCAATCAGGGGTGGGTTTCGACCGGTTCGCACCGGTCCCTGCGATCCGGTTGGTCGCCGAACCCGGAAGTAAGTAACTTCCGGGAACGGCGAAACCCCCCCCCTGTGCCCGCACGCGCCCGCACACCCGCGCCCGCTCCTTACCCGGTTTTTACGAATTCTGTGCTTTCCACGCATGCGCATAACGCATACAGCGCCTGCGCGATCCTCCAGGAGCAGCTGGAGCATCGCGCAGACGCTAGTATGCATGCGTGCACCGTGTGCTGCGCGAGGACGCCGCATGCGTGCGTGAGGACGCCGCGTGCGTGCGCGAGGACGCCGCGTGCGTGCGCGAGGACGCCGCGTGCGTGCGCGAGGACGCCGCCGGCCTCGTTCCAACCGATCCGGTTGGAACGGGGCGAGAAACCCACC
This sequence comes from Thamnophis elegans, assembly GCF_009769535.1. NCBI lineage: Eukaryota > Metazoa > Chordata > Lepidosauria > Squamata > Natricidae > Thamnophis > Thamnophis elegans. The sequence goes on along the minus strand of NC_045543.1, from coordinate 16,568,024 downwards.
CCTGGCTGCAATGTACTATTCTTTTTCTCTCTGAGAAATGTGATAGGAGATAATAAAACAATGGCTAGACAAATAAAAATATTAATGTGAGTTTTTGGAAGCAAAGAAGCAGACATTTGAGGGTTTTTTTTTTGTTTTTTTTGAAAATGAAGTCAGAAGAACCTAAAAGTAGGCATAAATTACTAGACCTTTCTTGGAAAGGCTGGTCAATGTGCATTGCTTTTTGGCCTTTTGGCTAAGATCAAATGTTGACTTCCTATTTATTTTTATTTTATTTAGTTTGTCAAACATGTAAAAGATAACAGGTATGAGTATAAACATAAATATAAACACAGTAAATGTGTATGAATAAGTGGGGACAGTAGGACAGGGACATTAGGCAACCTGGTGTGCTTATGCACGCCCCCTTTATGGACCTCTTAGGAATGGGGTAAGGTCAACAGTAGACAGACTTTGGTTAAAATTATGGGGGTTTGGGGATATAACAACAGAGTCAGGTAGTGCATTCTAGGCATTGACCACTGTTGCTAAAGTCGTATTTTCTACAATCGAGTTTGGAGTGGTTTACCTTGAGTTTGTATCTATTGTTTGCTCATGTATTATTGTGGTTGAAGCTGAAGTAGTCATTGACAGGTAGGATGTTGTAGCAGATTATTTTGTGTACTACACTTAGGTCAGACCGTAGGCGGCGTAGTTCTAGGTTCCCCATGCCCAAAATTTCAAGCCTGGTGGCATAGGGTATTCTGTTATGAGTAGAGCAGGAGTGTAGTACTCTTCTCGTGAAATATCTCTAGACTCTCTCAATTGTATTAATATCCGATATACAGTGTGGATTCCAGGCAAACGAGCTGTATTCGAGAATTGGTCTAGCAAAGGTTTTGTATGCCCTAGTTTGCAGTACAATATTACTGGAGAAGAAGCTTCACAAATTCATCACCTTTGCTGTTTAAATTATTTTGTAAAAGACCAGCTGACCTCCTAGGTTCACTATACACATTGGACCTCCAGAAATAGTTCAGATACTTTCCATCTTGGTTTCTTATCAGCACCAGTCATCTCCAGCAGTGCCTCAAGTAATTCTACAGTACTATTCCCAAGCCTTCAGCTTCTGGTATAGGCTTGCTCTCAACAGTAAGCAAAGCAATGCTGCAGCTGCTTCAAACTTAAGCGAACTGAAATCCCCAAGTGATGGTAGACAAGCCAATGTACTTCATGATTATGATGCTGCAAATTATCACTTCTTGCCGATGAGGTAATAACAGTGTACAGTACCTTGGGAATGGATTCAAACCGGTTGATGGGTAAACAAGGACATGCAAAAGGCAAAATGCTTAGTACTTACTTCCTTAGAACAGTTGGTTGGCTGAGGTATAGATTGCTAGTTATGGCAAAACCATGTTTATATGCAATTAACTTTATATAATGCAGATTTAAGTGTCTCCCGTGTTAATGTCTTTTTTGCATCTTGGAGCGAGGAAAGAGGACGCGACAAGAGGATAAACTAAGCAGCAATCTTTATTCAACAGAATAACTACGATTCAACGTGGCGTGGTTCGCGCCAAACATTTATACCTCCGAGTTTAAGCAGGGAGCCAATGGGGCGTCGAGTAACTCGACCAATCAGGCGAGGATTGAAACGGCTCCGCCCAAGAACCAGCCAGAAAGAGAGACCTCAGTTTCCGCGCTAGTATTCAACACCCCTCCCCCCCCTAGTCAAGATACCCTTAAATGGGGCAAACATAGTCTTGTAAGTAGGTGGGACGGTGACGCTCTCGTCCCGACCTTCGTAACTCCCCGGCAGTTGTCGTCGGGGGGAAAACTGCCGGCGGAAGCGTGTCCATGGCGGGGCGGTGAGTCTGCGACGCGGCCCCGAGAGATGGCGCTGGCCCCGGGCCCCATGCCTGATGTCCATTTGTCCGAGATGGCGTCTCCGTGGCAACAAGGGTGTCCGACAATGACCCCATGCAATCCGGTTGAGATGTAGGTTCAGAGTCTCGGTAAGGGCTTCGAGGAGAAAAATAGCCGGATGAAGCACGTCTGTCCGAAAGGCTCGCATCGGCTTGTCCTCCGTTCCCCGAGTGGAGGCGATCCGTTGGGGAAAAGGTCATCGAGGGTAGCTCATGCTGAGAACGAATGTCTGCGAGGCTCGGGCCATCTGCTTCCTCGGGGAGGCGTCGCCTTAACTGGTCCAGGTGGCGCCTCCATTGTGTTCCGTCGGCCAGGCCGGCCCTGAAGGAACAGGGGCCAGTCAGGGCTGTGATGGTTGCGGGAACCCACCGTGGATCCCCAGAAAAGGAACGAGCCCATACGGGATCCCCTAACTTAAACGCGTGGGAAGGGAGGGCCCCCAGGTTGCTCGGCAGATCCCCTGCGTAAAGTGGATGGAGTCTGTCTAGGGGGGTTCGCAATCTCCTACCCATCAAAAGCTCCGCAGGACTTTTATTAGTCGTTGGACAGGGTATGGAGTGTTGGCTCAAAAGGTAAGCCGCCACTCTTTCTTGCCAATCGCCCTGATCCATGCGGCCCAAGGCTTCTTTGGCTGAGCGAACTGCGCGCTCCGCCCGGCCGTTACTCGCTGGATGATAAGGGGCTGTGGCTGCGTGCCTGATTCCTTGTTTGGCCAGGAATTCTTGGAATGTGGTGGAGGTAAACTGAGGCCCATTATCTGAGACTATCACATCCGGTAACCCATGTGTGGCGAACATCTTACGAAGGGCCCTCACTGTGCTCTCTGCTGTAGTGGAAGTCATGATTACCAGCTCCACCCACTTAGAATAAGCATCGACTACTATCATGAAGTTTCGGCCATGGAAGGGGCCGGCAAAGTCAATGTGTAAACGGGACCATGGGCCTCTAGGAATTTCCCACTCGCGAGGGGCGGCCTAGAATTTTGGCATATCTTGCATCGGCCTACATAATCTGCAATTTCCGAATCTAGCAAGGGCCACCACACATAACTGCGGGCTAAGGCTTTCATTCTCGCTATGCCTGGATGGTTTTTGTGGAGTGCGGGCAGGATTCGTGCCCGTAGGGCTGTGGGAATCACTACCCTATCCCCCCACACAAGACAACCCCCGTGAAGGGCAAGTTCGGCTTGTCGTGCTTTAAATGGTCGGAATCCTTCCGCTACCTTTTCCGCGGGCCAACCCCTCAAAACCCATGAAGTTACTTGGGATAAGACGGGGTCGGCCTTTGTGCAAGCTGCAACATCCGCGGCAGAGACGGGGAGGTCGGATTCGGCAATGGACAAGATAGAAAGAGCGGGCACGTGGGCTGTATCCGTCTGTGGCAAGGGGCAACGGCTCAGGGCGTCTGCGTGCCCTAACTGCTTACCCGGACGGTATAACAGCGTATACGAATACGCTGTTAGGAACTCAGTCCAGCGTGTCATGCGGGGAGACAGAATGGGAGGGGTTGGCTTGTCGCCTGCCAATAGCCCCAGGAGCGGCTTGTGATCCGTGACAAGGGTGAAATTCCTGCCATAGAGGTAATCATGGAATCGCTTAACGCCGGACACTGCAGCCAGAGCTTCTTTATCAATTTGGCTGTAGTTCCGCTCCGTTGAGGAGAGTGTCCGGGAGTAGAAGGCTATGGGAGCCTCTGAGCCGTTTGGGAGAGCATGGCTCAGGACCGCCCCTATGCCGTAGGGGGAGGCGTCGCACGTTAAGACTAGAGGCATCCTATCACTATATTGAATTAGGACTGCCGACGAGGTTAAAATATCTTTTATAGCCGCGAACGCGTGCGCTTCACGGCTACCCCATTTCCAGGCCGCTGACCGATCAAGCAGTCGGTGTAGCGGCTCAGCTAACGACGCCTTGTGGGGGATAAAAGGGGCATAGAAATTTAAAAGCCCCAGGAACGCCTGCAATTCCGCCCTAGAGGTGGGTGCCGGTGCGTTTTTGATGGCGGCAACTTTGGAAGGAGTGGGGTAGATGCCTTGTGCATCGATGAGAAATCCCAAAAATTCTACTTTGGGGACAGCGATTTCGCATTTGCTGCGCTTTAGTTTCAGTCCTGCCTCCCTAAAACGTGTGAGGACCTCCCGCAGTATTTTCAGGAGTTCCGAGTGGCTGGGGGCTGCGACCAGGACGTCGTCAAAATAAGGAACGACGCCTGGGAGCCCGTGGAGCAAACGCTCCATGAGGCTCTGAAAAATCCCCGGGGCAACCGAAACGCCGAATTGAAGACGGCGGCAACGGAAGGCCCCGCGGTGAGTGACGATGGTCTGGGCTGTAGCCGCGTCATCATCTACGGGAAGCTGCTGGTAGGCCTGTGCCATATCTAACTTGGCGAAAATACGGCCTTGCCCTAAGGAGTGGAGTAGGTGTTGAACTACGGGAACGGGATATGGATTTGCCTGCAGGGCCAAATTGATGGTCGACTTATAGTCGGCACATATTCTCACCGATCCATCGGGTTTGACCGGGAGAACTATGGGGGTTTCCCAACAGGCATGATCTACGGGCTCAATTACCCCCTGCTCTATAAGCTTATCAAGTTCCGCGTCTACCTTTGCTCTCAATGCGAAGGGGACCCTACGTGCCTTCAGCCTGATGGGCGCGACCTGGGGATCGAGGCAAAGGGAAATGGGGGTGCCCTTATAACAGCCCAATTTCCCATCGAACACATCTGCGAACTCATCTAAAACGCTGTCTACGGTACGGGGAACTACCCTGTGCACCCCCTCTATAGTGAGGCCCAAGGCGGAAAACCAATCCAACCCAAGGAGAGCGGGCAGGTCATTCCTGACAATTAAAACTGGAAGTTTCCCCTTAAAATCTCCGTATTCCACCCGAATGTGGAATATTCCTGCCGTGGGAATCCCATTTCCCTGGTAGTCTAAGAGGGAGACCCCGACGGGGCGCAATTTACTCTGGGGAACCCTAGGGCAAAGGCGGGAAAACAGGGCCCAAGATAAAAGGGAACGGGAAGACCCAGAGTCCACCTCCATTCGGCAAAGCTGACCTTCTAGTCGGACGGCGGTGCTAATTTTGCGATCGCCGGCGGGAACGTGGGACGCCTGGTAAACCACGCAGTCGGCGCTAGGGAGCTGGTAGGTAGAATGGCAGTCCTCAGCTCGCCTCGCAGGACGTGGTTGTTGGCGGCGTTGCGGTGCCTGGCGTTGGTCGCTGGGCTGCATAAACGATGGGGCTGGCACAAGAGCCCGGCAGACCCTGGCGAGGTGTCCTTCTCCTCGGCAGCGACGGCAGACAGCGGAACGGAACGGGCAGGATGCGCGGCTGTGGCGGCCGCCGCATCCGCGGCAAGGTGCGTTTGGGACTGGCTGAGCGGGCGTCGGTGGTTGCTGGTGTGATCTCCGCTTCGGCTGCGTCCTCATTTGCCCGACGGTTTCCTCCTCCTCATCTTCCGTAGGAGAGAGGTCGTCGACGAGGTTGGTCTGGGTGGGAGGCCCCGCAGCAGTTTGCGCGGGGGATTTCAGCTGGAGGCGTTCGATGTCGGCCGTGGATTGTTCGGAGAGCTCTGCTGCTCGTGCGGTCTCCACGGCTTGCACCAAGGTAATTTTATGATTCCGGAGCATACGGCTGCGCAATTGCACATCGCGGACCCCGCATACAAACTGCTCCACGAGGTTCTCCTCCAGGTCTGCAAAATCGCACTGGGCGGCCACTGTGCGCAAAGCCTCTAAGAACTGGCTGATGGATTCGTTGGGCTTTTGCACCCGGCGGCGGAAGGTGAAACGGCGTGCGATCAGAGAAGGTGAGGGAGCGTAATGATCCCTCAACCTGGACATCAGCTCATCCCACCCAAGTTTGTAAGCTGGCCTCGGAGCGGCCAGAGCTCTCGCAGAGGCGAACATGGAAGGCTCGCAGCAGGACAAGAAAAAACTGCATTTCTCTTCGTCGGTCTGTGCCCGGTTCTTCGATGCAATTAAATAGCACTCGAAACGCTCCATGAAGCCATCCCATGATTCTCCGGCAGATCCGAACGGCGCAAAAGGAGGAAGCGCTGATGCCATTGTGGTACAAAACAGAAGGGGGGAGAAAGAGGACGGGAAAATTCGCTGCCGGGGTTCTCAGCCTGAAGAGCGTGTCCGTGCTGGTTCAGACGCGGTGGCAAGCTGGCTTGTTCTTCTCCGTGGTCGCGGGGATCTGATCCCATCCTCGTCGCCAGTTTTGCATCTTGGAGCGAGGAAAGAGGACGCGACAAGAGGATAAACTAAGCAGCAATCTTTATTCAACAGAGTAACTACGATTCAACGTGGCGTGGTTCGCGCCAAACATTTATACCTCCGAGTTTAAGCAGGGAGCCAATGGGGCGTCGAGTAACTCGACCAATCAGGCGAGGATTGAAACGGCTCCGCCCAAGAACCAGCCAGAAAGAGAGACCTCAGTTTCCGCGCTAGTATTCAACAGTCTTAATAGCTAAAAGTACTAGATATTTGACATAGGCATGTCTGACAATATTTTTGTATGGTGTCTTTTTAGTTCTTCTTACATATTTAAACTCTCTCATGTGGAAGTGTCAAGTTCATATTTTATTTCTTTCAGACATTTTACTAGTAACTAACACTGGAATGCTAAACCTTCAAGCAGAAAGAATTTTTTGCAACAAATAATCAACCATTGAAAAATAAATGAAAAAAAAACCTTGATTTCTCTAAGTGGCAAGAAATCCAGACCGTGGCCTTTTTAGTTCCATTTGCAAAAAGGTGATCAAAGGTTTTGTAATATTTGGTGGGTTTTTACAAATAGACAAGTTGAGCATCATAGAAACATAGTTTAAATCAGGGTTGGCATAGTTTAAACCAGTCTATGTCTAGATTGCCAGGCTTCCAATACTGATCCACTGTACTTGAAATTAATGGCCTCATCTTCCTGAAAATCTGCTCTACTCAGTTAAATGGCCATTTTATAATTTAAATGCTACCAAGGAAGGGTGCATCTTTGTTTTTCCCCAAAGCTGGGTCTCAGGAATCTTGTGCTTTAAAGTAGACTTAGCAGGTAGCATTCCTAATACTACCTCTCCAAAGTTGTAGCAACAATCAAAATTCCCCCTTTCTGTCATCTCTCTTGCCTTTCCAAAAGGGCAGAAGATTTACCCAAGCATAGCGGCTAATAGATCTGTCAGTTAATTCTGTTATCCGCCCCACAAGCTTACGATAATATTGTTTAAGCCACACATTCTGATGTTCCTATGGGGGACAATTATAGACGGCCACAGTGTGTTTAGCTTTGACTTATTCTGTTTCAGTGATCCATTAAGTGCACATTAATTTTTGATGCAACAGGAAAGCAGAAAGTACTGTCTAGATCAAAGAGATTGCTTTAGACTATCTTCTCCAGCCTGAAGCACTTTTGCTCATTCTCCTGCTGTTTAGGAGTTTAGAAGTACAACACCCATGATCTCTGGAAAATGCTGATATTATGGTCTAATCCTTCTGGAGGGCATTAGGTAAAGAGGACTATGGTGAGCTATGTGGTGCTAAAATAGGTTTAATCAAGCCTATGTCCTACATGTGGTACAAGAAAGCAAGCCAAAAAGCTAATGATAGCTGGAAAAAACTTCAAGAATGCCTTGGCGGTTAACAAGATGAACTATGTCCAGACTCATGTTCCCACTTGAAGAACTTTTGCCCTGTCAACCTGACCTATTTCAAAGGATTCTTTCTATGAGGTTAAAATGTGTGTCATCTTAATTCCTCAGAGGAAAGGTGGTGTAGAGCTAGGTAGGAAGATAAATGGGGTGCAGCCAATAGATAAAATCAACAACTGAATTAAGCAAACTACATGGAGGGAAGAAATGGGTTCTGTTGTCTGACCCCAAGATCCCCTTTGCCTTGGGGTTTTAAATATTGTGTTTTTGTAAACTAGCAGCTCTGTAACTCATTAGTCTGTAGGAGGTGATGATGCTATTCTGATCCCCCCCCCCTTCTTTTGCCAGTAATGCAACAGAAGTCACAGCGTTGTCTGGTGCGCTGCAGCACCCTCTGTGATTATTCTGTTCCCCTTTCACCTTACAGAGAGAATTCCCATAAGTAGGATCTTTATTCCCATGGAAGTAGGGCAGGGGTGGGTTCTGGCTTATGCGCGCTTAATGCACACTGTGCACATGTGTGCAGTTCAATTAAAATTGTTCTGTGACTGCGCAGAACTCAAAAATAAGATGGCGGCAGCGACAGCGGCAACCGGGGAACAGGTTCGGGGGTATGGCAGGCCTGTGTCACTGCTGTTCCAGCGACCCAGACTGCCATACCACTACTGGTTTGGCCGAACTGGGCCGAGCCGAACCGGTAGAAACCCACCTCTGGAGTAAGGCAAAGGAAGGAAGAACATACTCGATCACGCATCATTAACCCAGGACATGTATATTTGCCTTCATTTGTCAGAAAATATTGGGCCTAATCCCTGCAGATTCTGGTTTTCTCATGTCAAGTGACAGCCTTTGAAGGAGCAATTTCTCAGACAGCCTGTAGAGATCTCTGTCATGTCCCAAAGGTGCTTTTTCAGGAGGCAACTGGACTTCCTTGTTTTTTCTTTGAAGACATTTTGCTTCTCATCCAAGAAGCTTCTTCAGCTCTGACAGGATAATGCGGAATGGAAGGATTTATATTCCTTGCAAGGAAAACACCTTCAAAGAAAAAACAAGGAAGTCCAGTTGCCTCCTGAAAAAGCATCTTTGGGATTTCTCAGACAATTGAGAACTGTTTTCAAACCACGCAAGTAGGGTCCTTGTCAGATTTTGTTGTCCTCATAACAAAGTGGGAACAGGAGAAGTGGCAGTGTAAGAATTCTCCTCTCCAAATACCCAGTTGAGTAATCTGGAGAATAGTTGTAGCATCAGTTCAGTTGCTGCATCGCAGAAAGAGACTGGAAGCAGCAAACTGTTATGCTCTTCCATATGAGGTCTCACTGTGCAGAACAGAAATTCTGCAATTCTCTTTCCCCCAGTGGCAGGAACCCCAGGCCTGCCCTCCATTTCCCAATCGGCAGGATTGCTGGAGTAGGATTGCCTTTTGAAGGATTGCTGAAGTAGAAATACTAGTAACACAAAAGAAGAAATAGGACCGAGGATTTATCTATTGGGACTTAGAAATTTATTTATGTCCTTCCTGAGTCACCAAGGGGGTGTTGGTGAGCTCAGAGCCTTGAAGGAATGGTACTCAAAGCCTCTCTTGTTCTAGATCCATGATGGCAAACCTATGGCACACGTGCTACAGGTGGCACCCAGAGCCCTCTCTGCGAGCCATCGCCCAGCTGAGCTTTACCGCACATGCACGCATGCCTCCCACTGTCCAGCTGATTTTTGGGTCTCTGCCATGAATTCACAGGAAGGACACATGCAGGAGATGCACGTGGATTTGTGGGGGTGGGGTTTGCACATGCATGCGCAGGGACAAGTGGTCACACATGCATGCGCAGGGGTGGGATGGAAGCATGGGGGGTGGCAGAGCGCAGGGGTTTGGGTGTGCATGTGTAGGGGTGGGGTGTGGGGGATGTAATGCACGCATTGCATTATAGGTGCAGGCACGCACATGTGTTGTTGAGCGTGCGCATGCTTTCGGCATTCGGAGACAAAAAGGTTAGCTATCACTGCTCTAGATAGTTCTTCTGAATGCTTTTAGCTTCCAAAGTGTAATCAGACACCAGTGCTGAAGTTCTGGAGCCCAGATGGTGACGTACATTTTGTTGCCCTCAAATGCTTTTGTCTTCCCAGAATGTTTTCAGCTGACCTGAGCAAATACGTCAATGGACACTCATAGATCTTCATTATAACCAGTCGAGAAATTCTGATTCATCTTCAGGAAGCGGAAACCGCTTATACAACTTTTGTGCAAAAAAAAAAAAAAAAAAAGCATTTGTGATTTATGATTTTGATGATTAGACAAAATAGACTATAGAAAGAAAGAGAGCCTTGATGTATCTTTAGACTAAAGAAAGAGGTTAAAATATAAATATTTTAGTTCAATAGTTCAACCTGTAACAAGTTTAAATAGTTTGTGGAAGTTACTGTTTTTTTTTTCTACTGTCAAACTGGAATGTAACTCCAAACACAATCCTTAAGATCCTTCCTCAGCTTGGCACCCTTCAGGTATGCTAGTACAAGAAGAGTCATCTTATAGGGGAGATGGATGGCATAAAAATTGAATAAAATGTAAACAAACAAATAGACTGACAAACAAACAAACAGTAAACAAATAAAAAGAGTCCAAACAATTTATTGGGCATTTTGTTTGCAAATGATATTTTTAGAGACCAATTATTGTGTTTGATCCCAACTGGAAGGATCTATCCTTCCTCTAAGAGAGTTTAGATTTGGATGGATCCAAAGATAAACTTTTCATTTATTATCAGTTACAACATACCCTAAGGGTTCATGCAGTTTGGGGGTTTTCCCCTACACTCTTCCACATAGAGCCATTGATATCAATGGATGGAAAGAGATGGAATGGAAAGTTTCTTGACATAGATTGTCCTTAAAAGAAAGTCAAAAGTAGGTGGGGGTTTCTGAAACTCAGAGCTTTGCATTCAGGGAACAGACTAACTTTATTACAGTACTAAATTAGCTCATTTTCTGGCTTTGCTGGCTACACCAAACCACAGACTAATGAAACAGGCTAAGGTTTGCACAAACAAGCCTAACCAAGTTCCTGGCTCACTTTCATTAAGGAACGTATCCCATCTATCTCCAGATAAAGAAAAATAACAAAAGATGGAGCTAAATGAGTGATAATTGGAGAAGATACAGACTCTGTGACATATAGACTCCTACCCAAGCACGCATCTGGACACTGCTGAAATTCAAATGCAAAATCCATACCATCCTTGCCACTCCTTCAACAGACATACTGATATAACAGATATATTTTCTGCTGACTGTGGACTGTTAAGTACCGTTGGAGCTGGATCTTGCAGAAAATTGCCTTCAAATGTAGGCACAAAAGAGGTTTAAAGTGTTATTCCTGAGCCCGTTCCAAGATTCAGATGTTATTCTAAGATTTGTATCTTCCACTTTGTTTTGATCCCTGGAAAGAGGCCAAAAAACCCAGCGGCAGATGCAGTGCGTGGAGGCAGAAAACACATATCCACCCCACCATGGAAAGAAGGAAGGAAGGAAAAAGAAAGAAAGGAGAAGGAAGGAGCAAAGCTCCCTGTCATTCTGGACTGGGAGGCAGGAAGGACAACACCAGTGGGCGCAAGATGGGACTACTGTAAACATGGAGAAGCTGCAACCATTGAATATCCTTTCAGTAGTCTGTGAGGAATTGGGGGAAGCCCCCATTTTGTTTTCTTCCTTGAACACAAAGGCTGGGTGTAAAGGTTATGGTAATCTAATCAACTCTGTCATTATGGATTTAGGGAAGCGAGTTAGGTTAGAGTAGGAACATTTCACATAGAAAGTCCAGCTGCAGCCGCTCACAGAAAGCTCTCTCGGAAACCCTGTGGTCTCACTGCCAATGTCCGGATTTGT